>NC_140954.1:40308224-40965724 GCF_014529385.1 Adiantum capillus-veneris
CACCAAGTAATGGACTTGTTAGATACTAGAAGCAAGTCTTAAATTTTATGCTATGTAAATCTGAGAATGATTGCAAAAGCCAAAGCACTATGTAGCACCACGAAATAAACAATTGCTATCCACTTTTATATAATATGCTTCATAAGCTCATCTTGTGATCGAGCAACACAAAAGTCCTATTGCATGCATAAGCTTCAATTGTATACAACTAGATGTGACCCGTGGATTGTTGTGGCCAAAGAAACATCATGTCTAGTCTCATGGGCTATCTTCTCCTAGCGCTATCTTCTCTTCCAAGTGGAACACTCTTGATACTCTCTTCATACATGCATAGTGTGTTGCATTTCTAAAAGTGTTGCATTACATAGTCTCTTGACAAATTTTAACAAACATGAAAAGATGTCGCAAAGTATTCTTTGATACCAAGCTTGGGAGCTTCTCATGTGCATTATTTTGTCATGAGATGCTAGCTCTTGCTCAATAAAGTTAGGAGTACTCTACTTCTATTGTGTGTGTGTGTGTGTGTGTGTGTGTGTGAGAGAGAGAGAGAGAGAGAGAGAGGTCATTATGTATAAATTGTGTATATCATGCGTGTTCAAGAACTATTTATAAAACTCATCTGTGAAATTTTGAAATACACCCCTTTTCTATTCAATTTGTAGATTTTTTTGCCACTCTCTTACTTGCTTTTATCTTGATGTTTTTCTTGTGAGCAAGACATGGTAGTGGTCCATATTACAATCTCTTATATAGTATGAAGGATGTCCTTCCCTTGGTCTACCTAGGCTTGACAAAGTGCTACCAAGTTCAAAAGTACAAATTTGCTAAGTCAACAAGTTTTTAAAGATGAGCGTCCATAATTTCTCCATTGTGTAATCATAAAACTTTTCATGTCTAAGAATGAAGTTGTGAAAAGATTACGGCTAATAGTTTCCAATGCACTAGGAGAGCTCAAGTTTCAAACAGAAGAGTTGGATTTCTTTTTATATCAAGAATGTGATTGACCCTTCCATCTATGCTGCTCTCTAAAAGCCTCACTTGCTTGCATCTCTATCTATGTTTTGTGCACGAGCATGGTAATAGTATACATCATTGACTAATCATAACAATGCATAAACAACTTACCATGATAAGGTGTAGATTATTTGTTCATGTATACTTTCACACCATTTGCAACTTAAAATGTGATAGAAATGAAAGCAAAATAAGGTTTCTCAATTGATTACTTTTGCAAGAAGTTTAGCCATTTTGCTAAACTTAAGGACGTGGTGCAAAATTGAGGCTGGACTTGAAATCATGCATGCCATTGATCTTTCTCTTTCCAAATTATAAAAGCATGTTCCTGTTTGAGAGAGCAAATTGTGTTTAACCATGTACATGGTTGATCCTATTCCCTTATGCACTATCTATACCATATCAACCATTTGGCTTATCTCCTACTCCCTTAAATGTGATACTGAACGTTGAGGTAGTGTAGGAGAGCATTATACTCTTCATAAGTGCTTAGATTTTGATCACATCATACCTAGTTTGCTTACATTTTGGCTCGTAACAACTTCATAAGTTCAATTTTTCAGTTGCCACCATTATATCCATAGTCTTCAAGCATGCTACATGTTGTATTTGGTCCCATAGGTCAATCTAACCTTTAAAGACGATGACTCTGTGCGTGTGTATGTGTGTGTGTATATCTTTCCTCCTCGAGAAAGTATGTGAACATGTAAGCACTTGTGTTTAATAATCAAAACTCATCGGCTACATTTTTAAAGTCTCTTGTGTACTTCTTCTTCTCTCTCTCTCTCTCTCTCTCTCTCTCTCTCTCTCTCAAAACTCATTCGATGGTATTTCTCTCTCTCTCTCTCTCTCTCTCTCTCTCTCTCAAGCTATGCAATAGGATGCGTCCTCGCTAGTAGTGTCTGGAGAAGGTTTGACTAAGCCTAGAGGTTGAGAGTCTAGATTAGCTGGTCTCAAACTGGGTTAACATAAAGTAAAGCGGGTAAAAATACTGAAAAATGTTCTAAAATTACAAACTTTATCATCTTTTTTTTCAACATGCTAATGGGGAGGAAATGTGCATTGACAATACATCAATAAAGTAAAGGCTGCTTTGACTACAAAGGGCAAGTGCGAGAATGGTCTCAAGGGCTTGGGTTGAGAGAGAGAGAGAGAGAGAGAGAGAGAGAGAGAGAGAGAGAGATCACCCAGTCAAGGGAGATACATATGGGTCCACCACTCTTTGTTGATACGTTGGGCTTCGATAATCCTCTCTCATCGGCACTATGCGGGGGTAGAAGGGGGCGGTTAGATGTAGACATACGTAGAGTTTATGAAAATTTTAATGTTTATAAAGAAGTTATAGAATATTCTAACATCTTCAAAAGAATCCCAAAGACTTGAAGCATCTAATAAAATTGGAGTGATATATAGATGACATGCATACGTTGATCTCTCTCTCTCTCTCTCTCTCTCTCTCTCACACACACACACACACACACACACACACACACACACACACACACACACACACACACACACACACACATATACTTGTACAACAATTGAAATATATAAATTTTTTCCTTTTCCCTTGCAAATGTTACAATAACCTTTGTTTAATTTCAAAAAATAATAGTATGGTTTATTCGGGGGGACATACCTCTCCCTTCTATCCTCACATGGATACCCACCCCTATGCCTATTATGCATAATATGTCACCTTCATTACTACCCTAACATTTCACTTCCTCGCTCACTTTGTCTCGCTTTAGTGTACTACTATACACCGCAGCCTACTTCGTACACTACATGCAATCTCTCTCCCTCTCAACCCCCAATACGCGAGCAGGACAGGCCATGAGGCAGCTTGGGAACCTGTAGCCACTAAAGACTCAGATCATGGGCGTCTTCTCACGTTGAGCAAATCAAATGGCCTATAAATGGTGAGGGTGCTTTGAGCCCCTCACTTAATTTGCGGGTATTCTTTCTCTGCGTGTGTATTTCAAAGTGAGGTGTGAGGACTTTGATACTGTGTTGCTATGGAGATTGTTGAACCACCGTCTCAAGTCAATACTACTACTATGATGAGTTTGGGTTATTTTCTGCTATTCGTGCTATTACCGACTGGCTTTTAATTGGTTTTTTTGGGGATATTATGTTGGAAATACATACTGTGCATGAATTGATTGATTGTAGGAAGGTTTTTTGGATACTATGCCGTGACTGTGTACAATGCATGAACTAGGATGGGTTATTTTCTGCTATCCAAGCAGATACCAACTGGCTTTAAACTTGGCTTTTTTGGATAGTATATCGCGACTGCATATTATGCATGAACTAAGTGTTTATAGGATGGTTGGTAAAAAATATGGCTTGCAGCAATCGTTTTTCTAGATAAAACTGGTGATATTCATTGAGGGGTCAATGGCCTTGTAATACATAAACTGATCACATTGCGTACTTATGTTTTTCTACCTTTTTTATGGTAGGAAGTTGGTTTTTTCATCAATGTGGGTTATGACCCAAAAAACAATTGGTAAACTTAAGTATTGCCTTATGGTTGAGGCTTCTTGATATCCTTGCATAATCATAATCCTAGGGCTAGGTAATGTTGTGGTTGAACAGTAAAATAAAGGAGATCTTTTGGTAATGGATATTGTCGTGAGAATGGTCCGTCTTCATAATATGCAGCTTATAATTTTGGTTATTTCTTTTGACACTAGTAATGGTAAAGTTGGCCTTGAAGAATGAATATTATGTGAAATAAGTTGTGGGGATTATGGTTTGATAAAACATTGATACCAGGTTCATATTCGGCTATTCTGTCGCTTAAAAAATGGCATTTTTGAAGGTTGTTTACTAATGTGAAAATTAGTTTAAGCTAGGATAGATTTAGCAGATTTCTATCACAACACATACAGAAGGAGGTAAGTTGGATTAGATATGCCCATGTGGGCTTGCAAGTTTTGGTTTTCACTTAAGCCAAAATTGACGCTTTAAAAAAGGGACTTTTGGGTATCTCAAGTTGTTAATTAGGTTACTTTATGCGTTATGTTACTTAGGATTTTGGACTTGACAATATGGCAAAACAGTATTTGAAAAATTAACCTATGGGTTAAAATAGGACACTTGGATCAAAAGTGGTAATGGCCTTTTGATCAAAATGATATATATGTTAAATATCTATTTAAGGTCTTATAAAATATTGGGCTATATCAAAACCATACATACAATTACTACCAATAAATGAGATAATAAACGTTTCTTCACATAAAAAACTAAAAGTACTGAAAGACATGAACAATTTGGACAGTGCTTTTAAGTTAAAAAAAGTTGTAAGTTGGACATGGGATAACAACTGATATAGTCCATTGACACCTGTAGTACATATCCAACGCTAAGGAATCTGTTGTCTTGTTTGGATGAATGCAGGTGAGCACTCTATCCTTTCTTGATATCTTTCTTGGCTTAAAGCTATTGTATGTTAGATAGTACACTTGCTCCTACCACTTGGGAAGTAATTCTTTATTGGATCAATATCATTGTATACTGGATTGTGGCTTCATTCTCATATGCCATGTACAAAGATAATTCTAAGACTGAGTTGTTTTTGTACTAGTTTTTACTTTTTCTCTAAAGCCAACTGTCTTTTGAATGTGAAAGTTCATTTATGTCTTATTATATAAGTTAAAACAGCTACAAACACACACACACACACACACACACACACACACACACACACACACACATACACACACACACACACACACACATGTTCTGAAAGGAATCTGTTCTCAGCTTTATCACTGTATACCCCACCCTCACACACACACACACACACACACACATCTAGACGAAACATTATATTTTTATCTTAAGCTGACTAGAGCTCTGTATGAACTAGCCTACCCACATAATTTCTCTTTTAAGCAAGTTAGGCTTGTACACTGTGGATTATCTATCTCTCTTTCACAAAGACTCATTTGGAATTTTAACAGGATCAGAAAACTCCTTTGGCCTTTCATAGTTCCTCGCCATTTCTTGGCATCACTCACGTAGTGTTAACTGACTAATACTCACATGTGGTAGCTCCACATTCTCAATGGTACTTTATGATGGCAAAGCATCACACACACACACACACACACACACATGTTACTTTCATATGTGGCTTATTGTTTTGAGAATGGATACTTGCTAATGTTTAACACTACATGGATGGTAGGTATAAGTTAAAAAGGTTTTAAGTAGGACATGGATAACAAGTGATAGGTTAGTTGACACCTATCATATGTATTCAAAACTAACAAATATGTTAGTCTTGTTTATATGGATGGAGGTGAGGACTCTATCTTTACTTAGGATTTTTTTGGCTAAGCTGCTGTCCATCACTGTCAAACCTGGCCTCTTTCACTTCAAGATGGGTTGTTCTTGACTATCTTATGTACAAAACACTAGAATGATACCTCATTCTCACTATGATGTACAAAAATGAATCAAAAATTGAGTTTTTTTTGTGCTAATCATTGTCCTTTGTCTAAAGCCAGCTGTCTTTTGAATTGCTCTGTTCTCTTGTGTATAAGTATAGTCTAAAAACAACAACTCTCTCTCTCTCTCTCTATACCTATACAAGAGAACAGAGCAATATATATATATATATATATATATGTATATATATATATATATATATATATATATATATATATATATATATATATATATATATATATATATATATATATATGTATATCAATGAGGTCCTCTTATGAAGGCTTGCCATCATCTTAAGACCGCCATATAGATATGGGTCTCTTAACTTTCTCACAACCTCATCGTACTATTTCTCACGTTTCATGCTATGGCAAGAAGTTGGCTCTTTTTCACGCTTCTTCAGTATGATTGTGGGCATCTCTCCACACACACACACACACACACACACACACACACACATAGCATGTCACATAAATGTATCTATACAAGCATTCTGTAATCTTCAAATGAAGGGTAGCTCTACCCTTTGGGATTAGCAATATTCAGATGACAGATAGAAAAGCAATAAATGAAGGTTTTTGCACTTTGCACACCAATCTATATTGGGTTTTCATTATTTGGATGATAGAAATTGACATTTCTGCAGCAGGTTGCCCCCTTAATACATCCCAACTGACATACAGGTGGGTGCCTATGCACCTACTCAATACAAATAAGTTCTTTTCTTGTTGAAAATCTAGGTACAAAACTAGTCTTTAAAATACTGCCGTTTGTTGATGATAAATACGATGAAGAGTTTTGTTTGACATCTAAAATACAACACATTAGGCTGATTTTCCAATAAAAATGGAGTTTGAAATACGCTCTGATCTGGATTTTTTGAAAAAAATATACTATGTAGATTTACATTTATAACCTCATGTGATGTGCTGTTAAGAGATGTGGTATGTGGTTGATTTTGGACAAAAGGACGATATTACAAATAAAATGCTCGTTGATTTTTACGTATACACACACATATGGAAATGACTGGTAGATGATGATACTGATTGGTAGTTTTGAACATAAAAAATGGGGAAGCTCCTAGCGTACCTTAATCATGGATTCACAAATACATGAATGTGTGCATGCACACAAACCACTTATAATGGAAGCTAGGTTTTTAATATTATAAAAACAAATGTGGCATGCTCTTAATCTTGGCTTATAATGGGCTCAAAATTCACACTTATACTAGTGAAATGTAATAAACCACCAACAAAATCATAAAAGTGCTAAATTTGGACAAAAAACAAGATTAGACAAGTCTCGTAATTTGGTCATAACTTTTAATTTTTACAATACTTGAGTAACGTGCCAACTTGTCTTTATTGATGCTTTTGAAACTGTATCAATGGATGCTAATATATCTCAATTGCTTGTCCACTTTTTAGCATGGTAATAACACATGAAAGACCTACCTGCTCCCTCCTCTAGGATATCCTAATAATGCATTATAAACTTGTGTCCTTTCTCCTGTAGGGAAAGGTCATTAGTGAAGATGCTATAGTATTTAGTAAATTATCTAAGATAGTGCTGATGATTATAATATCTCTAAGGTGACTACCACGAGTCTACTATTGAAAGTTGAAGTAAGGAAGCATTTTGTAATTGAAAAGATCTACATCAATAGTGCACATACCTTGTTACAAATCAAATAAAGTTTCAAACACAAAATTGCAATTTTGATTGTGTAAGTGGCATGTGTAACATAAAACTAATATTCCTTGAGTTTTGGCCTAATATGCTATATAGCATCGTATACGACAATGTTTGAGTTTTTCAATTGCAGAAGAATACGAGATATTCTAGTACCAAGTATAACTTTCTCAATATTACTAGTTTTTCAGGCAAATTATGTGCATTTTGTAGGTAATCATAAACTTCAAATTTGGCTAGATATTGAGTAGTTTCTATGGATTCTATAGGACATAATGCTAAAACCAGTTTTTTCATGTTTACTGCATTTAACACTTCATCATTGTCCGCAAGGTTCCACTTGGTAAGAGATCTATTATTCTTTTGACATGCTCCATGGCTTCTTTTGATTCCAAAGGCACAAAGAAACTAAGAAGACATTTGTATAGTATTTGTATTGAGCGTGACTATATAAACTTTGATGATAGGTGCACAAATGGCAAAAATGCAACTTTTTGTATCCATTTTTTTGCCAAAAGGAAAAATAGTGAGGCAAAAGTAACCATATGCTTTGATCACCAACCCATTGAAGTTGACAAGGAATTTTATCTCATGTCCTACAAAAATCCCTAATCTCATTTATATGCAATCAATCGTGAGAAATGGTTGTTTTGGGCAAAATGGACTAGTCTATCAAATTTGGAGGCTTGTTCTGACAAAGAGATGATAAATTTTACAAGTTTATCATTTTTTCCATATGTGGTAGTCCTTGAATCATAAGCTCATGAAAGGATTTTCCAAAACGAGTGAATCTACTATGGTTTTGAAAGTTTTTTTCAAAACCCTGAAAGGAAACTTTTATGTCATGTTACATTACCAACCTAGTGTTAAGGATATAAGATAAGAAGAATGTTGTTGCTATTCTTGGTATGCGTACACAAGTGCGTACTTTGTATGCTAGCTGCACAAAGGGATTTAGTCATCCATGCTAAATTCATGGTACAAAAAGTTGATAGAATATGAATGGTTATCATTGTCTGATTCTGATGGTCCATCTCCATCTTGGAGACACACACTTAGGATTTTGAACAACATGTGGGTGGATGTTGGATCTCGATCCGCATGTTGGATTTCTCACATAATGACAAGCTTTTTATGATGGCTTTACAAATGGACTTCTACATCCGCCTTATAGTAAGGTTTGAGAGACCTAATTTGGAATACTTTAGCAAAGAGATCTCTAGTAGTTCTTGAATTTTATGACTGCTATCTTGTTCAAAATTTTTAACGTTACTTCATACTTTTTTATGATAATAAGAGGGATTTAACACTAGTTCTGTAATCGGACACTCAAATGTCCTTAGACACTAAAGTGTCTTGTTTTTCTAGCAACTTGTCATAATTATTTGGTGAATTTAGAAAAAACATTCATAGGTCACGTTCATATCTTAGGTCAACTATGAGGTGAAGAACATAGACAAATTTTACTTTTGTCAAAATTAATACCAAATTAAGATTATAATGATAACTTTTAAGATGAAAAATCATAGAAATTCGATACAGTTTTGACAAAATTTTCATAAATTGAGTGTAACTTCTTATCAAAATAAGATTTTGCATAGATTTCAAGGTGTATGGATAGGAAAAAACTTATTATAGCAAGAAATTGAGCTTCATAACTTAGTTATGGGACTAGAGTTTTGTTATAATCAAAAGACCAAAATCATGAAAATGCTGACAAAGAGAAAAATTTTGGTCTTTCAAGGCCTCTTTCATTAACATGATGAGGTTACGGAACAAAACCTAAGGTGTATAATGTATCTATAGGTCAATACCCATCAACTAAGCATTTTTCATGAGTTCAAACTCGTAGGCATCTTGTAATTTAAACTCATTTTAAAAAAATTGTAGTGCATAATTTCTTGCAAAAAAAACATTGCTATGAAAAACTAATGAAAGTGTGTATATAAATCTCCCAAGTGTGTCCATATGAGGTATTTGTATACAAATAAGTGAGATGAATGGAAAAATTAAAAAGTGGACTTTATTTTAAGGCTTATCTTTGATAAATAAAAAGTCATAATTACAACATGCGCAATTTTTTGGATACGCCATAAATCACCAAATGTGGCTTGCATAACCATTAAAATTTATCACCTTATGTAATGGAGTCATAGATCTAGTATATATGCATCATAAGACATTGTAAATTTAGATGAACTGAATGTTTTTGTGATCGTTAATTGAATTTGTGAACGTTGCATATTTGACCCACGGGACTTTCTATATTGAATTCTAGTCACAAAGGATTTTTCCCTCACATGATAATTGCAAAAATATCAAACACATATATAAGTAGTTACCACGCACTATTGCATGCACCCTGCTTATTTTTTTCTCAGGCTAGAGTACGAGATTTAATGAAACATTGTATGCTGTTTTGCATAGGTTCTTTTCATGGGTGTAGTTACTATTGAGGTTATGATCAAAAGTTAGGGATTATAATTTCTATGAGTACTTTGAATAACATTTTATAAGTTTGCAAAAGCATTTCTTGAGATGTGCTCTAGATTTTATGTATCATTTTATTTAAATTCACGAAAAAGAACACTAAAGTGTCTTTTTTGGTACCAAACTAGTGTTAACACTAGGTTGGTAATGGGACACTTTTATGTCCTGTTAAGTGACCATTTTCCTTGAATTATGTCAAGAGTTTCAAAATGGATTTTGAGGTGCTATCTGTCTAGAAAGTTGTCTCATGAGCTGAAAAAAACTCGATATTTTTTTGGAATATCAATTCCATCTTTAACCTTGTCCTTGCACAACATTTCACAACCTAAACTGTGTGAAAAAACGGGTCCTGTTTTTGGCTTTTTTCAACTTTTTGCAACTATACCACTCTATAATTCATGTTTGTGAGGTCTATAATGCTAGAGAACTATCTTTAGTAGTCCTCAACATGTCCCGATGCTTCTAGGGAGAAATAAATGTTAAAGTTGTAAGTTATGACCAAATTACAAAAATTGTCAAATCCTGTTTTTTAGCCAATTTTAGCTCTTCTATAATTTTTTTGGTGGCTTTCATCATATCCAAATGCAGTTTTGATTTTCTATGTCGCATATTGTAACATAAAGCTAATATTCCTTGAGTTTTGGGGCACCTAATACCCTATTTTGCATAGTAGACAACGATGGCTGATTTTTCCAATTATAGAAGAAAACGAAACATTCTAGTATATCAAGTATAGCTTTTTCAATATTGTTAGTTTCTTGTGACAACTACATGCATTTTGTAGTTAGTAACCATATCTAGTCATAAGGATCAAATTTGGCTAGATACTGAATACTTTCTATGGGATTCTACAACTCATAATGTTGAACCCAGTTTTTTCATGTTTGCTGTATTTAGCACTTCATCTTTGTCCCCAAGATTCCCCTTGGTAAGAGATGTATTATTCTTTTGACATGCTCCATGGCTCCTTATGAACCTAAAGGACAATACGGAACTAAGAAAACATGCATATATTATTTGTATTGAGTGTGGCTATAGAAACTTTGATGATAGGTTTGCAGAATGGTAAAAATTCAACTTTTTTGTACCTATTTCTTTTGGCAAAACAAAAAATAGTGAGTGAGAAGCAATCATATGTTCTAATCACCAACCCATTGAAGTTAACTAGGGAATTTATCTCAAGCCCTACAAAAATCCCTAATCTTATTTTTATGCAACAAAACGTAAGAAATGACTGTTTTGATGAAAATGTACTGGTCCATCAACTTTGGAGGCTTGGTGTGACCAAAAGTTGAGAAATTTTACAAGTTTCTTATTTTTTCCATGTGTAGTAGGCCTTGAACTATAACCTCATGAAAGGATTTTACAAAATGAGTGGATCTACTATGGTTTTGGAGGTTTTTTTCAAAACTCTGAAAGGACACTTTTATGTCCTGTTAGGTTACCAACCTAGTGTTAAGTGTAAGAGTACTTTTTAGCAAGAGGTTATGGCTTGAGATAGACAAAGCACGGGATAATTGATTTTGACTTTTCTTTTACTTTGAAAACATTTAGTTTTCTCTTCATAAGGATAGCCTTAATCCTCAAGTGAGGGTCTCTTCTGAGATGGCCATTATTTGATTTTTTTGAAACTTTGTTCGAAATACAAACAAAATGCTGTCCAATTTTTCCAAACGGAAGTCTATGTGATTACTAATAAAGGTACTTGACCCTTGCTTAGCGGGGAGGTTCTTTGTAATTTCGGATACGGGTACAATAGAAAAAGGTGTTTTATACACATCCTCCCATGTAATGTCAGTGTTTTTGGTGCATATGATTACTTTTCTAAACATTATTTACTTGATCTCTGCTTAGTTGTAAGTTTCTTTGTAATTTCTGACACCGATAACAAGTGAAAGGGGTCATTTGACACCTATCTTCCCAAGTACTACCAATTATGACGGGCTTGTGTTTCTTGGATGGTGACATGTAAGAGGTTCCTTCCTTGGGATTACAATGACAGTTGCAGTAACAACAAAAGATCATCCATCGTGGTGTCGATTATTTTTATGTTGATAAATAGCCCTTGTATACATTCTTTGAAAATATTCACGAGTAGTACAATAGTAAAGTCTAAATGTCAATTGTAGTTTTATCTTTGTCATTTTTTAGGACTAATGTAGACATGATTTTTTCTTTTTTATACACTGGCTGGTCTCTAGTCTCATTGTATGGTTCAATAGTTTGTGAAATCAAACTATTGTTAGATAATCAATCTTAAACACACACACACACACACACACACACACACACACACACACACACACACATACATGTTACTTTCATTTGTGGCTTACTGTTGTGAGAATGGATGCTTGCTGATATTTAACACTACATGGATGGTAGGTATAAGTTAAAAAGGTTTTAAGTAGGACATGAATAACAACTAACAGGTTTGTTGACACATGTAATATGTATTCAAAGTTAACAAATCTGTTGTCTTGTTTATATGGATGCAAGTGAGGACTCTATCTTTACTTAAAATCTTTTTGGCTAAGTTGCTATCCATCATTTTCGAACCTACCCTCTTTCACTTTAGAATAAGTTGTTCGTAAATTCTTATGTACAAAACAGTAGAAGGATACCTCATTCTCACTATGATGCACAAAAATGAATCAAAGACTTTGTTTAGTGCTAATCTTTGTCCTTTGTCTAAAGTCAGTTGTCTTTTAAAATGTTATGTTCTTTTGTGTATAAGTCTAAAAACAGCAACACACACACACACACACACACACACACACACAGATGCACATCCATAGCCTATGCGTTTGTTTAGCACTTTGTTTAGTGCTAATCTTTGTCCTTTGTTTAAAGTCAGTTGTCTTTTAAAATGTTATGTTCTTTTGTGTATAAGTCTAAAAACAGCAACACACACACACACACACACACACACACACACACACACAGAGATGCACATCCATAGCCTATGCTCTCTCTCTCTCTCTCTCTCTCTCTCTCTCTCTCTCTAACATGGATAACAACCCCTTCATATACATGCATGTCCTCAAAGCAAGACAATCCCCAAGTCAACGCGTAGACAAGCGAGCATTCTCCGTTTTCTCAATCTGTTTAAAGAAATGTAAACTTGTATAAATAATATCAATATTCGTCTCGAAAAAAGTCTCTTGGGAAAATAAAATAAAATATTTTGTAAAAATATTTATTTAAATTAAATAACCAAATCTCCACTGAAATCACCTTTTTTTGTTATGAGTATATAAACCAGTATATTTATTCTATGTAGAGTGAAAAGTCTTTTGACTTTACACTGCCCTTTTTTTTTTGGTCAAACTAACAATTTGAAGTCTTTTGACTTTACATTGTCGAAAGGCTTTTCGTTCCCTATATATTTACCCTTCACTGCTACATTCTAAATCTTACCCTTCACTTTTGCTTTTAGATTAAACATTTTGTAAAGTTTTGTTTGAAATGAATCAATGAGTGACACGTGGAGGCCCTCTCCTTCCTTGAAAATTTTAAGCTGTATTAATATATAGTGTAGATTGGCAACCAAAGCATTGTTGGAGAGAAGAAGAGGAATTTTGTCACTATGAGGACAACAAGTTAGGTGACATATGGAGAGTTACATAAAATCTATGATCCTTCCAAGGACTATCTCTCACTATGATGTTGGCTTCAATTGTACTACTTGTGGTGGCCTTGAGATATGAGAATTCCCTAAAGCTCAAGAGTGCGAGTAATAAACATACAAGCTAATAGTTCAAGTAATAAGCATACGAGCTAACATTGTGGAATAGAAAAGTAATAAACATACAAGCTAATAGTGCAAGCAATAAGTATATAGCCTATGTGCCTAAGATTTTGGGTTCAATCCCCCCCTTGACGACCTGAAGACATGTTCTAAGTCTTTAGGGAATGTTCCCATATGCCTCCACCATGGGGGTTGGGTGTGTGCGTGTGATGGGATGCCTCTCTCCCTACATGTGAGGCTGTTGTACATGTGCGTGTGTTTCAAAGTTCCTCTACTCTCTTTATATAAAAAAAAAAAGTATATAAGCTAACATTTGTGGAATAGGAAAGTTATTCCATTCAAAAAATTTAGGCCTTCATGTTGCCTTGAACGATAGCGCTTTTTCAGAGCGCTCGTTATCCCACCTTCCCCCCTATCAGCTCCTCATCAGATCCCGTGCGAGCTTCAGAGAGGAGGGATCGATGCCCTGGTCATTCGCACCATAGCGTGTGTCTGTGCATTGTGAAGCCTCTGCACCTCCCCGTGAGCCCCCCTTCCTTGTGGCCCCGTCTGTGGTGCTGTGCGCTTGTGCCTTGCACCTCCCACGCGACCTGGAGCTCCACCCTCTTGTCTCGGTTGCCACCGTGTATCCGGCTGTTCTTTGGCAGCCTGGACTTAGCAGGATGCAGACGCGAAGCCCATCCCAAGCAAAGAAAAAACCTCATCAACATGCAAAAATCTCTCTCTCTCTCTCTCTCTTTGGCCAAATCCTGACTGCGACATTCACACACTCTCTCTCTCTCCCCCTCTATCCCCTCCATGTGCCATCTAACCCTTTTTTCTCCTCAAGCCACCAGGGCATCTACCCAGATTCTGGTTAATGAGACGTGTTTTCAAAATCGTGCAACATACTACCTGGTCTAAATTTTCAAGTTCTATGGCAAAAATATATCAATGTTAAGGTTTAATGCAATAGGGCTAAGAAGAATGCTATAGGATAGATTACATAACAATTTATGCAAAGTGTGTGAGACACACCAGGCTTTTGTGTGTTTGTGTGTGTGTGTGTGTGTGAGAGAGAGAGAGAGAGAGAGAGAGAGAGAGAGAGAGAGACCCAATGTGCCTTTAAGCAAGCAATGGAGTATCTCTGGGCGTACAAGGAGATGTGAAGTCAATTTCACTCAAATGTCCATAAGCCCTCAACAAGGTGTAGACTGCTCAAGGATGAACCCTTCATAAGAAGATAGGTAGGGTTATTTGTTTATACACCTTACCAAGCTGAGCAAAACACAAAAAAGAGGATACTTCACTTCGTGATATAGAGTTTTGTGCCAAAAATGCATATCTTCTTAATATAATGGCACAAAATTAAAGCCTCTCTTGTATTACCAAAGAATCCTATTGGACGAGAATGATTAATGGCTCATTTGCTAGATGTCGACGTAGCAAGATACTCAGATGTTATGCCAAACATACCAGTATTGTTTTTACCAAGAAATCAATGAGGCTTCACTTCCAGTGAATGTGAAGACATAACCCTAAATGGACCTATTATCTCGGCCCTCCTTTGTTTTCAAGTATCTACCACAACCTTCACTCCTTCTCATGTTCCTTGCTATGACTAACTATACATAGTACTCCCATTACAACAATAATGTTCAGAAGAGTGGCAACATGTAAATCAAACTATTATCAAGTGATGCATAAGAAACTTTGGAGTTTAAATCTTTTGTGCATAAGGCAATGGAGTATTAGGTATTTCTCCCTTTTATTATTTAAGTGCTCAAGTACTTGATAGATGTACTTGTCTTTAAACAAACAAACAAATCTTTTGATTTTCAACTTGCAAACTACAAATGCCAAATTTATGGTTAGTATTTCTTTTGTCTCATTTCAAACTTTTTTTAGCAATACTTAAAAATAGCCACCCTCACAATTGTGAGTTCTGAAAAAGAAAAAGCAATATTAAAATATAGTGAGTGTAGTATATTATAACTCCAACAAGTAATAAAATCACAAGGCTTGCCAATGAAATGGGCACAACCAATGTTCGGAAAAAATCATTTTTCGAAACATAGATAATTCCTTTCTTTGAATTTTCCAAGATAAAATTTTAGAGAATTAGGTTATTTTTTCAAGTTTGTACACTATTTTTCTATATTTTGGGGCATAATTTCTCCTTTTTCCCTTGCTCTCAATCGGCATTTTTGAAATTGAAAATGACATGATATTAAGCCAAGACACATTTTTCCCAAACATTGGGCACACCAATCTAAGTTGGCCTTCCTAAAAAAAATTACTTCGAGAGTAGAGCTTTTTTCTCACCAAAAACTATTCGTGATGTACAACCAAACCTAGGATTGATGAGATGACAAAGCAACACATCGGTTGGTGTTGGGATGAATCAAGGTTGATAAGAAAAACAACCCTATTTAATGTTCTTTATCGTAGTTCACAAAGTTCCAAATCAAGTATTACATTGCAAGCATGTATAATTCAATGTGTTCCCCGTCTTTGGCAAAAGAAGGGTTATGTGTTTTGATCTCTATTTTACAAGTGTCTATATGGGTAGACAATATTACCCACATGACAGCTTGAAAATCAAACAACAAATTATGCATCATATAAATGTACCCGAGAACTTATAGCGACTTAAGTTTTTTTATAACCAACACAATTTTTAGTAGCAACAATGTTCATCACCATGCACTTATTTTTGACAATAAGTAGGCACCAACAAGCTGGATGTCTATGTGAGGTCCTGCATGGTTTCCTCTTCCATGATCATCAATGTGTAACATCAACTTCCTTGAGCCTAGAGACTCGGTTACATTGTGGGTTGCTTGGGAAGGAGCTCCATGGCTCCTACAACAATTCATGGGGACAATCAATGTGAAATAGTGTAGTATTTATGGAACACATATGAGAATGTTCAAGACATTAGTGCCTCATATGTATGCCTCTCATTCACACAACTGACTAGATTTCTGTGTTCAAAAAATTCCTACCCCAAATTAGTAGAATTCCTTCAAAAGTGCACCTACAGCTTTGGTAGTACTCTCGAAGCACACGGCTGGGAACTTGACAATGTGCTCACACTCAAGCGAGTGACCAGCACAATTATTAGCCTTGTCATGCCAAGCTGGACACTTTAGTAGCATCAGGATTTTTGTCAAGCAACTTGGTGCTCAACTTTATGTCCCTGTGGATTACATGGAGTAGCACTCCTCATGCAAAAAGAAGTTACATGAATTGATCAATGGACTTTAGGCAACAGATTCTCTACTTACACCTGCAAACAAACTCCAATAAAGTCTCCAGTCCTCTACAACCATTGCCTTGAATTTGATTCATTCAAACATTTGATCATCCACTCCAACCCATGAAAGAGAGACGAGAAAAGCAGCATCTTGAGTCAAAAATACATGCAATCAAAATGCTTTAGATAATTAAAGAGAGATTCCTAACCTCACCTCTCTAGTCTCCACCTATTCAGCAGAACATATACAAAACCAACATTCAAACAGGTTCTCAACAACATCATTCGTTCAGCCTCAGCTTGGATCCAAGAAATTGAACAGCATGATAGGCATCTTGGCTCGTGTGGCGGAATGCTTTTGGTAAAAAACAACCCCTGCACATGATCTAGCAGGCAAGCAAAGAAGGGCAGGGTCTGAGGAGCACCAATAATCAATATGTTTGTTCACCCATCCTTTTCAACATCCAGCTGTCACACTAACCAGCATGCATAATTATCTACACAAAAACATTTCTTAAATCAAGAGCTTGCAGTTTTTCAGAACACAAGAATGCTTGAAACCGCCAACATCAGCAAAAACATGTGGCCCGTGGTCGCTCGTGAGCATGCATGGCGAGATGCATTGCAACAACAACATCTTGGACCAGAGACTTACGCTTTGACCTTCCCAACACAAAGCAACCATGGTTAGGCATGCTCTCCAAACTGTCAAGGCAGTATTACATCCGCTGCCGTTGCCCTGCACCTGCTCTGGCTTGAGCTCCCCCTGCTCCCCCCCCCAAGAGAGAGAGAGAGTTGCGAGTTTTCAAAGCATAGAGAGAGAGAGTTTTCAAAACGTAGAGAGAGAAATCTGTCAAGCGTAGAGAGAGAGAGAAATGAAAAGCGTAGAGAGAGAAAGAGCGTAGAGGAGGAAAAAAAAGATAGAGAGAAGGTGTAGAGAGAGAAAATCTGCGAGCGTAGAGAGAGAGAAAGAGCTTTTAAATTTATTATTTATATATATATATATATATAAAATCACTTCTCTATCTCTCTCCCTCTCCTTTTGCGGACCTTCAATCATGAGAAAGCAAAATGGCAAGGATGACCCTATGGAGGATGCCATTCAAAAATGCAAAGAAGAAATGAGCGAGTCCAACAACAAGATCAATCGCCACCTACTAGGTACTATTAACGCACTCGATGAGTGCGTGGCGGCACAGGAAAGCACGATACATACACTTGAGGATCGTGTGAAGGCCCAAGATGAGCAAATCGCACAAGAAAGAGCTTGTAGAGGTGCGATCGCAGAATGTCCTTGAAGAGGGAGAGCTTCAACCCTCAGTAATTGAAGAGCTTAACACGATTAAAGAACAAATGCGGCCCATCAAAGAAGGTGGGGAGCAACAAAAAGAAATGACGACCTCGTAGGTAGATGTCATCACAAAGACCCAACAAAAAGCAGAAAAGTCCGAAAAATGGATCGAGATTGTTAAGAAAGGGAAAGGCAAGGAAATAACCCCCACCCCCACACCAACCATCATTAACTTGACACTAGCAGAGGAGCAAAGGAGACGTGTGCGGGCCTTACATGTAAGGATATGTGGCCTCAGAGACAAAGATAACGTGGATGAAGAGGTGAAAGGACTCATGACTCTCGTGGGGGATAACGAGCAGACGCATATGAGGGCTTGGAGAGTGGGCAATAAGAAAAGTGGGAGCAACCGAGAAACCTCGAAAGAAAGGGCACTCATCCTCCGTTTCCCTTCCATGGAAGCGAAGGACTTCTTGAAGAAGAGACCGACTCTAAAGAAGACTGACATCTTTCTTAAAGATGACCTCACTCTTTCACAGATTTCTCATATGGAAGAAGTAATGCCGAAAATTAGAGCAACAAGGGAGAAAGGGAAGATTGCTTTTTACAGGGATGGAAGGGTGGTGATATTGGAGCGACGCTCCGCATGACGGTGCGAGACCTATGGGACCACACTAAAGATGGCAACCTGGAATCGTAATGGGTCACTCTGCCTTGATGTAGGTGCCTTCGAGGATAGTTTCACAGGGAGAGACATCATTTTCTACTCTGAGATGCATCAAGACCCTGGGCAATCCATGCCACAGGTGAGCGGATATAGGTGGGAGACAACCTGCAGACAGGAGACCAGATCGGAGCATCGAGGACGGGGTTCAGGGGGAGTGGTAGTTAATCTATTTAGGAAGGAGTTGCAGCCATTGATATATATAGCGTGGAAAGATGAACAGACTAGGTACATGTGGGTGAGGCTCAGGGCAGAGACGGGCAAATACCTCTACATTGCTATCGGTTACTTTCCTCCTTGTATGTCAGTATATGCATCACCTAGAGGACAGTCCCCCTTTGCGATGTTGGATAATGACATATGGGAGTTTTCTAAGGATGGTGACATTATCATACTAGGGGACTTCAATGCTAGGATTGCCCAGATTTTCATCAGCTGGAGGTTTTACTTGCTTTCCACACCGACATGGTGCTAGTACAGTGGATTATGTAATGGCCTAGCCAGGTCTCATTCCATTCTTTCAGGACTTCATGGTGGGCACTAGGCCAGTTGGAGTGGCAGTTGATCATGCTATCCTGTCTTTCACCCTAACGTTTCAGTTGAGCACAGCTCCATTAGGAGAGGTCTCCACGCACACTCGGTATACCTTCATGAGGGAGACGGATTCTGTGTATATGGATGATATATACAGGCAGCTATGCACTCAAGAGCCGGGACGGCCACTAGCTGAACTCAATCAGATATTGATAGAGACCCTCCATGATGCAGCATCAGAGGCATACCCCCGTAGTCAGCCTACACGGAGACGGTCTAGGAGCATGCCCCAGAACAGTTGGTATGATGAGGAGTGTAGAGGGACGAGGATCAAATTACACAAGAAAGTGCTCATGGGTATTACCACACATAGACAGTCATAGATTATCTTTCGCCGCCTAGTGTGACAAAAGAAAAGGGCTTATCTATCTCAGCTAGAGAGGGATCTGTATCAACTATTTATGAGTCAATACTTAGGCGAAGCATGGAGGCTATTCCACGTGCATTCACCACCACCAGCAGTCACCTCCACAGAGACGTGGGGAGAATATGCCACATCCCTCTACACAGCATCAGGGCAACCACCTTTGCCGGACCCACTAGAGACATACCCAGAGACATGTACTTTCTTTACTACGTAGAGGGTAAGGAAAGCCATTGATAGGATGAAGACAAGGAGAGCACATGATCATGATGGTCTGGTAGCAGAGCACTTCATCCATGCCAGAGATATGCTTGCAGAGCTTCTGGCTATGATGTTTAATCGAGCCATGTATGAAGGCTTTCTTGAGACTTGGAGTATGTCTACGATTGTGCCTTTTTTCAAGTTAGGAGATCCCATGATTCCCGGGAATTATCGCACCATCATGGCTGGTCACACATTGGCTAGGCTGTATGCATCCGTTCTTGAGCAGGAGCGGAGTAGATGGGCAGAGCGAGAGGGGATATGTGCACCAGGGCAAGCAGGATTTAGGAGAGGTTTCTCCACTCTTGACCAGATTCTGACACTCAGAGCTACTATTGAGGAGGTTAGACACCATGGCAAGAGGATCTACTGTAGCTTTGTGGATTTCCGTAAAGCTTTTGACACAGTGCCAAGAGCCACACTTATACACAGACTAAAAGACATGGGTGTGCCTTTAGAGCTAATATGGGGTATTCTGGCTTTATACAGGACAGTGATAGGACTGTATAAAGCCAGAATACCCCATATTAGCCAGAACACAGTTCAAGCCTTAGGGCCTCAGTGCCGCATGAGATTATCCGAGCCGAGCTAGCCCCCCCCCCCCCCTCCCCCTCTCGTGGTTGAGGCATTGACTAGATCAGTATCCTTTATCAACATTTTATGGGATCTCCCCAGGGACAGATATGCTCGGCTTGCCCTGGAGTCATCTCAACAACTAGCGCTACAAGGCGATACAACATGTTGGTATGGACAAATGACAGAATGGTTTCAGTTGCATGGTTTCAGCATGGATAGATTGCCTTCGTTTCAATACTCCCTGGATGTACCCTCCCTGTCTCTCACACGGACAGAGATCACTAGACTCATACGCCACGATCTGATTCGGCTGATAGCAAGAGCACATGGATACAACCGACACAGGAGTTGGGAACGAAGATGGCCTTTTACAGAGAGCATCTTCTCCAATTCACGGAGGACGGTTTTGTGACTAGGCCTGCATACATGGATACGCACTTATCTCATGGGATACGATGCGCTATTGGGCAGATAAGCACATCCTCACATCAGCTCCAGATCGATATTGGCCGTTTTCGAGGGGTACCAGCAGGGCAAGGATATGTCACCTATGTCACTTAGAACCAAAGACAAAGCTACACTACACATGTCATTGCTCGACGTACTATGAGATACACGGCCGCTTCCACTGTTTGTTCAGAGAATAGATTAGGTGCTTTTTTATAGCCCGTAGACATATTATAGTTTTTAGGCTAGTAGGTTTATGAACTTTCATTAGCCTAGGGTCAAAATAGATTGCTTGTGTTTCATGCATAAATCTAAAATTTCAAGTGGTTTAATCTTCATAATAGTTTAGGTGTTTTTTTGCTTTATGTTGTTTAGTTTTTGACTATGATTGGCCCATCTTTTAGAAGCAAAAATTCACTTTGCATGGTTGTTCATTGTACTTCATGTTTTATTCATCCTTGTTGGCCTTTGATGCTCATGATTTGTTCTTACGTTTTGCAACTCAACATTCTTCAATGGACGTGTTTTCTACCATGTCATCGTGCTCTGCTTCAACGGCACAAGAGGACGTGTGCCAAATTAGGAAGGGAAGAATGTTAGCAGCGGCTAACACATGCGACATTGATTATGCATCAAGCGAGGGATGTGCCATGGATGTGCGCAATATTTCCTATTCACATTGTATAAGGTCTTTGACTCATTGGGAGTTCCAAATTGTATATGCTAGCTAGAGGGCTCAACTTAAACCCATAGTAGGAAGGCTTGTGGTGCAAGCCTTTATAAGAAAGCCTTATGCAAAGAGGCTTCATTCTTGAGTATCCACTCTTGAGAGCTCACTCTTGAGTGTTCACTTTATGGATGGCCTAGCCTTGAGCTTAATTCCCATGCTTAGAAGGCTAGTGCTAATACATTGTAATTAGAGAAACATTTCTTAATCTAATCTCTTCTTTCTTCATTAATCTTAATTCTTCTATATTCCATTATGCCATGAAGCAGTTTTACCTTCTCATTATTCTAGATTTTAGTGTGTGTGATGACTTCTTGCTTATTGACCACTCCTATCCTTCTATGAGCACTCGATTTGTGATATTTAACATCTCTAATTAAGTTGATTAAGTTGGTTCTTAATCTTGTGATTAGTGTATGTGACCTATTGTTTGCTTGTGTGTGGATGGGTTTAATGAAACTCAAGCACCATTCACATTGTGTGTGTAGCTTTTGATTAAGTACCTTGATTGGCATGTGGTGATTGGAGAGGCCAACACCAATGCAATTAGTGTGTGCTTAACAAGAGTGTGCTTTGAGTTTCTAGTCTATGGAAAGTCGGACTTTTGTGGGCTTAATGTGTGTAGGTGATGATTGATTGATGATTATGGTGTGATTAGAGTTAGTGATTCATGGCTAATCTCTATTGCATTGGAAGAGCATTCTCTTGAATCCTCTCATTCGACACATCCAATGATGCTCATGCCGGGTTGCGATCCTACGATTGATAATTTTGTTGTTGGGGTGATTAGGTGATGCTACGATTACCCCCAACACATGGACTTGTGGTTCTTTTGACCCAATTGCAAGAGGAGGGAGAGGCCGTTGACTGGGAGGCATTACCATGAGGGTGACATCCTCCATATATGTTTTTTTTGGTAGATGTGGTCTTCTTGTACAATTGTGCTTATTCATTATATACATGTACATTTTGAAGTTTATATTTATGGTTTTGCATTCTGTTATGATTATGATTATGGTATGAAAATTGGGTTATGGTTATGGTTTTGCAATTATGGTATATCAATCATGTTATGGTTATGGTATGACAAGCAGGTTATGGTAATGGTTTTGCAAATATGGTTTGGCAATCATGTTATGGTTATGGTGTGGTAGTGATGGTATGGCAATCATGTTATGGTTATGGTATGACAAGCAGGTTATGGTTTTGAAAATATGGTTTGGCAATCAGGTGCAATTCCTTTTGGAGCATGTGAAGAACGAAGGACTTTGAATCCTCAAGAAAGTGCTTGAGGTGATGGGAGCACCATTCCGTCCTTGCTTTTTGATGCTCCCCATTGTTCTGTTATCGGTGGAGTTGGGAGGACACACAAAAATGAAAAATAGAAACAAGATAAGGTTAGCGAAGGCATGCCATCAAGTGATTATGGCAATATCTCTGCTAGGTCATAATATAGCACAATGTTGGTATAATCCTACTAACAGGGGTAGACCTAGTACTAATGCAACTAGAGGTAGAAATGATGCTGGAACTAATCAAGTGGCTCCAGTTAGAGGTAGACCACCATTTCAAAGACCTCCAAGACCACCAAGACCTTGGAGAAACCAAGACAATAATCATAGAAGACCACCAGGGGTGATGCCATGTGTTTATTGTGGTGCGCCAGATCATTGGGTTGGTTTGAATTGTGCTTTATAGATAAAGCATAGAGAGGAAAGAGGTATGCATGTAGTGTCTTCTAATTAGGACAACCAGCAAGCAATGCCACCTCAGTAACAACAGAATCAAGCACAAGGTCAATCAAATGTATTCATTATTGATGTACTTGATCGCCAAGAACCATGTGCAAATCCAAGAAAGTCAAGAGAAGCTAATGAGGGAGCATTGTGATGAGTGGGATGGTGAGTGTAATGAGTGTGTTGATAATCAGGATGTTGGTGTTGATAATCAGGATGTTGATGTACTGGCAGTTACTAGGTCCAAAGCAAAGGAACCAATTGATTGGAAGGAGTAGAAAGGTATTAGGGATCAATTTCAAAAACAAGTTCAGAAGAAGCAAAAGCATCAGACTCTGGAGGATTTGAATTCAGACATTCAAGTGGAGCAACTAAAGCACAAGTTGGAAAGACTTGCAACAAGAAATGATGATAAGGATTGGTTTGAGGTATTAATTAACTTCCCATTATAGCTGTCATTAGATAATTAGTTATGCATGGTTCCAACCTTTAAGAAGAGGATGTTGAATAGATTGTTACCAAAAGAATATCCAATTCGGACAGACCAATTTTTGAACCATTAGTTCACACCATTGATCCAAAAGATGTGGATTTTGTAGTCCCTGTTATAAAGGTGGCGTTTCAAGGCACTTTGTTTGAGGAGGTTTTGTTGGATGGTGGATCTAGAGTAAATATTCTAGCTGAGTTAGTATATCAAAAAATGAAGTTAGGTAAGTTGGAACCAACACCATTTTGGGTTAAGATGACAGATCAAAGAAGGGTTCAACCCTTAGGAATCTTGAGGCAACATACTATTCAAATCATAGGCATCAATTTTCAGGTGAACTTTGTGGTGCTCAAAATGGAGGAGCAAGGACGTGCTTTAGATGAGATGTTATTGGGGAGACCTTGGTTCAGAGTAGCTAAAATAAAACAGGATTGGGAAGGTAACTAGGTTGTTTTGAGGAAAGGTAAACAGGTAATAGCCATTCCTATGAACGAAAGGAAGAATATATCTGTCAAAGAGAGACCACTGTATGATCAGGCCATTAACTTGGCTGAGGGGATTGAAGATGATGAAGAAGAATCATTTTTGCAAGCTAATCCAACCATTGTACCTGTATTTGAAGTAGATATTGAAGGAATTTTGCTGAAGGAGGATGACTTGGAGGAACCAGATTGAGATTTGGTTCTAGAGCGGCAAATACAAGGATCTGAGTTGGTACAGATGGTGGATCCAAATATGGCCTCAAGCTCTAAGGAAGTTTTATAGCAAGAAGAAAAGGAGGCAAGATATTTGGTTGAGAAGATATACAACAAAAGGTTTGGAGGATCAACTAGAGTTAAGCAGGATGCGCTTAAAGAGTTGAATTTGGGCACTGAAGAAGACCCTAAGATTGAAAGTTAGCATTCATGTTGATGGGTAGTTTTTGTGGGACCTATTTCAACTATTGAGAGAATATAAAGATGTGTTTGCTTGGGATTACTCTGAGGTAAAAGGGATAGATCCTAGATTCCACGAGCATCATATCAACCTTAAAGAGGATGCTATTCCGATTGTGCAGCAAAGGTATAGGATGAATCCTAATTTTGCACAACAGGTCAAGCTGGAAGTTGAGAAATTGTTGGCTATGGGTCTCATTAAACCAATGCATGAGGTTACATGGTTGTCACCTATTATTGTGGTTCCAAAGAAGAATGGCAAAGTCAAAGTATGTGTAGATTATAGGAACTTGGAAGTTGAATGCAGCCACTATAAATGATCCATTTCCAATGCCATTTTGTGATGCAATTCTAGATGCAGTAGTAGGGAAGGAGATGTACAACTTTTGGATGGTTTTTCAGGATAGAATCAAATTAAGGTTGCTGAGGAGGATCAACAGAAAACAACATTTATCACACAATTATGATTTTTGGTCTAAAAAATGGACCACTATCATTAAATTTTACAGTTTATAAAACATTTGAGCCTTATTTGCAGGATTTTAAGAGAATTTTGGTGAACGACTTCTCAGTGTTTGGTAAAAGGGATTTGCATATCCATCATCTTAAGCTGTGTTTTGAAAGGTGTTGGATGTTCAGACTGTGTTTGAATCCTTACAAGAGTGTTATTCCTGTTCAAAGTGGAGTTCTTTTGGGCCATGTGGGTTCCCAAGAGGGGATGTCCATTGATGAGAAGAAGATTGAAGTTATTAAAGCAGCTAAAGCTCCAGAAAATGTGAAGGATCTTAGTAGTTTTTTTGGACAAGTTAAACGGCATGGCATATACATCAGGTATTTAGACATTACGAAAAGTTTGGACTCAAATTTGGGCCTTGTAAGAAATGCCATGTCAAGTAGAGAGAGGTAATAGAAAATTCATTTAAACCCATTTTCATACATGTTTTCTAAAATCTGGATATCTTATTCATGCAAGGTACGTTTTTTAAAAAAACCAAAAAGTATTCCAGTCGTGATAACACTTCACTGTACGCGGCGGCTACATAATTCAATGCCGAATATCTCAATCTTCTGCATTTTTGAAAACTAAGCTCTATTTCTTTGCCTCCTTCTTCCCCCCCATTCCCTCCTGCGTTCTCTCATGCGCTGTGATATATTCAAATTGCCATTCTTCTATCGTCCCCACCTCTTCTGCACACAAATTTGCTCAGTCATGTCTCAGTCGACACTTGTAGCTTCTCCACGAAGAACTTCTACGAGGATTAGGAGAGATGTATATAACATGCACATCGAGCTCTCACAAGAGTATGAACCCCTCTTCAAGAAAAACAAACTGTGAATGCTTTCTAAAGTCACAAGGCATGAAAAATGTGGACCTTTGGTTGGACAGCAGAATGTATCCAAAGAATCCCATCACAAACTCCACTCCACCTTTTAAGGATATTACATCCTTAGTGAACTATGTCCAAGATGGCCACCATGGCTTTTATGGCTATACTAAGTAGTTGGCTGCAAGAAGTGACGTTCTGCAACAAGAGAGAGATATTGTATACAACGAGAATGTCCGCTTACACCAGAAGGTTGTGTAATGTGCTCAACAGGTTGAAGGCAACAAGGAGACCATCAAGGAGCTTACACAACAACTCAGAGAAAAAAAAAGTGCTAGGTCTGAAGTCACCAAAGAGAAAGAAAAATAAGAGACATCGAGGACTTGAAAGTTGGCTCGGGAGGAATCAAGAAAAGAGTGCAAGCCACAAAGTGCATGCATCTCTCCTTCTTAGGTTTATATTCATAAACTCTCATATCTCTTACTGCTAGCATTCTTGTGTAGATCTTTGCTTCACCCTGATGAGGAAGTGGAGCGCAAAACAACCACCTCCTCTGCCCATTACGGGCTCATATTGAATCGCAAAAATGTAGCTGGCCTCTTGGATGATAAGCGCTATGGTAAGATCATTGCAAATAGCTTGACAACCTTTTAAAGGAGAACCAACTCTCTCCACGGGACGTTCAATCAATTTTGGATGAAGCTGGTATATCCAGTAAGGGATATGATGTCATTTTCAAGTATGTAACATTATTTGCAGTGATGTTCCACTAGAAAAGGGTTTTGATTCTTAATTCCTCTTACTCAGGTCTATGCAAAGACATGTCAAAAAGTTCCGCATCAAGCACACGCTACTTCCAAACCCTCTCTCTATTCAAAACAAGACGGCAAGTCAACGAGGAGGTGCTTCAAAAGCTAGGAAGTACTTTCCACATTAAATTGACATACAGATTTCCAAAAGGAGAAGAAATGGTGTATGACAATTATAACAATATATTTTATGATATGATCGCATCGCATTCATATATTATGCGGTTGTTTGATGTTACTCTTGAAGAGTGCAATGACGTCCTGAAGTTTGTCATCAAGCTAGATGAGTGCGAGCTTGTAAAGGAGACAAAGGCTGAGCAAGTCACAATCACACTTATGAATAGAGCTCTGAATGCAAGCATTGGACCAGATGATCCTCGAAACTTTAATGTGCAATCTGAGTACAACATTTTCCTTCTTGTGACGTTCAAGGTGCATAGAAGTTATGTTTAAGATAATTATCTTTATGTTTCAGTTGAATGCTTTTGAATGTGCATTATAAAAAGCTCAAAAGTATCCTTTCAGGTGCCCACTGAGAACTTTGATATATTGAATTGGGGTTTTCAGCAGACAAACATACCAGAAACAATAAGCAAACATAGAAATGGAAAGAAATTGGATGCGGAGGGCATGGGATCCTACAATGTAGAGTGGCACATGGCTAAAGACCTAAAAACCTTGAAATGCATGTACAATGTTTCCAAAGGAGTAACAAGAAAAAGCCCTTGCTTGTATTGCATGGGAGGGGTTCACATCCTTGACAAACCATTTTGGAAGGGAGCTCCAGATAGACATCTGGGTGACCCTAACTTTGGACCCATTTTGGAAATCCCACTATCTAGAGTACACATATGCACAATGCATGCACTTTGTAGAATAATAGAAAAACTAATGTTTCTCTACATCTGTTTACCTAGACCACTCGACCTCTCTCTACGAAGCAAAGGGCAATCTCAGTCTTAGAGATGGCCTTCTTAAAAACGGGTTTGCACGAAGGACATGTTAAGATAGAGCAGGATGAGAAGAGATCGAAAAATGATCGAGATGTTTCAAAGAAACTGTCCATTGGTGGTGTGAAAGCCCGACTCTTCCTTTCAGTGCCCACAACTGGACGACAACACAAAAGCCAAAGTGCACAAGAAAGACAAGCATTGCGATACAATAGGTGGAAAAATCTGGACAATGCTATAGTTGACCATGCAGACAATGGTGTAGCAAGGACTCACAAAGTGAAGGTATGGAAAACCTCGGACACAATATTCAAGTTTTGCAAATTGAACTCATGGACTGATGGAGACTATACAAATTTCCAAGAAGCTATGGAGACCTTCCACATACATTCATAAGTGCGTGGACAAATCAACATATCACTCACTACATGGTACTGTAATTGGTTTGATGACATGATAATCTTTTGAATTGCGGATACTCATCCTTATCATGTCTGCATTCTTTGTGTGTAGCACATTATCTGTAATCACATGTCTTGGTTTGCAAGGCAATATGGCAGCTTGGGTGGTTGGTCTGCACAGGGCATGGAAAAAACCCACCACCAAGATCGTACTGGTTATTTCAGTCACACTCGACATGAAGGTGGTGTGGACAAAACAAATAGCTTAGAGGAGCTACACCAATGGACGTATCAAAAACTAATGCACAGGTCACATCGCAAGGAACAAGTCAAACAAAGTCATATTGGCCATGCGGTGAGATTAGCCAAAAAATGGCGAAGAAAGGAGATATGGGAGTTATCGTCTGTGGCTAGACAACATGCGGATTGGTGGCTACAAAAAACAGTGCGTGGGAAGGGTTTAGACAACATCGTTGCAAGTTATTCCATAACTCTCAGCAATAGCAAGATCCAAACACCAACTTAATATATCTAGAAGAATCGATGTAAATTCAACTTCTCATATTGTGAATGATGGTTGCAACAAAATTAAAAATATTGCAAGACATTGATACTCTTATCATTTCAAAATTTCATAATGTGAATGATGGTTGCAGCAAAAAAAATACATTGCAAGACATTGTTACATAATCAATCTAACTTTGATGCATAAAACAAATACATTCTATTTATTTCTAGTCATCTAAAAATGATACAAAATATTTTGGCCTCTTTCCCTTACATTGGAAGGGCCCTCTTCCTCATGCCTTGGTCTCTTTGAATGACACATTTTGTCATCAACATCCATCTTGCAAGCACGTTGAGGTCGAGCAATTGGGTCTCCTCAGTTGCCTCAACCTGCGGGGCCTCTTCTGTAAGTTGAACGATTGGCTGCTTTTGTTTCAGTAGATCACGTTTTCAATATTGTGGAAACTGGCGTGGGTCTGTGATTCCACAAGCTAGACCATACGCAGCATGTGTTAAAAAGTAGCGACTGCATTTCATTTGATGGTTGCACCTTGTAGATATCTTGAGAGTGTCTTCAATATAAAAAGAGGGAATTTAGCCTTGTCCTCGGAGAAGCTGAAATGGAAGAAGAGAAAGTTTGGAGCGTTCAAATTCTCCAAGTATTGACCAAGGGAGGAATTCTTTCCCAAGTCTCCTTTACCTCGTCCACGGGGATGAGGAATGAACTTATCATCATAGACTAGGAGCTACAAGAAATAGAAGCCAAGTGTTGGTATATACACATGAAACTCTTATACAGGGAAGCAAAAAATATTTACATAGGAGTATACCTTCTGATTTTCATCTTCTTTGAGTAATGCAACATTCCATAAGTCAAGTGTACTATCGTTTGCAGAGGATGAGGAAGGCACCAATGTTGTTGATGGAGCAATTCTCCCCATCTCTATGATTCTAAGACTTTCTTGTACCGCCCTGAACTTCGATTCCGTTGGAAGTGTCGTGGCACATGCAGCTGCATCCTTGTATATCATTGTTGGTGCCTCCATTGGTTTGATAAACTCACCCCCTGGTACATGAGCATCCATGACACAATAATTGTCATCAGCAGGGTCAATTATACTGCCATCCTCTTGTAGATTTTGAGAAACTATAGCAAGACAGTAGTCCTCTCTCAAGTCAAACAGTTCCATGATGTCATTAAGCATTACATAATGATGATCACCGATGGGGACGGGAGGAAGAAAATTTGTTGACAAATCTCCTTCTATCAGATGAACACCTTCTGAGACACACAAAGCACCACTTGGTGGCTACACCAACTCATTACCAGTGACTGAATGGTGATTGCTCTCAGCCTCCTCTACTGTGTCTCGGTGATCGTCCATATTAACATTCCAAAAGAGTATGAACCCAACATAGTATTTTGCAACTCAACAATTTAGATTATGGATGGGACATTTGATGTCATTCCTGCGAGATTGCAGTGACAACTTGAGGTTGGTCATGTAGAAAATATCTTTCTTTAAATGATTAGAACTGATATCCTTCATATGAACATATTGACAACCCCCAAACACAAATGTGACGCTCATTGTTTGTTGCTCATATGTCTGATGAAACTCTGCAAGGAAATGTGACACAAAAGCCAAAAACTCTTGCAATGAGAAGGCAGGGTTTAAAATAGTCTTGAATTATTTCTCTCGCTGCTGAAGCCAAATTCTATAGAGAAAATGGTACAACTTGTCTTTGGGTGCCTCGTTAGAGCAAGGTAGCTCCTCCTCTATCTAGATCTGAAAGGGATCCATTTGTGGAGAGAGGTAAGAAAACTTGGGTTGTTGGTTAGGGTGAAGGTAGGAAGGCACTGGCTAACACTAGGGAGTTAGAAGGGGGGACTAACGGGTCTCCTATATATAGACTCCTCAGGAACTCCACCATGTCATTTCAGCCACCCTTTTGATTGCATTAGTAACTGTGCAATGGATGCAACACAAAGACTGAGGCAAGCTCAACCATCCCTATGACACGTATCCTGGTTGGGTGAGTACCATAGCTATATAAAGCACCTTGACTGCACACTCCAAAACTTGCTCACATCTCCACAACGTAGGTATGGAGGAAAAGATGAAGCTTTCCCAAAAGATGATGGCGAAAATGAAGGAGGTCAAGAAAATGCTAGGTGAGGTAAAAGAAATTCGAAAGGAGCCAAATAAGAAAAACAAAGGAAACCAGAAGGCAAAGGCTGAGGAAAACAGTACTGCAAAGACTGAGGATAAGAAACCACCAACGATAAAGGAGGAAGAAGAATAATTGAAATGGACAAACAAGATAGTGCATCAATTACCTCTTAGTCTTGTGTAACGGAGTCCTTGAAGATAATGCAAATGTCTTCATGTCTTGTTCCTTTGTCTCTGCCTCTTTGTTTATTTTTTTGGTTATTGATTATGAAGGAAGAGCTTTTATCAAAATGTGTCGCACCACAATGTGAGTGGGAGGTTTATTTCACACACGCGCTGTCAACAACAAAAAAATGTTGCGCCACAACGCGATAGGGAGTTCTCTCCACGATATGGGTGGTCGCTATCGCGTTGTGACATGACATCCAAATGTTGCACCACAACGCGATAGGGAGGCATGTCCACGATATGGGTGGTTCCTATCTCGTTGTGGTGCGACATCCAAATATCACACCACAACGCAATAGGGAGTATCTCCACGATATGGGTGGTCCCTATCGCGTTGTGACCCGACATCCAAATGTCGTTCCACAACGCGATAGGAAGGCATCACCACAATATGGTTGGTCCCTATTGTGTTGTCGTCGCGACATCAAGAGTGTCATGCCACAACACGATAAGGAGGTATGACTATGGTACACTCCCCCTCCTCATGTTGTGCCACAACATTTTTCCTTATCGCGACACAACGCGAGGAGGGGGTTTGGTTGATCAAGGCCCATCCCACATCGCGTTGTGCCGTGACAACCACATAGTCGATGTGGTGTCCGAATCGACATACAATATGCCACATGTCCTTCATGCGATGATGCACTCTTCCCAATGATGATGAGCGACTCAATTAAATGTGGCCGTTGCCTTATTTTTTATCCCATGTTTAGTAATGATGATGATGTCCTTGGTGCTTATATAACGTTTCTATTTTTTTTATATCCCATTACTGTTTGACCTCCATCCTCACCTCTTAGAGTCAGCTTTTGCAACCTAACCTTCTCATTGCTCAATCTTCTTCTTATTCTTCCCCACAACATTTTCCACCGTAAACACTTGTTTCCATGGCTCACATGAAGCAAACCACAAGGAAGGTTTACCCGCAAGACAACCAACCTTCATTCTCAAGATTTGCAGGCAAAACCCTGCCTAATCTTCGGACAACAATACGTAGTTGGGGATACTAGCAGAATCAAAGCGTTCTGCTTGAGTTGCACAAACTCCAGAGGCATATCTATCTGGCTATTCCTAAGTTACCCTTCCAAAGAGTAGTTCGCCAGATTTGTGAGAGCACCAATTTGAATCTTTGGTGGGCCATAATTGCGATCGGTTGCCTCCACGAGGCAGCCGAGGACTTTTTGATCGAACTGTTCCAAGATAGCTACATCCTCACAGCTCATGCTCATAGAGTGACAATGATGCCCTAGGATATCAATTCTTTTAGGCTGGTACACTTCAGGACGACAAGACACTTGCTCCAATCCATCTATCTGACACAAGAATGGACAATATTTTGACAATCCCTCCAATCAACAAAGTGAAGGTGATTGATGTGAGCACTACCCCACGTATGGCACACATTTGAATGTGGAGTGGACCCAAGAGCTACTTGTGGAAGAGCCTTTAGCCGAGTAAAATGAACGGGAGATGTTGTTAGCAATTGACCAAGCTAACAATGAGACCCTACGTTTCATTGGCCCAAGTTTCGACGTAGCACTTTTTGTTTGGGGTCAGATTTTGTGTTTTGGTTTTGGCCCTCTAGAGATAGCTTTTTTTTGAAATAGTGTGAGGGAGCTTACAGACCAAATTTTAAATTTTGGCCTCTGGTATGTTATATTAAATTTGCAGACGTATTCATTTGATTCTTGCGTATTGGAGATCCTCATCAATTAATTTTTTCAATTCGTAGCATGTTGGTTTCCAACCTTGCATGAAATCAACAATCCGAGGTAACCATTTTGGATGCACAGCTGTCAGTCGTGCTTACTTTGGAGTCCATTTCCCTGATAAAAGTCGTTGATTGGTTTCAAGGAGTCAACATAGACACGGTGAAAGTTTTACTTTTTGCTTACAACAAAAAGTAAGTGTTTTTTATCTCACTATTCTTCAATATTTTGTATACTATGAATAGCAAACTAATTCCTTATTTTGTGCAATTAGTTCACATTGGAGCCTTGTTGGACTAAACATTGAGCGCAAGAATTTCTACCTTGCAAATTCTGCGCATGGGTTTCATGGGAATGCCCGAAGGTACGTAGTTACTTGTTTCTTGATTCTGCAATTTTGATGCAATGTGTGGTCACCATATGCTATGTCTTACATGTCTGTTCAGAAACTTGTTGCTGTATGGGAAGCATTGACCCAAGATAGTGTTTGGGAAGATATGATAATTTTGAGTTGCAAGGTCCCAAAACAAGATGATGGGCATTCTTGTGGATGGAGAGTTCGTGAAAATGCAGAGCTTCTTTTGGAACGCATTTATGCTGAGGAGCGTAGAAGTGTAAATGCAATGCTTTGCTTTTGTAATCCTTGCACACATGATTTATTTAAATTACATATAAAAGCTAGGGAATTTGTTTGCAAGCAAGGAACTTGACATATTATTTGAACATCCATGTGGAGACATTCAAGATGATCCAGAATATGATCAATCTTGTGGAGGCATGTCTTCTAGGAGCCACCAATGCATTTGTTCCACCACAGCCATGACCACAACCTCTGCCTCCAACTTGGAGGTACAAAGCAACACATCAATCAACGACACACCAAGCGCCTGGACCTGCCTTCCCTCGTGTTTCTGGCCTTTCAACCTCTAGTCTTTTTGTGAAACCCAATTTTATTGAGGAAGAAAAGGACACTGCACAATATTTTTCTCAATCCAAACGCATCATCCAGCCTCCATAACGTCTCTTGAGCATGACCCGACACCATTAGTACACCTGAAGTTGCCGAGGCTGCTAATTACCTCCTTGCTCACCTTCCATTCCTACTAACTCTAACATTATACCATCCCAAAGTGAGCCTTTACATTCCAGTCATGTTAATCAAGCCCGGGAGAGCTCCCCTCAATTGTAAATGAGAGCTACTAATCAATGGATCTAATTGGACATTATAGTGTACATTATTAAACCCAATGTAAAGACATCAATTTGAAAAATAATTGTTCTCAAACTTTATTTGCAAGAAATTCCTTAACAATGCATTTTTGCATGAATATAGATTACAAGCTTGTTGTCAACATCTTTCTTTGATATGGTAGTTCAAAGTAATGTGATATATTGTGTGAGCCGCCTTCTTCAATGAAGAGTTGCATTGCACTAGAAACAGTCGGTCATCCTTTATCTCTACACACAATGTCTTATTCTCCTTTCTCTGAGGCACCTGTACGACAGTTAATCGAACAATTATATTAGACCAATATTTTGTGATGATAACCAACAGGGATATAATTAACGCAATATTAATGTTTACATACAAAACATACTACCTTTCGCATGTTTCACTGGAAAAGAAATTTTGGAGGTAGGCTAAGGTCAACCTCATTCTCCAAATCCTCGTGCACTTGTTGTAGTGTCACATTTCCTCGAATGCTAAGAACAATTAACAGATCAGGTCCACACCATACCTCAAGCATTCTCAAAGGATTGTTCAGGTCATCAATTAAATCTTGGTCCAAAGCTACCAGATGATCATTCACTCGATGCCACCTTATGTAGTGGAAGGAAGCTATGAAATTTTGAGAAGCTATCATGCACTTGCACACAATAGACTTCTTATTTACCTTGCATAAGATGCCATCAGAATCATGGACATCCCAAGATTCATCCAAAAAATCGAGGCATTTCTCTGTCTTGCAGAGTAGCATAGTTCCAGTCTTCCTAATCTCTTCATCATGGAAAAAGTTGATGAACACATGCATGGGCATGAAGATTGAAACGCATACCAGTCGACTAGCAATATTTGGTCTTAAGTACTTTTTTATTTCTTGATGAAGCTTTAGTCTGAAACACTCAGAGGTTTCAGATGAAGGGACTGGCCACTCTAGACTGTCCTTCAAAGGAAGCGGGAGATATTCTAGAGTGACGAAGCCAAGCGTAGAACGTGGAGCATTATAAAAGTGGTCAAAGAAGAAAACCCCCCTTTTAGCCAACACTCTTCTAGTGCTAGTGTTATAGAGTAGCTCTCCCACAGTTGCATGGAATGCATAAAAAATGCTAATAATGCAATCCATCGACTGCTAGTCTTCTTTGTCGAAAGGATAAATATCTGCAATTGGAAGGTTGAAAACATAATACATGAGTGAAGAGTAAAATCTATTGTGGATGTAAGAAAACTTATAATTTGGTTGGTTTGTTGAAAATGCTATCGGCGTTGTTCGTAGACACAACTCTGAGTGCATATATGCGTGTTCAATGAGAACCTCTTTGACAGTTTTGCCCGTTTGTGACAAGCAAAATTTTTTCTCCCTACCTTTTTAACTGTTCACAAACTCGTTGCCCGTGCGCTTTCTCTTCCTTGTCTGCAAGAGAACCCAGGTTCCAAATGTAATGGTGGGAAAGCCATCGACTGTTGTCCAAATCAAAGCTGTTGAAAATTTTAACAGACTTAATACTTGCGGATGGTTGTCGAGGTCTTCTGTTCTCCATTAGTGATTCTTCTATGGCAAGATGCACAACAAAAATATGAGAGGGAGAGTGTTTCTGAGTGCAAACACAATATAGTCAGATGCGAGCAAAATAGTTGGTTGAGTGCAAATGAATGAGAATGAGCGGGAATACTATGAAGTCTCTCCTATCGAAAAAGTGTGCACAACTGCATTGAGTGTGAGTTATGGTACATTTGTCCTATATTTGTTCTTGACAAGAAAGATTCAAGAAAATCACAACATATATTATTGTTAAGATTTTTTATGCAACTAGAAACTGTTTTTTGAAAATGCTGAAATTTGAGATAAAAACATAGAAAATCCGAGCTACAGTTATGGTAGCCCGCCATCCATTGGTCGCATTGCATTCTCTCTCTAGCACTAAAAGGATCGAATTTGAGTCCAAAATTTCCCTAATGAATTGTATGTATGCCTCTTACACACTTAACAAAGAAGCATGTTCCTTTTGTTTGGGATGAACCATAGGATAAATAATTCCAAATGTTGAAGACAATGTTGTTAGTAGCACCTATATTATAGCCCCCAGATTGGTCATTTCCTTTTTATGTCTTTGTGGATGCATCATATATTTCTATTGGTGCTGCTCTTATGCAGGAGAAAGTCCAAGGATGGTTCATACTTGTGTATTATGCCAGTAGAGTATTAACACCGGCTGAGAAAATTTATGATGTTATTGAAAGAGAAGCTTTGGGGATGGTGTATGCATTAAACAAGTTTAGACACTACTTGTTAAGAAATAGAGTGGTCTTTCATGTAGATCACCAAGCTCTATTGTATCTGATCAAGAAGCCATTATTAACTGAGAGATTAGCTAGATAGATGTTGCTGTTATAGGAGTTTGAGTTTGTGATTGTGCACACACCAGGTAAAGAGCATGCAATTGATGACTATTTAAGTAGGTTGGACAATGGAGAAGCAGCAATGGGTATAGATGATGATCTCCCTGATGCTCAATTGTTTGAGGTTCAGAATGATATTTTTGAGTCATGGTATGATCAAATGCTGATTTACTTGACAGATGGTACTATGCCAGCAAGCTTTTTAATTGATCAGAGGAGGAAGTTTTGTCTAAATAGTAGACCATTTTTGGTGATAGAAGGTGCTCTATACAAAAAATGGTTTGCTCAACTAATCAGAAGATGTGTCCTTGACTTTGAACAAAAGGCTATCTTGCAAGAAGCTCATTCAGGAGCAGCAAGAGGGCATTTATCAAGTGATATTACAGGGAAAAAGGTGTTGCATGCTAGATTATGGTGTCCTACAATGCTGAAAGATGCTCATCAACATGCCAAGAGATGTGTTATTTGTTAGAAGCTTGGTCAACTAGACTCTAGGGATCAAATGTCGGATCATCCAATTTTACCTCTAGAGCCTTTTCAAAAGTGGGGTATGGATTTTGTAGGACCTGTAAAGCCTACCACCAGCAAGGGCTACAAGTACATTTTAGTTTCTAATAGATTGTACCGGGTGGATGGAGGCAGTGGCCCTGAAAGATACTAAAGCTCAGAGTGTAGCCATATTTCCTTACCATAATATATGACCAGATTTGGGTGTCATGTGGAGTTTGTAAGTGATAGAGAGAGTCACTTTCTAAATGAGGTGATTTCTGAGCTAACAAAAATCCACATGATTATGCACAAAAAGCTTATCGCTTATCATCCATAGGCCAATGGACAAGCTAACAGCACCAACAAGAAATTGGTCACAATTTTAAAGAAGATTGTTCAAGATAACTACAAGGACTGGGATCAAAAATTGGATTCAACTCTATGGTCTTTTAGGACAGTTTTTAAGGTTAGCATAGATATGACTCCATTTAAACTGGTCTATGGTCTTGAGGTTCGGGTGCCAATGAAATTTGTAGTTCCAAGCCTTAGAGTTAGTGCTGAGAAAATGAGTCCTAGGCTGTCAATTCAACATAGAAGAAAATATTTGATGCAGCTAGAGGAAGACAGATTGGTGAGCTCTTATATCACTGAGGTAATTCAAAGAAGGAGAAAAGCTTGGGTAAGCATGCATGTCAAATTTAAAGTTTCTCAAGTTGGGGATTGGGTGATGATTTACAATTCCAGATTAGGACCACACCCAGGCAAGCTTACTCTGAGGTATAAAGGTCCCTATAAGATTGTACAAGATTTGGGCCAAGGAACATTTATTGTGGCTGATGTCTTTGGGACTAGAGTTTAAAAGCTAGTGAATGGGTTTAGATTAATAATTTTTAAGGGAGACCACCTCATTTGGATTGTCCTCAAGCATGGTTGATTGAGTCAGAAGGAATTCCAAAGCATAGCATTATTGGAAGTGGTGCTTCTCAATGTCTTCCTACCTTGCTGCCATGTTTACTAATGACCATAGGTTGCCAAATGAAATTGCTTACAGGGATGATCAAGCTTTGCCTGAATCATCTAGCCAGGCAGTGGTTCCAAAGAATGATCAGAGCTCTGTTCAAAAAAGGGATTTAGAAGCTGAGTTAGGGGGTGATCAGGAGAAGTTGGAGTCTTTCAAATTCCTTGTGGACGCAGGATATACTGAGGAGGAAGTCTTTAGGTGCTTGCAGACTCCAGAAATGGTTGAGTTGAAGAGAAATTTGGACATTTCTGTACCTAGCCCTCAGATTCAGGAAAAGACACCAGTGAAGCTTGGCACAGTGTTTACACTGTCAAAGAAAAGAAAGATGGATGCTGAGACAAAGGACATTGCAAAACAACTACAATTTGAAGCTCCAAGCAGTCAAAGGGTGGAATCAAGTCTACTGGTTGAAGATTCAAGGATGGCTATGAAAATGTTGGCTGGAGTTCAAAATTTTTGAAAAAGCAACAAAGTCAGATGGAGCATCAGCTACTACAATCAGCGGCAGAAACAAGGGGTAGCAAAAGTCTTGCTACAAGAATAGGGTTTGCTGGTGCAGAGTTTGAAATTAGAGCTAGAGGAGCTGAAGTGTCAGCATAAAGATGAAGTTCATAATTTGTTAGTGCAGCACCAATGTGAGGTTGCTGGAGTCAAATTTCACTGGGGATGTTCAAAGAGTGGATCCAAGATTTAGAGGGTAGAGTTAATGGTGAGCTTGAGCAATTGACTACTAGAAATGTGGAATTGCAGTTGAAGAACCAGATATTGGACCAGAGGTTGAAGCCTTTGTTGGATTTAGAAAAGCATGTATTGTTTCAGGAAGAAGTGGATGTCAATGGGGTGATCATGTCTGAAGGGGATGTGCAAGTGCTTAGATAACAAATGCTGGATGGTATGCAGAAGGCTTGGCAAGCCATGAGAGAGAGAGATTGAGTACTGTGCTGAAGCATCCTTATGAACTGGTAAAAATTGATGTTGTCAGTGCATACGAGGCAAGTCTGTTGGTTGAAGTTGACCAGCTAAAAAAGGAAAGGGAGCTTCAAGCCAAGATGAAGGAGAAATTGGTTCTTGAAGATGTAAAGCAAAGGGAAAATTAGGTTTAGTTGTTTCTAGAGGAAGCAAAAGGTTCAGGCCAATCACTGAAGGAGCACGACAAGAAGAATGTGGAGAAGAGCAATCATGATGAATAAGTGCAAGTAGTTGAGACAATTGCAGCTGAGCATTCAATAACACATATTTAGGAAAATAGGGAAAAATTCACACATTTGGGATGATTCTTTGTGTCTCATGGACTTGAGGTAAGGTTGTATTGTACTAGGTTGTTGCACATATGAAAGCTGAGATACAATGTTTAGTGGATGCTTATGAGTCTGCAAGATCCAATATGGTCCATTTTCAACAACCATACTATACACTAGAGTGTTTTTGCACATGTGCGCGCACGCGCGCGCACACACACACACACACACACACACACACACACACACACACACACACACACACACACACACACACACACACACACACACACACACACACACACACACACACACATGCTCATGCACCCAAAACAAAATTTTCTTCCCACACATGCTTCATTTGATAAAACAATTAAAATGTAAGTTGCAAGAAAAACTTGGGTGACTAAAGTGAAAAAAAAACACCATTCATATTGAATAAGATTTCTTTACAAAGGTGGGATGCCATTATCAATGTTGATAATGACCCTACCTATGGGTGGACTAATTGGAACCATTGCTAGAAGATTACAAAGGTGAAAGGCCAATGCTAAGCGATCATTCCTCTTCATTTGCATTGACATTTGATGGTGCCTCATGTTCATCAAGTTTCAACTGACTCTCTTTGGCCTTGAGGATTATTGCCTTTGCAATCTTGATTTTTTCAGGAATTCATCCACCCTTGGGCTTCCATGCCCAAATGATTCTTCCCAGCGTTGAGGATCATTGATGTTCTCTCTCCAATACTTGTTCCAACAATCCTTGTAAACCTCCACATCACTTGCATTCTTCTAGTATTGTATCTTCACTTGAAGATAGGTTGCCGAGTCATTGTTCTGATCAATATCTGTTGCTGCCACTCCTAACCAAATTGGGTAATTTTCATCACAAGGTTGCACAAGTACAAAGTCTCCCTTTGCCACATCAAGAGTTGGGTTGAACTCCTCAGCAGGTTTGTTGCGCATTGGACCACTATAGTGGCCCTCAATTATGTCAAGTACTTCATCTAGACCATCTTCCAATGGAACTTCAAGAGGATGATCTTGTTCATGTATACTCCTTCGCCAAAAGTCATCAAATAAAGTGTTTTCACTTTGTCCAGGGTTTTGCATAGCTTGCATGAGATTCTCCTAGTACATAAGAACTGGGTTGATCCACCTAGCATACTCACTTTCATCTCCTTTCTCTTGCAAGTGATCTTTCCACCAACTAATATACTTCTTTAATCCTTCCATAACTTTCTCACTATCTTTAACATACTCAAAGGGCGGTAATACTTTTGGAACACCTTCAGGAAGCTTGGCTCCTCCTTGGTCATTTCTCTTTCATAACTCTATACCATTTTCGGGTAACCAATCCACATTTTTAGGGTGTACTTTGTAGTGCATCAAAGGTATTCCATCACTCATACAGAACCTAAATTGCAATGGCTTTGAATGACCCACTAAGCTATCTGCTCCATCATGTAAGAACCCCTTTACAAATCCTTTAAAGTCTGCCACCCTTTGTAGGAGAAAAGGTGCTGGATGCATGCTAACACACTCACTGAAGATCTTCATCAAATGTGGAAATGTAAAAATGGCTTGTTTTCTAAGCTTCTTAGAAAAGCGACTGAACAATGCATCAATGTCTTCATGAGTGTGACTAAACATAAGAAATCCAAGCTGCACAGTGTCAAATACTCCTTGTGCAACCAACAATGATAGGTATGCAAACATATATCAATTCTTATTTTTTGAACCACAATTGTCAAGTTGCAACAACAATGTTCTTGGCAACCTCTTGAACCCAAATACATTGCCATCCTCCTGTACATGTGCATTAGTAGCAAAGATTGATTGCATCCTTGGACAATCATTTCCCTGTCTAGAAGCGAAATTCTCAGTGTCCACATTCACATTTGTGATTAGTCTGTCTCTGCCTCTTCATTCTGAGCACTCTGTTCCTTGCAGTACTGGTTTTTCTCCTTAAGCACTTTCATATGGTGATAGAGAGAAGTGGTAGACAAAACACAATAAAAAATATTTGTTCGTGGTTCTACACTTGAGTTTTCTAAGCTCAAGTCACCAAACATATGTTTATCTCTTCTTTCTAAGTTTCTTAGACATTTTGAGAGAGATGCAATTGTGAAGTTGGGATCACTCGGTCATAATCCCAATGCAAAGTGACCATAAGCTGTTTGTCCATGTCCATGAGTGAGCATTCCTATCAAGGATACTGGAAGCCTCTCAACTCCATTGAGAGATTTTGGAACTGGTTTAATTTGTGGTATAGCAGTCTTACTCTGGTCCATCTTGTCATGTATAATGCACAAGAACTTGGTTGGATTCATTTCTGAAGAGCTCCTCCAAGCATAGTACAAATTTCTACAGCTCATTTGTTGCAACATGTGTGCTCTCCTCTGTGCGACGTATCTAGCACGCTCCACCTGATTTTTGGTAGACTCCAGCTTGACCTTTATTGATGTGCAAATGTCACATTTAGAGAATGTGCTTGATTTTGATAAAGTGACTGTCTTGAAGACTGTGTTCCACAACCTTGAGAATGTTGGTTGTGACAACGTTTTGTATTCCATTGTGACAAGTGTGTCGTTTACTTCTCGCAAAATGTCCACTTGTTTGTACATCGTTGGTAGAACACGTTGAGTTCCCCGAGTGCCATGCATGGTTGTCCTTGACTTATGTGGCATTTGATCTGCATTATTATCTATGAATCCCTCTATGAGTGCTTTTGCCACTCAACATGTGTCAAGCTCTTCCTTAGTATTCCAGTGTTTCCATGATTGCCATTGCATGCTCCATCCAATAATTTTTTACACAGCCTGTATGTTGACTTTCCTATTCCATGCATCACATACCATGCTTTACTACATACCTTCTTTCCATCAAAAGTAAACTCAAAGCATTCCTCTTCTTGATCTTTTCTATGAGCCATGCTCATACAATCCAATACAAATGTGCATCGGCTAGTGTAGCTTTGTCCCCAAAAGTCTGTCCTCGCTTGCATGATTTTGGATCTGTTTCCAATCTGGCAGCATCGCATCTCACAACAATCAATTGTTGCAACTTTGTGAATGTTTGTAGCATCACATTGTTTGTTGAAAGCATGAGCATTACCTTTTTTTTTCTAGGCCTAACTTCATGTACATAACTCCTTTTCTTACCTGTCCCATCTCTTATATCATAGTCACCGGCAATAGCATTCTGCTCTCTATCATTTTGAGTATGAAGAAGAAGACCTAGTTCTGTACTGGTGATACCTTCTTCAAAACTAGTTTCAATGTTGTTATCTATGCCATCATCCTCATACTCATCACTGGAAGCATATAAGCTATCAAGGGAATCTCCCGTTTCTTCCATGAGGAAATCTTGAATACCCTCAATGGCAGAAGAAGATCCAGTGTCTTTGATCAAGGGCTCACCATTCTCAAATGTGAGCTGCGTAATAGGCTAGCTTACCAAATTCAAACTTGAAATATCACTTTGATGTGGATGCATCGACCCTTCCACAATGACACCCAAGCTACTCTCACCTAGTTCAATACAGTTTATAGCCTCATATGGGTGGACCAACAATACCACTCCATTACCAAGTTTGGTAGATCTATTGTCAGCCCAAAGGATGACTCTTTTCTCTTTCCAACTCGCTCTATCTATCAAGCCATATTCTTGACCAACAAGAAAATCCTCATCTATTGTGTGAGATTTTCCTCTGTGCATAACAATATTATGCAATGGCCATTTGATGATGCTTCCAACTACTTGAGACATGGTTCTTGCATCCATTGTGACAAATGGAATCAAGAAGGTGCCATCAAAACTTTCTAGTACATGTATCGCCACACATGTTGTGCCAATCAATTCAAAACCACAACGTTGAGATGCATCAGTGGAATGAATGACCCCACGAGCTTTCCTTGTGGAACCATCAACAAGAAACACTAAATTACCTTGTTTTGGACCCTGCAATTTTTGAGATAATCAAGAGATATCAGTAAAATTGTATGTTTGAACATATAACTCAAAATTTAATGCATTCCCAAGATACACTCACAATTTTGGCAAAAGCTTGCATCCCATTCAATTAAGAAAATCTACACTGAGTCAATCCAAGGAGGATGGTAGGAGGCTCAAGCTTAAGTTTGAGCCTGTATGTACATCCAAGTGCTAGAAATCTAAAGCTGACAAGAGTTGCAAGATAGGGACTATGTTACATTGCAGAGGCACCCATGGAATTTGATAGGAGGATGAAGCCTTTATGCACATCCAAGTGCTAGAAATATATAGCTCACAAGAGTTACAAGATGGATCTCGAGTTATATTGAATCAACCCATTGGGGATGGTAGGAGGATCGAGCTCAAGTTTGAGCCTAAATGTACATCTAAGTGCTAGAAATATAAAGCTGAAAATAGGTCCAAGATGGTGCCTAAGTTACAATGCCGGAGCATAGATGGAGCCTCATTGTAGGTCTAAGTGCTAGAAATCTATAGCTTGAAATAGTTGCAAGATGGATCTCAAGCTATATTGAGTCAACCCACGGAGGACGGTAGGAGGCTCAAGCTCAAGTTTGATCCTAGATGTACATCTAAATGCTATAAATACCTAGATAAAAAGAGTTTTACAAAGCCAAAGTTTCATAGAGGCAAGCATGGAATTTTGTAGGTGGCTCTATCTCAAGTTTGAGCCTAAATGTACATCCAAGTGTTAGAAATCTATACTCGTCACACAGGTTGCAAGATGGAGCCCAAGTTACATGGAGGCACCCATGGAATTCAGTAGAAGGCTCAAACTCAAGTTTGAGCATAGATGCACATTCAAGTGTTAGAAATCTACGAGCAACAAGAGGTGTGAGAAAAAACCAAGCTATGTTGAAGTAGCCTTGAATTTGGAAGGAGACACAAATTGAAGTTTGAGCTACATTATACATTTAAAGAGTTGTAAGTTGGAGCCAAGGTAATGATGAGCTTTACATCAAACCTAAGTTTCCTTGAATGACCTATCAAAAGAGTCGGAGCTTACAAGAAGATGAGGCTTCAAAGTAGTTGTATGAGTGGCTCAAACTTAAGCTCGAGCCTAGTTAGTCATATAGTTTTCTTTTAGGATAGGACATTAGTTCGAGTACAGGTGGCCTTGGAGATTATGCTATGACAATTGAGCCTTGATGGACATTCAAAATACAATGAGGTTTTTTTCTCACTTGTTTATGTGTTAATCGAGTCTTGGTGATTATAGTCCTGGTGTTTTACGTGTTGTACAAGGACAATTTTATATGCAAAAAGGTGCCACAAAATCGGTTAAGCAAGAGGGTTAGTGGAGGCGGGTCCCTCACTCATTGATCCTAAGAGGTTTTAGCCAAGGGAAGTCAAAACTATGTCCAACTTGTAGGTATTATTTTCCCAAAACTCTCAAAAAACTAGTTCTAGACACCCCTAACTTCGTCGAATTTTTTGATCCCTTAAACGTCATTTTTTTGAAAATTGTTCATAAAACCTGTTATGTAGGTTTTTTGAACAGGCTTTGTTCAGAAAAGCATAGAGCTGCTCTCAAGCTACAGGCTCATAAAAAAAGTTTTGCAATCAAACTCCGTATTACAATTGTGTGCAACATGAGAGAGAGAGAGAGAGAGAGAGAGAGAGAGAGAGAGAGAGAGAGAGAGAGAGAGAGAGAGAGAGAGAGAGAGAGAGAGAGAGATGGTGGCCTTGTGTATGCTTGTACCTACTCATGTAACTGTTCTGCTTTTCCCTAGGCAACTTGGAGCTACCGAGGAGTTGGCAGGTGCAGAGGTCAAGTAGCCATGCGAGCGTTATTTTTTAATGCTTAAGGATTACAACCTCTTGGGATTTGATGTGGTAGCTGGTATGATTACAAGGATCGTGTGTGTTCACAGTCAGGGTCAAGTTCGAATCTGTTCCCATTATTTTTTCATGGTAGGAAGGCTGATAATTTTCTCCTTGGAAGGAGAGGATTATGGGATGTAGCATCTAATAAAGAAATGAATAAATTAAGAACAAAGTAAGTAGGCTAGGTAGGTGATCACCCCAATGTTCCATAATTTTAAAATGGCCAACAAAGGAAAATTTTAAGGCTCATGAGCTGATGTCCCTTTTGCACTTTTTAGATGTGTTGTCGTTGCTTTTTATGTTGCCTCTTTTGGCCCATGCAAAGTGAACCATGTTTGCAACTTGGACCTTGACACCCAAAACTTTGGCACACAGGTGGCAGAAGGGGTCAACACCATTACAATTGTGTGTGTGTGTGTAAAAGGGACGACAAGAGAAAACATGGTGGAGGAGGTATGATCATGAGCACACAAAAGAGATCATGACCCCCCCCCCCCCCGGTCCTAAGCATTACTCCCCCCTTGAAGGAGAGTTTTCATCCTTGGAAACATTGATGAAGCAAATAACTCTGAAAGCATCAATATTTTCCTAATTTAACTTTGCAGCTAGTCAATTGATTCACTCGATAATTACCAATTTTAGTACTCATATGTGAAAGCAATAAGCTTAAAGCAAAAACTAAACTAAATGATTAAATCAAACATCATGTTAAAAGTTGTTGCTTTGGCCAAAAGGAACCTTTACCTGGAGCTCAATCTAATATTAGATCCTAACAAATCATACTTTGGTGCTCCTTGAATGTGACATATTAGTAGAGTTACAGGCCACTGTACATATGGATTGCTTTCCATCCCCACTCTCTCTCTCTCTCTCTCTCTCTCTCTCTCTCTCTCTCTCTCTCTCTCTCTCTCACACACACACACACACACACACACACACACACAAAGAAGTGATAGCTTGGATTTGGGCATTGGACCGATGTTGAGAAAGCCTACATGACCTTTGCTGATCTAGAATACAACTCTTGTTGCACAAAAGTGGATAGAATATGGTCCTTGGCTTATGCCCCCCCTTCCATTTCTTTTTCATGGACAAGTATGCAAAGGAGAGCACCTCAACAGAGGTAGGTGCATCTGCACCTACTAAGGACAGTTGCCTCGTTTATCTTATGTTTTGGATTATTGAGTCATGTTTTTGGATTGTATGTATTATGCATGGTTGTCTCATGTAAAAATAATTTCTATGATGATTAGTAATTGGGCGTTCAATGTTTATTTCAATTGTTTCTCATATTGACATGCTTCACGTCCAAAGCTGATACTAAAATCCTGTAACATGCTTTCTCATTTCACACACACACACACACACACACACACACACACACACACACACACACACACACACACACACACACACACACACACACACACACACACACACACACACGCACTGTAGTACTTCTAAATTATTTTTGTACCTCATCACAAAAAATCCACACCATGGGACGGATCCCATCTTAAGAGACATAGCAGGGTTGGGTTGTTTTCTGCCCAGGATGATTCACACACACACACACACACACACACACACACACACACACACACACTAATTTATACACCAACCTAGTAAACAAGCCCGAGTTTACTCTCTTGGGATCCTACTGGATTTTACCGCCTAAATCCCCCCACCATATGACATGATCCTTAAAAGGACTTGAGTGCACATTACCTCGGGCTTACCCAACCGTGAATACATTTAGGTGCCTCTTCATTGCATCCTACATGTGGCCTCGCCATCTCTGCTGGGATCGTTCCACTCATGAAATCTGCACACAATTTGGCAACCGCTCTCCTTCCTCTATTTAAAAGGTGAGGGCGCATCTCTTCCCCTCACTTAGCTTGGGTTGTGCTCTGTTTTTTTTAGAAATTGCATGATTGTATTGGTGCTGCATCAAAACATGGAGCTCTCGACTCATGTAACACAAGTCGGCCTTTTTCTCTACACCTGCTTGTTTGGCAATATGGTTATGCTATGGGCATGTTACGCTAAAATTCTTTTTCTCTCGTAGTATAGCATGATACAATAGTTTGTTTTTTCCACAAGAATTTTATCCCTTTTTTTTTTTTGGCTCTAAACTGTGTTGCATTGTTCTGTTTAAAATGACGTATTAGGGGTTCTTTTTTGATACAGCTGAATGTCTATTCTTGCTATTATACTGTTTGGTTTGCGATCATGGTTTGGATCGTCCTATGAACTTCTATTTTGGTGGTTGGGCCACTTGATTAGCAATGGCCTTTTGCCCTAGTAACTGGTACATACGGTTTTTTTCCCTAATTCATTTGCAGACTAGGTGGCTAAATGGTGCCTTGATTACATGAGTTGTTGCTTATTGATGACTGATTGAACCATAATGGGTTTTGATGCTGAACTTGGGGAAGTAAGGGTGTGTGGTATTCCACCCTTTGCACACCGAGAGTGTGTGTTTTAAATCACTGTGCTAGGTAGTATGCTACTGCCGTTACTGAACGAACCTTCATTATATGGTAAAAAGGCTATACTTAAGATTTTTTATCGTGGCCACTAGCTGGTTGTATTACCGTTAAGGATTTGATATTACGGTTACTGGTGGCTACTCGTTTGACTGTTTTTTCAAACAGAATGGGGTTGTAGTATTTTTCAATATGACTGGCATCACTTTGGTAAGGATAGCTGTAGGGATTACATTCTGACGGCTCCCTAACTCTGGCCGATTTATTGTTGTCATTGGCATCATGTTTTATAAATACAAATACGTGGAACTTCACCCTACTGTATACTAGTGCTATTTGATTCTTTTCTACCCCACTTCTTTTGAGGAACAGGCGGAATGTCTCAAAACCATCATGTTAAAAGAGTAGCAAGGATCTCTTTTTCTCTTTCAAAGATTAGGTTACTGTATACCTTTGTAGACGCATGCTCTTAACTCAATTCAGACAAAGAACTTTGCCACCTGGGTTGGCCATAACGTAATGTATCAAAGTTGATGACTTTCTAATTGAGTAGTTCCGATAATATGGTTTCCCTAAATTTTACCATACAGAAAACTAACTTTGAACCAGCCGATGGCTAGATTGGTACTGTTATAAGAAATCTTTGCTAAAGAAAACATATTATAATGTAAAAAAACTTCATTAAAGCTTTTATTAATCTAGGAAATGGAATTATGATAGAAGTCGAGGGATTCTAACACTTGGATTAGAAGGGGTGATGGCCTGCTAATGAGAATAATATATAATTCCTCTAATTTAATTACTATTTTTTACCATAAACTCAGCTTGTGGAAGATAAAAAGTCTGTAAGATGGACATAGATAACAACTGGTATAGTCCATTGATACCTGTAAGACACATCCAAGGCTAACATATCTATTGTCTTGTCTGGATGGATGCAGGTAAGGACTCTATCTTATCTTGGAAGGTGTTTTGACTTTGGCAAGCTGACCTACATTGGATTGCACACTCAATTATTATTCGGGAAGTTCATCTACTATTTGTATACTGGAATGGGACCTCATTCTTACAAACATTGTACAAAAATGATTCTAATACTGAGTTGTGTCTGTACTTATCTTTTTGTTTTTCTAAAGCCAGCTGTCTTTTGAATGTAAAAGTTCAATTATGTCTTATAATCTAAGATAAAATAGGTACACACACACACACACACACACACACACACACACACACACACACACACACACACACACACACACACACACACACACACACACACACACACACACACACACACACACACACACACACACTTGGTCACAACATCTGACTTGGATAGCATCTATGGGGCTCAGATAATGTCCTGAATCACTATTTATGGCTACAAAATATGACATCCAACCTGTTGCACTCAAACTATTTTTGGATTGTGGCCTTAGGGGAATTTTTACCTTATGCTTTACATATTAAATTACTACCTTGTAGCTGTGGTTGCTCTAGCACCTCATCTGAGGGAGTTGTTGACTATACTCTAAATCACTGTAACATCCAATTATTTGAGCTCGAGTGGATAAATTGAGTTGTTGCCTTATGAGAGATTACCTTGTGCTTTACAGCTGCTAGCTTTTTTATGTGAATCACATTGGTTGAAATTAGAGCTATTTACCATAAATCTAAAACCTTCCCAGCATCTTGTTTGGGCTACCTTATGGGTACAACCCCCTAAACTATCCCTTACCTGTTTTTAGTAAAAACCCACTCTTTAGCCTCTTACCTGGGCAGCTTTCGAGTTGATTGATTTTACTAGGTTTTCACTACTGTGTCGCGGCACTCATATTGCATCACGACCCCGCTCTGATTACCTCGCATAATGATGGGTTGCCTGCCATGAGTTCTTTGCCTCCCTTTCATTGATGGAGTCTTACCTGGAATACCTCTCACACTCATCGACGCTAGGCGGCCACGACACCACCACAAATGATTAATTTTCGAAGGACTTCCCTGCCTTTTCCACTATAATAGGTGAGGGGTTCTTCCCTTCACTTAGGCTTGGTTTGCCTTGGCTACTTGAGGACATACCTGGATCTCATTGCTTAAAAACGATGCTCTGTTATTTGATCATAAACATGTTTTTTTAACCTTTTGGAAGAACTGTTCTTTTGGGACTTTTCAAGGAACTGGGTACAATTTTGACACATTAACGAAGGGTTTTGTTTGGCTTCTTTCCTGGTAGTACTAACTGCATACTTACTGTGCTAAAATATGACATCAAATTTATCATGCATATGGTGACTTTTTTGATTTTTTGACACTAATGGTGAGTATAAGGCTGAATGCCTGGTGATGGTGCTGGTTATGCATGGTTATTTTGGTCACTGGAATGTGGTATACTGGTTATGCTGCCATATTCTAATAGTTGCAGTTGTTTATGTTACATTCAATATTGCAAAAAAAAAGGGGAGTTAATACTTGATGATCTGGCCTGGTCTAACTGGGCTTTGTTGATATTGTAATAAGGGGGAGACTGCTTTAACTGTAGTACAACTTCTGGTTCTTACCTTGGAACTTTGATTCCAAAAAGGGGGATGCTATATGTCCCTTTTGGTTGCTGAAGGCAAAGAGATAATGTATTTTACTACTAATATATGCTGGCATTATTACAACTACTGCAGTAGGACTTGTGAAACTGCATGCTCACTGATGACTTGAAGCACAAAATAGGATTTTTTCTCTAACTTATATGGTGTGCTTGTTTGCTTTGATTTACCTACAACCAAGGATTGGTTATTGGTTGGCATTGGTTATCTGGCTAAGATCTGACCATTTTAATGCATAAAATATTCTAATTCATCTGACTCTTAGGGGTACCGCCTTAAAATATATGCAGACTTTATACAAACATACTCTACTTGACATGAATTCTGACCGACACTGATCTGCTTTTTTTGGTATTTTTTCTTAAAGCTTGGTGGCTTTACTGGTTTTTAACATGGAAACTTATCATGGAAACTGTTGAAAAATTGATGTTTCTTTACAGTAAATTTGATACTCATGGTGACTTACAAAACTTCTAAACTTTACATGATGCTTGGTTATCTGGCATCAATCTGGTTCCTCACTTACATCTAGTGATGATGCTAAACATAAAATAAATTTTGGTTTTTTGCTGCTTGCTCTGGCTTAATGGAACCTTCTGGATGCCAGGCTTTGCTCTGGTCCAAGTTTAATAAAACTGTGTTGGGAAAACTTGGAATTTTAACCCAATTGCTACTGATGATTATTTTGTTTTTGATATTTAAGTTTATGCTGCTAGATAAACATGCCTATTATGATTTGGCGGGATTAGTGATTTACATTTACACTCTTCTGTTTTTTTATCAAGTCTCAGGATAGGGCTTGGTTGGTCAAAAGATAGTCCTAGGTGTTTCTAGATTTGAAGTGCTTGACATCGGAATACATTTTAAGGATAAAATTACTTAACTAAGCTTTGCTTGCAAGCTTTTTACATTCAATAATATGGATTAGTCGACATTTTTTACATTAATAGATATTATATAATAAGAAGCTAAATGTATGTGTAAATCTAGCAAAAACATGATGGAGACTTTAAATTTGCAGGACAATAGCTAGTCTAAACTTTTTTAAGTTTGACATGGATAACAACTGATAGATTCCTTGAAGCCTGCCATACGTAGCCAAGTCAAACATATATGTTGTCTTGACTATGTGGATGCCAGTGAGAACTCTATCTTGGCTTAAAGAGGTTTAGCTTGCTGCAGTCCGACTTTGGAAAAATTTAATGATGCAATTGGGATAGTTTTTGATACCTTTGTACAAATTCCTTTGGAATGATACTTCATTCTTATTATATTGTATAGTTATGATTCAAAGACTAAATTGTTTCTGTACTTATTTTTGCCTTGAAATCTTTATCCAATCGTCTTTTTGTACATCTTGTTCATTGGTGTGTTATAAGTTAAGTTTAACAGGTACACACATATGAGTGCATACAAATCATACTTTGGCATTCCCCAAATGTGACATATTAGTAGAGCTACAAGCCACTGTACATACGGATTTCTTTCCATCCATCCCCCCGCCATCCCCCCCCCCCCCCCCCCCCCCCCCCCCCCCCCCCCCACACACACACACACACACACACACACACACACACACACACACACACACACACACACACACACACACACACACACACACACACACACACACACACACACACACACACACAAAGCAATGACACCTTGGATTCGGAGGTTGGACCCGATGCTGAGAAAGAACATGACCTTTACTGATCTAGAATACACCCTTGTTGCATATAAGCGAACAGAATATGGTCCTTGGCTTATGGCCCCCCTTCCATTTCTTGTTTTTGGACAAATATGCAAAGGAGAGCACCTCAACACAGGTAGGTGCATCTGCACCTACTCAGGATAGTTACCCCGTTTATATATTATGGATTATTGAGTCATACTTTTGGACTGTATGTATTATGCATGGTTGTCTCATGTAATAATAATTTCTATGATGATTAGTAATTGGGTGTTCAATGTTTATTTTAATTGTTTTTCATATTGGCATGCTTCATGTCCAAAGCTAATACTAAAAAGTGTGCATCAACTTATGTTTGGGGTTTTGCATTTAGAGTTGCAATACAAAAATTGATGTATGTGTCTTAGTACTACTGGATTTTTTTTTGGCCTTGTTGGCTAGCATTGGAATGAACTTTTGATCTCTAGCACGGTCTAAAGTGATCTTATTCTTTTAGGTTCACACATATACGATAGTGGGTTATGATCTTGACCATATATCAAGAGGGCAAATGAAAGTTTTTCATAGCAGTTTTCATGGTTGATGTGGATTCTAATTTAATTTTTGATTTTTGATGTTGATGAGTACAAAATATTAATAGTTGGTTGTGAGCAAAACGGGCTCAGGCTAGCCCATTATTTGATCAACACATAGTTCTGGATTTGCCACGATCAATCTCTTTTTACATATTTGGCTTAATTTATATGACATATATACCTTATACCTCTGGTGAAGTTCTTGGATTAGGTGGTAATAATATGATTTAAAAAAAAATACAATTTGTATATAGTTCTTTTAAAATATTGTTTTGGATCTATCCATAAACCACTTGAAATACTATCTAGCTTTACATTCTCAATCCTTGAAACCTTAGGTGAAGTCATAAGCAGTTGATTCTAAAGTAAGGATGCTGGCAACCTTTTTTATAGTCACAAAGATATGATTGATAGAGGCCAAATTGATAAAAATCTATTTGATTTTTTTGCATCTAAAAGCTAATAAATCTATTGGTGTATCTTGATCAAAAATTCATGAATGCATGACTGTTTGTATGCACATAAACCACACCCAATGATATCGATTATAGAGTCCCTAGGAAAATTGCTGCTACTTGCTCTCGATCTTGGCTAATGAAAGGCTCATAAGTTGAGAATTCACACTTGTACGGGTAAACCTTTGTTTGCTTAGATGTTGATGAAAATATTTCTATAGTAACTTTGATTACCATCAATTGCCTAAAATCCTCTTGTGAGGGGATCCACTGAGCTGGCTTGCTTTTGAGTATTGTAAATAGTGTCAATAAATGCGGTAAATGTTGTCAAAATTTCTTGCAATTGTAATAGTATCGTCACTAAATATTTGGCATTAAAATCAAAGGACATTGTGAAAATAGTAAGACAATGTTGCCACCTTGGCTGGAGAGAAAAAAATGCCTGGACTTGCTATAAGTGATGACAATATTTATTGAACAACATATTGTTATACTTTTGCTAACCAAGTTGGCTTGATGTCTTTTGACTTGAAAATAATACATTTGCATTCAATTAATTTTGAGTGGTTGTTAGAGCCTTAAACCTCATGTGAGGGTCTCATAAGAGATGGATTTGACTAGAAATTTGAATTTTTGTCCGTTTTACAAAGGAGATGCTACCCAAATTTTTACTTTTTAGAAATTGATAAACTAAAGATGAAATGATGCATAAATATTAGTGGTTGACATTTGACACTTGTGGGGACCTTGGCTTATAAGGACAACTCATAACATAGAAGTAAGAAAAGTTTCGTAGATTTCAAGCAAAAATTGATAAGCATACACAATCTTAAGAATATCCAAAATATGGCTCATTTTCCTTTTTTCCATAAATCTAATCTCTGCTTAGCTATTAGTTTCTTTGTAGTTTTTCACACAGATAACAAGGGGAAGGGGTCATTGACACATGTCCTCCCAAGTAATGCCAATACTGACATGCTTGTGTTCTTGGATGGTGGAAAGTAAGAAGTTCCTTGGGATTATGAAGGAAATTGCAGCAACTGAGTTGGAGATCATCCAATGTTTGGTTTTGTTTTTGACAATTTTTATAGATAGTCCTTGTAAAAAATTGTCCTTGTAAACATTTCACTGATAAGTATATATATTCATAAGTGATACAATTGGTATGAATACATCCAGTCTAAATGTTGTAAATTGTATAATCTCGTCTCTATCATTTTTGTTTACAATAAAGATGTATTTTTATGTACTTGTGTGCCCCTTGTCTGGCATGTAGTCCCATTGTATGGTTCAATAGTTTGTTAACTCAAACTATTGTCAGATAATCAATTGTAAACAAACACATAACTATTTCTAGCTAGCCTTTGGTAGGGCTAGCACCATAAAATGGGCCTAGAACAGTTATAAATTTCTTGACTTGACCTACCTAATCCAAAAGGATGGGTTGGGGCCATGGCTCCTTATCTAGTCAAGCACATATAGCTTATAGTCTCTAAAATGATAGCATACATAGCATATGGTAATATAAAAAATGCATATATACATGTTCAATCATCTCTGCAAGTCTCATTGAGTGCCACATAACTTGCCTAGTTGGGTGGACATCTGATGTGTATGCCACGTCTTTGTCAAGAATTCTTCCAAGACGGCATCGACGTAACTCACTGAGTTACATGGCTTGCCTATGTGACAATCTAGTAGGCATGACCATGTCACTCGGTGAGTTACGTGGAGCTTCTTACCAATAACTCACCGAGTTCTAGAAGTATGCCATGTGTCACAAGTTCCTACTTCGGTCACGAGTGTAACTCGACGAGGTAGCCATATTGCGGAGGTCACGCTTGGGTGCGCATGCGAACTGCGGGAAGTGGGTACACTCTATCTTGCATACAACCTAAAATCCATATTTGTTTCCCCCAGTGGCTAGGTCCTTCACTATTGGGTACGAGGTATACTTTGTTTTTTCCATACACCCGTTTTGGCAAAACACACACTCGTTGTCCCTTGCTCTGTACTTGAACAATATCCCGGCATCACATTTTAACTCTTCTCTCCTCTCTCTCTCCCTTCCTCCCTATGTCGATTTTTTGCCTGGCCTAATGGGCTTCCCTCTGTAGTTCTTATAGTTGTGCTCCTCTGAGGCCTATGTGGATGCATGATTCTTGGGATATGGAGCACTAATATTCAAGGTTGGATCTATTGCTACCCAACTTGATTCCATCATGATGATGTTACCTACTGCACTAAGCTCGAAGCGGTTGAGGTAGATTCACGAGTTAAGGGTTGTGTCGATCATTCACACTGGTTTACTGCAAATAATTGTGTATGGTGTGTTGTTGAGTTTACCTTCCTAAACGATACACTATGAAGCTTGTTGAGCAACTCAGGATTGGTGCCAAACGGATTAGATAGTGGGATGTTTGTGGGTAGAATCAATCTTAATCTCTACTATTTGTAATAATAGTATGTATATTTGGCCAATACAGGGATTAGCCTGATAATTTTTAACTATATACTTGTAATTCTTTGGGGAGCTTTACCTGTTGCATGTTGCATCTATGATTTCAATGATATCAAGGAATGATTATCTCATATATTCTGCTCTAGTAATCTCCGGCATAGCTCAATATTTGTTATAAAAGTGATGGTATCACATTGGAAATCTATACTCTCACGTAGCCTTGTTTTTGCATGTTGGCTGTCAGCATACAGTTGTATTGACTTCAATGTATATTTGTACCTTGGGTGTAGGTGTTGCTCTTATGCTTGGGAGTCTAATGACACCTTGTCCCCGACACAAAAAATTCATGCTGACGGGTATATGTTTCATTTTAAGCTTCATTTGACACCCAGGATGCCAATGATGCCCAAAATGGCATGTAAATTTTAGCCTTCTCCAGAGTTTTGTACTTTTCTAGCCAGTTTTGTTATGGTGTTTTGGGTTAGTACCCAAAAGTTTTATGGCCGATTTAAAGAGATGTTCATGAAATCACGCTTTTTACAAGCATAAATATGCAACTTTTGTATCTAGCCTCATAATTAATGCGTTTGTTTAATGAAAATGACATGATAACTCGTATCATGTGTAAGGAAGCTAGTTTAAAATTTGGAAAATTTACCAAAATACCCCTCTAATTTGTTAAAACTCCCAAAATACCCCTGAAATTTCAAAAATTCCCCAAATACCCTTGTATCTATTTTGGTTGGATTGTTCAAGATTTTCTAATCTTTATTCCTTTTGGAAATTGAGATCCATTTTTGCGTGCTATGTAATTTGTCAAACAAATTAAAAGCAATTATGTCTAAAGCCTACATAACCAACTCAAATTATTCTAGATTTAGCATCTTGTATTGATAGACAGTCTTTTTACAAAAAGCTACAGGAATTTAATCTCACAACTAGGGGTATTTCGGGAGTTTCCACAAATTAGAGGGTATTTTGGTAATTTTCTCTTAAAACTCTAATCTACGCTTGCTTTTGAAAAGAAAGCGCGTCAACGTGTGTGTTCTTCGACGCGGTTATCTGCGTTTTGGCCTAGGACAGGGCTGCTGCTTGCTATAAAATGTAGCGATGACATTTTGCATGTTCATCGCGAGCATTTCACATCATATTCAACGAGTTCAGCTATTCAGTACACATCGCCGCGCAAATAGTACAGTTTTGCAATTGAGCGTGTGCATGACGTCCTATCATTTTCCAAAGAATTAATATTAGCCATGTGGACGTCATGGCACCCCATGATTAATATCCTAAGCGCAATATCTATATAGAACTTGAGGAGTGCAATTCGGCCATTACCCACTTCATCGACACAACTAGTACTATTGCTCTTCATGTCTACACAGACGGATCCTTCAAACAACACAACAATGTCGCGGTGCTAGCCAAGGATGACATGTACATTCACGCCACCGCGGGTTTGTGGCATATATTTTGACTGGAACGACCTCAGCTTCGCTCAGAACCTAAATTCTCTCCTGCACCAGCTCTCCTTGCCATATGTGGATCATTCTTGTGCCAGCTCTCCTTTCCATATGTGGATCATTCCAGTAGCAATTACACCAACTTGCTTGCTAGTACTGGCTCTGAGCTCTAGGGATAAGCAATAGTACTAGCTGTGTCGGTGAAGTGGGTGATGGCCGGATTGCACTTCTCAAGATCTATATAGATATTGAGCTGAGGATATTGATCATGGGGTGCCATGACGTCCACAAAGCTAATATTAATTCTTTGGAAAATGATAGGACGTCCTGCACACGCTCGATTGCAAAACTGTAATACTGTCACGTCGACGTGTATTGAATAGCTGAACAAACTGAATATGATGTGAAATGCTCGAGATGAACATGCAAAATGTCATTGCTACATTTTATAGCAAAGCGATGGCCCTGCCCCAGACCAAAACACAGATAATCGCGTTGAGAGACACATGCATTGATGCACTTTCTTTTCAAAAGCAGACGTAGATTAGAGTTTCAAGGGAAAGTTACCAAAATACCCTCTAATTTGTGGAAATTCCCAAAATATCCCTATTTGTGAGATTAAATTCTTGTAACTTTTCATAAAAAGACTGATTGTCTATCAATACAAGATGCTAAATCTAGAATACTTTGAGTTTACTTTTAATTTGTCTCTGACAAATTACATGCTAAGCACGTAAAAACGAATCTCAATGTTCAAAAGGAATAAAGACTAGAAAATCTTGAACAATCCAACCGAAATAGATACAAGGGTATTTGATTTTTTTTTGAAATTTTAGGGGTATTTTGGGAATTTCAACAAAGTAGGGGGGTATTTTGGTAAATTTTCCAAATTTTAAACTAGTTGCCTTATACATGATATGAGTTATAGTGTCATTTTTATTAAACAAACGCATTGAGTATGATGCAAACTTGTAAAAAGCGTGATTTCATGAACATCTCTTTAAATCATCCATAAAACCTTTGGGTATTAAGAACCAAAAACACCATAATAAAACAAGCTGGAAAAGTACAAAACTCTGGAGCAAGCTTAAATTTACAGGCCATTTTGGGCGTCATTGGCATCTTGGGCATTAAATGAAGCTTAAAATGGTCGATATACGTGTCAGCATGAAGTCTTTGTGTCAGGGACAAGGTGTCACTAGACTCCCAAGCATAAAAGCAACACCTACATCTAAGGTACAAATATACATTGAAGTCAGTACAATTGTATGCTAACAACCAACATGCAAAAAAAAGGCTAAGTGAGGGTATAGATTCCCAATATGATACCATCACTTTTATAACAAATATTGAGCTATGCCTAAGATTACTGCAACAAAATATATGAGATAATCATTCCATTACATAATCAAAATCATAGATGCAACAACCAATAGGTAAATCTCCCTAGAGGATTACGACTATATAGTTAAAAATTATCAGGCCAATCCCTGTATTGGCCAAATTTATAGATTATTACAGATATTAGAGATTAAAATTGATGCTACCCACAAACATCCAACTATCTAATCCGTTATGCAAGAGACTAGATAGTGGGATGTTTGTGGGTAGCATCAATTTTAATCTCTAATATCTATAATAATCTGTATATTTGGCCAATACATGGATTAACCTGATAATTTTTAAGTATCACCCACTTCATTGACACGACTAGTACTATTGCTCTTCATGTCTACACAGACGGCTCCTTCAAACAACACATCAATGCCGTGGTGCCAGTCAAGGATGACATGTACAGTCACGCCACCGTGGGTTGTGGCGTTTATTTTGATTCGAATGACCTTGGATTTGCCCAAAACCTACACTCTCTATTGCGCCAGCTCTCCTTGTCATATGTGGATCATTCTAGTAGCAATTACACCAGCTTGCTTGCTAGTACTGGCTATGAGCTCTAGGGATAAGCAAATGGCCATCAACTCACAGAGCTTAGAGCCAGTACTAGCAAGCAAGCTGGTGTAATTGCTATTGGAATGATCCACTTATGGCAAGGAGAGCTGTTGCAGGAGAGAATTTAGGTTTCCAACGAAGCCGAGGTCGTTCCAGTAAAAATAAATGCCACAACCTGCGGTGCCGTGACTGTACATGTCGTCCTTGGCTAGCACTGCGGCATTGTTCTGTTGTTTGAAGGAGCCGTCTGTGTAGAAATGAAGAGCAGTAGTACTAGCTGTGGCGGTGAAGTGGGTGATGGATAGATTGCACTTCTCAAGGTCTATATAGATATTGAGCTAAGGATGTTGATCATGGGGTGCCATGACGTCCACAAAGCTAATATTAATTCTTTGGAAAATGATAGGACGTCCTGCACACTCTCGATTGCAAAACTGTACTACAGTCAAGTCGACGTGTATTGAACAACTGAATAGGCTGGATATGATGTGAAATGCTCGCGATGAACATGCAAAATGTCGTTGTTGCATTTTATAGCAAGCGATGCCCCTGCCCCATGCCAAAACGCAGATAATCACGTCGAGAAACACATGCATTGACGCGCTTTCTTTTCAAAAGCAGGTGTAGATTAGAGCTTTAAGGGAAAGTTACCAAAATACCCTCTAATTTGTGGAAATTCCCAAAATACCCCTGGTTGTGAGATTAAATTCCTGTAGCTTTTCATAAAAAGACTGATTGTCTATTAATACAAGATGCTAAATCTAGAATACTTTGAGTTGGTTATGTAGGCTTTAGACATCATTGCTTTTAATTTTTTTGACAAATTACATGCTAAGCACGCAAAAATGGATCTCAATTTTCAAAAGAAATAAAGATTAGAAAATCTTGAACAATCCAACCAAACTAGATACTAGGGTATTTGGAAATTTTTTGAAATTTCAGGGGTATTTTGGGAATTTCAACAAATTAGAGGGGTATTTTGGTAAATTTTCCAAATTTTAAACTAGCTGCCTTATACATGATACGAGTTATCGTGTCATTTTCATTTAACAAACGCATTGATTATGAGGTTAGATACAAAAGATGCATATTTATGCTTGTAAAAAGCGTGATTTCATGGACATCTCTTTAAATCAGACATAAAACCTTTGGGTACTAAGAATCAAAAACAACATAATGAAACAAACTGGAAAAGTATAAAACTTTGGAGCATGCTTAAATTTACAGGCCATTTTGGGTGTCATTGGCATCCTGGGCGTCAAATGAAGCTTAAAATGGTCGATATATGCGTCAACATGAAGTTTTTGTGTCAGGGACAAGGTGTCACTAGACTTCCAAGCATAAGAGCAACACCTACATCTAAGGTACAAATATACATTGAAGTCAGTACAATTGTATGCTAACAACCAACATGCAAAAACAAGGCTAAGTGAGGGTATAGATTCCCAATGTGATACCATCACTTTTATAACAAATATTGAGCTATGCCAGAGATTACTGCAGCAAAATATATGAGATAATCATTTGTTTACATAATCAAAATCATAGATGCAAAAACCAATAGGTAAAGCTCCCTAGAGGATTACGACTATAGTTAAAAATTATCAGGCTGATCCCTGTATTGGCCAAATATACAAATTATTACAGATATTAGAGATGAAAATTGATGCTACCCACAAACATCCCACTATCTAGTCTGTAGCATAACGGATTAGATAGTGGGATGTTTGTGGGTAGCATTAATTTTAATCTCTAATATCTATGATAATCTGTATATTTGGCCAATACAGGGATTAGTTTGATAAATTTTAACTATATACTTGTAATTCTCTGGGGAGCTTTACTTGTTGCATGTTGCATCTATGATTTCGATGACGTAAAGGAATGATTATCTCTTCTGCCTGCAGTAATCTCTTGCATAGCTCAATATTTGTTATAAAAGTGATGGTATCACATTGGAAATCTATACTCTCACTTAGCTTTGTTTTTGCATGTTAGCTGTCAGCATACAGCTGTCCTGACTTCAATGTATATTTGTACCTTAGATGTAGGTGTTGTTCTTATGCTTGGGAGTCTAATGACACCTTGTCCCTGACACAAAAACTTCATGCTGACGGGTATATCGATCATTTTAAGCTTCATTTGACACCCAGGATGCCAATGACGCCCAAAATGGCCTGTAATTTCATCCTTCTCCAGAGTTTCGTACTTTTCTATCCTATTTCGTTATGGTGTTTTGGGTTCTTAGTACCCAAAGGTTTTATGGACGATTTAAAGAGATGTTCATGAAATCATGCTTGTTACAAGCATAAATATGCAACTTTTGTATCTAGCCTCATAATTAATGCGTTTCTTTGATGAAAATGACACAATAACTCGTTCATGTATAAAGAAGCTAGTTTCAAATTTGGAAAATTTACCAAAATACCCCTCTAATTTGTTAAAATTCCCAAAATACCCCTGAAATTTCAAAAATTCCCCAAATATCCTTGTATCTATTTGTGTTGGATTGTTCAAGATTTTCTAATCTTTATTCCTTTTGAAAATTTAGATCCGTTTTTGCGTGCTTAGCATGTAATTTGTCAAACAAATTAAAAGCAATTATGTCTAAAGCCTACATAACCAACTCAAATTATTCTAGATTTAGCCTCTTGTATTGATAGACAGTCTTTTTATGAAAAGCTACAAGAATTTAATCTCACAACCAGAGGTATTTTGGGAATTTCCACAAATTAGAGGGTATTTTGGTAACTTTCCCTTAAAGCTCTAATCTACACCTGCTTTTGAAAAGAAAGCGCATCAATGCATGTGTTTTTCAACACGGTTATTTGCACTTTGGCCTGGGGCAAGGCCACTGCTTGCTATAAAATGCAACGATGACATTTTTCATGTTCATCGCGAGCATTTCACATCATATTCAACGTGTTCAGCTATTCACTACCCGTTGGCATGGCAATAGTATCGTTTTGCAATCGAGTGTGTGCAGGACGTCCTATCATTCTCCAAATAATTAATATTAGCTCTATGGACGTCATGGCACCCCATGATCAATATCTATATAGACCTTGAGGAGTGCAATCCGGCCATCACCCACTTCATTGACACGACTAGTACTATTGCTCTTCATGTCTACACAGACGGCTCCTTCAAATAACACATCAATGCCGCAGTGTCAGCCACGGATGACATGTACAGTCACACCACCGCGGGTTGTGGTGTTTATTTTGACTGAAACGACCTCGAATTTTCCCAAAACCTAAATTCTCTCCTGCGCCAGCTCTCCTTGTCATATGTGGATCATTCTTGTAGCAATTACACCAGCTTTCTTGCTAGTACGGGTCTGAGCTTTACGGATAAGCAAATGGCCATCAACTCACAGAGCTCAGATCCAGTACTAGCAAGCAAAATGGTGTAATTTCTACTGGAATGATCCACATATGGCAAGGAGAGCTGGCGCAGGAGAGAATTTAGGTTTCGGGCGAAGCCGAGGTTGTTCCAATCAAAATAAATGCCACAACCCACAGTGGCGTGACTCTACATGTTGTCCTTGGCTAGCACCGCGGCATTGTTGCGTTGTTTGAAGGAGCTGTCTGTGTAGACATGAAGAGCAATAGTACTAGTTGTGTCGATGAAGTGGGTAATGGCCGAATTGCGCTTTTCAAGGTCTATATAGATATTGAGCTGAGGATATTGATCATGGGGTGCCATGATGTCCACAAAGCCAATATTATTCTTTGGAAAATGATAGGACGTTTTGCACACTCTCGATTGCAAACCTATACTACTGTCACGTCGACGTGTATTGAATAGCTGAACACGTTGAATATGATGTGAAATTCTCGTGATGAACATGCAAATGTCATCGCTGCATTTTATAGCAGGCGACGGCACTGCCCCAGGCCAAAACAAAGATAATCGCGTCAAAAAACCTACGCATTGATGCGCTTTCTTTTCAAAAGCAGGTGTGGATTAGAGTTTTAAGGGAAAGTTACCAAAATACCCTCTAATTTGTGGAAATTCCCAAAATACCCTTGGTTGTGAGATTACATTCCTGTAGCTTTTCATAAAAAGACTGATTGTCTATCAATACAAGATGCTAAATCTAGCATACTTTGAGTTGGTTATGTAGGCTCTAGACATAATTGCTTTTAATTTGTTTGACAAATTACATGCTAAGCACGCAAAAATGGATCCCACTTTTCAAAAGAAATTAAGATTAGAAAATTTTGAACAATCCAACCGAAATAGATACAAGGGTATTTGGAAATTTTTTGAAATTTCAAGGGTATTTTGGGAATTTCAACAAATTAGAGGGGTATTCTGGTAAATTTTCCAAAGTTTAAACTAGCTGCCTTATACATGATACGAGTTATCGTGTCATTTTCATTAAACAAACGCATTGATTATGAGGCTAGATACAAAAGCTGCATATTTATGCTTGTAAAAAGCGTGATTTCATGAACATCTCTTTAAATCATCTATAAAACCTTTGGATACTAAGAACCAAAAACACGATAATGAAACAGGCTCGAAAAGTACAAAACTGTGGAGCAGGCTTAAATTTACAGGCCATTTTGGGCGTCATTGGCATACTCGGCCTTAAATGAAGCTTAAAATGGTCGATATACGTGTCAGCATGAAGTTTTTATGTTGGGGACAAGGTGTCACTAGACTCTTAAGCATAAGAGAAACACCTACATCTAAGGTACAAATATACATTGAAGTCAGTACAACTCTATGCTAACAACCAACATGCAAAAACAAGGCTAAGTGAGGGTATAGATTCCTAGTGTGATACCATCACTTTTATAACAAATATTGAGCTATGCCAGAGATTACTGCAGCAAAATATATGAGATAATCATTCCTTTACATAATCAAAATCATAGATGCAAAAACCAACAGGTAAAGCTCCCTAGACGATTACGACTATATAGTTAAAAATTATCAGGCTAATCCATGTATTGGCCAAATATACAGATTATCACAGATATTAGAGATTAAAATTGATGCTACACCTTGCCAAATATACAGATTATCCAAGTGGGATGTTTGTGGGTAGCATTTAAATGAAGCTTAAAATGGTCGATATACGTGTCAGCATGAAGTTTTTATGTTGGGGACAAGGTGTCACTAGACTCTTAAGCATAAGAGAAACACCTACATCTAAGGTACAAATATACATTGAAGTCAGTACAACTCTATGCTAACAACCAACATGCAAAAACAAGGCTAAGTGAGGGTATAGATTCCTAGTGTGATACCATCACTTTTATAACAAATATTGAGCTATGCCAGAGATTACTGCAGCAAAATATATGAGATAATCATTCCTTTACATAATCAAAATCATAGATGCAAAAACCAACAGGTAAAGCTCCCTAGACGATTACGACTATATAGTTAAAAATTATCAGGCTAATCCATGTATTGGCCAAATATACAGATTATCACAGATATTAGAGATTAAAATTGATGCTACCCACAAACATCCCACTTGGATAATCTGTATATTTGGCAAGGTGTAGCATCAATTTTAATCTCTAATATCTGTGATAATCTGTATATTTGGCCAATACAGAGATTATCCAAGTGGGATGTTTGTGGGTAGCATCAATTTTAATCTCTAATATCTGTGATAATCTGTATATTTGGCCAATACAAGGATTAGCCTGATAATTTTTAACTATATACTTGTTATTCTCTGGGGAGCTTTAACTTTTGCATGTTGCATCTATGATTTTGATGATGTAAAGGAATGGTTATCTCATATATTATGCTGCAGTAATCTTTGGCATAGCTCAATATTTGTTATAAAAGTGATGGTATCACATTGGAAATCTATACTCTCACTTAGCTTTGTTTTTGCATGTTGGCTGTCAACATACAATTGTACTTACTTCAATGTATATTTGTACCTTTGATGTAGGTGTTTCTCTTATGCTTGGGAGTCTAATGACACCTTGTCCCCGACACAAAAACTTTGTGGAGTGTAGGTTTGGAGCGAGCTTTTGGTTTTTCTCGTGCCACATGGCTGGTCTGCGGTAAAAAATCTCACCTTCAAAGCTCTCTTTCGACAAAAAAAGCTCACTCTTGAAGCTTTCCATCCAATCAAGAAAGCTCACTTAAAAAAATATTAAGATCTTTTGCAAGATCGCTCCCTACTTCAATATGGCATAGGTACCAACTTGTGTGTCCTTATTTTTTTGCCATGAAGGAAAGTAGGTCCTGCTTCCATCCTATCATCGTGTCTTTGTTTACTTGAAGTGCGCAATCTGCTATACCTTTGTTTGACATGTGAAGAGGAAGCTTTTCTGTGTGTATGTGTGTATGTGAATTGCATTTATAAAACTAGGTATAAATAAGTAGGCTAAAATTTTTTGTAGTATGAATGTGAGAAGCTCTCAAAATTCTTTTGTCGTCTCAAGCGAAATACAAATTTGCATTGAAATGTCAAAAAAAAAACGTGGATGTTGCATGCTCTTCCGATTGTCATGCCCTAAAAGGTACTTATATATCACCACTATTTAATCATCCTTAACTCTTGTGGCACCAAGACACAACAAAGGAAAGATACCGCAAGTGGTGGACTCAAGTTTTGAAGTGATACCTTACCCATTTTTGATTTCTTAGTATTAGACTTGAGAGCATCATTCTTGCTAAGTTTTTCACATGCTTGGAGTCTTAATAAGTCGTTTCAAGAAAATAACTATTTTGCACTACTTTGTAAAATCCAGCTAATGTGCATGTTGCTTGCTCTTTCAATTGACTAGCCTGAGAGGTAGTCATGTATTCCCACTAATTAATAATCTTTAACTCTTGTGGCACCAAAACACCAACGATAGTAGTTAAGTTAGATAGTTTGAAGATTCACCACCAACAATCCAAGGTCGTCGAACAACTCAGGATTTAAAACTATAAGGGTTGCACTGATGAAAAACAATTCTAAGATCTTAGCAATAATATTTCCATCAATTTCTCAACACATGAGTGAGGAGTACTAACACAATTACAAAAATCAATAAAGTCACAATATACTCTCAGTGGAGATCTCTAATGAGGAGTCTGATTGAAAGACATGAAATTTCCACAATCTAGAAGGTGTGATGCGCATTGAACACGCGTGCAAAGTTCTCATTTGTGAGCTTACATTGATGGATGAACATGTCATGGTTTACATCCAACCCAAAGATACGCAAGAAGATATAGTAGACGGGTTTGCATGCTATGTATGGTCATCCTTGTGCTGCTCGATCTGCAAAGTCTCTACATGTACACATGGGGTTTCTAGTCAAGTGCACTTCATACACCTCATCACACACAAGTGAACTCGACCTTCTCACAACTCTTCATCTAAGCATCATATGATTATATACATATGAGGTGACTTATGCTCGCTTTCACTTAGTGTTTTGCCAAAGAGAAGCTCACTCTAGCATGCATAAAGCTTGAGAGCTTTGCATTGAGCATAACTCACAAAGGATTTTGCACACAAAGGTTAAGCTTGGCACAAGGCAATTGGAGTTAGGCATTTTTCTTTCTAGTAATACCCAATTGCTATAGGTGATTGGAGGTGATTATGATTGCATATTTGAGCTTAATTGCAAGATATGTCTTGAGAAGTAAGGTGAAAGAGGGTGGGAACTAGACTTTGATCTAGTAGGTCAGTAAAATTAGTAAATAAAAAGGGTATCTAGAGATGATCCATATAGAAATTTATAAATGGTGGATAATGAGGGTGGAGATCTCAACGAGATAGAATTATTTTTTGGTCCATTCTAAAAAAGATGGTGATTTGGTTCCTCCATTGTCTGCATGTCAAGACTCCCTTACCTTTTCCTCATACATTCAAGTAGATATGCTTTTGCTTTGGATTAGACTCTTCCCAAAGTTGTTAGGTGTTATTTTTTTTTCATACTATTTATAATGGCAATTATAGCTAGAAGTGCATTTAAATAAATAGGATAGTAAAAAACATACCTTTATTGAAATAAAATAACTATAAAAACTGACACTTATTAATGGTGCCCACTTAGGGTTAGGATTTGTGGGCAAGTACACTTTTTAGGAGTAAGTATGCATGTCCAATTTGATTTTGTTTTGGGCTATACTTAGACCAAAAAACAATGTTGATAGGAATTGAAACCTAAAGCAAACACAACATATAATGCAAACAACAACACATAAATATTTGCAAGCACCACACACCACACACATAAATTGGGAATCATAATGGCACCATCTAGTTTTGTGGACCACAAACTGAGCCACTTGGGAAGGGGGGGCGGAGAGAGAGAGAGAGAGAGAGAGAGAGAGAGAGAGAGAGAGATAATATATATGACTTTGCGGTGATAAAACTTTTAATAAAAACTCTTTGAAAACTTCAATTACACAAGAAAGCGAGTGTTGACCGCTGGGTCAACAACACAACATAATTCAAGTTTTGTACCAAAGTCTTATCTTTTGCGAGTTATGAAATGCTACGGACTATGGTTATAAACGTCATTTGTAATGAGTAGTTATTCTAGTTTCAGAAGCCGGGGTGCAATGGCACTTACAGATTGTAAATACAAAGCCATTTGACCCTTTCAACCCCATTTTTGGTTAAACCTAAGGTAGCCTTAGTATATAAGGTACCTAGGTCATTTTGTAAAGAGGACTTTTAATCATAATCAAACTTTAGCGCTGCCGTCTACTATGTGAGAGAGAGAAAGAGAGTGAGCATGAGCTTCATCCTCTCGCTACGCTCGACTCGCTCAACACATTGGAGATCCGGTTGCACCATTACGGTAGGCTCGAGGAGAGCTACGCGACAACGCCAAGCATTCCACGCGAGACGAAGCGCACATGCCGACGCATCCACGAGCTATTTGTGGCCGTAAGTGTATCAAACGATGTCTGTTTTCTGCGTGCTAGTAGTCTATAAAATCGTGGCGACATAAGCTACGCATAGGTACTCATAAATTTCAGTTTCGGGCACTTTCAAAATTTGGCTCTGTCATCCTACGCGTTTTCCACAGATGGGTTTAGAGTGAGGGTTTTGAGTGTAGAAGCTTAGGGACAGGTGTATCCTAGTGAGGGGATGGTGTTCCTTCAGTTTCGTATGATTCTGGCATGATTAGGTGAGTTACCTTCCGTATGTGTGTATGTGGCTAGGTGGTGTAGTGAGGGCAGTGAGGTTCTTGATTGTGGTTTATTTGGCCTTCCAGAGTGTTGTATGTGTAGGATGGTCTCAGCCTGACAAGCTTAAGAGATTTCCTCCGTGTGCCTATCGTGTCATCTGTGTCCTCGATTGATATTATGTTGATCTAGGTAGTGTTTGCATGCACTTCATGGGTGTGTGAGTCTCTCCCGTCCAACATTGGCGCCGCTGCCGGGGACACAAGGACCTAAGTAGGTTTCTTCCTAACACTCCTGTGATGGTTGCTTTATTTAGTTTCGGCTAAAGAAAGCGTTTTTCTTAAGTGGATCCAGAAGAGGATATTCCGTGATCAAGTGGATAGCCAAGAAGCGTGTGTCTTGCCGAGGGTCTGCGACTAGATAGGTTTAGTTAGGATCTGTGGATTAGAGTAGTTGTTGGTGGTCGAGTGATTTGTAAGGTGATAAAAGCGTTTACTAGTCCGTGTGTGGCAGTGAAGCGTTTTTCTACTCATAGATGCAAAACCCCATATGATTTGTAGGAGTAGCTTTAGGTAAGTGATCCGATTATGATCTAGAGCTATTCAGCATTGAATTATTTGCTAAAGTGCTTGATTGCATTTGAAATCACGGAAAAGTGTGCTTTTGAGGATAAAAATGCATTAAACAAGCTTTTGTGGATATTTTTGTATGACTGACTGATGCTGTGTATATAAAAGAGCATTTGCAAGGGTTCTGTGAAGAAAACCTGCAATTCTGTAAACATAGACATCCTACGCGTAGGATGTCTCAAGGGGGTTCTGGAGACCAAATTTGAAAATCTGAGGTTACCTGTGGGTTTAGAGGGTAGGTTTTACCCTAGTAACATATTGACTTGGGTGTTTTTCCCTATTTTTGTTGATCAAAAGCCAAAAGGCGGAGTGAGAAAACGTAAACTTTCAGAAAAGGCTTAAATTGAGTGATTTTTGCATGTTTTTGCAATTGTGAAGCATACTTGCACTTGCTGAGAGCATAAGGAAGCATCAGGGACACTTCAGTCTCAAAAAATCAGCAGTAGACATCCTACGCGTAGGATGTCTATAGGGTGATCTGGTGGAAATTTTGAAAATCTGAGGTTACCTGTGTGTTTACAAGGTAGGTTTTACCCTATTTTCACCTGGAAAGTGGAAATTTGACCAAATTTTGACAGATCAAAGCCAAAAGACGAGAATTGCCAGACATCCTACCCAAATTGTGTCCAAAGCATAATTTTGAGACCAAACCATAGGATGACTCCATAGGCATGTTGTAAATGTTGTATTGAGTGCATGTGATCGATTTCATCTCATTTGGGTCACTGAAAGTGAAGATTGAACAGACTTTAGCACTTTTGACTGAAAAAGGCTAGAACAACTAAAATTTGGGACTTTTGAAATCCAAACCAAAATCTGAGCATACCACTCGGTTACTGACATCAAGGGGAAGCTGTGGGACAAGTCTGGGGTCAAACAGGCCAAAAAGACATCCTACGCGTAGGATGTCTTCTGTGTGATTTAAGACTCTAAACACATTTCTGAGCATACCACAGTGATCAGCACCTTAAGGAGAGTCCGTGGTTCAAGTTTGGGGCAATCATGAGCAAAAAGACATCCTACGCGTAGGATGTCTAAGACATGATTTAGAGGCCAAATTCAAACTGTGGACATAGCAGGGTGTTGTATAGCCTTAGGCAAGCCTCCTAGTCAAATTTGGTCCAATTTGGAGTTGATTTGACTTAGGAATTCATCAGAACAGACATCAGGATTTTGGAACAGATTCTTCATCATTTGACCAACCTATAGGTGTCAGAATCAAAAAGTAAAACTAGCTGTGAGTTTAGCACATCAAGGGGAAGCTACAGTGCAAGTTTGAGCTGAAACAGAGCAAAAAGACATCCTATGCGTAGGATGTCTCAAGCTTGATTTAGGACTCCAAACCAACTTATGAGCACACCACTGTGATCAGCACGTCAAGGAGAAGCTGGGGTGAAAATTTCAAGTCATTCTGAGCAAAAAGACATCCTACGCGTAGGATGTCTCAAGGCCATTTTTAGATCCAAATAAAATTCTGAGCATACCATTGTGTTGCTGGACTCAAGGGGAGTATCTGGACCAAATTTTGTTAAATTCTGAGCATATAGACATACTACGCGTAGGATGTCTCTAGGCCAGTTTTAGGGTCCAACTGTACTTTTGACCATTCAGAAGTGTTCACAGTGTCACAGAGATCCCAAATCTTTTTTCAAAATTGAATTTGGACTCATTTTGACCAGTCTAAACTGCATTTCACTGTTTTGGCCATAACTTTCACAAACGGTATCGGATCGGAAAAGTTTTTATATCAAAACATAGCTTGAGAGCGGCTCTACAGATCTTAGAGCCTCAAAATTCATCCGCAAGTTAGGGGTGTCTGAAAGCGACAATTTGCGCGAATTGTGACGAAACGGTTGCGATTTTGGACATAGTTTCGACTTTTCCCTAACCAAAGCACTTGAACACAGTGGACTAAGTCTAGCAAAAGCTCTTAAGCTGAGAAATTATGTCTACCCTAGATTCAAACGCAGCTTACACAAGCTTGGAGATCCCGACAATAGAGGAATATCCTCCCACAATGGATCTTCCAAACTTGCAATTGATAAAGACCCATCTTGTTGAGAGAGTTTGGATGATTGGTCATGAGAGTGAAGGACTATATAGATACATTGACGACAATGAGGTCAATCTTTATAGGTGCTCAGATCCATACCTAGAAGAGATAACGGATTACAAGCTCTTATATGTCTACACATACGGAGTCGACTGTCAATGAAGATCTATAGTTGTCAACAAGTATGGACGAGAATACAGAGTTGTAGAAAGCACAAATCCACAGACTGTACTAGAAAGCGGTGGATATTTGGTCAATGAAGGACCACAAATGCCTCCACCAAACACGAGAATTCCTATAGGAATTCCAAGAAGAGAGCCACCGGGATTCCCTTCAAGAGCGATAACGAGAGAAGGATTGGGAGAGTCTCTGGTTAGACTTGTAGACAATCGACGAGTTAGACCATCCCAAGTCTAGAAATGGGTAAACAGAAAATACTCCGGAGATGAAGATCCGAGAGATCACGTAGCGGCTTTTAGAAGAGTGATTAGAGTAGAGGAAGTTTCAGATTTTACGACACAGTTTGCGGGATTTGGATTGACTCTAGAAGATGATGCAGCTACATGGTTCGATTCGGTGAAAAAATGGGATTTTGAGACCCTAGATGAGTTGTTTGAGGAGTTTATTGAAGAATTCTCTCCAAAAGGCATTGCTCACAACACGGTCTCGCAAATCCATAGATTCAAACAGAAAGAGGATGAATCAGTACGCAAAGAATCATTATGGCTCAAGAGATATGTTAAGCTCTGTCCGAGAGCGGAATTACCTATGCAAGCACGACTGATGCTGATCTTTATCCAGGGAATGAGACATGCGGGCCTTCAGAAGGATCTGCATATGATAAGGAGGATGACGCTAAACGAGTTGATCAAAGAAGCTCTTTATCTAGTGGATAACTGTGAGGCATACAAAGAAAAGGACTTAAAGAGTCAAGGAGATGACACATCCTCTCAGCACAGTGTTTCACAGATAAGTGAGTCCATTGCCAAGCCAACGACACCTATTGATCAAGAAAAGCTTATCGACGACTTGGTCAAGAGGTTGATTCCTCTTGTAAGGTCTGATTCGGGAGAGCCGAAGTGGTGTGAAATTGAGAGAAAATGGACGAACCATACGGAGTAAGAGTGCTATTATAGCATGGAAAATGCTAGGGAGAGGTATGTACAACCTGTTCCAGAAGCACCTACTCCACCTAGATACATTACGGGGAATGCGCCAGGACCAGTAGGAGTTTTAAGGCCACAACGTGTCTTAGGACAACAACCTTTGCTGCCAGGTGCTAGAATGCAGGTAGACATGAGATACATGCCAATGATGGATGCATCAAATAAACCAACGCCAGTACTAGCTACAATGTGGTATAGCAACCAAAGTAAGTACTACCCTTCGGAGCAACAAAAGGTGAGAGAAACACATGGAGTGGTGAGGCCGGTACAACCTCCACCTCCTGGGTTTCAGTCGAAAGAAAGAAGGTATGAAATGGACGAAAGGACATTGCGATTCATTGCAAATAGCGGCTTATCTAGGTCAAGGCTTGCTTATAGCCAAGAGGAAATGCTAAAAGAATCTCCTCAACCAAAGACAGATTGTCACAAAAGTCGTGACAACCACTTGGTCAGACAACGTCCTCATACGGAGATCACTGAAGTAAATGCCTATTGTCTTGAGTGTGGCATCACTCACTTGATCCCCGATTGCCCGAAAAAACCAAACCAAATCAGGAAAATCACGACAAATGTATCAAGGATTGTTCAGCTCCCTAGTAGCTCAAAAAATGAAAATGTCGTACCAGTTCAAGTGGTTACGAGAGCACAAGCTCAAAAGAAAGCTGATGAGAATCCAGAGACAAAGAACACGGAAAGTGACACGAGTCCAAAGACAGATGATGGACCAAAGACAGATGCACCTAGTGAGAAAACCAAGAGCAAACGAAATAGTTGGAAAGCTAGAAAGACTAGGATGAAAGCACGCAAGGAACGAGAGCAAAAATCCCTAGCTGAGAAGCTTACCGAAGCTCAGGAGAAGATAAAACAACATGAGGAAAAGGAGGCACCTTCTCTTACACAGATGGTTAAACCTCTAGAAGAACCATCCACGGATGAGAAACCGAGAAGTGCTAGTTCAGGAGGATCTGTGTTGGTAGAGAAGGTTAATGAGACATTAGATGCCCTCTTGAAAGCCTATGATGTGAGGCTCAAAAACAATCAAACCCAAGAACAAAGGTGGATGACATATCCCTATGCGGAGCTAGAAAAGCAAAAATTTGAAATGTGCCAGAAAATGATTCAAACAACCCAAGCTTTACTAGAACCACCAGTTGCAAAACCTGAGGACGTGATCCGTGTCATGCCTACACAAGTAATCCCGCCAAACCAGGAACTAAAAGAGCCAGATTCTAGTCATGAGGACAGAACAAACCTCAAAGAACCAGCATTATCACCAAGGATAGTTCTGAATACCACGGATAACTCTTCCGAGGGATTTCACCAAGCTATACCTGAGGATTGTAAAGAGGTAGATGGTCTTGACGAATTGTGGAAACAAGTCAGAGAGGCCAATGAAGTCGATGACCTAAGAAGATGAGTAGACAAGACTGGTGATGAACGAGGAGTGTTTCTACCACCAATAGAGGAATTTGAGACTGTATCTCAAATGAATCTAGACATGCAATTGTGTTGAGGCAACAAAGGATCTGTACAACATATGGATAGTCAACCCCATTCGCTAAAAACACTACCGTCCTACATGGGAGAGTACGAGACCAAGTCAGATGTGGTTGCAGTCCCATCAAAGAGACTGTCTCCTAACAAGGCCATCGATTCAAAGGGGCTAGTAGATATTCTATCTACCCCAGTCACCTGCACCATAATGTTAGCCGAGTTGCTCAGAATAAGACCAAACATGTGGGCTATTGTGGGTAAATGTCTAGAGAAATTTGGTGTAAAAACCCCAATGACTCAAATCAAGGAAGGCATCAAAGAGCTTGAAATGCCTCAACTAAATACTAGGCCAGTGCCATTAAACAAGGTAGGCGAGTATTACGAGGGAGAAGATGGAAACACCACCCTTCCTATGGAATTCAATGGTGTAAAAACCATGGAAATCCTTGACAGTGGAGCTGGTGTGGCCATTGCAACCAAAGAGGTTTGAAAAAAATGGGAAAAACCTACCTTGAGATCCACACGAATGACCGTGCAGCTTGCAGATGGACACAAGGAAAATCCCCTAGGACTACTAGAAAAAGTACTTGTTACTTCTTGTGGCATTGAATATGAACACACTTTTGCTGTTGTTGACTTTGGAAAGAAGAACAACTATGACATCATTCTGGGAAGACCATTCATGCGACAATTGAAAATGGTCCAAGATTGGGGTTATGACCATATATACCTGAGACATATGGAAACCATAACAAAGATAAACTTGAGGGACCATAGCTATAGGGATGTAATGAGAACACCGATCGAGGAGTTTGATTCCGCCACAGTGGCAGGATCAGAACTTCCAGCTTGGTTGGGTAAGCCTAAAGAACTGTGGATGTGTGGAGCTTCACAATGTGGTTGCTTGAAATGCAAGGAATGTATCCTAGAGTAGGTTATAGAGGATAAGGACTATATCCCAGAACCATTTCCTGAAGAAGAGTTAGAGCCTTTTGGATGGGAACACATCTTGGCTACTCTGGACATGTGTGCCGTGGAGGATGCTCCCACAACAAAGTTTTGTGATGAAAATGGCTATGATGTCGTTCCTTATTTTGCATTGAGTGTAATCTAGGAAAACAAAGAGAACCAGACATCAACAAGCTCTCGACATAAGGAGCAAACAAAGAAACGCGGAGAATCAAAAGATGAAGAAGACGACGAGTCCTATGACTCTGTAGAACACTTAGAGCTTCAAGAAGATCAACGACCCGGGAATCAATGTCATCGCTACACGAATAAAGTGCATCAAAAGTGGATTCCAAAGTCCTCAGTGAAGACACAGTCACCACAAGCATCCTCATACATGGCTCCTAATAAGGATGCAAAGACTCAGCTAGGAGGAATACGACCAGAGCAACGAGCCAACGATGCTCTAATCAATGGGCTAGAAAAGTCCTCCAAGAAACTACCACCCACGAGCAAACAGACAGTAACTTTCCACTACCAGCCAAAAATTCAAGGGAAAGTACAAGAAGTCAACCTTGCTGGGGATAGTAGCGATAGTGATGAATCTTACGACATCCCCTATCATCAACTCAAGCCATCACTATCACCAACCCCTTCAGCAACAACCATGACAGGTCAAAAGAACAGGAAAACAAGTCAAAGCCAAAAAGTTCGACAAATCTGGATACCAAAAATCCAGATCAGCCAAAAACAGATATGGATCAAGAAGACAAAGATCTCTAATGACAAATCACAAGATCCAACACCAAAACAAAAACAAGGACAGCGTGCACGAACGGGTAAGAATATCACAAAGTCGCAAGCTTTCACAACTCAGGTTTGGGCTCCAAAGAATTTGATTCAAGCACAAAAAAGTTAGGAATTCATTTGGATTCCAAAACAACCAAAGTATCAACTTTCAAAGCCTGAATCCCATCACCAACCAAGCGTACAAGGGCTGAAGCAAAGACCACTGTCGACTCACACAACAAAAAGGTGGATCCCAAAGAAGTCTCTTCAAACACAAATGAAGCACGCGCAACTATGGGTTCCCAAACGAGAGTCAGCAACAAAACAACCAATAATCGCAAAGAAATGGGTCCCAAAGAAGAACAACAAAACTATTGTCAGTACATCGCCGCTTGAATTCTTACAATTCTTCCTGCGATTACATTACAGTTAGAAGAGAGCAAGTCGCTTCAATCAAGCAACGATACAGGAGCTTCAAAGACCATTACATTGCTTAGAATAGGAAGCCTCGCCAACAAATGCCAAATAAGCAAATTGCTTATACCCACATCTTGGACAACATAAATCTTTTCCATGTATTGACTGTGTATGCATAATAGGGCTACATTACAAGGCCTGCATAGGCACAACTTTTAATTGCCCAAGCACAACACATACCCTTTGCGATACCCTGTCGTAAAGGATGACTCCAAATAGGAAGGGGGGAGGCATTCTGAATGCGGACCTAACATTGTGACTATTAGAGGGCAATGTTTTGTGAGATGCATTGAATTTTTGCGTTTTATTGTGATAATTTTTTGACAAAATTTAGAGTATATGCCCTCATAGTAGTGTTACAGAGGAGTATGGGGACAAAATCCATATATGAGCCCCTAGGGACATGTGTATAGTGTACATAGCATTTAGATTTCTATTTGAATGATTTTTCTTTTGTTAAGTTTGTTTTTAAGATTTTCTTTGTTTATTATTAAGAAAAAAATAAAAAAATCCATAATCCACATGAAGAAAAGACCGACGAGAGGCCTAAGCACTACAAAGAGAAGAAGGTACAGGAAAACGATGAAACTTCACGAAGTATGTCTCAGCAGCCACTACAACAGCCGAAGAAATTGTCACAAAGCAGTGTCAACATGCAACCGACAAGTCATAGTCGAGTAGCTAAGCCACAAAATGAGTGAGGTGTTAGTCCCAAAGCTTCAAGTAATATTCTCTGTGGTCTAAGCGTCTTAGCTATTCTAGGTACTTCTCAAGCTGGAAGAGTTGAGCATATTTACGTTGTGTCGCTCATGCTGGTATAGGTGAGCAAAAGAGTCGAAGTCTAAGTACTTAAGTCTGGTGAAGTGAAGGAGGAGGTCCAAAAGACACTCACGTACTGAGCACAGTGAGATACGAGTGGAGAAACTTCTACATCAAAAATAAGGAAATGCTACTCAAATCAATTGACAAATGAATTGGAGCGCCAATTTCAGATCATAGCATACTTCTCCTCAATGGCGAGTCGAAGAATGGCCTACAATGACAAAGCTGCAGACAACACTAACAACATGATTGCACAGGAACAAAGAAGTCCCCAATGAAGAAGAGCAGACATAAAAGTGATCAGAGGATCTCAAAAGCTTGTCCTTGATAATGCGCATCGAATGCTCGACAGGGTTTTGAACCTCAAATCAGAATAATTAAGTCTTGGATTCGGCCTGACAGACAGACTTTGCATTGGAGTGCAACATGGCCTAAAGAAGTTAAGGGTTTAGCCATACAATTTCTACAAAATCCTTACAAAGTTGTCATTGCCTCACAAGATCAGAAAGCCAATCGCTTAATTCTACAGATTGTAGAAGTTGTTTATGAGAATCACAAATACTCCGAATTCACAGATTTGCTGGAGCAAATGATGGGTGGAGCTTTCTCTATCCATGATGATAAGAGTCAAGTTCAACGACATTGGGTTCTTTTTGAATTTAGATCTGGCAGTAGACCTATAATGACAAAAACAGATGCCGCAGCTCGGAGCGTGGATGTGAAAGACATAAAGTTCGTCATCAATTATGATTTTCCTGAATCATGTGAAGACTATGTACATCGGATTGGACGAACAAGACAAGTTATTGCAAAGGCTATAGTCTATACTTTCTTTCCAATAACAAAACGACAGCAAAGACCACATCGCCATCGACAATCAGGTCATGTCAGGGACGACATGAACGCGGAAGGGGGGAATGTTGACCGCTGGGTCAACAACACAACATAATTCAAGTTTCGTACCAAAGTCTTATCTTTTGCGAGTTATGAAATGCTACGGATTATGGCTATAAACGTCATTTGTAATGAGTAGTTATTCTAGTTTCAAAAGCCGGGGTGCAATGGCACTTCCAAATTGTAAATACAAAGCCATTTGACCCTTTCAACCCCATTTTTGGTTAAACCTAAGGTAGCCTTAGTATATAAGGTACCTAGGTCATTTTGTAAAGAGGACTTTTAATCATAATCAAACTTTAGCACTGCCGTCTACTGTGTGAGAGAGAGAAAGAGAGTGAGCGTGAGCTTCATCCTCTCGCTATGCCCGGCTCGCTCAACACATTGGAGATCCGACTGCACCATTACGGTAGGCTCGAGGAGAGCTACGCAACAACGCCAAGCATTCCACGCGAGACGAAGCGCACACGCCGACACATCTACGAGCTATTTGTGGCCGTAAGTGTATCAAACGATGTCTGTTTTCTGTGTGCTAGTAGTCTATAGAATCGTGGCGACATAAGCTACTCATAGGTACTCATAAATTTCAGTTTCGGGCACTTTCAAAATTTGGCTCTGTCATCCTTCGCGTTTTCCGTAGATGGGTTTAGAGTGAGGGTTTTGAGTGTAGAAGCTTAGGGACAGGTGTATCCTAGTGAGGGGATGGTGTTCCTTCAGTTTCGTATGATTCTGGCATGATTAGGTGAGTTACCTTCCGTATGCGTGTATGTGGCTAGGTGGTGTAGTTGAGGGCAGTGAGGTTCTTGATTGTGGCTTAGTTGGCCTTCCAGAGTGTTGTATGTGTAGGATGGTCTCAGCCTGACAAGCTTAAGAGATTTCCTCTGTGTGCCTATCGTGTCATCTGTGCCCTCGATTGACATTATGTTGATCTAGGTAGTGTTTGCATGCACTTCATGGGTGTGTGAGTCTCTCCCGTCCAACAGCGAGCATAATTATGACTTAATCAAACTAATCACTTGAACTTGAAAATCACAAGCTTTGACTTGGCCATTGTATAGATGGGCTCCTTAGATCAAACCACAACATGCATAGAACCAATTTATCATAATGCTTGCAAGAACTCATCAAAACCCTTAACCACAACTAAAACTTACACTCAAGAGAACCATGACATGCACTACCTCAGCGCTAGGGGAGTCTTCTTCACCTTGCCACCGTCTTTTTGCAACTTACTAAGGGCTATGGCCTTTACCTTGCCACCCTCTTTCCACAAATGATTAAGGGCTATGGCCACAATCACGCTCATATAATAATCCAAGGTAGCACCAATCACATGAAAAGAAAAGAGAAACTTGAAAAATTATGATGCATGGGTTTCATGATAAGTAGTTGACAAGATGAAAGAAAAATTGCAACAATATGGAGCTCAATCACATCTTTAGATCCACCAAATGGAAGCTTAACCAAGTAGAAATAGGGCCACACAATACTCCCCTCACTCTTGACTTCTCTAGCTAATGTGCATGTTGCACCCTCTTTCAATTGTCCTAGCCTGAGAGGTACTCATGTATTACCACTAATTAATAATCTTTAACACTAGGTTTGTGTTTGAGACACTTAAGTGGCTTGAGCCACAATAGTGGCTTGGCACCTCATTCTATAAAACTGGCTCTAAGATTGTCTACTGTTCAAGAAACCTTGATCATAGGATACCATTGAGGTCCTACGACATAGAGGAAAATTCTAGTATACCATTTATCCCAAAAAAGTGCAAAATTAAAAAATTTAGTTTTCTAAAAATAATAAAAAACCACAAAATTGGATTTTAAATTTAACAGGATACATGTTTTTGAGGACTAAAACAAATCGACAATTTTTTTTCTAAAAATAGTATATGCATAGATTCTCATTGTATACATATCCATGTACTTTTCAAAAACGTTTCAATGTGCTTTGAAGGTCTTAAAGGGGTCTACAGGGGATATCAAAAATTTTGAGTGATTTTTGTTCGATTGTACCTAAAAGATGGCTCTTCAAAAATAACAATTTTACATGAAATTATTTGTTTCTATTTTTTTTCAACTCCCTACATGCCTTGAGAACAAATCCCTGAAAGGTTTTGATGAGGTTTTTTGTGGCCTATGAGAACAAGAATTTACCAAAAAGTTGCTTATAGCCACAAAAGTGGCTCATGTTCACACAACCCTAGTGTTAACTCTTGTGGCACCAAACCACCAATGATAGTAGTTAAGCTAGATAGTGTGAAGTTTCACCAACAATCCAAGGTCATCGAACAACTCAAGATTTAAAAATAGAAGGGTTAAATTGATGAAAAAGAATTAACATAAACCAAACAACAAAAACGTGCCAATCCCTAGATCTTAGCAAAAATATTTCCATCAATTTCTCAACACATGAGTGAGGAGTACCAACAAAATTACAGAAATCAATAAAGTCACAATTGTACTCCCAGTGGATATCTCTAATGAGGAGTCTAATTGAAAGACATGAAATTTCCACAATCTAAAAGGTGCGATGCACATTGAACACGCGTGCAAGGTTCTCATTTGTGAGCTTGCATTGATGGATGAACATGTTATGGTTTACATCTAACCCAAAGATACACAAGAAGATATAGTAGATGTGTTTTCATGCTATGTATGGTCGTCCTTGTGCTGCTCGATCTGCAAAGTATCTACATGTACACATGGGGTTTGTGGTGATGTGCACCTCGTACACCTCATCACGTACAAGCGAACTCGAAGTCCCCACCATAAACCTCTCATGCTGTTTTTCTTTGATTACAACATGCTCCTCAATCTTAGCCTCCATAGATATTGCAGAGTCAATTCTTTTGGCTATAGCGACTGAGACACTTGGACGATACCGCATGTTTGTCGGCTCATTTGCTAGCCTCTTTTGAATCTTAAATCCTCCTTCATCTAACATCTTTATTTCGTCCAGAGTCAAATTTGTTCCTTTTTCCACGGGCCATGTGTTTGGCACTCGCCCTGGACAATGGGTTATTGTGTTGCAACGTGTGATCCACACTCTCGTTGCAAAACCACATGTGCTGGGATTTTGATCCTCGACCTTTCCCTCCCTCATTTCCATTGTCCCAAGTTCTAATGCCCCAAAATGATGGTGCTACTACACCCATTCCAGTGTTTCTAATATTCTTTTTTCATTTTCCTACTTGACCACCAAGCCATCCTTGACATTGTACTCTGCTACCTCTAGGGACTCTTCAAATTGCCCACATTGTTTTGTGAATATCAGATTCTTCAGAATCATATCTTCATTTTTATCGAATTCCATGATCGTTGGTGTTACTTGAGACGTATTTCTTTCCCTCCTTGGTAAATTCTGAGTGACATACTCTGGTCTATGGGAAGCATTTTCCTCCTCTTGTGTCACAGTACTAGTCGTTCTTCACTTTCGTGTTACTGTTATATTATCCCCTTCCACACGAGGCCGTTGGTAAATTGGGGTTCCCTCAATTGCCTCATCTACCTCTCAAGAAAGTGTTGCAATAGCTGGAGCAGGCCCTTATGACATCCGCCTTGCTAGTTTTTCTGTAGTAGGTCCAGCCCCATGGTATCTACCTTCCACAAATGCAAGCATCTTCACGCTTTGCAGCAACGAGTTTGCTAGATCAGAAACACTTGCATCATATAGACTAAGCATTTGTTTGTTTCCTTCTCCTGCTAGCCAACTTGCATGTTTTGTCTCAGATAAATTTGTTGTCGGAATGAATGTAATGTCTTCTGGATCCTGAAAACATTTCCCATCATTATTGCCATAAAAAAATTGTTCAAAATTTGACCAACGATAACACACACACTACATCTACTTACAGCCACTAGAAACTTCCTCCAACGTGGATAGCGAACATGCCACCAACTCATCCAACAATCCATTTGGGGAATATTTAGATCCGAAACCTTTCCAGAAGCCCACCAAGCACGGATCCGTCTATACATGGTTGTAGCTTCTTCCTCACTCCGAGCACAACGCCACATTTCACAAAGCCTTTTGTGTTTGTCTTGAAATTTCTTGTTTACAAATTGGTTAGTGTGAATATTTAGTCTTTGTTCCCAATGAAAAAAACATGAGCGTTCTCTACCATCCATTACATTTTGCGGTCCTCCGTTGAAAACAGTTCGAACTGCTCTCCAGTTTGCAGCGGCTTTGTCAGCCATGAACCCTCGAAAATCTGTTGGCAAATGTCCATTATCCAGCATCACTGCATTCATCATCTCCCAAAACATGACCTGGGATTTTGTATCCTCTTCTTTCATTTCACATATTGCTATAGTTTGCATCTCTTGGATCCTGCAATACAATATAAGACAAACTCATTTTCAGAAGCAATGACTCGACTGATTGTATTCACACAAACGTACGTTGGATCGTACACATGTGCTGCCATGGTTGTCCAACCGGACACCCTTCTTACATGATCAAAGCAAACCCAACTCCTACATAGATCACTGGATCCATCCCGACGCATTCTATTAACTAGCTCAATTCCAGAACCAGGTCCAGTGGTTGACATTTTGAAAACATGTCATCTTCTATCTTGGTCAGTACTTTGACCAGGAAATAAAATGCCGTGGAAAAAAGGATATCCACAAGTGCTTTTTAATTTTAGTAGCTGTGTTTCAATACCAACATCAATCTTGCTACCACTGGCCTCCTTCATCATTTGTTTGAATCTACATTAAACAAAATGTGTAAGTGCCTAAAACTTTGAACAGGAAATATGTTTATAGTTAAACTAGTTACAGGAAAAACCTTTGAATATGCACCAAGGGTCTCATCTCTTTCAAAATTGACAAGAGCTCATTTCTATTTAATTCACCACCATCCTCTCGTATGACAACTCCCATCACCATTTGTATAGCAAGATTCAATTGCATCTATCTTGGTCCTGCTGAGGGTACATTGGAAATGACACGGGACACAAGTTCACGTGTTCTTATAATAGCAGACCTCAGCACTCCTTTGGCCACTGGATGATTGTGTGTACCTTGATGAATGAACAAACGAGTCTTGTTGCTATCTATTAACACATAATATACATAGCATGGGCAATCCTGTAACATTATCGGTGCTTCATCGCAATGGAAGCAAGCGAGAGAACCATTTGCATTGATTTTCATACCAATTGATGGGATGACATGCAAAAGTTTTCCAATCCATGCTGTCTCATTTGGTACACCACTATGGGCTCTAATGGGACACATGGGGTTATTGCACATCAGATGTCTGCCACATTTACTTCTCCTCACCACAGCAAGAAACTTCATTCTAGTTTGCACCGGCTTCACCCAACAATGACCATCATATTTTTGTTCCATCCCCACCATAGTTGAGCCTCCATCACGAACAGGGGGCAATTCGTATACGCAATTTCCATTGTAGTGCTGTGGAATCTCATCAACTTGTTCAATAATTTCACAGCTTAAAATAATTCTGCTCAATCTGTGATACTTGTGCTTAGAAAGAAGAATGCAATGCAGAGTGCTTTCTGCACCAGCAAAATCAGGTGCAATACTCTCAAAATTCTCCATTTTCTGATCCATTCCATGTTTGCCATGGCAACCAAGGAAGCCAAAGTCCTTTACTATTTCTTCATTGCAACTGTCACTCAAAACATCATATTCAAAGGATGGACGAATTGGTTTTTCATCAAGTGCATCCGAAGAACTTGATGATATATCGATAATAGGCTCTTTGTTCTTTTTTTGAAAAATTTCATGTGTCATATTACTTGAGGATCCTTTGTTTTGAATGATCAAGAACTTCTTTGCAAAAGTCAAATCCAACACAAAGTGGAAATCCCCCCTACCATGACACCATCCGTGACACGAGTTTGAATCTCACCCTCAAGAGTAGGCACAAGAGCAAACACCTCAAAGTTGCTTGACCCTCCATGATCTTTTGGGTCGAGCATAGCATATCTCTGTGAACAATCAATAGCAATAGGTTGTGAAGCAGTAGAGCCCAAAAATAAACTGACCATATGAGGAGAATTCATAACACGAGACTTGTTGATAAACTAGTGATATTTAGGATAGATTAATGCTCTATTTATAGACAAATAGGTTGCATCTTAATAGACAACACGAGGCTTTTTTACCCCTTTTTTATCCCAGTTTTATCCTACTCTAGCTCCTTTCTACCCCATACACTATAGTATTGCAGCGCATCCCACTCATGGCATCTTTGCCCTTTAATAGTAAATAAACTAACTATTGCTGATTGTAGTGGAACTTCCTTTTCATCCACGACGCTAAGCAACTCATCTCAAGTAAGCTACTTGAAGTGTGTTAGCATCTTGTTGAAGGTTTCCAAGGGCGATATGCATCCCAGAATTATTGACAGACTTTTATTAAATTAACTTGGTGCCATGAAACTTGAATTGGGTTATCACCTTCGTGAAGAATTTTCAAAACGCAATGCACCCAAGAATATTGGTGGATTCTGTTTGACATATTTTATTAAATGCAATTGGTTTTCACCTTAATGAGGTTTTGATTTTATAAAATTCAATTGTTTGTCAGCTTGTTGAAGTTTTTCCAGAGTGCTATGCGACCCAGACTTAAGTTGGAAATGTTACTAAATTAAATGGTTGTTGCGAAAGGTATTCCAGAGCGCAATGCATCCCAGGCTTAAGTTGGAAATCTTACTAAAGTTCACGAAAATGGAGACTTAAGTTAGAAATGTTACTAAATTAAATGGTTATTGCGAAAGGTATTCCAGAGCGCAATGCGCCCCAGGCTTAAGTTGGAAATCTTAGTAAAGTTCACGAAAATGGTTATTGCGCATGGCCTTCTAGAGCCAGTGTTCGGGAAAAATCATTTTCACAAACATACAAAAATCTCTCCAAGACAATTCTAAACAGAAAATTTTACAATACTAGCCGCTCTTTTTTGCAAAATTACACTATTTTCCATGTATTTTAAGCTGAATTTTCTCCTTCTTGCCCTCCCTTTAACCGGCTACTTTGATTTTGCAACCGGCTCAAGGATAAGCTGAGCACACTTTTCCCGAACACTGTCTAGAGCGCAATGTGCCCCAGGTAAACTAATTTGGCGCCTCCCTTGTGAACTTTAATATTTCCTTTCATAAAATTTTTTCATAGCGCTATGCGCCAAAGAATTGCCAGAGAACAATGCGCCCCAGATATAGTGAGGAAATCTTAATAAATTTCACAAAAATGGTTTTTCCGTATGCAGCTTTCCAGAGCGCAATGCGCCCCAGTTGGATTACTTTGGCGACTTCTTTGCTAAACGTTTTTCAAAGGGCAATGCACCCCAGCTGGATTACTTTGGAGAATTGCTAAACGTTATTCAAAGGGCAGTGTCCAGAGAATTGCTGGATTCATGGAGAATCTAGTTGCTCTCTTAATCCAGCTCCATGCTTCAAACTTCATTGTGTTATGAGCAAATTAAAGGATCCCCAGGGCGCTATGCACCCCAGACCAAATTTGGCCAATCCGACACTTGTAGAGGAGATAAGCAGGGCCTAATCTCTATAAATAGGAAGCCACCTCGTTGTAAAGTCCAGGAAGATCAAAGAGCATAAACAACAATTGCAGAGTTCATTAGCTTGAATATCAAACCAGGTCCATTTCTCTTCTCTCTCTATTGATTTCTATGCTTGAAGATGTCCTTTCAAGTTAAATATGCACAATAACATTGGCTCTACGAATAGTGGTTTCATTACCTAAATTTCATGAATCTTAATCCCTGCAATCTCAATGTAGGCTGAAATCTCATTAAGTTACATTCTAAACAATCTTTTAGATTAAGCTAGAATCCTGGGGTGCTATGCTCCCCAGATTCAAGTAAAATTAAGGTTCCTTTTCAGAGATACCTACAATACATTAGGAACTTCAAAGATGTAGATTCCGTGTTTTTTTCTACAATACATTAGGAACTTCAAAGATGTAGAGAGACTGTTTATCTATATCTATTTGAAATCTATATTTAAATTACTTTCTCATTTTGGCAGACCTCCATAAGACATGTCTCCCACAAAAGCAAAGAAAGCTGCTCCCTTGGCAAGGGGTAAAAGAATCGTGGGAAGTCTAGTTGAAATCCTGAACAATGGAGAAGCTATTGGTAGAGAAAAGATTACAAAGGTACTAGACAGATGGTGTGCGCTTCAAAGAGGGTTGAGTGCATTTCAGAGAGAGTTGACTAAGGTTGCATCAGCCTATACGAAGAGCTGGTCTTGAGTAAGTAGCAAACAACAATGATCTAGCTACGTTTGGGTCACCTTAGCTAAAACATTTGACGACGTCGAGAAATCGCAACAGATTTTAGAGGAAATGCGAATTCCTCTCATAGTGGAGCCAGGAGTGATTCCCTTGGCAAATGAAGCACATGGATTGCATGTTTCCAAAGTATTCAGGAGGCATGTTTAATGTCAAGGTGGTCGGACGCTCGGAACACTCAAATGTTGGTCAAAGAGGGACAAATGAAGTGTGTTTCAGAGAGAGTTGAGTGAGGCTACGTCGGCCTATTCGGAGAGCCAGTCACGAGTGAGTAGCACACAACAATGATCTAGCTGCGTTTGGGTCACCTTAGCTACAAGATTGGACGGCGACGAGAAAACGCAGTGGATTTCAGAGGAAATGCGAATTCCTTTCATAGTCAAGCCAGGAGTGATTCCCTTGGCACACGAAGCTCACGGATTCCATGTTTCCCAAGTATTGAGGATGCATGTTTAGTGTCAATGTGGTTGAATGCTCGGAACACTCAGATATTGGTCAAAGAGGGATAGATGGAGTGCGTTTCAGAGGGAGTTGAGTGAGGCTACGTCGGCCTATACAAAGAGCCGGTCTTGGCAAGTGGGTTTGGATCCCGTATACCCATGGAGTGAGTAGCACACAACAAAGATCAGGCTGCGTTTGGGTCGCCTTTTCTACAAGATTCGACGACGACGGAAAAACGCAGCGGACTTTAGAGGATATGCAAATTCCTTTCATAGTCGAGCCAGGATTGATTCCCTTGGTAAATGAAGCACATGGATTGCATGTTTCCAGAGTATTGAAGAGGCATGTTTAGTGTCAATGTGGTCGGACGCTTGGAACTCTCAGATGTTGGTCAAAGAGGGAGGGACAGATGGAAAGCGTTTCAGAGGGAGTTGAGTGAGGCTACGTCGGCCTATACAGAGAGCCGGTATTGGCAAGTGGGTTTGGATCCCGTATACCCATGGAGTGAGTAGCACACAACAAAGATCTGGCTTATTGAAAAATGAAAAAACTTCAAAGCGAGCGAGTCTTGCGAGAAAAGAAGGGTTTAGAGGTTATTGAAGGGGGGGTGGGGGGTGGTGGTATGAGGGGTAGAATCCAAAAAACATCGGTTTTACACCAAACGCGTTTCGCTTGAATTAGCTCATCAGTGGTGCAAAACTTAGCTGGAATGGGGGAGTATAAATAGGTGGGGCAAGGTTCAAAAAACTGTACAGAGCTCAGTAATCAAGAAAAGGGATGGTGCCAATTGAAGGAGAGTTATTCCCCAATCAATTAGTAGGTACTCAATTAGAGAGGGGGAATTTGTAAGGGAGGTACAAAAAAGGAGGCTATTAAAAGGTGTACCAAAAGACTAAAGGAGGTTTAGGGAGGGTAGTTGAAGGAGGGGGAACATGTAAGAGAGGTACAAAACAAGAGAGAAGGCTATTTTAAAGGGTGAACAAAAAAAGACTAATGGAGGGTTTGGAGGGTGTAAATGGAGAAGTTTGGTCTAGGTGGCAAAAACACAAGGAGAAGTGAGGTTTTTATGGAGAAGTTTGGTCGAGGTGGCAAAAACACAAGGAGAAGTGAGGTTTTTATGGAGAAGTTTGGTCGAGGTGGCACAAACAAAAGGAGAAGTGAGGTTTTTATGGAGGATGACCTTCTCGGGGGGGGGGGGGGGGGGGGGGGGGGGGGGGGGGAAGTAAAGGAATATATGTAGGACTGGGTGTTTTGGAGAGGAGAGAGCTTAGATTAGGTGCATTGAGCCAACAAACGATTGGTTATGGGAGATGTGCTAGCTCGGGATTATTTTTAAGAAGTTTAGAGAGAGGTTTGTCAATGGAGAGGGAGGGTTGAAGAGAGCGGGTGAGGGGTGAGAAAGGAATTTTTACAATGGTGGGTGGAGGTCTGGTTATGTGGTTCTTTTGTAGGAGGGAGGGTCTGGATTGGTACGAAATGAAACGAAAACATGCTTCCAAGAGAGAGGGAGGGTAGCCTTTAGCCCTAAGCCTAGAAAAGAAGAGGTTTGTGATGTTGATAAAACCCTCCAAGGAGCTCTCTCGAATGATGTACCTTTTTATTTCTTGGAGAATGAAAGAAATCTTTTGGTGTGTTAGATGCCAAGACTGCCAAGGGATATAATTGTAGGAGTTTAGGCTCTTTTGATGACATTTCGAATCCAGAATCCCATGAATGGAAAAGGAGGTTGCTTTGAAGAAGTGGATATTCAAAATAATAGCTTCCTATATGGAGATGAGGGAAGAGATCTTTATATGTTGTTGGAGAGGGTGTCCATAGGTTTGCAGCATTTGGCCTAAGCTAGAAGCAGGGCCATCCCAAACACCAAAATCATCATCCATGAATCTTTCAAAGTAGAGAAGGGAGGGAGAGGCAAGGAGGTTCATACCCTCTTCTAGGGAGCATAAAAAGAGGCAAGCATAGACAACGGCGAAGTTGGAGCCCATTGCCGTACCTTTGATTTGGTGCCAACACTTACCTTTAAAGGAAAGATAGTGATGGTTGAGGGTAAGAGAGGCTAGGGATAGGACAAAGTGGGTTTTGGGAAGGGGTAATATGTCTTGGATGGTGTTTTTGAGAGCAAGAAGGCCCTCTGGTATGGGAATGCTTGGATACAGAGATTCCACATCAAAAGTGAAAAGCAAAATGTGGGGAGGGAAAGTCTTGGTAGCTAGATCTAGGATAAGGGAGTGGGAGTCTTGGAGGTGTTGGGTTTTAGATAAGAGGATGGGGTAAAGTTGTGCATGGAGCCATTTAGAAGCATTTTCCAAGATATAGCCTTTGTAGGAACAGATAGGGCGACCAACAAGGGTGGGTTTGTGGATTTTAGGTAGGAGAAAGAACGGGCATGGTTTAGGTGTGGGTTTGCCAAGAGAGGATGAGAGGATAAAAATTTGTTCATTGTAAGGGAGAAGGGGGTAGCTTGATACAATGGAGGCGAGGAGGGAGGAGACAGAAGGTAAGGGGGGAGAAGAGGCAATGGAGTAGGTGAGTGGATCCGAAAGCTGGCGAAGTGCCTCATTATCATACCAAGTTTTAGAGAGGATTACCGGGCCAAGATTCTTATCCGCCGGTTTTATAGTGATGTTGACGTCATTTTTTAGGGAGGAAATGGCCTCAAACAAAAAGGGTTTGAAATGGAAGGTAGGGGTAAGGGAGAGAAGAGGTTGAAGAAAGGAAAAAATGTGTTTGAAGGCAAGGTTAAGGGCTAGAGAGGGAGATGGGGGATTCCAAGAAAGGTTGGGGATAGTTAAAGAGAGAGTAGAAGAGGGAGAAGAATTTTTAAAGAAGAGTTTTAGTTGAAGAGACCTTTTAAGGTTAGAGTATGCTTCTAAGATTAGGCTAGGAGAAGGTGGGGGAGAGGGAGGAATGTAATTAAGACCAAGCCCAAGAAGCTTTTTTTCGGTAGAGGAGAGGGAGCGATTGGAGAGATTGTGTGAGGAGAGGTTGGTGACTTTGTGTTCAAGAGAAAAGGTAGAGTGATTCTTTAAAACTAAGATTTTGAAGAGGTACGTAGGGGTTTGTGAGAGGAAGCCAATACTTGGAACTCTTTTTACCAAAAGGGGAGGGGAAGGAGAGGAGAGGAAAAGTACAAGGAGGAGGGGTCCAAATATGGGAATAGAGAGGAGGTTTGGAGAAGAGCAGGTGGACCCAAGTTGTAGGGTGCTCTTTCCTTAATTCAACCTCCTCCACTGCAAGTTTTTTTAACTCTTAGGTAGGCTAAATTTGGGGTGAATAGGTTTAATAAGAGGTGTGCGGGAAGAGCTAGGGGAAGGAGATACAAGAGGGTAGTTGGGTGTTTGGAGAAGAGAGGATAAACGGGAAGGGTTAATAGAGGAAGGAGAGGGGGAGGGAGAAGGGTTTTTTTTGGAGGGAGAGAGTGGAGTGTTCAAAGGAAGGTGTTTGGGAGAGGGGGAGGGATGAGAGGAAAAAGAGGGAGAGATACAAGAGGGGGAGTTGGAGCGAGGGTAGGATGAGGAAGGAGAGTTTTTAGATTTTTGAAAGGGTTGATGCGAGACCTCTTGGGGGAATTTGGACAAGGGAGGGGAGTTATGGAAGCCATGTTTAGAGTATTTCCAAGGAGGAGGGGGAGGGGTTTTTTTGTGGGCAAAGGGATGAGGAGTTTTGTGGGAGGAGGGATGAGGAGTTTTGTTAACAAGATTCTTTGGTGGGGGTTTTTTAGAAGGTGAGAGAAGATTATTAATTTGGGTAGTGACCTCATGGTATACCAACTCACCCACGGTTTCCTCTTTGGGTAGGGATTCTATCTCCTCTAGGAGAGACATTTGGGACCTCTTTCTAGCATTATGAGCGGCTAAGTTTAAGGAAGAGGCTAAATGGGTTTGAAGGATCTCATTTTGTAAGAGAGCATCAAACTCATTAAGGGAGGCTTGCTTCCATAAGAGTAATTGGTTTGCCCAAGCCGAAGGTTGTACTCTAGGGAAGGAGATGGGTGTAAGCTTTTTTAAGAGTTCTAAAAGCCTCTCTTCCACAATGTCATGGTAGTCATCAAAGCTTTTTTGGAGGTTCTTTACAAGAAGGGCTTGTGCTTGAATATACACCTTGGTGCAATCGAGTTGGTATTGGATACTGAGTGTTTCTAGCTTAGCGCTTAAGAGTGCTTGTGCACGTGAGTCTTCCAAGGTAAGACGTGGAGGTTTCATGCAAAGGCTATGTGGAGCTTTTTGGTTGGCAAGAAGGTTTTGAAGGTGGGAGAGGTGAGAAGTTGCTTTATTGAGTTTAAGGTTTAGAGCCTTAAACTCCTCTAGAGAGATGGATACAATTTTGTGGAACTCCAAAGGTTTGTTAATGGCGGGAAGAATGGGAAGAGACATAGAGGAAGAAGAAGGGGTCCAATTTGAATGGCTTGCGGAAAGAGAGCCGAAGGAAAAGGGGAAAGTAAGCGAGGGATTGGCGAGGATGCCGCCAAATTTAGAGCATGAGGAGTTTGTTATACCATATTGAGGTGAGGAGGTTGGGAAACTCTTGAGGGTAGAGGGGATGGAGAGTTGGTCTAAATCTTCCATGGGTAGGTTTGCGGTAAGGCCCAAAATTTCTTCCGGGCTAAACGATGTTTTCTTTGAGGGTGTAGAGGCAAGGGTAGAGGTAAGGGTAGAGGCTTGTATTGGCGTGTTTAAAGTGGGGTTGATGAGGCTAGCCGCTGATACAAATCCGAGAAAGGAAAAAACCCCACCGGGAGGGGTATTAAGGGCTTGGGTATTCATAGGGGTAGGGAAGGAAGAAGCGGATAGGGTGTGGGGAGGGTTTGTGGGAAAATTGGTGGAAGGGTTGGAGGGCAAAATTGTGGGTGAGGTAACGTGAGCTCCCACTATCCCCACGGTGGTGGGAATAGGGGTTACAATATTGGGAGATGGTGGGGGAGGGGGGGAGGTTTCCATTCGGTTAAAGATATGGTGGGAGCCTTGGAACACCATGTGACTGGAGCCTTTTGTCGAGTAGGTAACCGTGGGCAGCAAGGTTTGGACAATGGCGACAACAGGGTTATATCAGGTATGGCAGCGGCAGCACGTCCGCCAGTAGCAGCGGTGATTGGCAACGGCGATACGACAACAAAGATGACACTGCAGTGAGGTTGGTAGCGTCTGTACGACAGCAGGTTGGGCTTGGCAGCGGCAGCGCGACAGCATGGTTGGATTTAGCAGCGGTAGTGCGACAGTACGGTTAGCGGTGGCAGCAAGGTTGGCGACGACAGCTATTGCAGCTAAGGCAGTAGGGTTGGCGGTGGCAGCACGGTTGGCAGCGCGGTGGCGGCGCGGTAGCAGTACGGTTGGTAGCGGTAGCTATTGCAGCTTAGGTAGTAGGCGGCTTGCGTGAAGTGACGTCCATAGTAGCTATAGCAGAAAGCAGCGCGCATGAGGTTACGTCTGCAGGTCTCGTGAGGTTACGTCTACAGCCGCTGTAGCATTAGGCAGCTCAAAAAAATCATAGTTGGCAGCTGGCGCTGTTAGGCGACCCCGTTGTATGAACCTCTTGTGCCGCTTCTGTAGCCGGTGTGTACCTCCTATGCAGTGCGGCCGAAAAAGCTGTAGCCGCCTATGTTGCGATGCCGAGGGGGTGGTGACGAGGATGATGTACACCTGTGTTTATGAAAGCGAGGCGGTGCTGCAGAGGATGCAGCTGGAGTATATGTAGCGGCTAGTGCTGAAGATGAAGCCGCTATGGTGGATGACGTTGCTTACGCTGTGAAGCCAAGGCAAAGTGGAGAAAATTAGAGATGCCGAAGAGGATGTACTCTCTGTGCTGTGATGTCGAGGCCGAGTTGAGGAGGACGAGGGTGAAGCCTCAGTGCAAAGAAAAGTCCTGAGTTGGTGTCGAGGAGGATGCAACCCTTGTTGAAAAGGGCTGGCACTACTGTAAACGTTGTGTATTGCTGAAGAGGCAGTAGGTTCCTTCCTTCATTGTGCAAGAGATTAGGACAAGGCCGGAGCTAACTCCAAAGACGACCATGTGAGCAGAAGAAAATTCCGAACGGAGGCCGATGTATGTGGTGCGAGTGGTGAGCAGAGGTTATAGAGGGGGGCTAGTAGTTGTGAGAGGAGTCGGGCGCGAGTGGTGAGCAGAGGTGAGGTGTCGGGCGCTAGCTGTAGCTTCTTTTGTGAGTATGGGATTGAAGCGAGCAGGTCCTTTGAGCTAAGTGAGGAGTTCGCGATGAGGGTAAGCAGGTTAGGGGCTCATGAAGCAAGTAAGCAGGCGGTGGAGGGGGTTATGGCGGGCTGAGCTTAGCAGGTTTAATCGAGCGCAGGAGGGGAAGAATCGAGGCAAAAAAAATTAGAACGTTGGCAAGAGGGGGAGTACTCAGCAGTCAGAGCCATCCAAAAAATAAAGAGGCTAGGGAAAGGCCAATAATGAAAGCTTTGAGTGAACAAGGTTGAAAAATAAGCTAGATTGTATTTCCGCAGAAAAAAGGCGAGAAAGAGAGGAAAAGAGAGCAAGTGCTACGCTAATCATCATAGAGGAATCAAGAAAAACCTCTATTATAAAACTTATTGAAAAATGAAAAAACTTCAAAGCGAGCGAGTCTTGTGAGAAAAGAAGGGTTTAGAGGTTATTGAAGGGGGGGGGGGGGGGGGGGGTATGAGTGGTAGAATCCAAAAAACACCGGTTTTACACCAAACGCGTTTCACTTGAATTAGCTCATCAGTGGTGCAAAACTTAGCTGGAATGGGGGAGTATAAATAGGTGGGGCAAGGTTCAAAAAACTGTACAGAGCTCAGTAATCAAGAAAAGGGATGGTGCCAATTGAAGGAGAGTTATTCCCCAATCAATTAGTAGGTACTCAATTAGAGAGGGGGAATTTGTAAGGGAGGTACAAAAAAGGAGGCTATTAAAGGGTGTACCAAAAGACTAAAGGAGGTTTAGGGAGGGTAGTTGAAGGAGGGGGAACATGTAAGAGAGGTACAAAACAAGAGAGAAGGCTATTTTAAAGGGTGAACAAAAAAAGACTAATGGAGGGTTTGGAGGGTGTAAATGGAGAAGTTTGGTCGAGGTTGCAAAAACACAAGGAGAAGTGAGGTTTTTATGGAGAAGTTTGGTTGAGGTGGCACAAACAAAAGGAGAAGTGAGGTTTTTATGGAGGATGACCTTCTCGGGGGGGGGGGGGGGGGGGGGGGGGGGGGGAGAAAGTAAAGGAAATTATGTAGGACTGGGTGTTTTGGAGAGGAGAGAGCTTAGATTAGGTGCATTGAGCCAACAAACGATTGGTTTTGGGAGATGTGCTAGCTCGGGATTATTTTTAAGAAGTTTAGAGAGAGGTTTGTTAATGGAGAGGGAGGGTTGAAGAGAGCGGGTGAGGAGTGAGAAAGGAATTTTTACAATGGTGGGTGGAGGTCTGGTTATGTGGTTCTTTTGTAGGAGGGAGGGTCTGGATTGGTACGAAATGAAACGAAAACATGCTTCCAAGAGAGAGGGAGGGTAGCCTTTAGCCCTAAGCCTAGAAAAGAAGAGGTTTTTGATGTTGATAAAACCTTCCAAGGAGCTCTCTCGAATGATGTACCTTTTGATTTCTTGGAGAATGAAAGAAATCTTTTGGTGTGTTGGATGCCAAGACTGCCAAGGGATATAATTGTAGGAGTTTAGGCTCTTTTGATGACATTTCGAATCCAGAATCCCATGGGTGGCAAAGGAGGTTCCTTTGAAGAAGTGGATATCCAAAGTAACAGCTTCGTGTATGGAGATGAGGGAAGAGATCTTTATATGTTGTTGGAGAGGGTGTCCATAGGTTTACAACATTTGGCCTAAGCTAGAAGCAGGGCCATCCCAAACACCAAAAGCATCATCCACGAATCTTTTAAAGTAGAGAAGGGAGGGAGAGGTGAGGAGGTTCATACCCTCTTCCAGGGAGCATAAAAAGAGGCAAGCATAGACAACGGCAAAGTTGGAGCCCATTGCCGTACCTTTGATTTGGTGCCAACACTTACCTTTAAAGGAAAGATAGTGATGGTTGAGGATAAGAGAGGCTAGGGATTGGACAAAGTGGGTTTTGAAAAGGGGAAATATGTCTTGGATGGTGTTTTTGAGAGCAAGAAGGCCCTTTGGTATGGGAATGCTTGGATACAAAGATTCCACATCAAAAGTGAAAAGCAAAATGTGGGGAGGGAAAGTCTTGGTGGCTAGGTCTAGGATAAGGGAGTGGGAGTCTTGGAGGTGTTGGGTTTTAGATAAGAGGATGGGGTAAAGCTGTGCATGGAGCCATTTAGAAGCATTTTCCAAGATATAGCCTTTGTAGGAACAGATAGGGCGACCAACAAGGGTGGGTTTGTGGAGCTAGGAGTGATTCCCTGGGCAAACGAAGCACATGGATTGCATGTTTCCAAAATATTTAGGAGGCATGTTTAGTGTCAAGGTGGTCGGACGCTCGGAACACTCAAATGTTGGTCAAAGAGGGACAAATGGAGTGTGTTTCAGAGAGAGTTGAGTGAGGCTACGTCGGCCTATTCGGAGAGCCAGTCACAAGTGAATAGCACACAACAATGATCTAGCTGCGTTTGGGTCACCTTAGCTACAAGATTGGACGGCGACGAGAAAACACAGTGGATTTCAGAGGAAATGCAAATTCCTTTCATAGTCGAGCCAGGAGTGATTCCCTTGGCACACGAAGCACACGGATTCCATGTTTCCCGAGTATTGAGGATGCATGTTTAGTGTCAATGTGGTCGAATGCTCGGAACACTCAGATGTTGGTGAAAGAGGGATAGATGGAGTGCGTTTCAGAGGGAGTTGAGTGAGGCTACGTCGGCCTATACAAAGAGCCGGTCTTGGCAAGTGGGTTTGGATCCCGTATACCCATGGAGTGAGTAGCACACAACAAAGATCGGGCTGCGTTTGGGTCGCCTTTGCTACAAGATTCGACGGCGATTAAACGCAGCGGACTTTAGAGGATATGCGATTTCCTTTCAGAGTCGAGCCAGGATTGATTCCCTTGGCAAATGAAGCACATGGATTGCATGTTTCCAGAGTATTGAGGAGGCATGTTTAGTGTCAATGTGGTCGGACGTTCGGAACTCTCAGATGTTGGTCAAAGAGGGATAGATGGAGTGTGTTTCAGAGGGAGTTGAGTGAGGCTACGTTGGCCTATACAGAGAGCCGGTATTGGCAAGTGGGTTTGGATCCCGTATACCCATGGAGTGAGTAGCACACAACAAAGATCTGGCTGCGTTTGGGTCGCCTTTGCTACAAGATTCAACGGCGATGGAAAAACGCAACGGACTTGAGAGGAAATGCGAATTCCTTTCATAGTCGAGCCAGGATTGATTCCCTTGGCAAATGAAGCACATGGATTGCATGTTTCCAGAGTATTGAGGAGGCATGTTTAGTGTCAATGTGGTCGGACGCTCGGAACTCTCAGATGTTGGTCAAAGAGGGACAGATGGAGTGCGTTTCAGAGGGAGTTGAGTGAGGCTATGTCGGCCTATACAGAGAGCCGGTATTGGCAAGTGGGTTTGGATCCCGTATACCCATGGAGTGAGTAGCACACAAGAATGATCTGGCTACGTTTGGGTCGCTTTCGCTACAAGATTCGGCGGCAATGGAAAAACGCAACGGATTTCAGAGAGAATGTGCATTCCTCCATCTAAAACACACTATATCTGTCCCTCCTATAGCTATGACGACCCAAACACAGCCACATCATTGGTGCGTATTTCTCACACCATGGGATCCAAATCCACTTGCCAAGACCGGTTCTCCCTGGAATGCCGAAGCAACCTCACTTAACTCCCTCTGAATCGCACTCCATTTGTCTCTCTTTGACCAACATCTCAGGATTCTAGGCATCCCAACCTTGACACTAAACACGTCTCTTGAAATTGTCTCTTCCATTTCAGAGACAATGCACATTCCTTTTAGAGACGAGCAAGGAGTGGTTCCCTTGGCGAAGAAAGCCCATGGACTGCATGTTTTCAAAGTGTTAGGCTGGTCAAAGAGCTCTTTTGAAGAATATATAGAAAAAAGCTCACTCAATGGACAAAGAGCTCAAGAAAAATGCTAGCCAAGCGAGCTATTTTTGTAAGGCCATAGAAAGAAGCTCGCTCCATGGACAAAAAGCTCACTCAAAAAGCTCGCTTTGTACCCTTCCCCAACTTCATGCTGACGGGTATATCGATCATTTTAAGCTTCATTTGACACCTAGGATGCCAATGACGCCCAAAATGGCCTGTAAATTTTAGCATTCTCCAGAGTTTTGTACTTTTCTAGCCTTTTTCTTTATGGTGTTTTGGGTTCTTAGTACCCAAAGGTTTTATGGCCGATTTAAAGAGATGTTCATGAAATCACGCTTTTTACACGCATAATTTCTAGCTTTTGTATCTAGCCTCATAATTAATGCGTTTGTTTGATGAAAATGACACAATAACTAGTATCATGTATAAGGAAGCTAGTTTAAAATTTGGAAAATTTACCAAAATACCCCTCTAATTTGTTAAAATTCCCAAATACCCCCGAAATCTCAAAAATTCCCCAAATACCCTTGTATCTATTTAGGTTGGATTGTTCAAGATTTTCTAATCTTTATTCCTTTTGAAAATTGAGATCCATTTTTGCTTGCTTAGCATGTAATTTTTCAAAAAAATTAAAAGCAATTATGTCTAAAGCCTACATAACCAACTCAAATTATTCTAGATTTAGCATCTTGTATTGATAGACAATCAGTCTTTTTATGAAAAGCTATAGGAATTGAATCTCATAACCAGGGGTATTTTGGTAATTTTTCCTTAAAACTCTAATCTACGCCTGCTTTTGAAAAAAAATCGCCTCAACGTGTGTGTTTTTTGACGCGGTTATCTGCGTGGCCTGGGCAGGGCCGCTGCTTGCTATAAAATGCAACGATGACATTTTTCATGTTCATCGCGAGCATTTCACATCATATTCAGCGTGTTCAGCTATTCAGTACACGTCGACGCGGCAATAGTATAGTTTTGTAATCGAGAGTGTGCAGGACGTCCTATCATTTTCCAAAGAATTTATATTAGCTCTATGGACGTCATTGAACCCCATGATCAATATCCTCAGCTCAATATCTATATAGACCTTGTGGAGTGCAATCCGGCCATCACCCACTTCACCGACACAACTAGTACTATTGCTCTTCATGTCTACACAGACGGCTCCTTCAAACAACACATCAATGCCGTGGTGCCAACCAAAGATGACATGTACAGTCATGCCACTGCGGGTTGTGGCGTTTATTTTGACTGGAACGACCTCGACTTTGGACAAAACCTAAATTCTCTCCTGCGCCAGCTCTGCTTGTCATATGTGGATCATTCCAGTAGCAATTACACCAGCTTGCTTGCTAGTACTAGCTCTGAGCTCTAGATATAAGCAAATGGCCATCAACTCATGAGCTCAGAGCCAGTACTAGCAAGCAAGCTGGTGTAATTGCTACTGGAATGATCCACATATAGCAAGGAGAGCTGGCGCAGGAGAGAATTTAGATTTTGGGCGAAGCCGAGGTTGTTCCAGTCAAAATAAATGCCACAACCCGCGGTGGCGTGACTGTACATGTCTTCCTTGGCTAGCACCGCGGCATTTTTGTGTTGTTTGAAGGAGCCGTCTGTGTAGACATGAAGAGCAGTAGTACTAGCTGTGTCGATGAAGTGGGTAATGGCCGGATTGCACTTCTCAAGGTCTATATAGATATTGAGCTGAGGATATTGATCATGGGGTGCCACGACGTCCACAAAGCTAATATTAATTCTTTGGAAAATGATAGGACGTTCTGCACACTCTCGATTGCAAAACTATACTACTGTCGCGTCGACGTGTATTGAATAGCTGAACAGGTTGAATATGATGTGAAATGCTCGCGATGAACATGCAAAATATCATCGCTACAATTTATAGCAAGCGACGGCCCTACCCCACACCAAAACACAGATAATCGCGTCGAAAAACGCACGCATTGACGTGATTTATTTTCAAAAGTAGGCGTGGATTAGAGTTTTAAGGGAAAGTTACCAAAATACCCTCTAATTTGTGGAAATTCCCGAAATACCCCTGGTTGTGAGATTAAATTCCTGTAGCTTTTCATAAAAAGACTGAGTGTCTATCAATACATCAATACAAGATGCTAAATCTAGAATACTTTGAGTTGGTTATGTAGGCTCTAGACATAATTGCTTTTAATTTGTTTGAAAACTTACATGCTAAGCACACAAAAACGGATCCCAAGTTTCAAAAGGAATTAGATTAAAAAATCTTGAACAATCCAACCGAAATAGATACAAGGGTATTTAGAAAATTTCTGAAATTTCAAGGGTATTTTGGGAATTTCAACAAATTAGAGGGGTATTTTGGTAAATTTTCCAAAGTTTAAACTAGCTGCCTTATACATGATACGAGTGTCATGTCATTTTCATTAAACAAATGCATTGATTATGAGGCTAGATACAAAAGTTGCATATTTATGCTTGTAAAAAGCGTGATTTCATGAACAGCTCTTTAAGTCAGCCATAAAACCTTTGGGTACTAAGAACCAAAAACAGCATAATAAAACAGGCTGAAAAAGTACAAAACTCTGGAGCAGGCTGAAATTTACAGGCCAGTCATTGGAATCCGAGGCCTCAAATGAAGCTTAAAATGGTCGATATACGTGTCAGCATGAAGTTTTTGTGTTGGGGACAAGGTGTCACTAGACTCCTAACCATAAGAGCAACACCTACATCTAAGGTACAAATATACATTGAAGTCAGTACAACTGTATGCTAACAGCCAACATGCAAAAACAAGGGTAAGTGAGGATATGGATTCCCAATGTGATACCATCACTTTTATAACAAATATTGAGCTATGCCAGAGATTACTGCAGCAAAATATATGAGATAATCATTCCTTTACATAATCAAAATGATAGATGCAACAACCAACATGTAAATCTTCCTAGAGGATTACGATTATATAGTTAAAAATTATCTAGCTAATCCCTGTATCGGCCAAATAATTATCACAGATACTAGAGATTAACTTTTGCATGTTGCATCTATGATTTTGATGATGTAAAGGCATGGTTATCTCATATATTCTGATGCAGTAATCTCTGGCATAGCTCAACATTTGTTATAAAAGTGATGGTATGACATTGGAAATCTATACTCTCACTTAGCCTTGTTTTTGCATGTTGGCTGTCAGCATACAGTTGTACTGACTTCAATGTATAATTGCACCTTAGATGTAGGTGTTGCTCTTATGCTTGGGAGTCTAATGACACCTTGTCCCCGACACAAAAACTTCATGCTGACGGGTATATCGATCATTTTAAGCTTCATTTGACACCTAGGATGCCAATGACGCCCAAAATGGCCAATAAATTTTAGCCTTCTCCAGAGTTTTGTACTTTTCTAGCCTGTTTTGTTGTGGTGTTTTGGGTTCCTAGTACCCAAAGGTTTTATGGCCGATTTAAAGAGATGTTCATGAAATCACGCTTTTTACACGCATAATATGCAACCCTTGTATCTATTTCGGTTGGATTGTTCGAGATTTTCTAATCTTTATTCCTTTTGAAAATTGAGATCCATTTTTACGTGCTTAGCATGTAATTTGTCAAACAAATTAAAAGCAATTATGTTTAAAACCTACATAACCAACTCAAATTATTCTAGATTTAGCATCTTGTGTTGATAGACAGTCTTTTTATGAACAGCGACAGGAATTTAATCTCACAACTAGGGGTATTTTGGGAATTTCCACAAATTAGAGGGTATTTTGGTAATTTTCCCTTAAAAATCTAATCTACGCCTGCTTTTGAAAAGAAAGCGCATCAACACGTGTGTTTTTCGACGCGGTTATCTGCATTTTGGCCTGGGGCAGGGCCGCTGCTTGCTATAAAATGCAACGACGACATTTTTCATGTTCATCGTGAGCATTTCACGTCATATTTAGCGTGTTCAGCTATTACACGTCTGTGCGGCAATGGTACCCTTTTACAATCAAGCATGTGCAGGACGTCCTATCATTTTCCAAAGAATTAATATTAGCTCTGTGGACATCATGGCACCCCATGATCAATATCCTCGACTAAATATTTATATAGACCTTGAGGAGTGCAATCCGGCCATCACCCACTTCATCGACACAACTAGTACTATTGCTCTTCATGTCTACACTGACGGCTCCTTCAAACAACACATCAATGCCGCGGTGCCAGCCAAGGATGACATGTACAGTCACGCCACCGCGGGTTGTGGCATTTATTTTGACTGGAACAACCTCGGCTTCACCCAAAATCTAAATTCTCTCCTGCGCCAGCTCTCCTTGCTATATGTGGATCATTCCAGTAGCAATTACACCAGCTTGCTTGCTAGTACTGGCTCTGAGCTCTGTGAGTTGATGGCCATTTGCTTATCTCTAGAGCTCAGAGCCAGTACTAGCAAGCAAGCTGGTGTAATTGCTACTAGAATGATCCACATATGACAAGCAGAGCTGGCGCAGGAGAGAATTTAGGTTTTGTCCAAAGTCGAGGTCGTTCCAGTCAAAATAAACGCCACAACCCGCAGTGGTGTGACTGTACATGTCATCCTTGGTTGGCACCACGGCATTGATGTGTTGTTTGAAGGAGCCGTCTGTGTAGACATGAAGAGCAATAGTACTAGTTGTGTCGGTGAAGTGGGTGATGGTCGGATTGCACTCCACAAGGTCTATATAGATATTGAGCTGAGGATATTGATCATGGGGTTCCATGACATCCACAGAGCTAATATAAATTCTTTGGAAAATGATAGGACGTCCTGCACACTCTCGATTACAAAACTATACTATTGCTTTGACCGAAACATTAATTCTCTCCTGCGGCAGCTCTCCTTGCCATATGTGGATCATTCCAGTAGAAATTACACCAGCTTGCTCGCTAGTACTGGCTCTGAGCTATGTGGTAACAGAGCTCAGAGCCAGTACTAGCGAGCAAGCTAACAGAGCTCAGAGCCAGTACTAGCGAGCAAGCTGGTGTAATTGCTACTGGAATGATCCACATATGGCAAGGAGAGCTGACGCAAGAGAGAATTTAGGTTTCGGGCAAAGCCGTGGTCGTTTCAGTCAAAATAAATGCCACAATCCGCGGTGGCGTGACTGTACATGTCGTCCTTGGCTAGCACCATGGCATTGTTGTGTTGTTTGAAGGAGCCATCTGTGTAGACATGAAGAGCAATAGTACTAGCTGTGTCAGTGAAGTGGGTGATGGCCGGATTGCACTTCTCAAGGTCTATATAGATATTGAGCTGAGGATATTGATTATGGGGTGCCATGACGTGCACAAAGCTAATATTAATTCTTTGGAAAATGATAAGAAGTCCTACACACACTCAATTGCAAAACTGTACTATTGTCGCGTCGACGTGTATTGAAAAGCTGAACACACTGAATATGATGTGATATTCTCACGATGAATATGCAAAATGTCGTTGCTGCATTTTATAGCAAGTGACGGCCCTGTCCCAGGCCAAAACGCAGATAATCACGTCTTAAAACACACGCATTGACGTGCTTTCTTTTCAAAAGCAGGCGTAGATTAGAGGGGAAAGTTACCAAAATACCCTCTAATTGGTGGAAATTCCCAAAATACCCCTGCTTGTGAGATTACATTCTTGTAGCTTTTCATAAAAAGACTCATTGTCTATCAATACAAGATGCTAAATCTAGAATTCTTTAAGTTGGTTAGGTAGGCTTTAGACATAATTTCTTTCTATTTGTTTGACAAATTACATGCTAAGCACGCAAAAATGGATCTCAATTTTCAAAAGAAGTAAAGATTAGAAAATCTATCTTGAACAATCCAACCGAAATACATACAAGGGTATTTGGAATTTTTTTGAAATTTCAGGGGTATTTTGGGAATTTCAACAAATTAGAGGGGTATTTTGGTAAATTTTCCAAATTTTAAACTAGCTGCCTTATACATGATACGAGTCATCGTGTCATTTCTATTAAACAAACACATTGATTATGAGGCTCGATACAAAAGCTGCATATTTATGCTTGTAAAACGCGTGATTTCATGAATATTTCTTTAAATTAGCCATAAAATCTTTGGGTACTAAGAACCAAAAACACCATAATGAAAAGGCTGGAAAAGTACAAAACTCTAGAGCAGGCTTAAAATTACAAGCCATTTTGGGCGTCATTGGAATCCTGGGCGTCAAATGAAGCTTAAAATGGTCGATATACGCGTCATCATGAAGTTTTTGTGTCAAGGACAAGGTGTCACTAGACTCCCAAAGTTACAGTTAAAAAAATATGTAATCGGTTTGGCACCAACTTGAGTTGCTCAACAAGCTTCATAGTGTATCGTTTAGGAAGGTAAAGTCAACAACACACCATACACAATTATTTGTAGTAAACTGGTGTAAATGACCGACACAACCCTTAACTCTCATTCAAAAAATCATAACCATGTAATGCAAGGCTAAGTGGGGGTATAGAAAACCCTCACCATGGTTAAGTAGGCAACCCGTCAGTGAAATCTATCTCAGTTTCTTCGAGCTCAGTGAAGTAGGTAACATCATCATGATGGAGTCGAGTTGGGCAGCAACTAAGCAAACCTTGATTAGTGTTCCATATCCCAAGAATCACGCATCCACGCAGGCCTCAGAGGAGCACAACTATAAGAACTACAGAGGGTAGCCCATTAGGCCATGCAAAAGGCTGACACAAGGACGAAGGGAGAGAAGAGTTAAAATGTGATGCCGAGATATTTTTCAAGTACAGAGCAAGGGACAACGAGTGGGTGTTCTGCCAAAATGGGTGTATGGAGAAAATGAAGTATACCTCGTACCCAATAGTGAAGGATCTGGTCACTGGGGAAAACAAATATGGATTTTAGGTTGTATGCAAGATAGAGTGTACCCACTTCTTGCGTTCCGCACCCAAGTGTGACCTCCGTAATGAGGCTAACTCGTTGAATTACCCTCGTGACCCTAGGGCAAATAAGCACTGTATCTTTGCAATTGGGATTGAGACTACACCAAATCACCACACACATAAGAGTTCTAAGCTGATCTTGGCTTTTTTCCAGAGTGGAGATTTCATGGCGAAAGTTTTTCTCATTTTGAGTGTGTTTTTTTCTTTCGATCTTTTGCGATTCACTTGATCTTCCTACGAACCCTCACAATCAAATTAGCACACTTTCCTAGCCACACTACGAACTTCTCTTCTTGATAATGTCCTCTTATTTTGAAAATGTGATATGAGAGTTAGCATGAATTAATGAACACACATCTTTAAGATACAGATGATGACCCTACCTTGCCATTTGAATAGACCTCACAAGATGAGCCATACTTTATAGAGATATAGGTGATGGCCCTACCTTGACAGTTGCAAGGATGGCATGCAGAGAGGTGGCTGTGACAAGCACTGCTTTTGAGTTACTAAAATCTGGCAGAGCATGTATACGCATGCATAGGAGGAGCTCTTTCGCCCTTCGTGTGTTTTAACAATAAACCAAAAATCCAAATCAGTGAGAGGGGATCACTCATCTCATCCTATATGATCACTGATCAAGGCAATGATATTGTCCCTCATGGAGAGGGGAGAAAGAGTTTGCAGATGATCTAGAGCATGAGATATTGCCTCTTAATGTAAACCCTATTGGCAATTGGCTGGTCCTGAGGGCTTATTTAATTTACTCATGCCCCACCACCAACACCAATATCATTTCGAGAGTCGTTGATTTTAACGGTCTTGAAAGCTTTATTGGCGATTACAGAATATGTGCTAAAAATTTATTATCACCCATTAGCGATAGGAGGTGCGAGACCAAGCTTTAGGGTTTACTACAAAATCTCGCAGGTAATATTATTTTGCGCTTGCCTTGAAGAAAACCATCAAAATTTACAGCTTCAGTGTAAATACCGAAAAATGCTTCAACTCTTATCTAAATATATTTCTAGCAAGGCCTGCTGCCTGACGCATGTTTCTGCGTCATAGCACAAAGTTAGTATCAATGATTTACATGGTCTAATGAACGGGTGATGGGATGTCAGGCAGGACATATAAGCACTATATTTTTACCAAAGAAAGAGAAGCGTTTAGAAATAGAGACTAAAAAGTCTTGATTACGAAGAATTTTTTTTAAAATACAAGCTTGAGATGTAGGTTGTACATTTCACAACTTCATGATCTACAACTAATTGGGGGTAGTATTGGGACAGAAAGTGCTTCCCCAACAACGAAGAGCTTCAAGATCAGCTAGTGCTTCCTTGCTAAGCTGCATGCAGCTTTTGTAGATGCAAAAGGAATTGACTGCAATTAGTACACCTCCATTATGGATGTTGCACCTGCCTTAGAATACAGGGTGTTACAATGTACTAGATTTCCCTTAGAACATGTACTTGAAGGGCGAGAAGAAATGTAGGGCAGCACTCTGGGAGGGGAGAGAAAGTTTTATCTACACTAGTTTGTACGTATTTAACACGTTTTGTCCTCTCAGGTGTGGTGTGTTTTTCACCTGATTTCACGATTTTCATGAATGGCAATGACCACCTTAGGTATATCAACTTTGAAGGTTTTCTTTAGGTGACTATCGAAAGACCTAAGCATGGGGTGTGTTTATATTGCAGACACTATCACTTATGTCCAAGATTGTCCAAGACATGAGCGCGAGGAGATAGAAAATACACTAAATCTTTACTTGCGGCAAACTGAAGAGATGGAGGATTCCTAGAAAGAAAGGTTTTTTTTTTTGGCAAAAGCAAATCAAAGATAGCCTTTCTTGACATCTAGATCGATGATGAGACATGATGGGAGGGTAATTTGAATCTGCTTCTTTGCAAGGAGAGTTTACGAATGGTCGATTACTATACCGTTCATTGGCATCCGGAGCCAAATGTTCTGTCTGTAGACATTTTAGAGAGAATGGAGATTCTTGCATCATTGGTTCCACTAAGGAAGCTATTTATTAGAGATAGCTACAATACACTTTTAAGTAGGTTTGAAAATACTTTGTAGAGAAAAATTGTTGGAATTCAATGTGATATATTTTTCTCTGGCCCAGTATGTCCATTGAACGGACATATTGGGTTGAATGCACGTCCCATTAACTAATTTCTATCGACGATTCCTTTGGAATCACGAAGGAATGACCAATTCAAAAGCAAAAGTTTCTTTCCATGTTAGAGACCACTCGAACCCCCTGGCGCTTCCTCTCTCATTGCCATGGAGGTCGGCTGCATCGCGATGATGGCCTTGAGTCCCCCCCCCCCCCCCCCCCCCCCCCCCACCCAAAACCAAAATTCCCTCCTCCCCTCGCTCGCCGTCACCAATTCATCACGTCACATATGTTCCTCTCCATCCGCTCGTTGCGTCAACCTCAAATGCAGATGGCAGCCCTATCTCTATCTCGGCTTTCGAGATAAAAAAGATCCACACAGACTTTCTCTCTCCCATTACCTTTGTGGTCACATGTCGCCAGATACCACCTCGCCAGAGTGTCGAAGCTGGAGAGAGAGAGAGAGAGAGAGAGAGAGAGAGAGAGAGAGAGAGAGAGAGAGAGAGAGAGAGAGAGAGAGAGAGAGAGAGAGAGAGCATTGTACAATGGCGAGGCCAAACTATGTGTCTCCCTTGATCAACCATGACTCCGTTTCATGATCGCGAAGCGCCATCGCCAAGAACTCGCTTGGCTGTGACAGACAGCATCGACACGAAAGGGACAATATCATGCAAACAGATGGCATCTTTACTCCCCCTCTCTCTTTCTCTGTCTCTCTATCTCCCCCCACGTGCCCTCCCCCCCCATCTCCTCAAGCTTGCAGCAGCATCCATGGAGATTCCTGTCAAAACAAATGACAAAATGATTGTAGGGACATACTCAATTGTTTGAAAAGAAAACAATTAGGTGAGTTTTTTGTGAATTTTTAGATTCTAATCAAAATTTAAACTTTATTAAGCTTACTTACTTAATGAGTTTAGTGTTTATGTAGGTATGCAACGCGAGCTACATATGGATGGTGTTTGTCAGCTTCCATGTAGAGCGGTTTGCAAAAATATTTAGTAATTAAATATATTTGGCAATGAGTTGTATCTTTTGGTTTGAAATTGGTTTGTTCAATTGTACTTGCTAGATGCCACAAACATTTTGTACTTGAATCATGTAATTATATTGGTTGAAACAAACTATTTTCAACCAAATGTATCAAGCGTAAGGTCTCAAGGATCTTTTAATGTAATCATTTTGTTGGTCGGATGGTTTTTTGTATGTAATCATTCTATTATGTTGTATTGTAATTAATTTGCCAGCTATATCACATGAGTGAAAAAATCGGAATAGTAGAAATAGACTTTTTTCTAGAGATAATCCATTTGCCTTTGTTAGGAGGTGAAGAGGTCTAACTTAATGACATGTTCGTGAAGAAATATATTTTAAAACAAGGAATGCAACTTGAAATCTTATGACTTTGGCATTTGAAATTCTTATAAATGCACATGGCTCTTTTCATAAAAATTATCAACATAAGCAATATTATTGCTCATTGCAACTCGCTCAAAAATTTAAAAGAATAATGTACTAAAAAAAATAATCATAATTGAAAGTAATATTAAAGAATATATCACAACTATTAACAAAACTTGATTTATAGACTACCAAATGAAAGGTTTGATCCAACTATCGTTTCTCCATTTGTATGCATGTTGTGTCTATGTGAGAGAGAGAGAGAGAGGGAGGGAGAGGGAGGGGGAAGAAGAAGAAGAGAATTTTTAATGTTGTAGGAAACTATCCCAAGAGACCTTAAAAATCTATTTGACTAGGAGAGTTGTACTCAAGACCTGTTATTCAAGAGGGAAATGGCATAACCAATCTACCACACTTGGAGAGGGAGAGAGTGTGTGTGTGTGTGTGTGAGTGAGAGAGAGAGAGAGAGAGAGAGAGAGAGTGAGTGAGTGTACAATGTCATGTATGTAGTTAGTGAGGTAGTTATAGCCTATTCAGACATGAAACATATAACAATAACAATTGTGGAAGGCATAGCTAATGAATCTAATCTTGTAAGTTGAAAGTGGTTTACAATATGAAGAGTTGAAGTTTTATATAGCTCTGATTTTTTCAAAATAGAGAACATTGTATTTCTATGTGGGAAAAATAGGCTCGTAACCTATCTATACGTGAGAAAATCATATATTTCCATGTGAGAATGAAGGTTGTCCCCCTATTTTCATGTGGAACTTTTTTTTCCAAAAAAGAGGTATGAAATTTCTAAGTAGAAAAGAATTCCACGAGCATTTCCATGTGGAAATGAAGCTTTTTCTAACTTGAAAAATGTTTTGGAAAGTGGGGAAAAAACCCATATTGAAAAGATTACTTTTATAGTGTGAGAACATAATCCCATTCGAGGATTTTTTTTCCAAATGGAATTAATACACATTTCTAAAAGGTAATATTTATTTCCATATGAAAAAGCAATGTATTACATGATGAATATGATTTTTTTACGTGGGAGTGATGAAGGAATTTTTCCTCTACTTGGAAAATCCATCCAGAAATATGTTATGAAGTTCTTGTGGTCGATGCGTGACCCGGAACGCAATGCACACGTATTATATTATCTATGCCAAAATCTATTCCTAGAGAACAGATAAAATTAATTCTCCATATTTTATATTAAAATTTTAAGTATATTCCAAGTAGGGGTAGGGGAGACACAAATAATTTTTTATGTCTTGTTAACGAGAATCCAGGAAGATTGGTGAAAATGAGGAATGAAGCAGACACGCGGGTGATACGCGAGCGAGGGCGATAGGTATCCAAAGCAGAGAAGGTCGATGACTCGCAAGGGAAAGGGGGGGAGGGTGCAGAGTTTGTTAGTTTCTTTTAAAATTTTTGAATCGACAATAGTTGTAGTACAAACTGTTGGCCCTTGTGGTTAGGCGAGGTACTAGCAATCTCCACACTCTAGAGGGGCCTTCATATCAATTCTTCTCTTGGCCCTTTTAAAGGGTGAGAATCTTTGGAAGGCGGAGTGATGAGGTTTGCACATGAATCTATGCACAAATGAATATAATGATGAACCTATAAGTAGTAGGGGGTACCGACTAGGTTTTATTGGGGGGGGGGGGGGGGGGGGGGGGACGCGAATAAAGTGAGTTTCAGGGGTGAAGAGACTCAAGGGAGCGGGGCGGGGGGGGGGGGAGGGGTTCTGCCTGTCAAAGGCACATAGACTAACAATTGCATGCAACATGAGAGAGAGAGAGAGAGAGAGAGAGAGAGAGAGAGAGAGAGAGAGAGAGAGAGAGAGAGAGAGAGAGAGAGAGAGATGGATGTGCAACCGCACAGACACACATGCACAAACACACATGCAACCACACAAACACACACACAACCGCACAAACACACATCCACAATTGCACACACACACACATACATTTACACACGCACACACACATGCTAGCTAGTATAACTAGTATAATTGTAGTTATGGCATGGTCCAATACACCCAATGGTGATGCTGATTATGAGGCTAATAATTGAATGATGCAAATGGTGATTATGATGCTGATTATGAGGCTAATAATTGAATGATGCAAATGGTGATTATGATGCTGATTATGAGGCTAATAATTGAATGATGCAAATGGTGGCACATCTTGGTGATGCAGGTGCACAAGGTAGCTAATCGACACTGCAAAATGGCAAGTAATTGTAATCGGCTGTTGCTTTTTCAATCATGAAATTCTCTCTCCCATTTTACACAAGAAGGGAAAAATGCACACAGATGTTGATTCCTCCAAAAGCAACATCCACACTATCAAGAAGTGTGCATTGTGGCTAAAAAAGCATCGAGTGCCCTTTGATTGTGAGGGTTCAAAGCAAAATCAATTGAGTTGTACAACCTATGAAGCTAAAGACACACTCAAAAAGACATAAAATCCAGCCATAAAATCCAGCCATAAAATCATCACTCTTGAAAAAAAACAATATCAACTCAAAACTCTTGTGTGTGTGATGACTTGGTGTAGCCTCTCTCCCAATTGCATGGATACAATGCTCTTCTACTCTATTAAAACCCCTAATTTTACCCTCCAATTTTTTGTCAACACCATTTCATCGGAGCTTCAAAACTTCATTACACAAGTCCAAATGAATTTTTTAAAGAAGAAAATCCCTAATTGGTGGCCTCACATCCTTGAACATGGGGTTGAAAGAGCACAGGACTGCACTAGCACCCTCATTTGGAGTTGCAATATCTCTCTAAAATAGATGTCCAAATAGCTTTTTTTCTTGTTCTCTAAAGTCACACTAATCTTTAGCAAGAATAGCACCGTCATTGATGTGGAATTTTCAGCTATCTTATGCTAATTTTGTGTTATTTTTTACTTTTTATGGCTAGTTTTACTCATTTTTATCCAAATATGCCTTTTCATTCATAAATAGACCAAATAAATTGGGAAAATTCCCAAAATTTGTGGAAAAATCCCATTGCACTCAAATTTCACGTTGAACCTCATTTTCCTAGTGGCAAGCACTCTGGATACATCTTTTATGGCGTGAATGAATTGGGCATGTCAAGAAAGTTAGGTCTTTTTAGTGAGGGGGAATCATCATCCTCAATACATTGCTTGAGTAAATTGGTAATAATCTTAACACCTTTGTAGTTTGCATATGTAGTCAACTAAGTCCCAGGTTCATCTAATTTTAGTTCTTTAAAAATATCCAACATAAGCCCATGAAAAATATTTAAAGCAATCTGAGCAATCACTAACTGTTTAGCTTGGCCACCTAACCTAGAACATATAAGGGACAGATGAAAGTCCACCGGCTTTTTAGGAAAGAACTGGTCCAGATGGTTGAGGATAAACCACATAGCATGGTCAAACCACATAATGCTGGATTCTCAAGATGCTTTAGAGTCCAGAAATTTGCAAGCACACTTAACATATGGTCAGGATTTATTTTTATAAACTCCATGTTCCCTTTTGTCCGAATGTATAAACGTGTATTAGAAGAGCATTTGGAATGGTCAATAAGGTTAAGGTTAAAAGGGGCTTTAATAAGTTGTCCTTTGTCTAAGTACTACCCTCCTTTCAAAATTTTGCGTCTACAATCCTCAACAGTGGAGGCGGGAAGATTAGCCAGATAGACCCAAGTTTCGTTAAGAACTGGTGCCAGAAAGGCTTTATTAGGAAGAACACAGAGCTGATGGTCAACATCAAAGGATTCAATTTCTATTTGTCTAACAGGTAGAAAAGGAAAGACTTTGGATACTTTGGGTACCATTTCTAGGAGATTAGGGTCACTAAGGGAGCAAAGATTATTTTACAATTCCTTGACAGCTTCAAGTGCTGCATTATCTCTATCAAAGATACCACCGGTTAATTGAGGGACAGTTGGAGCAGCAAGGGTATTGAGAAAAGAGGGATGAAGGCCACATATTTTTTTTCAAAAAGTTAGATAATTTGGACCCAAGCGAAGAAAATAAGGCTTGCTCTTGCTGATATTGTAGAGAAAGTATGGGTAGTTGGGTTATATAGTGGGAAATTATATTAACCCCATTCTTGGGGTCCTTGTCCAAGTTGGCGAAAATCTTGACCCAATCATTGAAAGACAACATGTGTAAGATAGATAGCTTTTTATCCGAGGCAAGAGCCAAATCATATATTAATTGAGAAGTTTCTAGACTTCCAATACATCTTAGAACAAGAGAGGTAGCCACAGAGAGGGGCTCAGAAGATAGTTCCAGGCTCTGTGAGAGGGCAAGGGTCTGCAATAGACAAAATTATAGGTAAGTTAGGAATTATTTCTGGTAATATGTAACATAGCATTTGGCCCGTCGAGCCAAAAAAGGTCTAGTTCTAATAGCTAAAGCTTTCTTTGGAGAATGGTCCTTTAGGTAAAACCTAGTTTTTTCTAAAATCCTTGTATGCTTCTCCGGGTCGTGGTTTACTCTCATGCGAGCTCTCAATTTAAAGTGTTTGTGATCCTAAAAGAAAATATACAATTAGTCCTATAGGTTGGGTCTGCAATCCTTAAACCGGCAAAGTTAGAGACTATAATAGCCGTGAGCAGGTAACCAGAACATTAGTCTATGTAAGACCACCTAACACCTACCAACCAAAACCAGATATATAGGCACTGGGTCTAGCTTAGAACTAAGAAATTCATACTAGTTTCCAAAGCCAACGTCCTGGTTTTTTCAGGATGAATGAAAAAACCTTATGTATAGGAAGTGTGTGTATCTGTTTTTATTTTAAATAATAAGACATAAATGAACTTTATCATTAAAAAGGTAACTGGCTTTAGAGAAAGGGTAAAGATTAGTACAAAAACAACTCAGTCCTATAAATATCTTTGTACATGGTGAGGCGGTCCGGGGCGGGCAACAAGAGAGGCGACCTCTAAACAGCCCTCAAGGCTCCCGTGCTGCTCAATTGGGGCTGGGGCAACCACAAGCACAACAAAACAACAAACCCACAGCCAAACCCAAACAGGATAGGGGCACCACCTAGTTATGGTATGTGAACTAGGACGCAAGAGAGATTTTGGTACAACCAAGAAGATGCACCACACAACACACACAAGAAACCTCACACCAAGACACACAAAATGGACCAGAGAGAGCTAGAGCAAAGGGAAGAGAGAGAGAAAAGGATCTTGCGTAGTACCTTATTTGTGACTTGCAAATGGAGATGGTTTGTTATGATGCTATCGTAGAGCTTGTACAAAAACTCACTCAATGCTTAGTGATTGCTAATCATTGCCAAAACACACACACACTGTCTTAGGGTGTGGGAGACCTCTCACCACCATACCCTCTTACAATGGACACAAAATTGGCAATGAAAAACACACTAAAACACTTTCTAAAATCAAGATCAACCGATGGAAACTCAAAATACACAAGTCACCTTGAATTCACCAAACCGTATTGCACAAATGGAGGGACGTAGATTTGAACGTCAAATCACGCCTTTGATGCACCAAACCTCAATTTATTGATGATGAAGGAGCATATACAATAGTGGTTTTGAGATTTGAGGAACTCACACTCTCTCACTTGCAATGTGTAGCTTGAAGGCTTCTCTCACACCAAGAGTGAAGCTCACAAGTGGTTGCTACACCTAAGTCTCTCCTCACGCATAGAGTGTTGGGGTGCTATGTGAGATGTTAGAGGTTGTTTTACAAGAAGGAAAGGGGCCTATTTATAGGTTGGAGACCCCTCATTAAGATTATTGGAAATACTAATTTACAAGCTAACAAATCAGGATTATGATTTTTTTGAATATCAAAACATTGCCGGTCTTCTTTGTCTGCTTGAGTCATGGGTGTGGGCTCAAAAGAGAGCATTATTGATGGTAGATAAGGTGAAAGTAAGTAGAGAGAGAGAGAGAGCGAGAGAGAGAGAGAGAGTTACTATACACATGTCTTGAGGCGAGGTGTCTTTTATGGTTAGGTCAATGGCTATTTTGTGTTAGTATGTTAGTGGTTAGTAATCACTAGAAAGTTAATGTTACATTTACAATGGGTAGAATGAGGTGGATGGTTGAATGAAGTGAGCAAATCCTTGTGATGGTGAAGCTTGAAGATGTTTTGGACTTAGTTGTGTAGGTCTCAAAATGACTATCGATCTTCTTCTTCGTCTTCTCTTCTTTACGCCACCACCGCCAAGGTTGATTATCGTGATGAAAATGGTAATTTCGTTGATGAGATCTCTTGATTTGCAGAGGTTAATCATGGTACACATGCTGAATTTATGTATATATATAAGGGTTAAGATGGAATTGTACTTTGGAGATAATAGAGAGAGGCATAGAGATGGTGTATGTATGTAGAGGTTCATAAAAGAACTATAGGGATGAGAGAGAAGGGTAATGGTGAAGAGGGTGGGAGAAGCCATGGAAATTGCAGGTTTGAGTGAGGGAAGGAGAGGGAGGGATGTGTAAGAGTGAGTAGGTGTGTGGAAGGGTGAGAGAAGACTAAAAGCTACTTGTGAGAAAAGTGGGCAGACTGGGGTCCACTCAAAAAATCATAGCTCACCGCTGGTAGCTCCAAAAATGATGAAAAAATTTGAGGTGATTATTCAGAGCGTGGGCTACATTTTCTCTTTTGACCACCACTCCAAATTCAGAGTGGAGATAGGTGCCAAAATTCTCACCAAAAAGCCTGTTTTTTATGCCTGCAAAAGTCTTTTAGTGGCCCCCTCCTTTGTTGAATTTGTACAATGCATCCAAGAGTGAGCCCCTCCTTTGTCATATTATAATACAAAGCATCCAAGTTGCCCTTGACCCATGCATGGAGGAGGATTATTGGTGAATAAAGAAATATATACATGGTGGGACTAGTGTATGGACTATTCATGGACTTTAGCTCAATGAGCACATGGTGTTAGAATAATGAGTAAAAATAATAATAAAAATATGGAGGAGTTATGGATATGGAAAGATATTGGAATCATATGATATGGTCCCTCCTTGAATTAGTTTGGGTGAAAGAGGAAAAGGTATGTAAGTAAATAATATAATAAAAGTAACCAATGAGTAGAAATCAATTTTTTGTTTTCACGAGGGTGAGGGTGAAAATGTGGGAGTGATTTGTATAAAGGAAAAATATGAGGTTAGAGTATGTACAATATTGGCAAAAAGTATAATTATGGTGCAAGAGAATGAAAGAAGGTGTACATAGGTTTAATAAAACACACACCTAAGTAGAATATTTAAATAAAATACCAAAATAATTATAAAAAATCCCTATATTTAGGCCATATATACAATGAAATATTTACACACAAAGAGGCCATAATATACTTTTATTTTTTTAATTTTTTTGGCTCAACTAGCCCAGTGACTAGCTAGCTGAGGGTTTCTAAGAAGATATGGGAAAAGCCCCCTAACTCACACACGCCTATGTACAGTGAAATGGTAGGGATAGCCATAGCGTTTGGGTGAATTTGGTAAGGTGGAGTAACTTACTATGGCAATTATGGAGAGCCGAAAAACGGCTATCATTAGCCCTCCCCCAGGATGATGGTATATTCATGTACCATCATAGAGCATCTTTTCCAAAGAGAGTGCTTCAGAGTCTTTGACAAGATCTTCATTGTTTGGCCCCTTGGAATTTTGGTTTGTGTTACACTCATGCTTCATGGAACAATACTTACATGAGATAGTTGCCTTTTGCTCTGGTAGATCCTTTGGTAGAAGGCGACTCAAGTTAGGCTTCAAGCCATAGCCGTTTACCTTTCTGGAGTGCTCTTTACCATTCAAGTCCATAAGCTGATAGTAACTAGAATTGAAAGCCTTCTTGACTATGTATGGCCCTTGCCATCTAGTTTCAAACTTGGCATCAAAACGATTGTCAAGTCAATTGTCATACCTTAGCACAAGCTCTCCTTCCTTGATGCCTTTGTCCTTCAGTTTCTTGTCGTGCGTTTCTTTCACTTGTGTGGCTTTCCTCTTGTAGCACTCGTATGCTGCTTCTCTTTTCCACTCAAGCTCCACTAACGTAAGAAGTCGATCCATCCATACCTGTTGATCATCTTGTGCTCCTTTGCCATGAAGTCGCATTGTTGGAATGTTGAGCTCGATAGGCTGCAAAGCCTCTTGACCATAGACCAAGTGAAATGGTGTGAACTCCGTGGATTCCCTATATGTGGCTCGATATGCCCACAAGGCACCATCCAAGAAGTCATCCCATAATTTTGTTTTGTTTTGCACCATCTTTCTAATGATTCCTGAAATGACACCATTAGCCTTCTCCACCAAACCATTTGACTGTGGGTAGTATGGTGTGCTATGACGATGTAGAATGTGAAGCTCTTCACAAACTTCTGTGAGCAAGCCCTTCCTAAACCCTGGACCATTATCAGAAACAATCTCCAAAGGTGTGCCAAATCTGCAACAAATGTGATTGTACACAAACTTGCTAACTGTCCTCTCATTCACTCTTGCCACACTTTGAGCTTCCACCCACCTAGTCATATAGTCTACAACCACTAGAATGTAGAGTTTACCATTTTTTGTCCTAGGCAGAGGACCCATAGCATCAATGCCCCACTTTTCAAAGGGTCCATTTGCAAGAACTATTTGCCTCAGGCCATGCACCAACCTTCTATTTCCATTTATCTGACAATTGTGACAGCTTTTACACCAATGTTGAACGTCCACATGCAAGCTTGGCCAAATATACCCCGCAAGCAAAATCTTCTTCACAGTTGATTCTTGGGCAAAATGACCACCACATGCCTCTTGATGCAAACCTTTTAGAATGGCTGGAATTTACTCGATAGTTGGTACTCTTCTGCACACTTGATCCTTCCCTTTTTGATAGAGGGAGCCTTCTAGGAAGAGATAGAAACTTGCCTTCTTCATGCGTCTCCTCTTCTGAGCCTTCGTGAAGTCTTGTGGAACTCACCCTCCAAAATGTAGCCAATAGTGGGAGCCAATGACTCCAATCCCTGGTATCTCGGTTGCTTGACAACTGCTGCCACCATGATGACCTGCACTTCTCTCTCAACACATGTAACTGCTTGTTGTGCAAGTAAATCGGCATCTTCATTTTGTTTCCTCGGAATATGATATAGTTGCACTTCTTCAAATTGATTAAACATCTTACGAATGGCATGAACTTTTGTCCTTAAGCTTTCATTCTTGCATGCCCAAATGCCTAAAATCTGTTTAACAATGAGAAGTGCATCTCCCTTTACCATGAGACGTTTTATCCCTTGGCCAATGCACATCTTCAAACCATGAAGTAGTGTGTCGTATTCTGCTTCATTGTTGCTAGTTGAACCTGGTAGATCGACCTTCTCTTTCATGACCACCTCTCCACTTGGGTTGAGCAACACTAGCCCTCCCCCTGCTTTCCCTGTGGCTCGTCGAAAAGCTCCATCAAAGAACAAGGTAAAAGCATTGGGAATACTTTTTGGTGGTGGCAATGGTAGGGTCTTGACTTGAGGCACCTTAATTTCCTTCTCATGTACCCTATAAGTGAGAATCCTTGCCAATTGTGCACGCACACTATCTTCTACCTTGAAAGAGTATTGGAACTCTTGCAACTCCATAATCCAGTTTGAGATCCTAGTACTAAGATTCATTTGAGATGACACCCAAGGGAACAAATTTTCTGCAGTGAGAATTACAAAAGGTTTTGGTAGCAGGTAGGATCTAAACTTTCTCACCGCAAACATGAGAGGAAGCATCATGAGTTCTGCTTCTGTGTAGTTCTCTCCAAAGCATTCATGACCCTACTAGCAAAGTAGATGGGTCGCATCCTTGTACTGTGGGGATCTTGTTGTAGCAACACAGCACCAATTGTTTCCCTTCCAACACTAGAGCTAACAAAGAATGTGTACTCCCAACAAGGAGGCATGAGTGTTGGTAGCTCTAACAAAATGACTTTAATGTTACAAAAATACTCTTCAAGCTCATCAGACCATGCAAATTCTACTTGTTGTGTCAACTTTTGCAAAGGATGAAGCAACTCCGAGGCTAAGTGAATGAAGCGTGACATATACTTCACCTTCTGAATGAAAGAGATGACCTCCTTAAGACTCTTCGGTGATGGGAGCTCAATAAGAGCCTTTGCCTTTGAAGGATCCACCTCAATACCTTTATAGGAAACCTTGTGACCGAGCAAGATCACTTCATCCTCACCTATGTGGCACTTGTCGGGGTTGAGTTGACCTCCCATGTTGTAGAGCTTCTTTAAACCTTCTTCTACCCTTTGTAGATGCAATGATTTTGAGCTATAAATGCAGAAATCATCAATGAACACCCTAATTGACTTTCCAAAGAATGCTTGAAACACCATGTTCATGAAACGTTGGAATGTTGCAGGAGCATTTGTCAGACCAAATGGCATGACTCTAAAAGAATAACAACCCCACGGAGTGATAAAGGTTGTTTTCAATTGATCCTCCAATGCATCCCTATTTGAAAGCAACCTGAGTAACCATCGCACACAGTGTACTTCTCATGACCATCTACCTCATTTAGTATCTCATCCTGGAATGGGAGGGGAAAGTGATCTCTTTTTGTTGCCTCATTGAGGGGACGGTAATCCACACACACCCTCCACTTTCCGTTTTTCTTAGGAGTGACAAAAACGGGAGAGACCCACTCTGAATTCTCCACTGGATAAATGAAACCTGCTGCTAGAAGCTTTCTTACCTCCTTGAGTAAAGCCTGCTCCTTGATGACTCCTAGCCTTCGTAGCTTCTGAGCCTTAGGTGTGGCCTCTGGCTTCAACTCAATTTTGTGTTGAACAGCATCTACTCCACGCACATCGGTGTAGTCTTTAGCAAGAAGCCTAGGAAATTTCCTTAGCACACATTTGAACTCCTCTCTTTCATCCTTTGTAAGTGTTGTAGATAGCATACCTTCTAGCATTCTTTCATCTTCCACTTTTTGGTTCTCTTGGGAACCTACCTCCTCCAAACCTTGACAAGAGGTCTCTTGGTTGGTTGGCTTAAACCTTACCCCCATGACTTCGATGGAAGACTCCTCTTCAGTAATGCTGCCGCTACTTTCTTCTTCTGAAGTGTTATCGGTCCAACCTTCTTCCGTCTCACTTTGAGATGATTCTTCATGGAGCTCCTCTTGGCGTTGCTCCTTCATGTCAAAGACAACCTTCTTATGATTTTCGTTCCTGCAAATTAGCTTTCCACTCTCCCAATCCTGCAAAGCTTGCATTTTCATTAGCCATGGTCTCCCTAGGATAAATGGGTAACCATTTCCTTTGGTAGACATGACATAGAAATCCACTGCCTTCTTAATGCCAAAGGCCTCCACAAAAACATTTTTACAAATGCCTACGCACCTAGCCTTGCTATTGTTTTCCATCTTTACCTTAATTTCAGGTGTCTCATGGATGTGCATGCCTAGTTTTTGCATGAGTCCCTCTGTCATGATGCAAATTTGTGCACCCCCATCCACTAGACCTTTCCTAACCAATCTCCCTTTTATGTAACAATCTAGCACAGGTGTAATGTCCTCATTCATTTCAGCTTGTGCAATTTTTACAACAGACACACTCTCTTTTACCTTTCTCCTAGTGCTAACTGCCCTTGTTAAATCCCTCCTAACTTGTGGACATAATGAAAGAAATTGAGGCCATGAGATATCAGGACCCTTACCTCTCATGTCGTTGTATGGAGCCATTCCATGTCCAAGAGGAAAGTCTTGGAGGTTGATATGACGTCAAGTCCTCTTAGCTTCCTTGGTCTCCTTTGCCTTCTTTTCTCGTCCATGTTCACTTTGTGATGTAACTCCTTATTTCTCCTTACCTTTCCCTCGGCCACGCTTAATGCAATTTGCTTCCATGTCAACCTCTCTTGAATTTTTCACCTCTACCACATGCACGTTTGGGTCTGGCAAAGGTGGAACTCCTTCCACTCCTTGTGGAGGTGGTCTTGCTCCATTTGGCCTTTGTATAAGCCGTGGTTGCTGACTAGTTCCTTCACCTGCATTCATCACTGGGTAATTCAAGTTAGGTCTCCCTGGCTCCCCACGGGGCCAAGGACAATTATACATCCCATGTCCAGACTCACCGCAATTCCAACATTGCAAGACTCTCCTAGGTCGTGGGTCTCGCTCTTCAGACTTCTTTGCTTGTCCCTTTGGACCTACGGCTTGTGCAAGGTGAATTGACAAGCTGCTTAAAGATTCATTTAACTTCTCAATCACTTCCGCCGTTACCTCAGGAAGCTCCTTAGATGTTGATGCTTGTGACTTACCTTTGGGTCTAAGAAATTCTATTGGAACCTCCCCCCTTAAGCACTTGAGTTTCCTATACTTCTCGGCAGCCCTAGTTTCCGCTGCATCAAAAGTAGCAGGTGCACCCGCCTCAACTTTTACCTTAAGGTCAGGAAAGAGTCCGGCTATGAACCTCTCCTTCTTTAAAAATTCTGCACCATCACCAGGGTTAGCAATAGTTCGTATCCATAGAGCCCAAAGACGTAGAAACTCTTGCTTGTACAAGTAGTAGTCATCTAAGTCTTTTTGCTTATGAGAAACAATGTCTTGCCATAGTTTTTGAGTGTTTTGGGGATCAAAGAAGTATCTCTTAAAACGATTCAAAACTTCTGTGTAATTCCCCTTAACTTCCTCAGGCAAAGAGTCAAACCAAGTGCTAGCATCTTTCCTAAGGACCACCTCAAACATTTCTACACGTTCTTGATCAGTTACTATCCTCTTGATACGGCAAGACATCTTGAAATTCGCTAGAAATAATTCTGCATCCTCTCCAGGCTCTCCAAAGAAAAGAGGATATCCAGACATTTGGCGTTGGCTCTCCATTGAATTGATTTTAAAGTGACGCGTTTTTGTTTTTTCTTTCTTTAAAAGATTTACACAATAATATTTTCTAAATTGCAATCTATTCCACAACAAAATAAAAATATTCACATCAAATGACCTATGATAATCAATAAGAGGTAGAATGACAGGGTTTGGTGACGCGAGAATTTCTCCTACTCTTTGGGCACCAAGCATGAATACCATACGTTGTTGAAAATGGATTTTTCTACTAATTGCAATGTTTACTCTAATGTGTGGAGTGAAATGAAAGGGAAAAACCTGTATTCCTGGGCCATTATCTATGGTCTATGCATGACCTAATTATTAAAACAAAACAAAAATATAGACGTCCAAACTAAGGTTGTACCTAATGAGAGGCAAAATAAAAGGATTTACTGATGCGTTTATCTCTACCAACCTAAGAGGACCTAAAATTCTACAAATTACTCGCTGAAATTGCAACTTAGTACTAACAATTATGTGTACCTTTTTCCTTGCAATGGGAATGAAGGGATCATACAAATTCTCGTGATTCATGCAAGCTACTTGATTATGCTAAAGGTTGAACCTTCACAAAACATACACAAGCCTGTCCTCCATGGGGGCACCAAAATTGAGGCGGTCCGGGGCGGGCAACAAGAGAGGCGACCTCTAAACACCCCTCAAGGCTCCCGTGCTGCTCAATTGGGGCTGGGGCAACCACAAGCACAACAAAACAGCAAACCCACAGCCAAACCCAAACAAGATAGGGGCACCACCTAGTTATGGTATGTGAACTAGGACGCAAGAGAGATTTTGGTACAACCAAGAAGATGCACCACACAACACACACAAGTAACCTCACACCAAGACACACACAAAATAGACCAGAGAGAGCTAGAGCAAAGGGAAGAGAGAGAGAAAAGGATCTTGCGTAATACCTTATTTGTGACTTGCAAATGGAGATGGTTTGTTATGATGCTATCGTAGAGCTTGTACAAAAACTCACTCAATGCTTAGTGATTGCTAATCATTGCCAAAACACACACACACACTGTCTTAGGGTGTGGGAGACCTCTCACCACCATACCCTCTTACAATGGACACAAAATTGGCAATGAAAAACACACTAAAACACTTTCTAAAATCAAGATCAACCGATGGAAACTCAAAATACACAAGTCACCTTGAATTCACCAAACCGTATTGCACAAATGGAGGGACGAAGATTTGAACGTCGAATCACGCCTTTGATGCACCAAACCTCAATTTATTGATAATGAAGGAGCATATACAATAGTGGTTTTGAGATTTGAGGAACTCACGCTCTCTCACTTGCAATGTGTAGCTTGAAGGCTTCTCTCACACCAAGAGTGAAGCTCACAAGTGGTTGCTACACCTAAGTCTCTCCTCACGCATAGAGTGTTGGGGTGCTATGTGAGATGTTAGGGTTGTTTTACAAGAAGGAAAGGGGCCTATTTATAGGTTGGAGACCCCTCATTAAGATTATTGAAAATCCTAATTTACAAGATAACAAATCAGGATTATGATTTTTTTGAATATCAAAACATTGCCGGTCTTCTTTGTCTGCTTGAGTCATGGGTGTGGGCTCAAAAGAGAGCATTATTGATGGTAGATAAGGTGAAAGTAAGTAAAGAGAGAGAGAGAGAGAGAGAGAGAGAGAGAGAGAGAGAGAGAGAGAGAGAGAGAGAGAGAGAGAGAGAGAGAGTTACTATACACATGTTTTGAGGCGAGGTGTCTTTTATGGTTAGGTCAATGGCTATTTTGTGTTAGTATGTTAGTGGTTAGTAATCACTAGAAAGTTAATGTTACATTTACAATGGGTAGAATGAGGTGGATGGTTGAATGAAGTGAGCAAATCCTTGTGATGGTGAAGCTTGAAGATGTTTTGGACTTACTTGTGTAGGTTCTCAAAATGACTATCGATCTTCTTCTTCGTCTTCTCTTCTTTACGCCACCACCGCCAAGGTTGATTATCGTGATGAAAATGGTAATTTCGTTGATGAGATCTCTTGATTTGCAGAGGTTAATCATGGTACACATGCTGAATTTATGTATATATATAAGGGTTAAGATGGAATTGTACTTTGGAGATAATAGAGAGAGGCATAGAGATGGTGTATGTATGTAGAGGTTCATAAAAGAACTATAGGGATGAGAGAGAAGGGTAATGGTGAAGAGGGTGGGAGAAGCCATGGAAATTGCAGGTTTGAGTGAGGGAAGGAGAGGGAGGGATGTGTAAGAGTGAGTAGGTGTGTGGAAGGGTGAGAGAAGACTAAAAGCTACTTGTGAGAAAAGTGGGCAGACTGGGGTCCACTCAAAAAATCATAGCTCACCGCTGGTAGCTCCAAAAATGATGAAAAAATTTGAGGTGATTATTCAAAGCGTGGGCTACATTTTCTCTTTTGACCACCACTCCAAATTCAGAGTGGAGATAGGTGCCAAAATTCTCACCAAAAATCCTGTTTTTTATGCCTGCAAAAGTCTTTTAGTGGCCCCCTCCTTTGTTGAATTTGTACAATGCATCCAAGAGTGAGCCCCTCCTTTGTCATATTATAATACAAAGCATCCAAGTTGCCCTTGACCCATGCATGGAGGAGGATTATTGGTGAATAAAGAAATATATACATGGTGGGACTAGTGTATGGACTATTCATGGACTTTAGCTCAATGAGCACATGGTGTTAGAATAATGAGTAAAAATAATAATAAAAATATGGAGGAGTTATGGATATGGAAAGATATTGGAATCATATGATATGGTCCCTCCTTGAATTAGTTTGGGTGAAAGAGGAAAAGGTATACAAGTAAATAATATAATAAAAGTAACCAATGAGTAGAAATCAATTTTTTGTTTTCACGAGGGTGAGGGTGAAAATGTGGGAGTGATTTGTATAAAGGAAAAATATGAGGTTAGAGTATGTACAATATTGGCAAAAAGTATAATTATGGTGCAAGAGAATGAAAGAAGGTGTACATAGGTTTAATAAAACACACACCTAAGTAGAATATTTAAATAAAATACCAAAATAATTATAAAAAATCCCTATATTTAGGCCATATATACAATGAAATATTTACACACAAAGAGGCCATAATATACTTTTATTTTTTTAATTTTTTTGGCTCAACTAGCCCAGTGACTAGCTAGCTGAGGGTTTTTAAGAAGATATGGGAAAAGCCCCCTAACTCACACACGCCTATGTACAGTGAAATGGTAGGGATAGCCATAGCGTTTGGGTGAATTTGGTAGGGTGGAGTAACTTACTATGGAAATTATGGAGAGCCGAAAAACGGCTATCAATGGTATTTACGAATGAGGCCTCATTCCAGTATGCAATGATAGTAATCCATAAAGAAGTAATTCCCAAGTGGTATGAGCCAATGTAATCATGGACAGACAATTGCTTCAAGCTAAAAAATTCCAAGAAAGGATAGAGTTCTCACCTGCATCCATTCAATCAAGACAACGGATATGTTAGTCTTGAATGCGTGTTACAGGTGTCAATGGACTATATCAGTTGTTATCCATGTCCATCTTACAACTTTTTATCTTTAAGCAAAAGTTAAAAGTGTAAATGCTCTTCATTTTTGTCCACCTTTTAGTAGAACTTATAAAGAAACCATAAACCCAATGAATTATGTGTATAACCTAGTTTTTGTTATTAAATAATTTACTTTGTCTATGTGTCTTTTTGATCTACAGTCCTCCTTTCTTTTTGAATAAGTGACATAGTACCATCTTTAGTTCATAGTTTTGTTTTTACTTCTTCAAGATTTTACATAGCTTTTTTATTAAGCTAGATACCTATCCTAAAACTAATCCGGTAAACGGTATATTTACCTTTAGAACCATTAGTCAAAATATCTTAAAAACAATTCTTTCAAAGATTTCAAATCAATTAGTTGCTTGGTTTAGACAAAAGAACATTCATCACAAAAACGTTATCCCAAAATTTGATCCGACTAGTGTAAATAAATAATTCCTTAAGCCATAAGATCCATATTTTATTTCATATCACCATCCTGGTCTGCAATGTAACTTCATCACATTATACCATTTGAAGCGACATCAAGATCAAACTAGCAATTCCTCTCTTTTCTAAAACCAAAAAACCCATTTTTTTGGAGCAATCTCAAGCCAGTCGGGTTCAGACCTTTTAACCAAATGTTACATATAGGTTTTAGAAAAAAAAAATATATCTTCAAATGTACATTGCCTTAGAGGCCTGACCTTACAGTAAAAAAACCTCTAAACGTTATAAATAACAATACGTGGGAAACCAAGCTCAGAACTGTACTCATGTGTATAATGCCAGGTATGTAAATCATGTACTATCTAATGCCAATCATCCCAAACCAACAGAGATGGTAAGCAAAAAAACTGCTAGTGTATGCCTTAGTGTAAGGCAGCCCATACCATTCCAATAGTTCAATATGCTTGGTATTCAAAAAAACATTTCCTTCCTTTATGCTTAACCAAGTTAGTTTACTGTGAGTCTGCGTATTAAAACCAGAGTATAGAGCGAACAAAATTGTTTTTTAAAAATTGCTAGTATGGTTGCTAAGCCAAATCATTTAGATGATATATATAAAAAATAGAGCGCTTAGTAAAAATATATATACAGAGTGCGGACTTGAGAAGCGCCTTCCTTGTTCACAAGCTCCGTAACCATTAATTATTAGGAATACATTCCCCATGGTATTAAGAGAAGATCTCTAACACCTAGCTTGGTCAAACTAGCTTAGTCGAACTGCTTGATTTTTAAACCTAAACAAGTGATTATGACAAAAAATCACATTGAATTTAATGTTTGATCGTAAGCAAATGCACTGAATATTATGCTACCAATCACAATTAAAGCAGACAAACATGGATGCAAAAAGATAAGGGGCAATGCTAATGGACAAGGAACACCTGTTTGTGTTGATGGTCGCGCTTGATTTGAAGTGTGAACAAGAGAAAGATTCCATGAAGGTCCAAATCCATGTCAAAAAACTCTCACTCTCTCTTTATACCAACACTATCACAACGCAAAAGAGACTAAGTGAGGGGCTCATGGCCAAACCTCACCTTTTGTAGGGGTTTTGAAAATGATGGAGACTAGTAGCCTGTTCCTTCCCCAAGGTGTAAAACATTATACAACAGCCACCTCGGCCCCATAGGGGTATTGAGAGGAGAAGAAGACCATCATTAAGTAGTAAGCGGGTACACAAGGTACATGTGTGTGAACTATACAATAAGCGGTAGGTGTGATCATCACCGTTAAGCTATCACTAGCCGCCTAGGTTCATAGTGAGATAAGTGGGGGTGGAAAGCGAGTTAGGTCTTTTTAGTGACGGGGAATCATCATCCGCAATAAATGGCTTGAGTAGATTGGTAATAATCTTAACACCTTTGTAGTTTGCATATGTACTCAAATAAGTCCTAGGTTCATCTGATTTCAGTTCTTTAAAAATATCCAGCATAAACCCACGAAAAATATTGAAAGCAATCTTAGCAATCACTAACTATTTAGCTTGGCCACCAAACCAAGAACAGATAAGGGATAGATGAAAGTCCACCGGCTTTTCAGGGAAGAGCTGGTCCATATGGTTGAGGATAAACCACATAGCATGGTCAAACCACATAATGCTGAATTCGCAAGATGCTTTAGGGTCCAGAAATTTGCAAGCACACTTAACATATGGTCGAAAAACATTCCAAATTGATTCTGTGTAGAAGTCAGGATTACATTTTGCAAACTCCAGGTTCCCTTTTGTCCAAATGTATGAAATCATCACTCTTGAAAATAACCAATATCAACTCAAAACTCTTGTGTGTGTGATGATTTGGTGTAGCCTCTCTCCCAATTGCATGGATACAATGCTCTTCTACTCTATTAAAACCCCTAATTTTACACTCCAATTCTTTGTCAACACCATTTCATCGGAGCTTCAAAACTTCATTACACAAGCCCAAATGATTTTTTAAAGAAGAAAATCCCTAATTGGTGGCCTCACATCCTTGAACATGGGGTTGAAAGAGCACGGGACTGCACCAGCACCCTCATTTGGAGCTTCAATATCTCCCTAATTAGATGTCCAAAGAGCTTTTTTTCTTGCTCTCTAAAATCACACTAGTCTTTAGCAGGGATAGCACCGTCATTGATGTGGAATTTTGAGCTATTTTTACTCATTCTTATCCAAATATGCCTTTTCATTTATAAAAAGACCAAATAAATTGGGAAAATTCCCTAAATTTGTGGAAAAATTCCATTGCACTCAAATTTCATGTTGAACCTCATTTTCCCAGTTGGCAAGCACTCTGGATACATCTTTTACGACATGAATGTACATCTTTTACGACATGAATGAATTGGGCGTGGCAAGACACTTAGGCCTTTTTAGTGAGGGGGGATCATCATCCTCAATACATGGCTTGAGTAAATTGGTAATCTTAACACGTTTGTAGTTGCATATGTAGTCAACTATGTCCCAGGTTCATCTTATTTCAGTTCTTTAAAAGTATCCAACATAAGCCCACGAAAAATATTGAAAGCAATCTGAGAAATCACTAACTGTTTAGCTTGGCCACCAAACCAAGAATAGATAAGGGATAGATGAAAGTCCACAGGCTTTTCAGGGAAGAGCTGGTCCAGATGGTTGAGGATAAACCACATAGCATGGTCAAACCACATAATGCTGAATTCGCAAGATGCTTTAGGGTCCAGAAATTTGCCAGCACACTTAACATATGGTCGAAAAACATTCCAAATTGATTCTGTGTAGAAGTCAGGATTACATTTTGCAAAATCCAGGTTCCCTTTTGTCCAAATGTATGAAATCATCACTCTTGAAAATAACCAATATCAACTCAAAACTCTTGTGTGTGTGATGATTTGGTGTAGCCTCTCTCCTAATTGCATGGATACAATGCTCTTCTACTCTATTAAAACCCCTAATTTTACACTCCAATTCTTTGTCAACACCATTTCATCGGAGCTTCAAAACTTCATTACACAAGCCCAAATGATTTTTTAAAGAAGAAAATCCCTATTTGGTGGCCTCACATCCTTGAACATGGGGTTGAAAGAGCACGGGACTGCACCAGCACCCTCATTTGGAGCTTCAATATCTCCCTAATTAGATGTCCAAAGAGCTTTTTTTCTTGCTCTCTAAAGTCACACTAGTCTTTAGCAGGGATAGCACCGTCATTGATGTGGAATTTTGAGCTATTTTTACTCATTCTTATCCAAATATGCCTTTTCATTTATAAAAAGACCAAATAAATTGGGAAAATTCCCTAAATTTGTGGAAAAATTCCATTGCACTCAAATTTCATGTTGAACCTCATTTTCCCAGTTGGCAAGCACTCTGGATACATCTTTTACGACATGAATGTACATCTTTTACGACATGAATGAATTGGGCGTGGCAAGACACTTAGGCCTTTTTAGTGAGGGGGGATCATCATCCTCAATACATGGCTTGAGTAAATTGGTAATCTTAACACGTTTGTAGTTGCATATGTAGTCAACTAAGTCCCAGGTTCATCTTATTTCAGTTCTTTAAAAGTATCCAACATAAGCCCACGAAAAATATTGAAAGCAATCTGAGAAATCACTAACTGTTTAGCTTGGCCACCAAACCAAGAATAGATAAGGGATAGATGAAAGTCCACAGGCTTTTCAGGGAAGAGCTGGTCCAGATGGTTAAGGATAAACCACATAGCATGGTCAAACCACATAATGCTGGATTCTCAAGATGCTTTAGGGTCCAAAAATTTACAAGCACACTTAATATATGGTCAAAAAACATTCCAAACTGATTCTGTGTAGAAGTCAGGATTACTTTTTGCAAACTCCATCTTCCCTTTTGTCCGAATGTATAAACATGTATTGGAAGAGCATTTGGAATGGTCAATAAGGTTAAGGTTAAAAGGGGCTTTAATGAGTTCTCCTTTGTCTAAGTACTGCCCTCCTTTGATAATTTTGCGTCTACAATCCTCAACAGTGGAGGCGGGAAGATTAGCCAAATAGACCCAAGTTTCAGTAAGAATTGGTGCCAGAAAGGCTTTGTTAGGAAGAACACAGAGGTGATGCCCAATGAGCTTTTTTTCTTGATCTCTAAAATCACACTAAGCTTTAGCAAAGATATCACCGTCATTGATGCGGAATATTGAGCTATTTTATGCTAATTTTGTGTTGTTTTTTACTTTTTATGGCTATTTTTACTCATTTTTATCCAAATATGCCTTTTTGTTCATAGAAAGTCCAAATAAACTAGGAAAAATCCCCTAAATTTGTGGAAAAATCCCATTCCACTCAAATTTCATGTTGAACCTTATTTTCCCAATTGGCAAGCACTTTGGATACATCTTATATAGCCACGCATAAAACCTACTAGCTACAAAAGGTCGGTCGTAGTCGACACTACAAAACGATGAGTAATTGTAATCAGACATGGCTGCATTTTCAGTAACAAAATTCTCAGCCCCATTTTATACAAGAAGAGCATGCAAACGCTAGTGGTTCCTCCAAAACTAACGTCTCTCTCTCTCTCTCTCTCTCTCACACACACACACACACACACACACACACACATTATGAAAGACCAAACTAATGCATGCTACCTCCTCCTCTTATAGGCCATCTTGCCCATCTTTAGAAGTCCCTGAAACCTTCATGCTTATCCAGCTTAGGGTCATGTCTCCCCCCCCCCCCCCCCCTCCTCTTTTAGCATTACTCCCCCCTTGAAGGAGAGTTTTCATCCTTGTAAACATCAAAGAACAAATAACTCTTCATAATCTAACCTTGCATCAAGTCAACTGATTCACTTGATAATTACCAATTTTGAAGCTCATATGTGGAACCATCAGTTTGTAGAAAAAACTAAACTGAATTATTAAATCAAACATCCTCTTAAGAGATTGTGGCTTTGGCCAATAGGAACCTTTACCTAGAGCTCAATCTAATATTAGAGCCTACCTCAAGTGAGATGCTCTAGCTAAGAAAAACTTGTTTCTCTCTCTTCTCTAACAATTCCTTTTGGCAAGGGGAATACTGACTTACTAATACTGCAGATCAATCAAGCACATAACAAAACGTTGGCACTCTGTGTCTAAGTCCATAGATACATTTACTCTTCACATGCGGAGTAAATCTTGAAACTAGTGTTATCCTTTATAAAAGAAGAAGAGCATTTGTGGAGTGTCTCTACTTAACGTAACGGGATCCCTAAAGCTACTTTACCTCACAAGCTGATGGATATTCCAGTGTGCCCAATCATGGCTACACAACGAGCTGCACAAGAACTGAACCTACATCTCTCTACTTAAAACTTGGTACCCTTAAGACTACACATTGCCTCTAGTTTGAGTATCCAAACATGATCCTAGCACTACAAGAATCCTTTTGCTTAAAACTTGGTACCCTTACGGCTACATGTTGCCTCTAGTTTGAGTAGCAAAACATGATCCTATGATCTATCATGACAAGCAACCTTTTTCTATTGTGACGCTTGATTTAGCAGGTATCACTTATGCGATGCTTGTAAAATTTTCACCAAATTTTATGAAAGAGTCATGAAGGATGTTGCTAAACTTATTGCAAAGTGCTTCACTTAAGCAACTCTAGTTTTGTGATGCTCTTAGCAACGTTTATTAGCGTCGCTTAGGTGATGCCAGCAACTTCAAAAAAATACTCTGAGGCATCCCTGGGAGTCATTTAGTCCTGAAAAAAGCAACCAAGGGAAATAGAGCTCAATCCAAAGGGTGAGGTCCTCGGAAGGTGGAGCGATGAGATTCGCACACGAATCTACGCACAAATGAATATAATCATGAACCTGCTAGTAGGGGGTACCAAATGGGTTTTATTGGGGGGGAAATGCGAATAAAGTGAGATGGAGGGGTGAACAGACTCAAGGAAGTTGGGAGAGGGGGGGGGGGGGTTGTGTTTCAAGGGCATGCAGACGAACAATTGCGTGCAACATGAGAGAGAGAGAGAGAGAGAGAGAGAGAGAGAGAGAGAGAGAGAGAGAGAGAGAGAGAGAGAGAGATGGTGGCCCTATGTATGCATGTACCTACTCATGTTGTATCTCTGCTTTTCCCCGAGCAACTTGGAGCTGAGGAGTTGGCAGGTGCATAGGTCAAGGAGCCTTGCGAGTGTTATTTTTAATGCTTAAGGATTGCAACCTCTTGCAGTTTGTGCGATAGCTAGTGTGGTTACAAGGATCTTGTGTGCTCACGGCTAGGGTTAAGTTTTGAATCCGTTCCCATTATTTTTTCATGGTAGAAAGGATGATGATTTGCTCTTGGAAGGAGAGGATTATGGGATGCGGTATCTCATAAAGAAATTAGTAAGATAAGAACAGAGCGAGTAGGCCAGGCACGTGATCACTTCAATGTTCCATAATTTTATAATGGTCAACAAAGGAAAATCTGAAGGCTCTGAGTTGTTGTCCATCTTGCGCTTTTTAGATGCGCTATCGTTTCTTTTTATGTCACCTCTATTTTTGGCCCATGCAGAGTGAACCATGCTTGTAGCTTGCACCTTGACAACCAAAACTTTGCTACACGGATGGTACAAGGGGTCAACACCGTTACAACTCACCTCTCTGTGTGTGTGTGTGTGTGTGTGTGTGTGTGTGTGTGTGTGCAAGGGAGATAGGGAAGGGGCAACAAGAGGAAACATGGTAGAGGACGTATAATCATGAGCACACAAAAGAGATCATGACCCAACCCCTCCACCCTTGCCACCCTTGTTCAAACATTACTCCCCCCCCTTGAAGGAGAGTTTTCATCCTTGCAAACATCAATGAAACAAATAACTCTCAAAGCATCATTATTTTCCTAATCTAACCCTGCATATGGTCAATTGATTTTACCAAAAACTAAACTAAAATACTAAATCAAACATCCTCTTAAAAGATTGTTGTTTTGGCCAAAAGGAACCTTTACCTAGAGCTCAATCTAATATTAGAGACTACCTCACTTAATATTAGAGCCTACCTCAATCTAATATTAGAGACTACCTCACTTAATATTAGAGCCTACCTCAAGTGAGATGCTCTAATTAAGAAAAACTAGTTGCTCTCTCTTCTTTAGCAATTACTTTTGGTAAAGGGAATGCTGACTTACCAAAATTGTAGAGCAGTCAAGCACATAAAAAAATCTTGGCACTTTGTGTCTAAGTCCATGGATACGGTTACTCTTCACATGCAGAGTAACCGTATTAGAGACTACCTCACTTAATATTAGAGCCTACCTCAAGTGAGATTTTCTAATTAAGAAAAACTAGTTGCTCTGTCTTCTGTAGCAATTCCTTTTGGTAAAGGGAATGTTCACTTACCAATATTGTAGATCAGTCAAGCACACAACAAAAGCTTGGCACTCTATGTCTAAGTCCATGGATACGGTTACTCTTCACATGCAAAGTAAATCTCAAAACTGGTGTTAATTCATCATAAGAAAAAGAAGATCATCCATGGAGTGTCTCTGCTTAATGAAACGGTATCCCTAAAACTGCTTTACTCCAAAATCTAATGGATGTTCCAGTGTGCCCAATCATGGCTGCACAACGAGTTGTACAAGAATTGAGCCTACATCATGATTGCTTGTACATTAAGGAAGGATGCCCTTTGTTTGATGACTGTTGTTAGACCTACCAAGTCGACACAGAAAGTGGTTGTCAAAGCTTTGACACAGACACGGTTCATGTCGCCAATAGCATGTGTGTTTCTCTCACATATCACAAAGCGTTCCGGCATTCTAACAGACGGGAAGCTACAGTATAGAGAGGAAGGTTGAAGCGCTGCGATGGAGAGAGAATTTCGGAGTAGAAACTACGTAGATGAGGAGATGCAGAGGGGGGAGTGGGGGGTTGTGTCGTGTCAAGAGGAAGCATTAGTGAGCTAGGCAGCTTGCATTTCTTTGACTCTAAGCACACTCTCACTGAACCGTCATTAATAGGAATTCGGGAGGCGTTTAGTTGGATAGAGCTTGTCCATGTGCTTGAATGTGAGTGGCCCTTTAACCAAGGGTGAGAGGCACACAATTGGGTAAGTGCTAGTCTCTGCACATGTTAGGTAACACACCATGATTCTAGTCACGGTGGACATCTGCAAGTGTCCTCCTTTTCACAACCTTTTTTGTTACAAAGAAATCGTTTTTCTCCCTATTTACTCCATGTTTATACTACTACTACTACTCGCTCTACTTTTAAAAAAAAATCCATTACCCCCGGATATTCCTTCCAGCCTTCCCTCTTCCACGTTAGCTACCCCTACGTGTTCGCATACCCTCTCGTGCCTAGCGTGGACCCTGCGTACGCAAGTGTCCAACCTCGATGCATCTACCTGTGCCTTTCCTGCTTCCAGCGCCCCCAACCTCTACCTCTGCTGCGGATAGCTTGCAGCAAACGAGCCCCTCACATTCCCTCTCCTGAAACACCCCGGCTCTCTCTCGCTCTCCTCAGGTCATGCAGGGACGTGCGCACAAAGAGAGAGAGATCGAGAGAGAGAGCTATTTGTTGCGCACCATGTCGCATGCAGTTCTCCATGCACGCTAAGCACGACTACACTTTTGAGAGGTGTCGGCTTCTTTCCTTCAAAAAACTCTCTGCGGTTTGTTTCCTTTACACAGATCCACATGAGAATCTCCCTCGATTCTCTTGGTCTTTTTCTTAGAAAAATATTTGAACCGCCTACCTACTCTCATGTTTACTCGTCATGTGCAATGGCACATGGAGCTTCTGAACAATACCTTACTTACATGGCCAAAACTGCTCAATTTTGACCCCTAAAATACTCTCCCACCTTAGGTTGGCCTTATTACCCTAGTGCACATTGATTTGGAGAACACCATCTCTTTGAATGCAATATTGATCGCAACAGGCCGGGAATGGGCGCGAAGAGCAGGTTCTCCTCTGTTTTCATCGAAGGTCATGTCTCATGAATATGGCGTGCATGTATGCAGGGAGAGCAGCGCCAAGCAAGAAAGGGAAACTTGAGATCCTGTTATAAGTATTGGGCCGAATATTAACCTTAATCGGTTCGGAGCCAATTTATTTGTAATTTGCCATGCTTATTAATTTAATGCTGTGTCCCATGCAGCTGCATGCCACAATATACTGTTGTGAATTGGTTTCGTCAGAAGGTGCCTTATATTACAGTAGTTATAATTATATTTTTTGTTTTTGTTTGTGTGAACCATTATTTAGAAAAGCTTTAGTGTTAAATTCTCAACACACATACACATTCTTGATCAGCTCCCGTAACGTACGTTTTGCCGGCTAGACACATCAATATTGATCTATTAAGACTTAATGGCATGATAAGATTGATGGCTAGACACATGTCAATGAACCAGCTAATTATTTCTCATCAACTGGAAAACAACAGATCAGGCTTTGATCATAAGTCATATGAACTTCATGAGCTTACAGTTAGAATTTTACAATCGCAAAGACCAAGTAATTAATTGATCCGCGCACAGCATATGGTCAAGGCTACAAAACTTAACGGTAACATGCAGGTACATTCCGCTTTCTTGTGGTATACTTTTGCTGAAGCCAGCATCTCCTGATCTTTTGTGTACTCCAAGCAAGAGAAAGCAACACTGGACGTTCGTGACAACAATATTGTCATCCTGATTGCAAAATTCCCGCACAAGCTAGGCAGCTTATGTAATATGCAGGTACATTCCGGTCCGCTTTTGCTGAAGCCAGCATCTCCTGATCTTCTGTGTACTCCAAGCAAGAGAAAGCAACAATGGACGTTGGTGACAACAATATTGTCATCCTCCCGCACAAGCTATAAGGCAGCTTATGTAATATGCAGGTACATTCCGCTTTTGCTGAAGCCAGCATCTCCTGATCTTTTGGGTACTCCAAGCAAGATATAGCAACACTGGACGTTGGTGACAACAATGTTGTCTTCCTGATTGCAAAATTCCCTACAAGCTAGCTAGGCAGCTCGTACGGCTGGTATATATTTAAGGCCGGGCCGGCATTGGAGATGGGAATTAGCTGTAGGTGCCAGCCTCTGCATGCTGCAGGGCCTCAATGGCAGATTGGAATGTAGGGAGCAGGGTAAAGGTAAATGCATATTCTGCGGCCGTCGAGCTTTGTCAAGGCGCCAATCTGCCGATGCCGTGGCACGTCCACATGAGGTCAAGGCCGAATCATTGTCTTGTATGTTCGAGTACAGCTTCAGTAATTTGGTGCATGAGCCACTAGCTGTATTATAACCTGCTGCTGCATGTAATTGGTGTTCCAGCTCATCATATTGATGAGCATGGGAGTACTTACTGAAGCTTGTCGATGCACTAGACGGAGTTATGAGTGGTAGGTCCCATTCCTGTGCGGTTCGAGAGGAGCGGGCTGCCTCAGCATCAATCTCTTGCTTCAATTGTCCGTTGGTGCTCATGACACGGTGAAAGATGCGCAAAGGAGTGCGTAGGAGTCGGCCCTTCTTAGCCAACATGTCAGCAATGTCGTTGCCACGGACACCCTTATGCGCGCCGACCTTTCTGATCCTCACATGTATATTGGAAGGCAACAAGCATTGTGCAGCCCTGACAATGCGCTCCACGATTGCCTGCTTCGTATTGCTGCAATACATATCTTCGACCGGCTGCGAGCCGGGCCGGGCACAGGCACCGGCGTCGGTCCAAGATGTATCAGTGCTCATGTTGGTAATGTGGCGAGTATATCTGCTAATGGTTCTGAGTGCATTGCTACAGTCGGTCCATATGGTTAATATATCATAATTAAGCGCCTGGCCCGATTTAATACCATATTCAGTGTTAATTATGAGTCCATGCTGGTGAACAGCCTCCAGGGAGAAACATATTGCCATCAGCTCACAGAGCTCAGGAGCCGTATATTTGGTAAATATTAGGGAGTTGTTATAAGGCAAGCCAGTTAGGGTTAGGTTCCGGGCAAAGCCCATGTCATTCCACTCGAAGTACATTCCGCAGCCGGCCGTCGCGGTATTGCTTCTATACTCCTCGGCGACGTCGTCGTAGTCGTGTCGATGTGGGCCCTTGAAAGAACCATCTGTGTAGATATGCAGAAGGTGGGACGGGCCTGCATGAGCTGTGCTATTGGCGCTGTAATTGGACCATGTCGACGGCGCTGTACTCTTACTCATGTGATCCAGCTGGGTTGTAGGGTTGCATTCTTGGAGGTCTATGTCAATGAGCTGGTGCTGGGGACTTATCGGCATTTTATATTAGGGTTTTCAGAGGGCGCCTGATGCTAAAATGATGCTGATGCTGAGGCTAGCTCCTGATGCTGATGTTGAGGCTGAGGCTAGCTCCACGCTGACGCTGATGCGGATGCTGATGCTGATGCTGATGCTGAGGCTAGCTCCACGCTAGCTGCAGAATGAATTGCATTTGCAGGAATGCAATCCGATTCCCCATTTTATACAACAAGGGCCAAACGCTCCAAAAGCAACGATCGACGCGTCACCCGGAACGCAATGTGCACGAAATCTATTCCCAGAGAACAGATAAAATTAATTCTCCATATTTTAAGTATTTTCCAAGTAAGAGTAGGGAGACACAAATCATTTTTTATGTCTTGTTAATGAGAATCCGGGAAGATTGGTGATTGAAGGAGGAATGAAGCAGACGCGCGAAGCGAGAGCGGCAGGTATCCAAAGCAGAGAAGGTCGACGACTCGCAAGGGAAGGGACCGGGGGGGGGCGGAGCACGTGCAGAGTTTGTTAGTTTCTTTTTAAATTTTCGAATCAACAGCAGTTGTAGTACAAATTTTCGGCCCTTGTGGTTAGGCCAGGTACTAGCAATCTCCGCACGCTAGGGGGGTCTTGAGATCAATTCCTCTCTTGGCCCTTTTAAAGGGTGAGGTCCTCAGAAGGCGAAGCGATGAGATTCGCTGCGAATCTCATCTGCGCACAAATAAATATAATGATGAACCTATCAGTAGTAGGGGGTACCAACTAGGTTTTATTAGGGGGGGGGGGGGGGGGGGGGGTGCCTGTCAATTGCGTGCAACATGAGAGAGAGAGAGAGAGAGAGAGAGAGAGAGAGAGATATGGTGGCCTTGTGTATGCCTATACCTACTCATGCTGCTACTCCGCTTTTCCCCGAGCGACTTGAGACTGCTGAGGAGTTGATAGGCGCACAGGTCACGGAGTCGTGCGAGCGTTATTTTTTTAATGCTTAAGGATTGCAGCCTCGTGCAGTTTGATGCGGTAGTTGGAGTGGTTACAAGGATCGTGTGTGTTCACTATCAGGGTCAAGTTCGAATCCGGGAACTATCACTACAAGAGGTTGTGTGCTCTTGTGACGCTGTTAGCGACGGAAATACATTGGGTTTTTATAACCCCCGGCGTCGCTAAAACCGTCGCTAAGAGCGTCGCTACGAGAGCGTCGCTATAGGCGTCGCTATATGCGTCGCTATAGGCGTCGCTATATGCATCGCTATGAGCGTCGCTATATAGCGACGCCTATAGCGACGCTCTCACAGAAGACTATAGCGACGCATATAGCGACGCTACAGAGCCATAAATAGCGACGCTTATAGCGACGCCTGAGAGAATATTTTTTTGGTGGCAGGGCATTGAATGCCCTGCCACCCATCAACCATATTGTACTTGATTCACTTTTTAAAAAAAGTGCAAAGGTAGATAATAGACCCAAAATAGTCACCCACAAGACGCATTGTTTGCAAAATTGACAATTGTACACATCATAGGCAAACTGAATTGATTGGCAAATGTAATAATGACAATTGTACAACATCATAGGCATAAAGAATTGATTGGCAAAAGGAACTGCGGTGACAAATGTAATAATATACATGGTTCAAAAAGACGTATAAAATCCGTCTCATGATACATAAGCTATGAGAAACCCTAAACTAATGCTATCTAGCTACGGCTAAACTGACGTCGTCTAATCAGACGTCTCATCGCGTCCAAGCGGCGTATTTGTCGGATTCTGCAAAAAAAGACAATAAGACAGTTTTCAGTAAATATAAACATATAACGACATTTATAAAACAATACAAAAAATAAAAAAGAGTAAACCCTAATACTAACCATGCCGCCGCGAGAACTGAGAATGTCCATCAGGGCGATTAAGCCCTTCCTGCCTGCGTACTCGCGCTCGTACGGTGTGGGATCACGTCCTGTCATCGACCACTGTCAAAACATACAAAGATTTCATTATGTTAGAACTAAAAAACTCATAAACCCTAAACTATCGAACATGCATAAAGAGCAATGTGAAAAGACTTACAAAATCGGCCTCAAATGATGCCCATCCACCGCTCCCCAAGTGGTGCGAGCTCCCTGCCTCTACTCGCGCTCTGGCTGCATCCTTTTGTTGCTTCCACTTGTCGGGATTCTCGCGCGCTGCTTTCTTCGCATTCTTCCAATCTTCTTTGGCCAGCCAATCTGGCCTATTCCACCCATTCTTGATTGCTTTTTGCACTTCGGAACGCTTGTGTTTGCAGTATTCGCGCATTCGAATCTTCATCAGGTCTTCATTGAAGCGCTGATCCCGTGTTGGAACGGGAAACTCATCATGAAGTATGCTGATGACTCTGTTTTTTAAATCACTTGGTACTTCACTCCATTTGTTTAGTATATAGTGTCTAAACAGCTGAGAGCAAAGACCACGCATGCGCGAGATCACCTTCTTGCCGTCATCATCCATGATGATGCCGCCGCTGATGTCGATGGAGTAAGGCAAGCCCTCTGGCCGGTGACGCGTGAACCTGGGTGTCCCGGCAGGGGTCTCTAGCGGCGTGTCGATGGGGGTACGGACGTCAGGTGTCTCCACCGGCGTCTGGGCCCCGAAGCGAGGAGTGTCGAGTGGGGTGGCTCCTGGCGGAGTAGGTAGAGGTGTGTAGCTTCTAGGAACAGTCAGCCGTGCAAAACCTGGCGTAGATGGCGATGCTGTGGCTGGTGTGGGGGCGGGCAAAGAAGGGGAGGGTAAAGAGCCTCGTCGAACACGAGGCGGTGTGGAGGCATCGGTGGCGGAATCCCCACAACAACCGCCACCGCCACCACTAGAGCGCCGGTGTCTAGACGAGTGTGACGCTCGTCTCGTCGACGCCGAAGCTTCAGAGCGCGCCGAATGCTCCGAAAGAGAGGGAGATGCGGATGGTGTAGGAACGCGCGATGATGCGCCAGAGCGATGACGCTCCACGTACCACTGTCTCTGCTGCGGTGACAAAGAAGAAAGAAACTCCTCATCATCCATACCTGCATTAAACACACGAATATTTAAACTTAATATTGAATGAATAGAGTAGACAATGACGCAAAGACCATTAAATACAATGACGTAATGACGCATATAAATACAATGACGCAATGAATCGAGTGATAGAAGAGGCAAGTCGAAAACTCAGAATTTTCAATCAAAAGATGTGAGCGCGAGTAGAAAAGAGCGTTATACACCATGGAAGCTACTTAGAGAGCCAGAGCTTTTACAACACGGAGCAAAATTGTTCAAATACAATATTTGTGGCTTTAAGAGATCTCTCTCTCATCCTCGCATAACTCAGCATAACTTCCTATATCTATATAGAGCTCTCCGTTTAAACACATATCCTCTGTTTCATTTTGTAGCTCCTCTGCATGCACCCCATATAGAGTAGTAGCATCTTGATGCTCGTCTGGCACCACCGCAGCGGCTTCTGATTGAGCATCTTCTCTGATCTCCTCCATTGATGTCGTTGTGATTGGCACATGGTAGCCTTCATACGTCCTTGCACTACGAGGGGCTACCTCTATGACGTACCACCAGTTTGATGTAGACTTTGTAGGATGAAATACTACCTGCCAGAGCCACATAACTTACATGAGAGCTTTCAAGCACATAACTTGTAAAAGGGGGATGTTAACTATTTATATACTTACTTGTTCACAATGCTCGGGTAGTACAAAAGTGTCTCTTAGGTCAGTCCATTTCTTAGTAGAATCCACCTCAAGAAAACCAGACTCTCCTCTACGCACAGTAGCGTTGCGACCCTCCATGATTATCTTGAACCATTGCACGTCGAACAAGTCGACAAAAAATCCTCTGTAATCGATCCTCAAAATCTCTTGCAGCGTGCCGAAGTAAGTGAGTTCCGCCACCACGGGATCTGCATCAGAGGAACGTCGTCGACTAGACTGTTCAAATTTTGCCATGATTCCACAATCTTGAGTAAAACGCTTTTTGTCGATTCGTTCCACCCTAAAATGTCGACCTTTACACCATGCTGCTGTGTATGACTTATACTACAACGAACAAAGATTATGAGTGGCCGTTCAAACGTTTATAAATAAAGTCACTTGCTAGTCGTACATTGCAAACTTACCTTGGTCGCGCAACCCCGAGAGTACTCCCACTCTTCTTCAGTCACTTCGTCACCGCATTGTTGTGCGCTTTTCAATTGGTTGTGCAACCATCTTAAGCTCATGAAGGTTGGTAGGCTCTCCAGAACCGCTGGATAGTGCATCGGTGGTCGTCTTCCCCGTCTCCACTCGATTCGTGCCCTTTGTCGCTCTTGCTTTGCATCCTCATATTGTGAAATCCACTTTTGCATCACTGGATTGTGAAGCATGCAAAATCGGTTGATTTTAGCCTCTAGATCTTCCGTCATCTTCTTCTCAACACCGAGATTGCACATGACAATCCCAGATATGCGCTCATCATCTATGGTTCGCCATAGCGTGTCCCGGGATTTATCAAATCCGTCTAGCCACTCTCCAATGTACACTAGGGACTCTGATACCAACCAACCTTCTGCCATGCTACCCTCCGGACGTGCCTTTTGACGCACATATCCCTTAAGCGTTTTCATGAAACGCTCTAAGAAGAACATCCATCTGGAATGAACTGTGCCAGCTATTTCCACCTCATCAACTATGTGAACAAGAAGATGCACCTGAATGGTTAGCATTGTAGTAGGAAAATGTTTCTCAAACATGCACACAAGCTCCGCAGCATTTAGTTTGGCGAATGGTATGGAGTCTACGTCGATCTCCTTTTGTGAGATCCATTGCACCAGCTTTGCAAGTTTGTAGATTGTGTTACGGATGTCGAGAGACAAACATCCCTCAATGGCAACCGGTAAAATAAACTGTAAAGTATGTGCAGCAATGATATTAAAGTCCACATTTTATGCAATGATATTAAAGTCCACTATGAACGTACCTGACACATTTTATGCCAATCGTGTGACTTCAAACCGGTAAGCTTTCCTTCTTTAGTAAAACACGTTCGGAGCGAGTGCATTACGCCAGTGGGGGTCCGCAAAGATCGAATGGCCTCTTTTACTTTGCGTTCTTGGGCTCCTGTGAAAATCCATGGTGCTTTAGGAAGTTTTATCGATCCATCAGACGCTGTTTGCGGCCAATATTGCTCCATACGATCCACATTTCTAAGGTCAACTCTGGCTCCCAAAGTATCTTTCTTGCCGGTCAAATGGTCCCATAGTAGATTACCCACATTCTTGAATATGTGCATTGGATCGAGCAAGTGATTGATCACGAGTCGGGGCCAGTATGGTAACTCGTACCATAGAGATAGTCTCTTCATCCCTGGAGGCAATCCGTCATCGCACATCTCCTTCTGCTCTAACCATGCTTGTGCAGACATCCTTGGTGGCTCTCTTCCCAAAAAGCCGTCGCGTAACACATGATTCTCTGGAAGATACGCTTGATGACCTTCGTAGATTTGCTTCTTCAGTGAGGGTGCCCTACGTGCATTCAGTCTAGGTCCACATGTGACACATGCTCTGTATCCGCTTGTTTGAAGCCCTGCATGTATACACATGATAATAGATCAACTATGGGAAAAAACAAGATTTACAGTGTCTGAGTGAGGAGTGTCAATAGATCACCTGAGCATTCTGTTAGCCCGGGATAGTCATGCATGGTCCACATTAGAATACCTCTGATCAAAGCATTCCGTCGTCCTGTGTGTCGGCTCATATCCACCACCTCTATGCCAATCCACAATTGTTGTAGCTCTTCCAATAGTGGACGAAGATACACATCCATATTCCCCACTTTATATCGCCCTGGCACAATCAAGCTTAGCCATAGGTGCCCCTTCTTCGTAGTCAACCACGGGGGAATGTTGTAGTTGACGATGACAACGGGCCATACACTGTAAGATGTTGATCTTTGACCAAATGGATTTACGCCATCCATAGCCAGGCCTAAGCGCAAATTTCGAGCTTCCCTGGCAAAATCCGACCATGTTCCATCTATATGTTTCCAGGCTGCGCAATCTGCAGGAATTCGTAGCACACCATCCGAAGATTTATTCTCCTCATGCCATGATGCTAGGGCGGCCATGGACTTACATTCGAAGAAATGCTTGATGCGAGGAAGCAAAGGAAAATGTCGCAAAACCTTTTGTGGAATTTTTGTCCCGTGGAGATCTACTCGATATCTTTCGGAATCACATTTCGGACACTTCTCCATGTCTGTGTATTCCCCTCTGAAAAGAATGCAGTCATTAGGACAAGCGTGGATAGAATTGTAATCCATCCCCAAGTTTCGCAAAATCTTTCTTGCTTCATCTCGGGAATCTGGCATCACATTGTCAGCTGGTAGTATGTGCTCTTTCAGCAATCTACACAACATAAAAATATGATACAGTCGTGTAAAAATCTATCAGATCATTATACATTTAGAGTTCTATTAAAGTAAACTAATTGTAATAGATCACCTGAAAAGCGCTGTGACGCTAGTGTCACTCCATCCAAACTTTGCCTGCATGTTGAGAAGAACCAGGAGTGCTTTCAATCTAGACATACGTGCTCCATTATACAATGACGTATCGGCTTCACTTTTCATATCATCATAGATAAGCCTTTCTGAATCCATGATCGTCTCGATCATTTCATCAATCTCGGGCTCAAACATTGCCTCGTTGGGAATGTGCTCTGCATGATCATCCCCCGAGCTGTCAGAGGCTACATCTTGTGGCCTCACATATGCTGCTTGACCAAAGCGCCTGCGAACACGTCTATTGGGTTGCAAGATTGCTGCTTGTTGGCCAGCGTCAGAGTCCGACGAGTTATAATTGGCAACAACTCGATCTATAATAGATGGATCGAACTCGCCAAATTCGCGAACGTGCTGCAAAGAAACACGTCTTGTCCGTCGCACAGCATGCTTGCATTGATTACAAGGACATAAGACCCTCGTTGAGAGATAGGTGTTTCGGTTGGACGGTCCCACATCCTCGTCGCTACTCATAATGAGGATAAAAAACTTATAACCTGGACAACAAATTTAATATTCTATTGGCATTCTTCGTCTTATCTCTCTCTCTCTCTCTCTCTCTCTCTCTCTCTCTCTCTCTCTCTCTCTCTCTCTCTCTCTTTACCTCACATTCTCTAGTCATGTCCAATCCCCGCACACCTCGGTCTAGAGGTGCACGGAGATCAGAACCACCGGGTTATAATCTCGTCTTTATTGGTCAATACCTATATTTGTGGGTACAAGAAATCTACACACCCACGTCTACATGATACTGCATGTAGTGGACAAAATCCCTTTGCCTCTTCTCTAGCTGTAGCACTTCACTTCATCTTAACATCTTTTCACAGTAGATCTTTTCACTGTTCGTCTAACTCTAAACCCTAAACCGTAAGTAATTCTTGCGTGGACTCGATCTAACGTAAATAAGCGTAAATCTAAATAAACGTAAATCTAACTAAAAATAAAGCTAAATCTAATTTAACGTAAGTCTAATGACTAGAGGTTGTCTAGATGGTCATTGTGTCGGGGATGTAGTGACTCTTGCCGCCCTGAAGATCCACCTTCTTCCCTATCTTCTGAAGACATTTCACCAGTACTTTTGGATCGACGGAGCCCACCATGAGTGAAGGCAGCAATACCCTATATTCCATTGAGGGCTTTCTTCACCCGCTTCATGCAGGCATCGCAGTCTATGGAGACCTAAATCTAATCTAATATAACGTAAATCTAAATCTAGCTTAAATAAACGTAAATCTAGTTAAAAATAAACCTAAATCTAATTTAATGTAAGTCTACATATAACCTAATCTTTAACGTCTTTTAAGATAGTTTCCTACGACGTTATAACTCTCTTCTTCTTGTGTGTGTGCGCGTGTGTGGATGTGTGTGCCAATAAAAAGAGATAAATGGTATAACCTTTCTATCACCCATGCCAAGTATGATAGATTGATTATGCCATTTCCCTCTTGAATAATAGGTCTTCAGTTCAACTCCTCGTCGGCTAGATCTTTAGGTCTTTTAATTTTAATTAGTTTCCTACGATGTTAAATTAGTTTCTCTCTCTTTCTCTCTCAATGTGTGTGCGTTTTTTTGGATCGTATGCATGTTTTCTCTCTCTTTTCCTCTCTCAATGTGTGCGTTTTTTGTTTATGCATATTCTCTCTCTCTTTTCCTCTCTCAATGCGTGCGTTTTTTGTTTATGCATGCTCTCTCTCTCTTTTTCTCTCTCAATGTGTGTGTGCATTCTTTGTTTATGTATGTGTGTGTGCGTTTTTGTTTTTGTTTGTACTCTCTCTCTCTCTCTCTCTCTCTCTCTCTCTCTCTCTCAAAAACACTATGTGTGTGTGTGAGAGAGAGAGAGAGGGAGAGAGAAAGAGGGGAAGGGAACATGAGAATGAGGAGAGGGAAGGAGCATACCTGGCTCTCCTTCCTCTCCTCGTGTGTGTGTGTGTGTGTGTGTGTGTGTGTGTGTGTGTGTGTGTAAGAAAAAGAGAGAGAGAGAGAGAGAGAGAGAGAGAGAGAGAGAGTGAGGGAGAGCGTTACCTGCTCCTTGCTTGAGGGCGCCGAAAAACTCAGATCTGAGATCTGAGTTTTTGGGCGCGCTCGGTTATTTTTTTTACCCTAGCTGGCGTCGCTATGAGCGTCGCTATAAGCGTCGCTATGAGCGTCGCAAATTTACAAATAAATTTGCGACGCTCATAGCGACGCTTATAGCGACGCTCATAGCGACGCCGGGAATTTTTTTTTGAGCGTCGCTGTGTGAGCGTCGCTAATATGAAGAGCCTCTTGTAGTGTATGAGGGTCAAGTTCTAGTTTTTTATGTCGTGTTAACGAGAATCCGGGGAGATTGGTGATTGAATGAGGAATGAAGTAGACGCGCGGGTGATACGTGAGCGAGGGCGGCAGGTATCCCAAGCAGAGAAGGTCTACGACTCGCAAGGGGGGGGGGGGGGGGGGGGGGGGGGGAGGGGGGAGCACGTGCAGAGTTTCTTTTTAAGTTTTTGAATCGACAGTCGGCCCTTGTGGTTAGGCCAGATACTAGCAAGCTTGGCACACTAGGGGGACCTTGAGATCAATTCCTCTCTTGGCCCTTTTAAAGGGTGAGGTCCTCGGAAGGCGGAGCAATGAATTTCGCACACAAATCTGCACACAAATGAATATAATGATGAACCTATCAGTAGTAGGGGGTACCAACTAGGTTTTATTGGGAGGGGAAATGCGAATAAAGTGAGATTCAGGGGTGCACAAGACTCAAGGGAGCGCGGGGGGGTTGCCTGTCAAGGGCACGCGGACTAACAATTGCGTGCAACATGAGAGAGAGAGAGAGAGAGAGAGAGAGAGAGAGAGAGAGAGAGAGAGAGAGAGAGAGAGAGAGAGAGAGAGAGAGAGAGAGAGAGAGAGAGAGAGAGAGAGAGAGAGAGATGGTGGCCTTGTGTATGCCTATACCTACTCATGCTGCTACTCCGCTTTTCCCCGAGCGACTTGAGACTGCTGAGGAGTTGATAGGCACACAGGTCACGGAGCCGTGCGAGCGTTACTTTTTTAATTCTTAAGGATATCAGCCTCGTGTAGTTTGATGCGGTAGTTGGAGTGGTTACAAGGATCGTGTGTGTTCACTATCAGGGTCAAATTCGAATCCGTTCTCAGTATTCTTTCATGGTAGGAAGGATGATAATTTTCTATTTGGAAGGAGAGGAATATGGGGTTCGGCGGCATCTCATAAAGAAATGAATAAAATAAGAGCAGAGCCAGTAGTCTAAGCAGGTGATCACCCCAATGTTCCATAATTTTAAAATTCCAACAAAGGAAATTTTCAAGGCTCATGAGCTGCTATCCCTCTTGGACTTTTTAGATATGATGTCATTGTTTTTAATGTCACCTCTATTTTTGGCCCATGCAGAGTGAACCATGCTTCCAGCTTGCACCTTGACAACCAAAATTTTGCCACATGAGTGGTAAAAGGGGTTGACACCATTACAACTCACCTCTCTCTCTCTCTCTCTCTCTCTCTCTCTCTCTCTCTCTCTCTCTCTCTGTGTGCAAGGGAGATAGGGAAGGGGCGGCAAGAGAAAACATGGTAGCGGAGGTATGATCATGAGCACACAAAAGAAACCATGAGCTAACCTTGCATCCGGTCAACTAATTCACTTGATAATTACCAATCTTGGTACTCATATGTGGAACCATGCCATCAACTTGTAACAAAAACTAAACTGAAGGATTTAATCAAACATCCTCTTAAAAGATTGTTGCTTTGGCCAAAAGTAACCTTTACCTGGAGCTCAATCTAATATTAGAATCTACCTCAAGTAAGATGGTCTAACTAAGAAAAACTTGTTGCTCTCTCTTCTCTAGCAATTCCTTTTGTAAAGGGGAATGTTGACTTACCGATATTGTAGATCAATCAAGCACATAACAAAAGCTTGGCACTCTGTGTATAAGTCCATGGATACATGTAATCTTCACACGTGGAGTAAATCTCAAAAATAGTGTTAAGTTCATCGTAAGAAAAAGAAGACCATCCATGGAGTGTCTCTACTTAATGAAACGGGATCCCTAAAATTGCTTTATTGCACAATCTGATGGATGTTCCAGTGTGCCCAATCATGGATGCACAACTACCTTACAAGAACTAAACCTACATCTCTCTGCTTAAAACTTGGTGCTCTCACGACTGCACATGTCTCTATTTTTGCAAAACATGATCTTCTTACTACAAGAAGCCTTTTGCTATTATGACGCTTGAAAAATTAGTGAGCATGGCTTATGCAATGCTTATAATTTTTTCAAAAAAATTATGAAAGCAACGCTAAACCTATCGAAAAGCGCATCACTTAAGCAACGCTAGTTTTGTGACGCTCTTATTGATGTCTACAAATTATTTAGTGCTGGTTAAGAGACGCAACCAGCTTCAAAAACTTTCTACGAAGAAGCCGCGTGGAGCCATTTTCTCCTTCAATAAGCTAGGAAGGGCGACAAAGCTCATTGGCAAGGGGATGTAGGCAGTCTTCCCCCTCGTCCCCATCCACACACACACGCACACACACGCGCGCGCGTGCAATTGCACAATCATACACGCACACACATGCATTTACACACACACACATATGCATTTACACATGCACACACACATACTAGCTAGTATAACTAGTAGTAACTGTAGTTGTGGTGTGGTCCAACTCAATGTTGATGTTGATTATGAGGCTAATAATTGAATGATCCAAATGGTGGCACATCTTGGTGATGCAGGTACAGAAGGTAGCTAATCCACGCTACAAAATGGTAAGTAATTGTAATCAACTGTTGCTTTTTCAGTCATGAAATGCTCTCTCCCATTTTATACAAGAAGGGAAAAATGCAGACACATTTTGATTCCTCCAAAATCAACATCCACACTATCAAGAAGTGCGCATTGTGGCTAAAAATGCATCGTGCGCCCTCTGACTATGAGGGTTTGAAGCAAAATCAATTGAGTTGAAAAACCTTTGAAGCTAAAGACACACTCAAAACGACCAAAAATCTAGCCATAAAATCATCACTCTTGAAAAAAACCAATATCCACTCAAAACTCTTGTGTGTGTGATGATTTGGTGTAGCCTCTCTCCCAATTGCATGGATACAATGCTCTTCTACTCTATTAAAACCCCTAGTTTTACCCTCCAATTCTTTGTCAACACCAATTCATCGAAGCTTCAAAACTTCATTACACAAGCCCAAATGATTTTTTTAAAGAAGAAAATCCCTAATTGGTGGCCTCACATCCTTGAACATGGGGTTGAAAGAGCACGGGACTGCACTAGCGCCCTCATTTGGAGCTGCAATATCTCCCTAAAATAGATGTTCAAAACACTTTTTTTCTTGCTCTCTAAAGTCACACTAATCTTTAGCAAGAATAGCACCATCATTGATGTGGAATTTTGAGCTATCTTATGCTAATTTTGTGTTATTTTTTACTTTTTATGGCTATTTTTACTCATTTTTATCTAAATATTCCTTTTCATTCATAAAAAGACCAAATAAATTGGGAAAATTCCTTAAATTTGTGGAAAAATCCCATTGCACTCAAAATTCATGTTGAACCACATTTTCCCAGTTGGCAAGCACTCTAGATACATCTTTTACGACGTGAATGAATTGGGCGTGGCAAGAGAGTTAAAGGCCTTTTTAGTAAGGGGGAATCATCATCCTCAATACATGGCTTGAGTAAATTGGTAATAATCTTAACACCTTTGTAGTTTGCATATGTAGTCAACTAAGTCCCAGGTCCATCTAATTTCAGTTCTTTAAAAATATCCAACATAAGCCCACAAAAAATATTGAAAGCAATCTAAGCAATCACTAACTGTTTAGCTTGGCCACCTAACCAAGAACAGATAAGGGATAGATGAAAGTCCACCGGCTTTTCACAGGGAAGAGCTGGTCCAAATGGTTGAGGATAAACCACATACAATGGTCAAACCACATAATGTTGGATTCTCAAGATGCTTTAGGGTCCAAAAATTTGCAAGCACACTTAACATATGGTCAAAAAACATTCCAAATTGATTCTCTGTAGAAGTCAGGATTACTTTTTGCAAACTCCATGTTCCCTTTTGTCCGAGTGTATAAACCTGTATTGGAAGAGCATTTGGAATGGTCAATAAGGTTAAGGTTAAGGTTAAAAGGGGCTTTAATGAGTTCTCCTTTGTCCAAGTACTGTCCTCCTTTCAGAATTTTGTGTCTGCAATCCTCAACAGTGGAGGCGGGAAGATTAACCAAATAGACCCGAGTTTCGCTAAGAATTAGTGCCAGAAAGGCTTTGTTAGGAAGAACACAGAGCTGATTGTCATCATCAAAGGATTCAATTTCTATTTGTCTAATAGGTAGAAAAGGAAAGACTTTGGATACTTTGGGTACCATTGCTAGAAGATTAGAGTCACTAAGGGAGCAAAGATTGTTTTGAAATTCCTTGACAGCTTCAAGTGATGCATTATCTCTGCAAAAGATACCACCGATTAATTCAGGGACAGTTGGAGCAGCAGAGGTATTGAGAAAAGAGGGGTTAAGGCCACATAATTTTTTTCAATAAGTTAGATAATTTGGACCCAAGAGAAGAAAATAAGGCTAGCTCTTGCTGATATTGTACAGAAAGTATGGGTAGTTGGGTTATGTAGTGGAAAATCATATTAACCCCATCCTTGGGGTCCTTGTCCAAAGTGGCCAAAATCTTGACCCAATCATTGGAAGACAACATTTGTAAGATAGATAGCTTTTTATCCGAGGCAAGAGCCAAATCATATACTAATTGAGAAGTTTAATTTCCAGACTGCGAATACATGGGAGTACCTACTGAATCTTGTCGATGCACTAGACGGAGTTATGAGTGGTGGATCCAATTCCTGTGCAGTTCGAGAGGAGAAGGCTGCCTCAACATCAATCTCTTGATTCAATTGTTAATTGGTGCTCATGACATGGTGAAAGATGTGCAAAGGAGTGCGTAGGAGTCGGCCCTTCTTAGCCAACATGTCAGCAATGTCATTGCCACGGACACCCTTATGCGCACCAAAATTTCTGATCCTCACATATATATTGGTAGGCAACAGGCATTGTGCAGCCCTAACAATGCGCTCCAGGATTGCCTGCTTCGTATTGCTGCAATATATATCTTTGACCGGCTGCGAGCCGACTGGCCGGGCACAGGTACTGGCGTCGGTCTAAGATGTATCAGTGCTCATGTTGGTAATGTGGCGAGTATATCTGCTAATGGTTCTTAGTGCATTGCTACAGTTGGTCCATATGGTTAATAAATCATAATTAAGTGTCTGGCCCGATTTAATACCAATGGTACAATATTCACTGTTAATTATGAGTCCATGCTGGTGAATAGCCTCAAGGGAGAAAGATATTGCCATCAGCTCACAAGCAGCCGTATATTTGGAAAATATTAGGGAGTTTTTATAAGGCAACCCAATTAGGGTTAGGTTCCGGGCAAAGCCCATGTCATTCCACTCGAAGTACATTCCGCAGCCGGCCGCTTCCATACTCCTTGGTGACGTCGTCGTAGTCGTGTCGATGTGGGACCGGCCTGCATGATCTGTGCTTTTGGCACTGTAATTGGACCATGTCGACTGCGCTCTACTCGTACTCATGTGATCTAGCTCTGTTGTAGGGTTGCATTCCTGGAGGTCTATTTCGATAAGCTACTGTTGGGGACGTATCGGCATATTATATTAGGTTTTGAGAGGGCGCCTGATGTTAATGTTGATGCTGATGCTAAGGTTAGCTCCACGCTGATGGTGATGTTGATGCTGAGGCTAGCTCCATGCTAGGTGCAGAACGAATTGCATTTGCAAGAATGAAATCCTCTTCCCCATTTTATACAACAAGGGCAAAACGACGTCGACGCGTCACCCGGAACGCAATGCGCACATATTATATTAGCTATGCCAAAATCTTTTCGTAGAGGACAGATAAAATTAATTCTCCATATCTTATATTAAAATTTTAAGTATTTTCCAACTATGGGTAGGGAAGACACAAATCATTTTTTATGTCTTGTTAACGAGAATCCGAGAAGATTGGTGATTGAATGAGGAATGAAGCAGATCCGCGTGTGATACGCGAGCAAGGGTGGCAGGTATCCAAAGCAATCACACTCGAGCAAGGGTGGCAGGTATCCAAAGCAGTGAAGGTCGACGACTCGTAGGGGGGAGGGGGGAGTTTGTTAGTTTCTTTTGAAATTTTCTAATCAACAGCAGCAATTGTAGTACAAATTGTCTGCCTTGTGGTAATTAGGCCAGGTACTAGCAATCTCCGCACGCTAAGGGGGCCTTGAGATCAATTCCTCTCTTGGCCCTTTTAAAGGGGGAGGTCCTCGAAAGGCGGAGCGATGAGATTTGCACACGAATCTACACACAAATGAATATAATGATGAACCAGCTATAAGTAGTAGGGGGTACCAACTAGGTTTTATTTGGGGGGGGGGGGGGGGGGGGGGGGGTGTTTGCCTGTCAAGGGCACGCAGACTAACAATTGCGTGCAACATGAGAGAGAGAGAGAGAGAGAGAGAGAGAGAGAGAGAGAGAGAGAGAGAGAGAGAGAGAGAGAGAGAGAGAGAGAGATGGTGGCCTTGGGTATGCCTATACCTCATGTTGCTACCTCCACTTTCCCCGAGGGACTTGAGACTGCTAAGGAGTTGATAGGCGCACAGGTCATGGAGCCGTGCGAGCGCTATTTTTTTAATGCTTAAGGATTGCAGCCTCATGCAGTTTGATGCGGTAGTTGGAGTGTTACAAGGATCGTGTGTGTTCACTATCAGGGTCAAGTTCCAATCCGTTCCCAGTATTCTTTCATGGTAGGAAGGATGATAATTTTCTCTTTGGAAGGAGAGGAATATGGGGTTTGGTGGCATCTCATAAAGAAATGAATAAAGTAAGAGCAGTGACAGTAGTCTAGGCAACGCAAATGTTACACAGGCAATAGCTTGCACTGAACTTTCTAGTGTGGTGAATGCATTGGTGAAGACACTAAAGTAAACAACTGTTGTGATGGTTTTAAATGAAATCAATGATTGGTGCCTTTGCAGGTTGGAATTTCAATAGGCCTAAAGATACAGTACCTAATGAGAATCCTAAGAGGAATGGTTATAAAGAATTCGGCTCCTTTTACACAGAAAGAAAGAGGGCTAGAACAGCCTAGAGTGGTCTGAGTTGCAGTGAGGGATTGAAAATGGCACGGAGTAAAATGAAAATCATGGGTAATTTACATCAAGCTGGATCAAATGTGCTAGCAACAGATGGCTGTCATCTTTGGCAAAAGTCAAAGATCGTTATGTAGCAATGAAGAGAAGATTCTAGAGAGGTAGAAGAAGGCAAGGGCACTATTCGCCACATGTTTTGATCACTTATGGTTTGTGTGTGCACATTATGGTGAATGGGTAAGAAGGTCTTTTTTCTTTTGGGGGGGGGGGGGGGTGGTGTGTGGTGCTAGTGTGCTATTGCTTGTTGCCATGGCTGTGCATGCTAATAATCCTTTCTAGTCCTATTTTGTGAGTGACTATATGATTATCTCAAATCCTCATGCGTGGAGAAATCAGAGCAAGAGAAAACATGAGAAAACATGTTAGCAAAGGGGCGGCAAGAGAAAACATGTAGCAAAGGTGTCATCGTGAGCACATAAAAGAGATCATGAGCACCCCCCCTTGCCCCTATCCAAGCATTATTCCCCCCTTGAAGGAGATTTTTTGTCCTTGGAAACATCAATGAAACAAATAACTCTCAAGGCATCAATATTTACCTAATCGAGCCTTGCATCTGGTCAACTTCAATTGATTCATTTCAGCTCCATTAGCGATGTTGATGATGAGGCTAGGTGATGTGATGAGTATAATTGATCAAAATGGTGGAAAAGGAGCAGCGCTTAGCTCTAGAAGGGCGACTGCTGCAAAATGAATTAGATGTCACTGCATTTTAGTAATGAAATGATATACCCCTGCATTTTATACAACAAGGGCATAATGCACACACACGCTAGCTCATTCCTCCAAAAGCAACACGTACATAATATATATTAACGACGTAGGGCTATGACAAAATCTATTACAATTTCCCATTCCAAATCGAGAACAGGGCATGCACATAAAATTTCCCAAGGACCCAATTTTTTTTAATGTCTTATTAAGGAGAATTGTGGAAGATCCCCTTAGGAATGAAGCAGGCCGCAGGTGATGCGCGAGCGAGGGCGGCATATATCCAAGGAAGAGAAGGTCGGCCACACACAAGGAAAAGGAATGGGGGGGGGGGGGGGGGGGGGGGTGGAAACACGAGACTGATGCGAGGACAGAGTTTTCTTAAAAATTTACGGATCAATAGAAATTGCAGTACAAATTGCTAGCGCTTGTGATTAGGCTAGGTACTAGCAATCTCCGCACACTTGGGGTCTTGAGATCGATTCCTCTCTTAGCCCTCTTGAAGGGTGAGGGAAATTCCTAGGTACAGGTATGTGTGCACGTGATAGTTACACCAAATTAGTCTTGTCCATGGAAAGTGTGTGTGTGTGTGTGTGTGTGTGTGTGTGTGTGTGTGTGTGTGTGTGTGAGAGAGAGAGAGAGAGAGAGAGAGAGAGAGAGAGAGAGAGAGAGACAAAACAAGTGTGTATGTGTATGTGCTCTCACCTGCATTCGCTTGTGGGACAAAGCCGAACAAGAAGGAGATATGGGTATCTAGAGAACGCCAACCACTCATTTAATAAAAGAATGACCATTCAAAATTAGAGGGGCCATTTAAGCACCCATGTCTAGTGTTGTTGACTTCATTATGATCACCCATATTATGTGGATTATCTGACAGATCACTAGTTCAAGTCGACAACCTGTTCACAGCTCCAGCTAAGCCAAAAGACACACCATCAAATAGCACCAGTTGCGTAGGGGAATATCTAAAACATTTAGTAAACCAAGCTATTATCAATCGTGCATGTGTGTGGGGAGAGAGAAGGGGCTCGAAAGTACTTCAAAGACGGATAATACCCACTAATTCAATAAAATATAGTTATTATTTACTTTATTGATCATGCATGTGTGTGGGGAGAGAGAAGGGGCTCAAAAGCAGTTCAAAGACGTATAGTGCCCACTAACGGACATTGAGACCTATAAGATGAGGGACAATATCAAGATATGAGCTATGAACCCTCCTCAACTCAAGATACTATACATAATTTGATGTATTCTTTTGGGACAAGGATCAGAGGTTGTAGAGTTGTTGGAAAATTAGAGTACCTGATCAAAAAATATGGCATAGAATTTTTGGGGAAGGGATGCAAAACTGCATAGATTAATGTGTCCTTTAGTGGGACAAGGATCGTAGGCTGTGTTTGTCAAAGATTTCCTTTGACAGGAAGGCCAAAAAGTCTTAGCTACATTTGGTTAAGGGCAAGTAGAGTGAATTTCTAGTCTATAATGTGTGTGTGTGTGTGTGTGTGTGTGTGTGGCCCACCCCCATCCCTGAGGAGAGGAACCACATGGCGGGAGGTAGGGCCCACCATATATGTGGAACCCTACCCCCAACCAAATATGAACAATTTAGCAACAAAGATATCCAAATAATCAGTATGAAGTGTCCAAGGGTTACTTATCATATGGAAAGAGGTTTATAATCAGTATTACAAACATCCCTCCCCTTGTTATTGGTGTCAAGAATTAAAACAAAAACTAACAACATAACAAAGATCATTTATTGTTTTTGGACATCGAGTCATTTATTTGCATCATTTAATTTCAAAAAAATTGGGTAGCATCTCCTTTGTAATTAGGATCCATTTTCAAAAAGTCGAGTCCAATGCCATCTCATTCGAGACCCTCACATGAGGATTAAGGCCTTTCTTTTAAACATTGGAGTGATTTAAGAGTATAATATTAGCACTAATTTCAAAAGCTGTGCATTAAATTCACCAAACAAGTAAAGTGTTTAAAGAACAATTAACAGTATAAAATTCACTAATGTGAGTATACTTAGCTACAACCATATTGCTGCAGTTGTATAACTAGCATCATCAATGTGAAAAAAGTCAGCATCAGCTACACAATAACAATGACTTCCCAACCCAAACACAAGTGTGAGAGATCTGTTAGGTTACAACTAGGTTTTTCATGATATGTGATATTTGACGACTTTCTAAAAACCACTTCCATCTCAGTAAGGAAATTTGATAACCTCAATTACTTGTATACCATGTTGGTAGATTATCATACTAAGTAATTGTATCTTACCACATAAATATGGTAATTAACACTAAAGTATGGATGTCCAACAACTCCACAACAAAAATCAATACTAGGTTAGTTGAAATTCATGATTCAATATATCGTTAGAGTTGTAAATCCAAACAGATACAATCCAAAGTCTATCGAAGATCATGCTTGTACTTATTTGTTATGCTGAAAAAAACAGCCCTCTACCTCTTGTATGAGACCCTCATATGAGATTGTAGACCCACACAATATATTAGCAATCAACCAACTTGCGGTCAATGGTTTTTACCATTTTTCCAAAAATAACGGTGCATTATCATCAAAAACTTAATATAGCCACCAACCACTTCAAATGTTAGACATATTGAGCAAATGTTACACATATTGAGCAGGTGTATTATGTGATGCTTGATTACTAACACATAGTTAATCGTAGATGGAAATCATTTATACATGTGTTAAAAAGCAATAACTCTACCATCATAAAAGGCTTAAATACTGAGTAGGTGCAAGAGCACCTATCTCAAGTCCTTGTTGTGAAATTTTAGATTGGAGAGTGCTATCGATCAAGTATGGGGAGTCTACCCGACCAGCATCAGTAGACATAATGAATTCTTGGTGAAGTTTTCATTGCCCGAGCGCAAGCATATCCAAGGAAACGGATCTATGAGTAGAGCCATAGATTGCTGATCATGAGCAACAACTCCCATCATACAAGTTAAAAAAAGAGGAAAATTACTAGGTGCGGGTATGTGTGTGCGCACAAATAGTTACACAGGATTAGTCTTGTCCATGCAAAGCATGTGTGCGTGTGTGTGAGAGAGAGAGAGAGAGAGAAAGAAAGAGAGAGAGAAAGAAAGAGAGAGAGAAAGAGATAGACAAAACAAGTGTGCATGTGTATGTGCTCTTGCCTACGTTCGCTCTCGTGACAAAGTCAAACTAGACGGAGACATGGGATGCAGAGAATGCCAACCACTCTTATAATAAAAGAATGACCATTCCAAAATTAGAGGGGCCACTTAAGCACCCATGTCTAGCGTTGGTTGACTTTATTATGATCACCCATATTATCTAGATTATCTCTTAGATCACTAGTTCAAGTTGACCACCTATTCACAGCTCCAGCTAAGCCAAAAGACACACCATCAAATAGCACGATGAGCATAGGGGAATATGTAAAGCATTTAGTAAACCAAGCTATTATCGATTGTGCATGTGTGTGGGCAGAGAGAAGGGGCTCAAAAGCAGTTCAAAGACGGATAATGCCCACTAATTCAGTAAAATATGGTTAGTATTTGCTTTATCGATCGTGCATGTGTGTGGGGAGAGAGAAGGGGCTTGAAAGCAGTTCAAAGATGGCTAGTGCCCACTAACTGACATTATGACGACCTATAAGATGAGAAAGTGTATCAAGATATGAGCTATGAACCTTGCTCAACTCAAGATATGAGACATAATTTGATGTATCCTTTAGTGGGACACAGCCAGGCTTCCTGCCCTCTGCCCAAGAAAGCGAGCAGCACCAAAATATCAACCATGCTCCCATGCGCAGAAATTTCGGCAGAGTTCCCTTTGTTTTTACATAAACTTTTCAAAAAAAAACCATATGATGTATACGCTTGCCTCATACATGCTATCCATGTAGGATCTCACATGAGATTTAAGGCCAATGAAAGACAACTGTACCAACTGAAAAGCATAGCCATAACTTAAAAGCATAACCATAACTTAAAAGCATAACCATAACGAACCATAATCATAACTTAAAACCATAATCGGCTATAATCACTTTGATCAAAACCATAATGTAGATAACCATAACCATAAACAAAATTAACAATAACCATAAGCATAACCAGAAAGAGAAACAATAACTGTCTATACAATGACAATGACAATAATCATAACCATAAGGGAAACAATAACTGTCTGAACACTAACTGTTTGTACAAAAAAGAGACACAGAAGCGTGTCTGTGTCTCACAAAGCATATAGATGAAATCTGGTCCACTAATGACTAGGCGTCGCAACCTGCACATAGGAAAACTCACAAAATTAGTATTGATATTAGTTCACATATAATGACTTAATTAAATCAACTCACACATATTAATATCTCACCTCAAGCGATCAGCGAGACTGTAAGGCCTCCCAGTCTACAAGCTCTCCTGAAGCTTCAAGATCATTCAGTACTTCATAGATACCTCTGCGATATCCATCTGACTCCTCCTCGCGTGATGGAGCTCGATGCATTGCAAGATTCTGCGTTTATACAAAAATCAAAGTAATAAGAATACATGATTCATCGCGTTTTAAAAAACGCCATAGTTAAGATTGGATTAGAAACTCACAAACTCATAGCGAAAGGTGTCGAAGCCTCCGCTGCCAAGATGAGATGTCCCCCTAGTCATCTGTCGTACCTGCGCGGCCTCACGTTGCTGTTTGAACCGCGTGGCCGCTGTCCGCTCATCCTCCCTGATCTGCAGCCACGTCTCGTGTGGGATGCCCGAAGGCTTTGGCGAGCCGGTCCTGAAAGCCTTCTGAGCTGCATCTCGTCGATGTTTGATGGTGTCCCGTGCAACACCCTTGATCCACCACGCCGAAACAACGAAAGAACCCGGAGCAGGCTAGTACTCTCTCAGGATGGTCTCCACTATGTAAGTGACTTTTTCCTTTTCTTGCTGATCCCAAGACGTCAGAATGCTGGTCGAAAACTATAGCTCCACGAGCTGGCAAATCTGCTGTCGCATCTCAGTCCCGACTCTATCCATGTCAACAGAACCATCTCCCCGTACAGTATAGAGCTTGGAGGCCCCCCAAGGTGTCCGAGGTCTGCCGAGAGGTGTGCCTGGGTAAGACGGGGGTCGTGAGCGAGGAGGGGTCGAAGCATCTTTGGAGCCTCCTCCACAACAACCACCACCTCCACCTGACGATCGCCGAGATCGGCGAGTGCACCTGTGCTGCGGAGATGAGGACGTACCCGCCTCTGCCCCACCCCTAGGTGTCGAAGCGGCCGTGATGGGAGAAGAAGGCGTCGTACCCATAGGCGTCCTGAACCCCGTAGGCGTCCCCCCCCTAGGCGTCGGTCCCTCGGGTGTGAAGCCCGGAGGCGTAGTACCGGTGCCTCTGGCTACCCAATACCGAGAAGCCTTTGCCATCTGATCAGGCGTCATCCATGTAATGAAGCCCATGAATGCATCTGCACCCATGGAAGCGGGATCTTGAATCTCGTCTGCCATACTAAAGTCCTGCACAAAGAAAGTAAAATAAAGCGTCAGAACACAGTTATTTAAATTAACTTTAAGCTTAATTTTAAATCAAAGTCTTCACACAAACACTTACAGGCCTAGGCCTCAACAAGTGAGGCATCATCGATAAGATCTTGCACCGTATCATCGTCTATCTCTAATTGCAAACATAACTCTGCCCCAACTCGTTCTGGCAGATTGTCTTCATCCATTGCATCTTCATCTACAAGTGTCAATTCTGGCTCGTCTGCGTCATCCCTCGTATATCTGTCAGCTTCCTCTCCCATACCTTCCTCCATCTCATCTAATGTCATAGTAGTATGGATGTCGTCGACTGACTTTCCTCCAGGAGATCTTGCCCTTCAAATACTTTTTTATTTCTTGGAGCAACCTGAACCACAAACCACCATTGTCGCTCTCGAGGGTCCGGTACAAAGACCACTTGCTCGCAATGTTCGGGGAGAGCAAATGTGTCGCTCACATCTGTCCAAGTCTTTGTAGATTCTATTTGCACAAGTTTGTTTCCATCTCTGCGTACCGTTGCATTGCGACCAGAAGTAATCACCTTGAACCACTTCACATCCAACAAAAACATCTCAAACCGCTTGAAGCTTACTTTCAGGATATCTGACACCTGACCACAGTAATCCAGGTTGCTAGTGCTCTCATTCGTGTCTCTAGCACTGGCCTTGCTCTTTTGCATGAAACTAACCATTACCCCACTGTCAAACGTGTTTCTTCTGCTGTCAATTTGTTGTGTTCTGAAATGCTTTCCATGCAACCACAGTGCCATGTAGATATATATAACTCTCTTTCTCTATCTCTCTAGCTATTTCCTATCTCTCTCTCTCTACTTACTCTCTCTCTCTCTCTCTCTCTCTCTCTCTCTCTCTCTCTCTCTCTCTCTCTCTCTCTCTCTCTCTCTCGCTCTCTACTTCCCTATCTCTCTACTGATCGAATGAGCGACTGAGCTAGGGAGATCTAGACGTCCACGACTGCGGAGGACTACACAACATCGACAGAGGCTGCATCAGAGGATCTAGCTAGGTCACTTTGGCTCGACATGCATAACGCCCGGTCAGACTACTGACCATGGAGGAGATTGATGAGATCCGCCAGCAACAACTGCTGGATCTCCTATGATCTACCTATCCCAGCTAGCTGGTTTAGTCGTTTAGTCCATACCCAGCAGTTTAGGATTCCATAATATTTTATTTTGTCATCTTCTTACTCTGACTTTGTATCAGATCCATCACATTGTAACTTTCTTGTCTCATGTCTCATAGGTCACTTTGGCCTTTCGAAGACGTTAATATAACAATTCATTTCATTTCTCTCTTTAATTATTTTTCTTTAATTTTAATTTCCTAAGCATACATTAATTCTCTATCTCTCTCTCTCTCTCTCTCTCTCTCTCTCTCTTTCCTACACACACACACACACACACCTCTCTCTCTCTCTCTTTCTCTTTCCTACACACACACACACACCTCTCTCTCTCTCTCTCTCTCTCTCTCTCTACACACTCTCTCTCTCTCTCTCTCTCTCTCTCTCTCTCTCTCTACACACACACCGCTCTCTCTCTCTCTCTCTCTCTCTCTCTCTCTCTCTCTCTCTCTCTCTCTCTCTCTCTCTCTCTCTCTCTCTCTCTCTCTCTCTCTCTCTCCCTCCCCCCTACACATTCACACACGATGTAGAGAGAGAGAGAGAGAGGGGGATTGGGGGGGGGGCATAATACCTGCGCAGCAGGTGGAGGCCAAGATTTGAGCAGAGCGCAAGCGAAAATGGCCCCTACTGCTCGCGGGTTTCGCTTTTTCCCCCCAATTTTTTTTTGCGTCGCTATACGCGTCGATATACACGTGGGAAATAAAGCCTTTCCACGTGTATATCGACGCACATTGCGATGCGTATATCGACGCCCGGTGCTAATTTCGTTGATATACGCGCGTCGATATCTCCATGTAGTGTTGTAGTGCCATAACAAAAGCTTGGCACTCTGTGTATAAGTCCATGGATACATGTAATCTTCACACGTGGAGTAAATCTCGAAACTAGTGTTAAGTTCATCGTAAGAAAAAGAAGACCATCCATGGAGTGTCTCTACTTAATGAAACGGGATCCCTAAAATTGCTTTACTGCACAATCTGATGGATGTTCCAGTGTGCCCAATCATGGATGCACAACTAACTTACAAGAACTAAACCTACATCTCTCTGCTTAAAACTTGGTGCTCTCACGACTACACATTGTCTCTATTTTGAGTAGCCAAACATGATCTTCTCACTACAAGAAGCCTTTTGCTATTATGACGCTTGAAAAATTAGTGAGCATTGCTTATTCGATGCTTATAATTTTTTCAAAAAAATTATGAAAGCAACGCTAAACCTATCGAAAAGCGCATCACTTAAGCAACGCTAGTTTTGTGACGCTCTTATTGATGTCTACAAATTATTTAGTGTTGGTTAAGCGACGCAACGAGCTTCAAAAACTTTCTTCGAAGAAGCCGCGTGAAGCCATTTTCTCCTTCAATAAGCTAGCAAGGGCGACAAAGCTCATTGTCAAGGGGATGTAGGCGGTCTTCCCCCTCACCCCGCCCACACGCACACACACACACACACGCCCACACGCACGCACGTGCAATTGCACAAACACACATGCACAATCGCACACGCACACACATGCATTTACACACGCACACATATGCATTTACACATGCACACACACATACTAGCTAGTATAACTAGTAGTAATTGTAGTTATGGTGTGGTCCAATTCAATGTTGATGTTGATTATGAGGCTAATAATTGAATGATCCAAATGGTGGCACATCTTGGTGATGCAGGTCCAGAAGGCAGCTAATCGACACTACAAAATGGTAAGTAATTGTAATCAACTGTTGCTTTTTCAGTCATGAAATGCTCTCTCCCATTTTATACAAGAAGGGAAAAATGCACACACATTTTGATTCCTCCAAAAGCAACATCCACACTATCAAGAAGTGCGCATTGTGGCTAAAAATGCATCGGACGCCCTCTGACTATGAGGGTTTGAAGCAAAATCAATTGAGTTGTAGAACCTTTGAAGCTATAGACACACTCAAAAAGACCAAAAATCTAGCCATAAAATCATCACTCTTGAAGAAAACCAATATCAACTCAAAACTCTCGTGTGTGTGATGATTTGGTGTAGCCTCTCTCCCAATTGCATGGATACAATGCTCTTCGACTCTATTAAAACCCCTAATTTTACCCTCCAATTCTTTGTCAACACCAATTCATCGGAGCTTCAAAACTTCATTACACAAGCCCAAATGAATTTTTTAAAGAAGAAAATCCCTAATTGGTGGCCTCACATCCTTGAACATGGGGTTGAAGGAGCACGGGACTGCATTAGCGCCCTCATTTAGAGCTGGAATATCTCCCTAAAATAGATGTCCAAAAAGCTTTTTTTCTTGCTCTCTAAAGTCACACTAATCTTTAGCAAGAATAGCACCATCATTGATGTGGAATTTTGAGCTATCTTATGCTAATTTTGTGTTATTTTTTACTTTTTATGGCTATTTTTACTCATTTTTATCTAAATATGCCTTTTCATTCATAAAAAGACCAAGTAAATTGGAAAAACTCCTTAAATTTGTGGAAAATCCCATTGCACTCAAAACTCATGTTGAACCTCATTTTCCTAGTTGGCAAGCACTCTAGATACATCTTTTACGACGTGAATGAATTGGGCGTGGCAAGAGAGTTAGGCCTTTTTAGTAAGGGGGAATCATCATCCTCAATACATGGCTTGAGTAAATTGGTAATAATCTTAACACCTTTGTAGTTTGCATATGTAGTCAACTAAGTCCCAGGTCCATCTAATTTCAGTTCTTTAAAAATATCCAACATAAGCCCACAAAAAATATTGAAAGCAATCTAAGCAATCACTAACTGTTTAGCTTGGCCACCTAACCAAGAACAGATAAGGGATAGATGAAAGTCCACCGGCTTTTCACAGGGAAGAGCTGGTCCAAATGGTTGAGGATAAACCACATACAATGGTCAAACCACATAATGTTGGATTCTCAAGATGCTTTAGGGTCCAAAAATTTGCAAGCACACTTAACATATGGTCAAAAAACATTCCAAATTGATTCTCTGTAGAAGTCAGAGCATTTGGAATGGTCAATAAGGTTAAGGTTAAGGTTAAAAGGGGCTTTAATGAGTTCTCCTTTGTCCAAGTACTGTCCTCCTTTCAGATTTTTGTGTCTGCAATCCTCAATAGTGGAGTCGGGAAGATTAACCAAATAGACCCGACTTTCGCTAAGAATTAGTGTCAGAAAGGCTTTGTTAGGAAGAACACAAAGCTGATTGTCAACATCAAAGGATTCAATTTCTATTTGTCTAATAGGTAGAAAAGGAAAGACTTTGGATACTTTGGGTACCATTGCTAGGAGATTAGAGTCACTAAGGGAGCAAAGATTGTTTTGAAATTCCTTGACAGCTTCAAGTGCTGCATTATCTCTGCAAAAGATACCACCGATTAATTCAGGGACAGTTGGAGCAGCAGAGGTATTGAGAAAAGAGGGGTTAAGGCCACATAATGTTTTTCAATAAGTTAGAGAATTTGGACCCAAGAGAAGAAAATAAGGCTAGCTCTTGCTGATATTGTACAGAAAGTATGGGTAGTTGGGTTATGTAGTGGAAAATCATATTAACCCCATCCTTGGGGTCCTTGTCCAAGGTGGCCAAAATCTTGACCCAATCATTGGAAGACAACATTTGTAAGATAGATAGCTTTTTATCCGATGCAAGAGCCAAATCATATACTAATTGAGAAGTTAAATTTCCAGACTGCCATACATGGGAGTACCTACTGAATCTTGTCAATGCACTGTAGACATGTAGTAGTGTTAGTGTGTATACGCGCTTCACCAGGGGCACTTTTCTCCCACTGGGTTTTTCCCCCTGGACATCTGGTGTGAAAGGACACCTTATCTCTTAGGATCTCGTATAAGCTTTGTAACTCTGAGTTTATAGATACTGTATTATTCTAATACAGAGAGATAGACTACAGAGATCGCGTACGCAAGCTCTGTGTCTTCTCCTTCTCCATCTTCTTCCTACTTTGAGTTGCTGTCTTCCTTCTGTTTCCTGTTTCATCATCTTCAACAATTGGTATCAGAGAAAGGTGATTTCCAAAGCCTCTATTTGCGTTTTCGCGTCCGCGCGCGCAATCGTAGTTTTCAAGCAGTTTTCAGAAAATTTGCTCGTGGGAGCATCCTCGACGTTCTAGGAGTATTCTCATCAGGTGACCTGCTGTTTTACCCCCCTTTTGAAGCCGTTCGAGCCCTCATAATTTTGTTCTGAGCAGCGTAGCAAACTTACTTTTCGGAGGCGTTTAGATCAAGAGGGTGTGTTTTTTGACAGATTTTCTTCAGGTAAACAGTTCTTTTGGGAAGCAGCTTGTCTTAGCTTTGTGCTGAGATTTTGTGTAGAGTTTTGCTTGCATTGGAGAGGAGATTTGTGAATCTCTTAGAGGTTCTTTTTCTCTCTTGTGTGCATCCATAGTATGGCTCAATCTACGGAGAAAGAGATTTTTGGTGCGTTTACATCCGAAGACAAATTGGATGGTACTAACTATTCTCTTTGACCTTTTATGGCCAAAAATGTTTTGGTTGGTAAAGGATTGTGGGATTATGTATTTGGAGATGAAGTTCTTCTAGGTAGCATTGCACCTGCCACGCCTGGTCGTGGTGCAGCTGTTGGTGCAGGACCCTCACAAGTCACTCCAGAGCAAAAGAGATGGGATACTAAAGATGCACAAGCTATGGTTGTGATTACCTTAACCATAAACAGGACAATCACTTCACATATCAGATCTTGCAGAACTTCTGAGGATGCTTGGAACACTCTGCAAGCTATGTTTGGAGGAAGAAACGCTGCCAAAATAGATTTTTTAAAGAAACAACTTGACAAAATACAAATGGACAAAGGTGACGATATCGGCGAGCATCTTACAAAAATCAGGGATCTTAAAGAGAAATTGCTTAGCATTCATGAAGTGATTCCAGAGAAGTACTTGGTTTCCAAAACACTCAATTCACTACCACCATCTTATTTGACTTTTCAGACTTCTTTGACTCTGTCTTTGCGAGCTAATCCTAAGCCTCTTCGTTTTAAAGAGTTAGTGGCTTTGCTATTGCAAGAGGATCAATCACGTAAGAACAATTCTTTACAGGTGGATGGTATGGATCATGCTCTTGTTGTACAGAACAAAAACAAGGGTAAAGAGAGTGCTCATCACTCCAAGTCTGGTGTAGGACAGTCTTCAGAGAAGTCTAAAGGTGATTCCGACAAGTCCAAGAAAAAAGGTAAATGTCACTACTGCAAGAAACCTGGTCACTACATTAGTGAGTGTAAAAAGCGAATTGCTAAAGAAAAGAAGAAAGAGTCAAGTTTGGTTGTTTCAGCTTCTGGTGATTCTTCTACAGCTAAAGAAGAGTCTGTAAACTTTGTGCAAGATTCTTATGCTTTCTTAGTATATTTAGATTTTTCTGCTTACAGTGTTGACGAGACACAAATGATTTGGCACTTTGATAGTGGTGCATCCAGGCATATTACTTCAAGGAAGGATTTGTTTTGTTCATTGGATGCAGCTCCAGCAGGAAAGAAGATGACATGTGCAAATAATGCTTCTTATCCAATCAAAGGCGTTGGTAAGATTTTGATTACCATTTCAGATGGTTCAGATTTATGCTTGCCAGATGTCTTATATGTTCTAGGGATCAAGAAGAATTTGTTGTCTGTATCCTCTCTTGCAAAAAATGGTCTTCGGGTCATTTTTGAGGATGACAAATGTGTTGTACGAGATCAAGAGAATGGTTATTCTCTTATCACTACAGGTATACTGGAAAATGGACTATTTGTGCTAGATCATTATAAAAAGCAGATTCAGGTATGTATTGCAGAAACAAAGACTCAAGCCATGCAGGATGCTGAGTTGTGGAATGCTAGATTTGGGCATGTTGGTTATGGCAGTTTGATGACTTTACAACGTCATAATATGGTGCATGATTTGTCTTTATTGGAGATGCCACCAAGACATGTATGTGAAGGTTGCGTTCTTGGAAAGATGCACAGATTTGCATTTTTGCAGGATGGTCCAGTTAGAGGGACACGAAAGTTGCAGCTTGTACACAGTGATGTATGTGGTCCTATGAGGACACCATCTTTGGGAAACAGCATTTATTTTGTGACCTTCATTGATGACTTTTCCAGGTTTTGTTGGCTGTATCCACTCAAAGCAAAGTTAGATCTGTTTGCAATTTTTCAACATTATGTCGCCATGGTTGAAAATGAAACAGGTTGCAAAGTACAAACTCTTCATACCGATCGAGGAGGTGAATACATGTCAGGAGCATTTAAGGATTTTTTTGGGAAAGAAAGGCATTAAACACCAATGAACTATGCCATACACACCACAACAGAATGGTGTTGCAAAAAGGAAGAACAGGTTTTTAATGGAGACGGCTAGATGTATGCTCAAGGATAAGAGTTTGCCTCATAAGCTATGGATGGAGGCAGTTGCTTGTGCAACACATGTTTTGAACATGTGTCCTACTTGTGCCTTGAAGACCATTACTCCATATGAAGCTTGGTATGAAAGAGAACCTTCAGTCAGTTATCTTCGTGTTTTTGGTTGTCTTGCTTATGCTCACATCCCTCAGCAGTTACGTGGGAAGCTTGATGATAAGGCAATCAAATGTATATTTGTGGGGTACATTAGTGGAAGTAAAGGTTATAGAATTTAGAATCTTGCTACAAACAAGATTTTTGACAGTCGTGATGTAATTTTTGCAGAAACTACTGCTCAACCTATGGTTGCTTTTGATGTACCTCATATGCAGACACATGATGTATTTGAAGGTTTGCTTCCTTCTTTTGTGGAGAATCAAGAATCACAACAGGTTGATAATCTTGATCAATCTTTTGATCAGCATGTGACACCTCATGATGTAGAGGAAATTGTGCGTGAAGAGCAAGAAGTTCTCAGGGAAGAAAGAACCTTGCCGAAATGGGTTCAAAAAACTTTGCAGGATAGCAAGTTGGATGCACCGTTGCCACGAAAAACTGTTTTTGGTAGAGAGCAAGTAGATTTGGCTTGCTTTAGCACTCTTTGTGATGCAGATGAGCCTGATTCATTTGAACAAGCTTTAGAGTGTGTTCAGTGGAAAGATGCTAGGGTGAAAGCATGGAATGGTGGCTCAAATAGCTGTGTCCATGGACACTTACTATCAAAAACTTTGGCCTACAATTAGACATGAATTCACATAAAATTTCTATCATGATATATATCAATGGATAGCTCTTAAAGAATAAAATGTAGAAGTGCAATCACTTATAAATTTTATTTAGTTTGTATTCTTTTTTCCACAATATTGTTTTTGTGATATGCTATCTAATAGCTTAAATATCATTCCACCTATTCATGCTTTCACCCGCTATGCAGCAAGAAATTGATTCTATTCATAAGAATCATACATGAGATCTAGTGGACTTGCCTACAGGTAAAAAGCCTATTGGTACAAAGTGGGTTTTTAAGGTAATAAGGAAACAAGATGGTACTGTTGACAGGTACAAAGCAAGGCTTGTGGCAAAAGGCTATGTGCAACAGAAAGGCATAGATTATGATGAAACCTTTGCTCCTACTTCTCGTGCATCCACAGTTAGATCACTAGTTGCAATTGCTGCTCATCATGGTTGGAAAGTGCATCAGTTGGATATCAAAACTTCTTTTTTGAATGGTGATTTGCAGGAAGAAGTTTATGTAAGTCAACCAAATGGTTTTGTTGTATTAAAAGGTCAAGAGCAAAAGGTATGTAGATTGCGTAAAGCTTTGTATGGTCTCAAACAGGCTCCAAGAGCATGGTATGAGAAGATACATACTTATTTGATTGGCCAGGGATTTCAGAATAGTCCAACAGAAAGTACTTTGTATGTCAAAAAGAGAGATGGAGTTCTCATTATGCTAACACTTTATGTTTACGATATGCTTCTTACAGGCAATACTACAGATGAAATTGAAGCGTTTAAAGATGCTTTGAGAAAAACCTTTAAGATGTCTGATCTTGGTTTGCTACATTATTACTTGGGTATTCAGTTTGTGCAATCAGAGGATGGCATATACATGTTGCAGGCAAAATATTTGCATAAAATTTTGGACAAGTTTGGTATGCAAAATTGTAAACCAATCTCTACACCCGTAGAAACTGGATCAAAGTTGAGCATGCACGATGCTAGAGAACCTTTTGATGTACATACTTATGCAGCAGCGGTTGGTTGCTTGATATATTTGGCAGGCAACACTCGTCCAGACATTCAATTTGGGGTTTCACAAGCAAGCAGATTTATGCACACCCCAGGTATGCATCATTGGCAGGCTGTGAAGCGCATACTTCGTTACCTTTCAAGTACCCCTAATCTTTCCATGTTCTTTCCAAGGGGGGATATGTATGGAAAGCACAATTCTATGCAGCTTCTTGGTTACAGCGATTCAGATTGGGCTGGTGATTTTGACACACGACATTCCACAAGTGGGAATTGTTTTTTCTTGGGAAATGCATGTATATCTTGGCTAAGCAAGAAGCAACCCTTAGTGGCTACATCAACTTGTGAAGCTGAGTATAGGGCAACTTTCACGACAATAGTTGATTGTGTATGGATACGCAGGTTATTGGCAGATCTTTGTGAGTGTCAACAGGCACCCACTACCATTTTCACTGACAGTCAAAGTGCTATGGCAGTTGCAAGGAATCCAGTATTTCATGCAAGAACAAAGCACATAGAGGTTCACTACCACTATGTCAGGGAAAGGCTACATGCAGGGGAGATCACACTAACTTACTGTCCTACACAGGATAACATTGCAGATCTATTTACGAAGGCGTTATCACGAGAAAATTTTGAAGCTTTCCGAAAAGCTTTGGGCTTACTCTCATACACATGATGATCTGCTCCCTTGTACGGATTCACAATACAGGGGGGATTTGTAGACATGTAGTAGTGTTAGTGTGTATACGCGCTTCACCAGGGGCACTTTTCTCCCACTGGGTTTTTCCCCCTGGACATTTGGTGTGAAAGGACACCTTATCTCTTAGGGTCTCATATAAGCTTTGTAGCTCTGAGTTTGTAGATACTCTATTATTCTAATACAGAGAGATAGACTACAGAGATCTCGAACGCAAGCTCTGTGTCTTCTCCTTCTCCATCTTCTTCCTACTCTAAGTTGTTGTCTTCCTTTTGTTTCCTGTTTCATCATATTCTTCAACATGCACTAGACGGAGTTATGAGTGGTAGATCCCATTCCTGTGCAGTTCGAGAGGAGCGGGCCGCCTCAACATCAATCTCTTGATTCAATTGTCCATTGGTGCTCATGACATGGTGAAAGATGTGCAAAGGAGTGCGTAGGAGTCGGCCCTTCTTAGCCAACATGTCAGCAATGTCGTTGCCACGGACACCCTTATGCGCGCCGAACTTTCTGATCCTCACATATATATTGGTAGGCAACATGCATTGTGCAGCCCTAACAATGCGCTCCACGATTGCCTGCTTCGTATTGCTGCAATATATATCTTTGACCGGCTGCGAGCCAGGCCGGGCGCAGGCACTGGCGTCGGTCCAAGATGTATCAGTGCTCATGTTGGTAATGTGGCGAGTATATCTGCTAATGGTTCTTAGTGCATTGCTACAGTTGGTCCATATGGTTAATAAATCATAATTAAGTGTCTGGCCCGATTTAATACCAATGGTACAATATTCAGTGTTAATTATGAGTCCATGCTGGTGAATAGCCTCCAGGGAGAAAGATATTGCCATCAGCTCACAAGCAGCAGTATATTTGGTAAATATTAGGGAGTTGTTATAAGGCAAGCCAATTAGGGTTAGGTTCCCGGCAAAGCCCATGTCATTCCACTCGAAGTACATTCCGCAGCCGGCCGCCACCGTATTTCTTCCATACTCGGCGATGTCGTCGTAGTCGTGTCGATGTGGGCCCTTGAAAGAACCATCTGTGTAGATATGCAAAAGGTGGGACCGGCCTGCATGAGCTGTGTTGTTCGCGCTGTAATTGGACCATGTTGATTGCTCTCTACTCGTACTCATGTGATCTAGCTCGGTTGTAGGGTTGCATTCGTGGAGGTCTATTTCGATAAGCTACTGCTGGGGAAGTATCGGCATATTATATTAGGTTTTGAGAGGGCGCCTGATGTTGATGCTGATGCTGATGATAAGGCTAGCTCCACGCTGATGGTGATGCTATGCTGATGCTGATGCTGAGGCTAGCTCCATGCCAGCTGCAGAACAAATTGCATTTGCAGGAATGAAATCCTCTTCCCCATTTTATACAACAAGGGCAAAACGACGTCGACACATCACCCGGAACGCTATGCCAAAATCTATTCCCAGAGGACAGATAAAATTAATTCTCCGTATCTTATATTAAAAATTTTAAGTATTTTCCAACTAGGGGTAGGGGAGACACAAATCATTTTTTATGTCTTGTTAACGAGAATCCGAGAAGATTGGTGATTGAACGAGGAATGAAGCAGATGCGCGTGTGATACGCGAGCAAGGGTGGCACGTATCCAAAGTAGTGAAGGTCGAGGACTCGCAGGGGGGGGGGGGGGGGGGGGGGAGTTTGTTATCTCTTTTGAAATTTTCTAATTAACAGCAGCAGTTGTAGTACAAATTGTATGCCTTGTGGTTAGGCCAGGTACCTGGCCGGGTACTAGCAATCTTCGCACGCTAAGGGGGCCTTGAGATCAATTCCTCTCTTGGCCCTTTCAAAGTGTGAGTTCCTCGAAAGGAGGAGCGATGAGATTCTCACACTCTGCACACAGACTAACAATTGTGTGCAACATGTGAGAGAGAGAGAGAGAGAGAGAGAGAGAGAGAGAGAGAGAGAGAGAGAGAGAGAGAGAGAGAGAGAGAGAGAGATGGTGGCCTTGTGTATGCCTATACCTACTCATGTTTCTACCTCCACTTTTCCCCGAGCGACTTGAGACTGCTGAGGAGTTGATAGGCGCACAGGTCATGGAGCCGTGCGAGCGCTATTTTTTTAATGCTTAAGGATTGCAACCTCATGCAATTTGATGCGGTAGTTGGAGTGGTTACAAGGATCGTGTGTGTTCACTATCAGGGTCAAGTTCCAATCTGTTCCCAGTATTCTTTCATGGTAGGAAGGATGATAATTTTCTCTTTAGAAGGAGAGGAATATGGGGTTTGGTGGCATCTCATAAAGAAATGAATAAAGTAAGAGTAGTGCCAGTAGTCTAGGCAACGCAAATGTTACACAGGCAAAAGCTTGCACTGAACTTTCCAGTGTGGTGAATGCATTGGTGAAGACACTAATGTAAACAACTGCTGTGATGGTTTTAAATGAAATCAATGATTGGTGCCTTTGCAGGTTGGAATTTCAATAGGCCTAAAGATACAGTACCTAATGATAATCCTAAGAGAAATGGTTATAAAGCATCCGCCTCCTTTTACACAGAAAGCAAGAGGGCTACAACAGCCTAGAGTGGTCTGAGTTGCAGTGAGGGATTGAAAATGGCATCGAGTAAAGGGAAAATCATGGGTAATTTACATCAAGCTGGATCAAATGTGCTAGCAACAGATGGATACATCATCTTTTGCAAAAGTCAGAGAGCGTTATGTAGCAATGAAGAGAAGATTCTAGAGAGGCAGAAGAAGGCAAGGGCACTATTCGCCACATGTTTTGATCACTTATGGTTGGTGTGTGCACATTATGGTGAATGGGTAAGAAGGGCTTTTTTCTTTTGGGGGGCGGGGGGGGTGTGGTGCTAGTGTGCTATTGCTTGTTGCGATGGCTGTGCATGCTAATAATCCTTTCTAGTCCTATTTTGTGAGTGACTATATGATTATCTCCAATCCTCATGTGTGCAGAAATCAGAGCAAGATAAAACATGTTAGCAAAGGGGCGGCAAGAGAAAACATGTAGCAAAGGTGTCATCTTGAGCACATAAAAGAGATCATGAGCACACCCCCTTGCCCCTATCCAGGCATTATTCCCCCCTTGAAGGAGATTTTTTGTCCTTGGAAACATCAATGAAACGAATAACTCTCAAGGCATCAATATTTACGTAATCGAGCCTTGCATCTGGTCAACTTCAACTAATTCACTTCAGCTCCATTAGCGATGTTGATGATGAGGCTAGGTGATGAGTATAATTGATCAAAATGGTGGCAAAGGAGCAGCGCCTAGCTCTAGAAGGGCAGCTACTGCAAAATGAATTAGATGTCACTGCATTTTAGTAATGAAATGATATACCCCGGCATTTTATATAGCAAGGTCATAATGCACACACACGCTAGCTCATTCCTCCAAAAGCAACACGTACATAATATATATTAACGACGTAGGGCTATGACAAAATCTATTACAATTTCCCATTCCAAATCGAGAACAGGGCATGCACATAAAATTTCCCCAGGACCGAATTTTTTTTAATGTCTTATTAAGGAGAATTGTGGAAGATCCCCTTAGGAATGAAGCAGGCCGCAGGTGATGCGCGAACGAGGGCGGTAGATATCCAAGGAAGAGAAGGTCGGCCACACACAAGGAAAAGGAATGGGGGGTTGGGGGGGGGGGGGGGGGTGGAAACACGAGACTGAGGCGAGGATAGAGTTTTCTTAACAATTTATGGATCAATAGAAATTGCAGTACAAATTGCTAGCGCTTGTGATTAGGCTAGGTACTAGCAATCTCCGCACACTTGGGGTCTTGAGATCGATTCCTCTCTTAGCCCTCTTGAAGGGTGAGGGAAATTCCTAGGTACAGGTATGTGTGCACGTGATAGTTACACCAAATTAGTCTTGTCCATGGAAAGTGTGTGTGTGTGTGTGTGTGTGTGTGTGTGTGTGTGTGTGTGTGAGAGAGAGAGAGAGAGAGAGAGAGAGAGAGAGAGAGAGAGAGAGAGAGAGAGAGAGAGACAAAACAAGTGTGTATGTGTATGTGCTCTCACCTGCATTCGCTTGTGGGACAAAGCCGAACAAGAAGGAGATATGGGTATCTAGAGAACGCCAACCACTCATTTAATAAAAGAATGACCATTCAAAATTAGAGGGGCCATTTAAGCACCCATGTCTAGTGTTGTTGACTTCATTATGATCACCCATATTATGTGGATTATCTGACAGATCACTAGTTCAAGTCGACAACCTGTTCACAGCTCCAGCTAAGCCAAAAGACACACCATCAAATAGCACCAGTTGCGTAGGGGAATATCTAAAACATTTAGTAAACCAAGCTATTATCAATCGTGCATGTGTGTGGGGAGAGAGAAGGGGCTCGAAAGTACTTCAAAGACGGATAATACCCACTAATTCAATAAAATATAGTTATTATTTACTTTATTGATCATGCATGTGTGTGGGGAGAGAGAAGGGGCTCAAAAGCAGTTCAAAGACGTATAGTGCCCACTAACGGACATTGAGACCTATAAGATGAGGGACAATATCAAGATATGAGCTATGAACCCTCCTCAACTCAAGATACTATACATAATTTGATGTATTCTTTTGGGACAAGGATCAGAGGTTGTAGAGTTGTTGGAAAATTAGAGTACCTGATCAAAAAATATGGCATAGAATTTTTGGGGAAGGGATGCAAAACTGCATAGATTAATGTGTCCTTTAGTGGGACAAGGATCGTAGGCTGTGTTTGTCAAAGATTTCCTTTGACAGGAAGGCCAAAAAGTCTTAGCTACATTTGGTTAAGGGCAAGTAGAGTGAATTTCTAGTCTATAATGTGTGTGTGTGTGTGTGTGTGTGTGTGTGGCCCACCCCCATCCCTGAGGAGAGGAACCACATGGCGGGAGGTAGGGCCCACCATATATGTGGAACCCTACCCCCAACCAAATATGAACAATTTAGCAACAAAGATATCCAAATAATCAGTATGAAGTGTCCAAGGGTTACTTATCATATGGAAAGAGGTTTATAATCAGTATTACAAACATCCCTCCCCTTGTTATTGGTGTCAAGAATTAAAACAAAAACTAACAACATAACAAAGATCATTTATTGTTTTTGGACATCGAGTCATTTATTTGCATCATTTAATTTCAAAAAAATTGGGTAGCATCTCCTTTGTAATTAGGATCCATTTTCAAAAAGTCGAGTCCAATGCCATCTCATTCGAGACCCTCACATGAGGATTAAGGCCTTTCTTTTAAACATTGGAGTGATTTAAGAGTATAATATTAGCACTAATTTCAAAAGCTGTGCATTAAATTCACCAAACAAGTAAAGTGTTTAAAGAACAATTAACAGTATAAAATTCACTAATGTGAGTATACTTAGCTACAACCATATTGCTGCAGTTGTATAACTAGCATCATCAATGTGAAAAAAGTCAGCATCAGCTACACAATAACAATGACTTCCCAACCCAAACACAAGTGTGAGAGATCTGTTAGGTTACAACTAGGTTTTTCATGATATGTGATATTTGACGACTTTCTAAAAACCACTTCCATCTCAGTAAGGAAATTTGATAACCTCAATTACTTGTATACCATGTTGGTAGATTATCATACTAAGTAATTGTATCTTACCACATAAATATGGTAATTAACACTAAAGTATGGATGTCCAACAACTCCACAACAAAAATCAATACTAGGTTAGTTGAAATTCATGATTCAATATATCGTTAGAGTTGTAAATCCAAACAGATACAATCCAAAGTCTATCCGAAGATCATGCTTGTACTTATTTGTTATGCTGAAAAAAACAGCCCTCTACCTCTTGTATGAGACCCTCATATGAGATTGTAGACCCACACAATATATTAGCAATCAACCAACTTGCGGTCAATGGTTTTTACCATTTTTCCAAAAATAACGGTGCATTATCATCAAAAACTTAATATAGCCACCAACCACTTCAAATGTTAGACATATTGAGCAAATGTTACACATATTGAGCAGGTGTATTATGTGATGCTTGATTACTAACACATAGTTAATCGTAGATGGAAATCATTTATACATGTGTTAAAAAGCAATAACTCTACCATCATAAAAGGCTTAAATACTGAGTAGGTGCAAGAGCACCTATCTCAAGTCCTTGTTGTGAAATTTTAGATTGGAGAGTGCTATCGATCAAGTATGGGGAGTCTACCCGACCAGCATCAGTAGACATAATGAATTCTTGGTGAAGTTTTCATTGCCCGAGCGCAAGCATATCCAAGGAAACGGATCTATGAGTAGAGCCATAGATTGCTGATCATGAGCAACAACTCCCATCATACAAGTTAAAAAAAGAGGAAAATTACTAGGTGCGGGTATGTGTGTGCGCACAAATAGTTACACAGGATTAGTCTTGTCCATGCAAAGCATGTGTGCGTGTGTGTGAGAGAGAGAGAGAGAGAGAAAGAAAGAGAGAGAGAAAGAAAGAGAGAGAGAAAGAGATAGACAAAACAAGTGTGCATGTGTATGTGCTCTTGCCTACGTTCGCTCTCGTGACAAAGTCAAACTAGACGGAGACATGGGATGCAGAGAATGCCAACCACTCTTATAATAAAAGAATGACCATTCCAAAATTAGAGGGGCCACTTAAGCACCCATGTCTAGCGTTGGTTGACTTTATTATGATCACCCATATTATCTAGATTATCTCTTAGATCACTAGTTCAAGTTGACCACCTATTCACAGCTCCAGCTAAGCCAAAAGACACACCATCAAATAGCACGATGAGCATAGGGGAATATGTAAAGCATTTAGTAAACCAAGCTATTATCGATTGTGCATGTGTGTGGGCAGAGAGAAGGGGCTCAAAAGCAGTTCAAAGACGGATAATGCCCACTAATTCAGTAAAATATGGTTAGTATTTGCTTTATCGATCGTGCATGTGTGTGGGGAGAGAGAAGGGGCTTGAAAGCAGTTCAAAGATGGCTAGTGCCCACTAACTGACATTATGACGACCTATAAGATGAGAAAGTGTATCAAGATATGAGCTATGAACCTTGCTCAACTCAAGATATGAGACATAATTTGATGTATCCTTTAGTGGGACACAGCCAGGCTTCCTGCCCTCTGCCCAAGAAAGCGAGCAGCACCAAAATATCAACCATGCTCCCATGCGCAGAAATTTCGGCAGAGTTCCCTTTGTTTTTACATAAACTTTTCAAAAAAAAACCATATGATGTATACGCTTGCCTCATACATGCTATCCATGTAGGATCTCACATGAGATTTAAGGCCAATGAAAGACAACTGTACCAACTGAAAAGCATAGCCATAACTTAAAAGCATAACCATAACTTAAAAGCATAACCATAACGAACCATAATCATAACTTAAAACCATAATCGGCTATAATCACTTTGATCAAAACCATAATGTAGATAACCATAACCATAAACAAAATTAACAATAACCATAAGCATAACCAGAAAGAGAAACAATAACTGTCTATACAATGACAATGACAATAATCATAACCATAAGGGAAACAATAACTGTCTGAACACTAACTGTTTGTACAAAAAAGAGACACAGAAGCGTGTCTGTGTCTCACAAAGCATATAGATGAAATCTGGTCCACTAATGACTAGGCGTCGCAACCTGCACATAGGAAAACTCACAAAATTAGTATTGATATTAGTTCACATATAATGACTTAATTAAATCAACTCACACATATTAATATCTCACCTCAAGCGATCAGCGAGACTGTAAGGCCTCCCAGTCTACAAGCTCTCCTGAAGCTTCAAGATCATTCAGTACTTCATAGATACCTCTGCGATATCCATCTGACTCCTCCTCGCGTGATGGAGCTCGATGCATTGCAAGATTCTGCGTTTATACAAAAATCAAAGTAATAAGAATACATGATTCATCGCGTTTTAAAAAACGCCATAGTTAAGATTGGATTAGAAACTCACAAACTCATAGCGAAAGGTGTCGAAGCCTCCGCTGCCAAGATGAGATGTCCCCCTAGTCATCTGTCGTACCTGCGCGGCCTCACGTTGCTGTTTGAACCGCGTGGCCGCTGTCCGCTCATCCTCCCTGATCTGCAGCCACGTCTCGTGTGGGATGCCCGAAGGCTTTGGCGAGCCGGTCCTGAAAGCCTTCTGAGCTGCATCTCGTCGATGTTTGATGGTGTCCCGTGCAACACCCTTGATCCACCACGCCGAAACAACGAAAGAACCCGGAGCAGGCTAGTACTCTCTCAGGATGGTCTCCACTATGTAAGTGACTTTTTCCTTTTCTTGCTGATCCCAAGACGTCAGAATGCTGGTCGAAAACTATAGCTCCACGAGCTGGCAAATCTGCTGTCGCATCTCAGTCCCGACTCTATCCATGTCAACAGAACCATCTCCCCGTACAGTATAGAGCTTGGAGGCCCCCCAAGGTGTCCGAGGTCTGCCGAGAGGTGTGCCTGGGTAAGACGGGGGTCGTGAGCGAGGAGGGGTCGAAGCATCTTTGGAGCCTCCTCCACAACAACCACCACCTCCACCTGACGATCGCCGAGATCGGCGAGTGCACCTGTGCTGCGGAGATGAGGACGTACCCGCCTCTGCCCCACCCCTAGGTGTCGAAGCGGCCGTGATGGGAGAAGAAGGCGTCGTACCCATAGGCGTCCTGAACCCCGTAGGCGTCCCCCCCCTAGGCGTCGGTCCCTCGGGTGTGAAGCCCGGAGGCGTAGTACCGGTGCCTCTGGCTACCCAATACCGAGAAGCCTTTGCCATCTGATCAGGCGTCATCCATGTAATGAAGCCCATGAATGCATCTGCACCCATGGAAGCGGGATCTTGAATCTCGTCTGCCATACTAAAGTCCTGCACAAAGAAAGTAAAATAAAGCGTCAGAACACAGTTATTTAAATTAACTTTAAGCTTAATTTTAAATCAAAGTCTTCACACAAACACTTACAGGCCTAGGCCTCAACAAGTGAGGCATCATCGATAAGATCTTGCACCGTATCATCGTCTATCTCTAATTGCAAACATAACTCTGCCCCAACTCGTTCTGGCAGATTGTCTTCATCCATTGCATCTTCATCTACAAGTGTCAATTCTGGCTCGTCTGCGTCATCCCTCGTATATCTGTCAGCTTCCTCTCCCATACCTTCCTCCATCTCATCTAATGTCATAGTAGTATGGATGTCGTCGACTGACTTTCCTCCAGGAGATCTTGCCCTTCAAATACTTTTTTATTTCTTGGAGCAACCTGAACCACAAACCACCATTGTCGCTCTCGAGGGTCCGGTACAAAGACCACTTGCTCGCAATGTTCGGGGAGAGCAAATGTGTCGCTCACATCTGTCCAAGTCTTTGTAGATTCTATTTGCACAAGTTTGTTTCCATCTCTGCGTACCGTTGCATTGCGACCAGAAGTAATCACCTTGAACCACTTCACATCCAACAAAAACATCTCAAACCGCTTGAAGCTTACTTTCAGGATATCTGACACCTGACCACAGTAATCCAGGTTGCTAGTGCTCTCATTCGTGTCTCTAGCACTGGCCTTGCTCTTTTGCATGAAACTAACCATTACCCCACTGTCAAACGTGTTTCTTCTGCTGTCAATTTGTTGTGTTCTGAAATGCTTTCCATGCAACCACAGTGCCATGTAGATATATATAACTCTCTTTCTCTATCTCTCTAGCTATTTCCTATCTCTCTCTCTCTACTTACCTCTCTCTCTCTCTCTCTCTCTCTCTCTCTCTCTCTCTCTCTCTCGCTCTCTACTTCCCTATCTCTCTACTGATCGAATGAGCGACTGGGCTAGGGAGATCTAGACGTCCACGACTGCGGAGGACTACACAACATCGACAGAGGCTGCATCAGAGGATCTAGCTAGGTCACTTTGGCTCGACATGCATAACGCCCGGTCAGACTACTGACCATGGAGGAGATTGATGAGATCCGCCAGCAACAACTGCTGGATCTCCTATGATCTACCTATCCCAGCTAGCTGGTTTAGTCGTTTAGTCCATACCCAGCAGTTTAGGATTCCATAATATTTTATTTTGTCATCTTCTTACTCTGACTTTGTATCAGATCCATCACATTGTAACTTTCTTGTCTCATGTCTCATAGGTCACTTTGGCCTTTCGAAGACGTTAATATAACAATTCATTTCATTTCTCTCTTTAATTATTTTTCTTTAATTTTAATTTCCTAAGCATACATTAATTCTCTATCTCTCTCTCTCTCTCTCTCTCTCTCTCTCTCTCTTTCCTACACACACACACACACACACCTCTCTCTCTCTCTCTTTCTCTTTCCTACACACACACACACACCTCTCTCTCTCTCTCTCTCTCTCTCTCTCTCCTACACACACTCTCTCTCTCTCTCTCTCTCTTTCCTACACACACACCGCTCTCTCTCTCTCTCTCTCTCTCTCTCTCTCTCTCTCTCTCTCTCTCTCTCTCTCTCTCTCTCTCCCTCCCCCCTACACATTCACACACGATGTAGAGAGAGAGAGAGAGAGGGGGATTGGGGGGGGGGCATAATACCTGCGCAGCAGGTGGAGGCCAAGATTTGAGCAGAGCGCAAGCGAAAATGGCCCCTACTGCTCGCGGGTTTCGCTTTTTCCCCCCAATTTTTTTTTGCGTCGCTATACGCGTCGATATACACGTGGGAAATAAAGCCTTTCCACGTGTATATCGACGCACATTGCGATGCGTATATCGACGCCCGGTGCTAATTTCGTTGATATACGCGCGTCGATATCTCCATGTAGTGTTGTAGTGCCATAACAAAAGCTTGGCACTCTGTGTATAAGTCCATGGATACATGTAATCTTCACACGTGGAGTAAATCTCGAAACTAGTGTTAAGTTCATCGTAAGAAAAAGAAGACCATCCATGGAGTGTCTCTACTTAATGAAACGGGATCCCTAAAATTGCTTTACTGCACAATCTGATGGATGTTCCAGTGTGCCCAATCATGGATGCACAACTAACTTACAAGAACTAAACCTACATCTCTCTGCTTAAAACTTGGTGCTCTCACGACTACACATTGTCTCTATTTTGAGTAGCCAAACATGATCTTCTCACTACAAGAAGCCTTTTGCTATTATGACGCTTGAAAAATTAGTGAGCATTGCTTATTCGATGCTTATAATTTTTTCAAAAAAATTATGAAAGCAACGCTAAACCTATCGAAAAGCGCATCACTTAAGCAACGCTAGTTTTGTGACGCTCTTATTGATGTCTACAAATTATTTAGTGTTGGTTAAGCGACGCAACGAGCTTCAAAAACTTTCTTCGAAGAAGCCGCGTGAAGCCATTTTCTCCTTCAATAAGCTAGCAAGGGCGACAAAGCTCATTGTCAAGGGGATGTAGGCGGTCTTCCCCCTCACCCCGCCCACACGCACACACACACACACACGCCCACACGCACGCACGTGCAATTGCACAAACACACATGCACAATCGCACACGCACACACATGCATTTACACACGCACACATATGCATTTACACATGCACACACACATACTAGCTAGTATAACTAGTAGTAATTGTAGTTATGGTGTGGTCCAATTCAATGTTGATGTTGATTATGAGGCTAATAATTGAATGATCCAAATGGTGGCACATCTTGGTGATGCAGGTCCAGAAGGCAGCTAATCGACACTACAAAATGGTAAGTAATTGTAATCAACTGTTGCTTTTTCAGTCATGAAATGCTCTCTCCCATTTTATACAAGAAGGGAAAAATGCACACACATTTTGATTCCTCCAAAAGCAACATCCACACTATCAAGAAGTGCGCATTGTGGCTAAAAATGCATCGGACGCCCTCTGACTATGAGGGTTTGAAGCAAAATCAATTGAGTTGTAGAACCTTTGAAGCTATAGACACACTCAAAAAGACCAAAAATCTAGCCATAAAATCATCACTCTTGAAGAAAACCAATATCAACTCAAAACTCTCGTGTGTGTGATGATTTGGTGTAGCCTCTCTCCCAATTGCATGGATACAATGCTCTTCGACTCTATTAAAACCCCTAATTTTACCCTCCAATTCTTTGTCAACACCAATTCATCGGAGCTTCAAAACTTCATTACACAAGCCCAAATGAATTTTTTAAAGAAGAAAATCCCTAATTGGTGGCCTCACATCCTTGAACATGGGGTTGAAGGAGCACGGGACTGCATTAGCGCCCTCATTTAGAGCTGGAATATCTCCCTAAAATAGATGTCCAAAAAGCTTTTTTTCTTGCTCTCTAAAGTCACACTAATCTTTAGCAAGAATAGCACCATCATTGATGTGGAATTTTGAGCTATCTTATGCTAATTTTGTGTTATTTTTTACTTTTTATGGCTATTTTTACTCATTTTTATCTAAATATGCCTTTTCATTCATAAAAAGACCAAGTAAATTGGAAAAACTCCTTAAATTTGTGGAAAATCCCATTGCACTCAAAACTCATGTTGAACCTCATTTTCCTAGTTGGCAAGCACTCTAGATACATCTTTTACGACGTGAATGAATTGGGCGTGGCAAGAGAGTTAGGCCTTTTTAGTAAGGGGGAATCATCATCCTCAATACATGGCTTGAGTAAATTGGTAATAATCTTAACACCTTTGTAGTTTGCATATGTAGTCAACTAAGTCCCAGGTCCATCTAATTTCAGTTCTTTAAAAATATCCAACATAAGCCCACAAAAAATATTGAAAGCAATCTAAGCAATCACTAACTGTTTAGCTTGGCCACCTAACCAAGAACAGATAAGGGATAGATGAAAGTCCACCGGCTTTTCACAGGGAAGAGCTGGTCCAAATGGTTGAGGATAAACCACATACAATGGTCAAACCACATAATGTTGGATTCTCAAGATGCTTTAGGGTCCAAAAATTTGCAAGCACACTTAACATATGGTCAAAAAACATTCCAAATTGATTCTCTGTAGAAGTCAGAGCATTTGGAATGGTCAATAAGGTTAAGGTTAAGGTTAAAAGGGGCTTTAATGAGTTCTCCTTTGTCCAAGTACTGTCCTCCTTTCAGATTTTTGTGTCTGCAATCCTCAATAGTGGAGTCGGGAAGATTAACCAAATAGACCCGACTTTCGCTAAGAATTAGTGTCAGAAAGGCTTTGTTAGGAAGAACACAAAGCTGATTGTCAACATCAAAGGATTCAATTTCTATTTGTCTAATAGGTAGAAAAGGAAAGACTTTGGATACTTTGGGTACCATTGCTAGGAGATTAGAGTCACTAAGGGAGCAAAGATTGTTTTGAAATTCCTTGACAGCTTCAAGTGCTGCATTATCTCTGCAAAAGATACCACCGATTAATTCAGGGACAGTTGGAGCAGCAGAGGTATTGAGAAAAGAGGGGTTAAGGCCACATAATGTTTTTCAATAAGTTAGAGAATTTGGACCCAAGAGAAGAAAATAAGGCTAGCTCTTGCTGATATTGTACAGAAAGTATGGGTAGTTGGGTTATGTAGTGGAAAATCATATTAACCCCATCCTTGGGGTCCTTGTCCAAGGTGGCCAAAATCTTGACCCAATCATTGGAAGACAACATTTGTAAGATAGATAGCTTTTTATCCGATGCAAGAGCCAAATCATATACTAATTGAGAAGTTAAATTTCCAGACTGCCATACATGGGAGTACCTACTGAATCTTGTCAATGCACTGTAGACATGTAGTAGTGTTAGTGTGTATACGCGCTTCACCAGGGGCACTTTTCTCCCACTGGGTTTTTCCCCCTGGACATCTGGTGTGAAAGGACACCTTATCTCTTAGGATCTCGTATAAGCTTTGTAACTCTGAGTTTATAGATACTGTATTATTCTAATACAGAGAGATAGACTACAGAGATCGCGTACGCAAGCTCTGTGTCTTCTCCTTCTCCATCTTCTTCCTACTTTGAGTTGCTGTCTTCCTTCTGTTTCCTGTTTCATCATCTTCAACAATTGGTATCAGAGAAAGGTGATTTCCAAAGCCTCTATTTGCGTTTTCGCGTCCGCGCGCGCAATCGTAGTTTTCAAGCAGTTTTCAGAAAATTTGCTCGTGGGAGCATCCTCGACGTTCTAGGAGTATTCTCATCAGGTGACCTGCTGTTTTACCCCCCTTTTGAAGCCGTTCGAGCCCTCATAATTTTGTTCTGAGCAGCGTAGCAAACTTACTTTTCGGAGGCGTTTAGATCAAGAGGGTGTGTTTTTTGACAGATTTTCTTCAGGTAAACAGTTCTTTTGGGAAGCAGCTTGTCTTAGCTTTGTGCTGAGATTTTGTGTAGAGTTTTGCTTGCATTGGAGAGGAGATTTGTGAATCTCTTAGAGGTTCTTTTTCTCTCTTGTGTGCATCCATAGTATGGCTCAATCTACGGAGAAAGAGATTTTTGGTGCGTTTACATCCGAAGACAAATTGGATGGTACTAACTATTCTCTTTGACCTTTTATGGCCAAAAATGTTTTGGTTGGTAAAGGATTGTGGGATTATGTATTTGGAGATGAAGTTCTTCTAGGTAGCATTGCACCTGCCACGCCTGGTCGTGGTGCAGCTGTTGGTGCAGGACCCTCACAAGTCACTCCAGAGCAAAAGAGATGGGATACTAAAGATGCACAAGCTATGGTTGTGATTACCTTAACCATAAACAGGACAATCACTTCACATATCAGATCTTGCAGAACTTCTGAGGATGCTTGGAACACTCTGCAAGCTATGTTTGGAGGAAGAAACGCTGCCAAAATAGATTTTTTTAAGAAACAACTTGACAAAATACAAATGGACAAAGGTGACGATATCGGCGAGCATCTTACAAAAATCAGGGATCTTAAAGAGAAATTGCTTAGCATTCATGAAGTGATTCCAGAGAAGTACTTGGTTTCCAAAACACTCAATTCACTACCACCATCTTATTTGACTTTTCAGACTTCTTTGACTCTGTCTTTGCGAGCTAATCCTAAGCCTCTTCGTTTTAAAGAGTTAGTGGCTTTGCTATTGCAAGAGGATCAATCACGTAAGAACAATTCTTTACAGGTGGATGGTATGGATCATGCTCTTGTTGTACAGAACAAAAACAAGGGTAAAGAGAGTGCTCATCACTCCAAGTCTGGTGTAGGACAGTCTTCAGAGAAGTCTAAAGGTGATTCCGACAAGTCCAAGAAAAAAGGTAAATGTCACTACTGCAAGAAACCTGGTCACTACATTAGTGAGTGTAAAAAGCGAATTGCTAAAGAAAAGAAGAAAGAGTCAAGTTTGGTTGTTTCAGCTTCTGGTGATTCTTCTACAGCTAAAGAAGAGTCTGTAAACTTTGTGCAAGATTCTTATGCTTTCTTAGTATATTTAGATTTTTCTGCTTACAGTGTTGACGAGACACAAATGATTTGGCACTTTGATAGTGGTGCATCCAGGCATATTACTTCAAGGAAGGATTTGTTTTGTTCATTGGATGCAGCTCCAGCAGGAAAGAAGATGACATGTGCAAATAATGCTTCTTATCCAATCAAAGGCGTTGGTAAGATTTTGATTACCATTTCAGATGGTTCAGATTTATGCTTGCCAGATGTCTTATATGTTCTAGGGATCAAGAAGAATTTGTTGTCTGTATCCTCTCTTGCAAAAAATGGTCTTCGGGTCATTTTTGAGGATGACAAATGTGTTGTACGAGATCAAGAGAATGGTTATTCTCTTATCACTACAGGTATACTGGAAAATGGACTATTTGTGCTAGATCATTATAAAAAGCAGATTCAGGTATGTATTGCAGAAACAAAGACTCAAGCCATGCAGGATGCTGAGTTGTGGAATGCTAGATTTGGGCATGTTGGTTATGGCAGTTTGATGACTTTACAACGTCATAATATGGTGCATGATTTGTCTTTATTGGAGATGCCACCAAGACATGTATGTGAAGGTTGCGTTCTTGGAAAGATGCACAGATTTGCATTTTTGCAGGATGGTCCAGTTAGAGGGACACGAAAGTTGCAGCTTGTACACAGTGATGTATGTGGTCCTATGAGGACACCATCTTTGGGAAACAGCATTTATTTTGTGACCTTCATTGATGACTTTTCCAGGTTTTGTTGGCTGTATCCACTCAAAGCAAAGTTAGATCTGTTTGCAATTTTTCAACATTATGTCGCCATGGTTGAAAATGAAACAGGTTGCAAAGTACAAACTCTTCATACCGATCGAGGAGGTGAATACATGTCAGGAGCATTTAAGGATTTTTTTGGGAAAGAAAGGCATTAAACACCAATGAACTATGCCATACACACCACAACAGAATGGTGTTGCAAAAAGGAAGAACAGGTTTTTAATGGAGACGGCTAGATGTATGCTCAAGGATAAGAGTTTGCCTCATAAGCTATGGATGGAGGCAGTTGCTTGTGCAACACATGTTTTGAACATGTGTCCTACTTGTGCCTTGAAGACCATTACTCCATATGAAGCTTGGTATGAAAGAGAACCTTCAGTCAGTTATCTTCGTGTTTTTGGTTGTCTTGCTTATGCTCACATCCCTCAGCAGTTACGTGGGAAGCTTGATGATAAGGCAATCAAATGTATATTTGTGGGGTACATTAGTGGAAGTAAAGGTTATAGAATTTAGAATCTTGCTACAAACAAGATTTTTGACAGTCGTGATGTAATTTTTGCAGAAACTACTGCTCAACCTATGGTTGCTTTTGATGTACCTCATATGCAGACACATGATGTATTTGAAGGTTTGCTTCCTTCTTTTGTGGAGAATCAAGAATCACAACAGGTTGATAATCTTGATCAATCTTTTGATCAGCATGTGACACCTCATGATGTAGAGGAAATTGTGCGTGAAGAGCAAGAAGTTCTCAGGGAAGAAAGAACCTTGCCGAAATGGGTTCAAAAAACTTTGCAGGATAGCAAGTTGGATGCACCGTTGCCACGAAAAACTGTTTTTGGTAGAGAGCAAGTAGATTTGGCTTGCTTTAGCACTCTTTGTGATGCAGATGAGCCTGATTCATTTGAACAAGCTTTAGAGTGTGTTCAGTGGAAAGATGCTAGGGTGAAAGCATGGAATGGTGGCTCAAATAGCTGTGTCCATGGACACTTACTATCAAAAACTTTGGCCTACAATTAGACATGAATTCACATAAAATTTCTATCATGATATATATCAATGGATAGCTCTTAAAGAATAAAATGTAGAAGTGCAATCACTTATAAATTTTATTTAGTTTGTATTCTTTTTTCCACAATATTGTTTTTGTGATATGCTATCTAATAGCTTAAATATCATTCCACCTATTCATGCTTTCACCCGCTATGCAGCAAGAAATTGATTCTATTCATAAGAATCATACATGAGATCTAGTGGACTTGCCTACAGGTAAAAAGCCTATTGGTACAAAGTGGGTTTTTAAGGTAATAAGGAAACAAGATGGTACTGTTGACAGGTACAAAGCAAGGCTTGTGGCAAAAGGCTATGTGCAACAGAAAGGCATAGATTATGATGAAACCTTTGCTCCTACTTCTCGTGCATCCACAGTTAGATCACTAGTTGCAATTGCTGCTCATCATGGTTGGAAAGTGCATCAGTTGGATATCAAAACTTCTTTTTTGAATGGTGATTTGCAGGAAGAAGTTTATGTAAGTCAACCAAATGGTTTTGTTGTATTAAAAGGTCAAGAGCAAAAGGTATGTAGATTGCGTAAAGCTTTGTATGGTCTCAAACAGGCTCCAAGAGCATGGTATGAGAAGATACATACTTATTTGATTGGCCAGGGATTTCAGAATAGTCCAACAGAAAGTACTTTGTATGTCAAAAAGAGAGATGGAGTTCTCATTATGCTAACACTTTATGTTTACGATATGCTTCTTACAGGCAATACTACAGATGAAATTGAAGCGTTTAAAGATGCTTTGAGAAAAACCTTTAAGATGTCTGATCTTGGTTTGCTACATTATTACTTGGGTATTCAGTTTGTGCAATCAGAGGATGGCATATACATGTTGCAGGCAAAATATTTGCATAAAATTTTGGACAAGTTTGGTATGCAAAATTGTAAACCAATCTCTACACCCGTAGAAACTGGATCAAAGTTGAGCATGCACGATGCTAGAGAACCTTTTGATGTACATACTTATGCAGCAGCGGTTGGTTGCTTGATATATTTGGCAGGCAACACTCGTCCAGACATTCAATTTGGGGTTTCACAAGCGTGATAGTTACACCAGATTAGTCTTGTCCATGGAAAGTGTGTGTGTGTGTGTGTGTGTGTGTGTGTGTGTGTGTGTGAGAGAGAGAGAGAGAGAGAGAGAGAGAGAGAGAGAGAGAGAGAGAGAGAGAGAGAGAGAGAGAGAGAGAGAGAGAGAGAGACAAAACAAGTGTGTATGTGTATGTGCTCTCACCTGCATTCGCTTGCGGGACAAAGCCGAACAAGAAGGAGATATGGGTATCTAGAGAACGCCAACCACTCATTTAATAAAAGAATGACCATTCAAAATTAGAGGGGCCATTTAAGCACCCATGTCTAGTGTTGTTGACTTCATTATGATCACCCATATTATGTGGATTATCTCACAGATCACTAGTTCAAGTCGACCACCTGTTCACAGCTCCAGCTAAGACAAAAGACACACCATCAAATAGCTCGAGTTGCGTAGGGGAATATCTAAAACATTTAGTAAACCAAGCTATTATCAATCGTGCATGTGTATGGGGAGAGAGAAGGGGCTCGAAAGTACTTCAAAGATAGATAATACCCACTAATTCAATAAAATATAGTTATTATTTGCTTTATTGATCATGCATGTGTGTGGGGAGAGAGAAGGGGCTCAAAAGCGGTTCAAAGACGTATAGTGCCCACTAACTGACATTGAGACCTATAAGATGACGGACAGTATCAAGATATGAGCTATGAACCCTGCTCAACTCAAGATACCAGACATAATTTGATGTATCCTTTTGGGACAAGGATCAGAGGTTGCAGAGTTGTCAACAAATTACAGTACCTGATCAAAAAACATGGCATAGAATTCTTGGGGAAGGGATGCAAAACTGCATAGATTAATGTGTCCTTTAGTGGGACAAGGATCGTAGGCTGTGTTTGTCAAAGATTTCCTTTGAAAGGAAGGCCAAAAAGTCTTATCTACATTTGGTTAAGGGCAAGTAGAGTGAATTTCTAGTCTATAATGTGTGTGTGTGTGGCCCACCCCCATCTCTGAGGAGAGGAACCACATGGCGGGAGGTAGGGCCCACCATGTGGAACCCTACTCCCAACCAAATATAAACAATTTAGCAACAACGATATCCAAATAATCAGTATGAAGTGTCCAAGGGTTACTTATCATATGGAAAGAAGTTTATAATGAGTATTACAAACGTCCAAGGAAATAATAAATAACTGTTCCAAGTAGTATTCTTTATACGTAAAAGGGTTTTCATTTGGGGAAGTGGTGCCATTAAGGCTAATATAGCAATACCAAAACATATTGAAGGAGTATTATAATCAAGTGTGTCAAATCTAGTACTAAGTAAGAGAAGATCTCTTACCGTTTCTCTCCAAGGAAAAATAATCTGTGTTCGACAAATTAGGTCAAGTATCTTGTGTATGAGCATCACCCAATAACCTATAAAAGCATAACAAATTATGTTAATGTAGTCAATAGTTTATAGTGATAAGCACAAATTTTAAAAGGTCTTATCAACTTGACCAGAAGAGGAATTGAAGGAGCCCCGATCCTTCCCTTCAAATTGGATAAGCAAGTTTTAGATAATTAGTTTGGTCCATTACAAGGTGTTATCCCGACCAAAGGATAGATACAAAGAGGTGTGTGTATGCATATAGGGCTAAATTATATACGCATCACATTCCTAAAACAGCCATTTGATTAATTAATCAGATTCATTGTTTGCTACATAGTCAAAGAGCATCTGCTAGTCTAAGGTAATAGACCTATACGATATATGTACTTAACCAGATTAGGAGCCGTGGCCCCAACCCTCCCTTTGGATTAGTTGGGTCAAGTCAAAAAATTATAGAAGGTCTAGGCAAATTTTATGGTGCTAACTTGACCAAAGGCTAGCTAGAAACAAGTGTGTGTGTGTGTGTTTAAGAATGAATAATCTATCAATAGTTTGATTTCACAAATTATTAAACCATACAATGAGATTAGAGACCAATTAATTTGTAAATAACCACATATTATGTATACATTAGATACCAAGTAGATAAAGTTAAGATTATATTGACATTTACATCTGATACTGAAAAATAATGTATTACATCTTATTATCAAAGAATCATATACAAGGGTTATCTATCACTAATAAAAATGATTAAGCAATGGACGATCTTCTGTTACTGTTGCAGTTGTCATTGTAATCCCAAGGAAATAATCTCTTACCTATCACCATCCAAAAGATTCAAGTCCATTAGTACTTGACAATAATTGGGAAGATGGGTGTCAACAACTCCCTCCCCTTGTTATTGGTGTCAAGAATTAAAACAAAAACTAACATCATAACACAGATCAAGTATTGTTTTTGGACATCGAGTCATTTATTTGCATCATTTAATTTCAAAAAAAATGGGCAGCATCTCCTTTGTAATTAGGACCCATTTTCAAAAAGTCGAGTCCAATGCCATCTCATTCGAGATCCTCACATGAGGATTAAGGCCTTTCTTTTAAACATTGGAGTGATTTTAGAGTAAAATATTAGCACTAATTTCAAAAGTTGTGCATTAAATTCACCAAATAAGTAAAGTGTTTAAAGAACAATTAACAGTATAAAATTCATTAATGTGAGTATACTTAGCTACAACCATATTGCTGCAGTTGTATAACTAGCATCATCAATGTGAAAAAAGTCAGCATCAGCTACACAATAACAATGACTTCCCAACCCAAACACAAGTGTGAGAGATCTGTTAGGTTACAACTAGGTTTTTCATGATATGTGATATTTGACGACTTTCTAAAAACCACTTCCATCTCAGTAAGGAAATTTGAAAACCTCAATTACTTGTATACCATGTTGGTAGATTATCAGACTAAGTAATTGTATCTTACCACATAAATATGGTAATTAACACTAAAGTATGGATGTCCAACAACTTCACAACAAAAATCAATACTAGGTTAGTTGAAATTCATGATTCAATATATCCTTAGAGTTGTAAATCCAAACAGATACAATCCAAAGTCTATCCGAAGGTCATCAGTATTCTGCTTGTACTTATTTATTATGCTGAAAAAAACAGTCCTCTACCTCTTGTATGCGACCCTCATATGAGATTGTAGACCCACACAATATATTATCAATCAACCAACTTGAGGAGTATGAACATTGCCAGCTTTTGTGTCAATGGTTTTTACCATTTTTCCATTAACAGTGCATTATCATAAAAAAACTTAACATAGCCACCAACCACTTCAAATGTTAGACATATTGAGCAAATGTTACACATATTGAGCAGGTGTATTATGTGATGCTTGATTACTAACACATAGTTAACCGTAGATGGAAATCATTTATACATGTGTTAAAAAGCAATAACTCTACCATCATAAAAGGATAAAATACTGAGTAGGTGCAAGAGCACCTATCTCAAGTCCTTGTTGTGAAATTGTAGATTGGAGAGTGTTATCGATCAAGTATGGGGAGTCTACCCGACCAGCATCAGTAGACATAACGAATTCTTGGTGAAGTTTTCATTGCCCAAGCGCAAGCATATGCAAGGAAACGGATCTATGAGTAGAGCCATAGCTTGCTGATCATGAGAACCAACTCCCATCATACAAGTTAAAAAAAGAGGAAAATTACTAGGTGCGGGTATGTGTGTGCGCACAAATAGTTACATAGGATTAGTCTTGTCCATGCAAAGCATGTGTGCGTGCGTGTGTGTGTGTGTGTGTGTGTGTGTGTGTGTGTGAGAGAGAGAGAGAGAGAGAGAGAGAGAGAGAGAGAGAGAGAGAGAGAGAGAGAGAGAGAGAGAGAGAGAGAGAGAGAGAGAGAGAGAGAGAAAGAAATAGACAAAACAAGTGTGTATGTGTATGTTCTCTCGCCTGCGTTCGCTCTCGGGACAAAGGCAAACCAGAAGGAGACGTGGGATGCAGAGAATGCGAACCACTCTTATAATAAAAGAATGACCATTCCAAAATTAGAGGGGCCATTTAAGCACCCATGTCTAGCGTTGGTTGACTTTATTATGATCACCCATATTATCTTGATTATCTCTTAGATCACTAGTTCAAGTTGACCACCTGTTCACAGCTCCAGCTAAGCCAAAAGACACACCATCAAATAGCACGATTAGCATAGGGGAATATGTAAAGCATTTAGTAAACCAAGCTATTATCGATTGTGCATGTGTGTGGGCAGAGAGAAGGGGCTCAAAAGCAGTTCAAAGACGGATAATGCCCACTAATTCAGTAAAATATGGTTAGTATTTGCTTTATCGATCGTGCATGTGTGTGGGGAGAGAGAAGGGGCTTGAAAGCGGTTCAAAGATGGCTAGTGCCCACTAACTGACATTATGACCTATAAGATGATAAATTGTATCAAGATATGAGCTATGAACCTTGCTCAACTCAAGATATGAGACATAATTTGATGTATCCTTTAGTGGGACAAGGATCATAGGTTGCAGAGTTGTCGGCAAAATTAGAGTACCTGATCAAAATTAGAGTACCTGATCAAAAGACATGGCATAGAATCATAGAATTCTTGGGGAAGGGAGGCAGAACTGCATAGATTAATGTGTCCTTGAGTGGGACAAGGATTATAGGCTGTGTTGGTCATAGATTTCCTTTGAAAGGAAGGCACAAAAGGCTTAGCTATAGTTGGTTAAGGGCAAGTAGAGTGATTGTCTGGTCTATAAGGGGTGTGTGTGTATACTTAGCTACAACAATATTGTTGCAGTCGTATAACTAGCATCATCAATGTGAAAAAAGTCAGCATCCGCTGCACAATAACAATGACTTCCCAGCCCAAACACAAGTGTGAGACATCTGTTAGGTTACAACTAGGTTTTTCATATTATATGATATTTTACGACTTTCTAAAGCCCACTTCCATCTCAATAAGGAAATTTGAAAACCTCAACTACTTGTATACCATGTTGGGAGATTATCATACTAAGTAATTGTATCTTACCACATAAATATGGTAATTAACAGTAAATTATGGATGTCCAGCAACTCCACAACAAAAATCAATACTAGGTTAGTTGAAATTCATAATTCAATATATAGTTAGAGTTGTGAATCCAAAAAGATACAAAAACAGTCATCTACCTCTTGTATGAGACCCTCACATGAGGTTGTAGACCCTCACAGTAAGCCAAAATCTAGTAGCAATCAACCAACTTGTTGAGTATGAACATCGCCAGCTTTTTGTTGATGGTTTTACCATTTTGCCAAGAATAACCGTGTATCATAAAAAAAAACTTAATACATCCACCAACCAGTTCAAATGTTAGACATATTGAGCAGGTGTATTATGTGATTCTTGATTACTGACAGGTACTTAACCATAGATGGAAATCATTTATACGTGTGTTAAAAAGCAATAACTCTACCATCATAAAATGCATACATATATTGAGTAGATGCAAGAGCACCTACCTGAAGTCCTTGCTGTGACACTGTAGATTGGAGATCGATCAAGTATGGGGAGTCTATGCGACTAGCATCAGTAGGCATAACGGATTCTTGGTGAATTTTTCATTGCCCGAGCGCAAGCGTATCCAAGAAAACGGATATGTGAGTAGATCCATAGCTTGCTGATCATGAGCAGCAACTCCCATCATACAAGTAAGAAAAGAAGGAAATTCCTAGGTAGGGGTATGTGTGCGTGTGAGTAGTTACATAGGATTAGTCTCCTCCTCATAATGTTTCATTTTAGAGCATACCCTTTGTATTCAAAATACATAAGTATAGATTACACATTATCGGTGAGCAGGAGAACCCCATAGTATTCCCATTTTTTGTCTATAATAGGTTGGCCCTAATTGGATAAAGCAATTCTACAATATCCAATTAATTACCATAATAAGAGAACTTTTCCCAAAGCACAGCGGTGGTTCTCTATCTGATTTTTTAACCCAACAAGGTGTTCTTACCAACGAGATCTTTCCAAACCCTTGTGACTTTTTGTTGGAAAAAGCTAGGTTAATTATCTCTTTGAGCACTTCAAGAAAGCCATAATTTCCTGAGAGAGGAATGTTTTCATAACATTGTGTAATATCAACAGTGAAGATACAATAGATATTTGTAGGTAAGTTGATAAATACCTCCGCTGAATTCTTAGCAAGCCAGAAGGTACAGCATTCTATACCACTGAATCTTTTAAGATTTTCTCTTCTTTTAGCACAAAGATTACACATCTCATTCATGATAATATTTAGACAAGAAGTTACATCTTTCGTAATATTGGAGAATATACAGTTTGAAGCGTCAGAAATACATCTGAACTTTTGTTTGTGTTTTTTAGAAGTTGGGAACAAAACAGGAAGCTTACTAGAAGCTTCATCGTAACCCATATTGTCCAAATCTCTCAACAATGCTAGAGCTACATCCTTTAGTGTTTCATTTGTCTTTTCAAATTCAGGTCCCCCCAGCCTTACCAAGGCAGCTTCATATACCAGTTTTTTATAGATGACTGATACAGTGTTTGCAGCTTTATCAAGCCCGACAATAAACCACTCACGATTCATCTCATGACATTCTTGCATAATTTTTGGTGTGACCCAAGTAGTATTCAAACTGAGCCATTTTTCTGGCAGAAGATTAATCTTTTGATAAAAGACTGTTTCTAGTTTCTCAGTGAGATCCTGTTGGATCTGTTGCTCTAGTTGAAGCTTTAAGGCTATGTTTAGCCAAACATTCTATAAGTGTAGAAAAGTCCATTCTAGGGGTTAAGCGGTTCTACAGTTATGTGATTCAAACCCATTCCAAGTAGATTTCAAAGAGAAGAAGCCTTAAGGATAGTAAGGTTTGTCATACAGACATGCGAACCAAGTGATTCGAACTCCTTACAAAAGGTAGTAATATTTTCGTAGTTACATCTTAAAATAGGTTCATACCTGAAAAAATTATTTGAATATACAAAGATTTTAATAGTTTCAGAGTATTTCGAGCCAAACACCATATTATCTATTAAAGAATGATCACCAAATACCAAATCAAAACTTTCTATAAAAATGGGTTTAGGTGAAAAGAACTCAAAAATTCTATTCGTGAAATGACAATGAATGAAACAAGTACTGCAATCCTCGGCTTTGCTTGGTAGATAGTGCCTCCCGATCTCATTGATCGCTACCTGCATAGTCACATTTCCAACAGATGTTTAAGTGGTAGTCCTCGACCCCTTCCTCTTGTAAAGCTTCTAGATTTTCCTCTTCCAAAATTGGAGTCAAAGGAAGTAAACGTGGAATTTGTAGTTAGCAGTGTGTTGGATCTTTTTTGAGAGGGGGATTCATCATCTTCAAAGTTAGGTTTTAGCAAACCAAGAATAGTTTTTATCCCTTTGTAAGAACCATACGTAGTCAGGAGCATTCCTGGTTCATTTGCCCCTAGCTCTTTGAGCATTTCAACCATCAAAGTACAAAATTGTATGGAGGCAATTTGCGCCAAAACTAACTCCTTGGCTTGTCCACCTAACCATGAACAGATGAGAGTAAGATGAACTAATGTAGGCTTTTCCGGGAATATAGATTCCAGATTGTTGATGGCAAACCAAACTGCATGGTCGAACCATATGATGGTAGACTCACAAGACGCTTTAGGGTCCAAAAATCTGCAAGCACACTTGAGATAGGGTCTGTAAATATTCCAGACCGATTCTGCATAATAATCAGCATTGTTTTTATTCAATTCCATGAGTCCTTTCGTTCTCACATAAAGTCCTGCATTAGACCCACACTTCTTAGAGTCCAAAAAATTCATGTTGAACGGAGCTTTAATCAGCTCACCTTTGTCTAAACATTGCACTCCTTTGAGTATCTTCAGTCGAGAGTCCTCCATTGTGAAGGCAGTTAGATTTGCCAAAAAAACCCAGGTCTCTATAGAAATAGGAGCCAAAACTCCTTTATTAGGGAGTAACCAAACTTTGTGCTCCACCCATAAGAATTCCACCTCAACTTGTCGTACTGGTAAGAAAGGAAATATCATGGAAACCTTATGGACTGATTCCAAAAGCAAAGTTTCACTCAGAGAACATAAATCTTTTTGAAATTCTTTAACTTCTTCCACAGCTGCTGCACACCTACAGAAAAGACTGTTGGTAGGTGGGAGAATCAAAATAGTCGGGGCTGTGACAAAACTCGGGCTGAGTCCACATTGCTTTCTGAGAAGGCTAGCAAGTTCAACACCATCAGATGAGAATTTAGCCAAGTCCTCTTTATGTGCCTTAGAGATAGTCGGGACATTTGCAATAATTTCAGAAATAGTTGAAACACCATCCTTACTGTTTTTGACTAACATTGCTAATGTTTTGACCCATTTGTCAAATGAGACTGTGTGAATAAGGGAGGTATTAGGATTACTCGACAAGGCCACAATGAGAGCAGATTCTTCAGCATCTTGAATGCATCTTAGAACCAATAGTGAAGCTCTTGAGAGTGGCTTCATTGGCAATTCCAATCCCTGATACAAGGAAATAGCCTGAAGGAGGCGTAGTTAGAGAAAATTCAAAAGGAAATTATATAAACGAAAGAATCTTAGAATCAGCCCTATTGTTAAAGGTTTAATATAGTAATCTTGTAGCTTTATCAACCTTCAACCAATCAGAAATAATTCATAATGACTATGTGAGGCTAGCCTCTCTAGTACATATTGAATGCACACTCTGATCAATCTGTCCTAGCAAAAATTCCAGGAGCTTGGTCCTGGCCCAATGGTAAAACTGGATCTAAGGGCCAATGGTGTGTGTTTTAGTTATCTACATATATTACCCACAAATGAACATACATATGTTCAAAGACCAAGGTACCCAGATAAATACAAGGTTTATTATACAAAACAAACTTTACACAACATGATTTTGTATAAATAAATCTAATCAGTTTGGTACAAGTCACCATCCAAATGTAGAAATTCTTTTACAAATTGCGAACCAGCAACCATTCCTCCCAACAATAAAGCAACCAAAAAGATGAATCAAAGAGAGTATCCCTCACCTGCACCCATAGAACAACATAACCTTTTGTTAGCATTGGTTCTGTATGGGCATCCTAGTTGTTATCCATGTCACAAAGTTTCAACTTCTTTTTGCAAATAAACTTTATTAGAAAATGAACGAACTTTAATAAGACTTTGGTAGTCAGTTACATCTTCATATCAAAATTCATTCATTTACAAACTGCCAATGATTTTCTTTTAAGTATATTTATAATTTATCTCCTTCTTCGTGCAGGTTCGATTAAGGTATGCTCTCTGCCTTGACTATGCCCTGTTCTTTGCCGCAAATGCTGCTATATATTCAGCCCTAGCTGCCTTAAGCTTTTTTGAGATCTGTGCTCTCTTGATTGGATCAACAGTAGTACTCGTTCGAGCAGTCAACCTATATCTTGGTAGACCCTGATATCAGTAAACAAATAAATTTTACACACTTTAACAAATTTCTTTATATATAAAACCCTGAAAATTTTTGCCATAATTTTGAGCCACCTCTTCTGCTCTCAAGTGGCTGGACTCCATAAACACCAGAATACAACAACAATTATTAAACCTGAAGTGATATGTACATACTACGGTCTAGCTCCTATCCATGTCCCATTCTTGAACATCTACCTCAAGGTCGAGCCCTTCAAGGTTAGAATCAATTACTAGGGTTATCTTTCGACCAATTTTACGTCGAAAATCAAGAACTTGAAGTTACATGGTCATGCATGTTTAACAGCATTACTCTACATTCCATAAAGAGTTTCCCTTGAAACCAAAGAAAAAAGTTGAACCATCAGGTCCGAGAAATACCAGCTCAAGCCAGAGCAGTCTCAGCCAGAGCCAGAGTAACACTATACCCTTCTTGGTTCAAATCTTATTTTATGCCAAATATCAAGTAGTCAAGCATAAAGAATAATGAACCAGAATATGGCAGCACGGGCGAGGCCTCCAAGCAACTAGTAGAAGGTCAGATTTTATTGTAAGTCAGAGCAAAAAGTATCTAAACCATAGTATATTTAATGGTAGCATCATCACGATGTAGTGGAATAAGTATGTACAAAACCAAATCTATGCAAGATATCCAAGCAACTGATGAAGGTTAGATGTTTTGCAATCATCATACCATACAAGATCCCCTTTCAAAGACGTAAGTGCCAGGGTCAGATATGTTATTAGCCAGAGCTTGAGCCCGAACCAGATTCAAAGCTAGCCATAAAGCAGGTTGCTTCAAGCTTTTGTAAGATACAGCCCTTGTATGTGTATGAAAAAACTATATCAAAGTAAAACATCCAAGTAGTAAGGTCCGATTCTCTGTAAGTTAAGAGCAACCACCTTATACCATAATACCATACGTCTTTTATTTAGTGAACGTATCAAAAAACCATCAGCTCCGAGAAGTATTAGCTCAGGCCAGAAGAGTACCAACCAGAGCCAGAGTTTCCAATGGAAATACTATGTTACTTCCTCCAAGAAGTATTAGCTCAGGCCAGAAGAGTACCAACGAGAGCCAGTCGGAATTCCATGTAAAGCACAACCATCCTATACCATAATATCAAATCCCATTTAGTTAGTATAGGTATCAAAAAATCCTCAGTCCCGAGAAGTATCAGCACAAGCTAGGGAAGTATCAGCCAGACCAGAGTAACACTATACCTTTCCTGGTCAGAAATTAGTTTATACCAAATCTCAAGCTGTGAAGAATAAAAACCAGAATATGCATGTATACAACAGGTTTTTATGGTAGTACGGGCAAGATCTAAGCCAAGCATCCAAGCAGCAGTTAGAAAATGATATCCTTGTCAGCCAGAGTTCCCATTGGGATCCAAGTACTAGCTGAACTACCAGCCCATAGCCAAAAAAACTGTAAGTAACATCCCTAGTTAGAATACTACTCATTCCTTACCCTATTGATTAGTATCCTCACAATCATCAGGTGTTTTGGCACTCAACCATGTATATACTACCAATATTTTGCCAATTTTGACAGGGTTGAGCATGTAAAGAGTCACAATAATAGGTCATGGAAACCTTATCAGATACGTCACATCATTCTCAAGGTTTTTTTAGAAGCATTATTAGATCCATTTCTATAAGCAGATTATTTAAAAAAAAATGGTACAGCTTTTAGACAAAGGTAGAGAAAATTATTCCTTCTCAAAAGTTTACACCCCTAGTACTGCAACAGTTTCTCAGAGCCGACAAAAACCAATGTCAGTATAGCAAAATCTTGCTTAGTCCAGCCCCTAAATGGGTCACAAAAAACCTTTGTAAAGAAACCCGATTGTTTATATATATTTTTTTCCATGGTGGCATAACCAGCAACACCACCAAGATTTCAGTCATATACTCATCATTAGTAAACAAAACCAGAATAATGTCCATGTCTATGCAAGATTTGATGCCATTTTTTTTAAAACAGTAGAAAAAAGCTAAGTGTGAGTGCAGTCAGTATTAGGCATGAAGTAAAAACCAAATTCTTTTGCTACCTACTGACGGGAGCAAAGCGAACCCCAAACCCCCGACGGCCTCTAAAACACCGGGGACCGAATGGCGCGCCTCGAGCCTGTCACGGTAAAGCAAATAGGGGGCACCACGTAGCTTCAGCGGCTAGGACGCAAACAACACGCCACCATAACAAAGTTTTCATCCAAGAGAGATGGATGCTTGGGGGTAGTGATGAAGAGGAAAGGGAATGAGATCAAGTGAGAGAGAGAGAGAGAGAGAGAGAGAGAGAGAGAGAGAGGGGGGGGGGGGGTATAGCGGCTTAGTACTTAGGCACCACAAAAGGATGGCGAATCCGCACACCCTTCACACATGCACAAGCTCACTCCAAACACAAGACTAGGTGGCGATTCCACACACCTGACATGGGCAAAACATTGCAAGAAAACATACTCACAAAACCTCAAGCTTTATTTAGAGAATAAGGTGATGAAATTGGGAGCATACGGTAGGGGAATGAGAAAGGAGAGAGTGGTAGAGCACATGGCGGATAGGTGGGAGTTGATGGAGAAGACTCGCACGAGGGTTATGGCCATCATCCTTCATTTAGTTGCCCTTCATCTTCCATAGCCAAGGGTGTAGAGGTCATGCTCAAGACAAGCATGGTGATTGCGGTGATGGTGATGGTGTGGGTGTGTGTGTGTGCACTAGGCACACAGTGCATAGTGTGTTCTTTGGTGATGTTGTGTGTATGTTTAGTGTGATAGTGACCCCTCTTTATATAGGGGAGGAGGGGGGAGGAATTCTAGAATTTAGAAATGAAGAAATCATTATCTACATAGGCCATGTGATTGTGGGCCCCACTTGTCTGGCTGTGTGTATATGTGCCAGAACAGCAGTCTCATGAGAGAGAGACTAAGAGAGAGAAATGGGTTGATGAAAAAAGGTGAGAGGTGACATGGAGAATAAAGTAATTACAAGAGGGGAGAGAGGGGAGTGTGATCAGAGGTGAATCTGTGTGCAGATGTGTGTGAACACAAGAAAAATCAGGTAACCACCGGGTGGGGATGGGTCTGTGGGCACCTTTTTCAATGAAACTGAGTGTGTGTGAGTGTGGGGGAGGTTATTTAGCTACAAGACAAGAGACATGGCGCCCTTTAGAGAGAGAGGGGGGTATTTGGGTCATGGGATATGATAGGAGAGAAAAAGAGGGGGTGGGGTATACTATTTTGGAAGATAGGGTAAGTTGCATGTGAGTTAGGGTGCATTATTGGTGAGTTATAATGCATTATTGGTGAGAGGTGGGGTAGCTTGAGGGGAGAGAGAAAGGAGAAAGGACAAGGGGAAGAGAGAGGGGGTTGACCTTTTGAGTGGAGGAGAGGAAAAGGGACACACGGCGGGACAACAATGAAGAAAAAGGAGGCAAGGTGGGGATGGGCTGCCCCGCAGGCATGAGGTGTCCTTTTTTACCTTTCTCATATATTTACATAATCATACTTTATTTTTTTCTTACTTTTTCCAATGCCTTTTATCACTCCCTCCCTAAGAGGGGGTTTTCATGGGGTGGGGATGAGAGAAGAGGGGTATGGGAGCTTGGCTTGTGAAAAGCCCCCATCATTAGCCCTCCCCTTATGGCTAGAGGCATTCATGCCTCTAGATCATTTGTTTCTTCTTCCGCTTAGCTGTAGGATCCGATATCGAGTTGCCTTCTGAACTATCCATTCCATTTGGCCATTGGTGAGATTTCTAGGATATTCGTTAATCTGTAACAGGTCCGGGTGATAGCTTGTTTCTTGGAATAGTGTCGGTTGATTAAAGGGGAAGCCCATGGCTTCTAGAACTTTGTGCCAGTGTCCTCCTGGATCCCAAGTGAAAAATAGGATCATTGTCAGCAGTGTCCGAACAATAAAATTTGCATGCCAAATTGGACCAAATTTGTAACCACCAGTAGCGAGAGGGGAAATGAGCATCTTGGCTCCTGCAAAGACAGAACCGAAAATTATGATTCCCAAGAGTGTACCAAGAATCCACCATATATGGCCGCCTTGTTGGTGTGGTGAGCTCAAGTTGTCTTCAGAGTCCTGCTTATTGCCATGACTAGAAAAAACTGCAAGCATATCATGCTTCTTTTGGGTGTGCTCAAACATGTCAGCTTCCTTTATTGATGCTAATAGCAAGCCACCTACCTTGCGGCTTAAATACAAGCGTAATTCACTTACCTTTCTCCAAAGAGAGGATGCACTATTTGTAAAAAAATGTACCAAATTGCGAATGAGGTCTTCATTCTTGCATTCTATCAGGCTTTTGTCTATCCATGGCTCCTTTGCTCTTATCTCCATGCTGATCTTCTCTCTATATGTTATAGCAGCTAGCCATAGCCATAGGTCTGATGCATCCCATGCAAACACAATGCTGTGTTGTGGAGGAGTTTGGAACATCCTTAAAAGGTTGGCAACATATTGATCATCAAACTTACTATGAACATCCTCACATAAACTGGAGGCATTACCTATCTCCAAGTTTATAACATCTTTCAGTAGACTAGAGGTATTACCCATCTCCAAGTCTATAACACTACACAATAAAATCTTGCTCGGCTGCCAAGCCTCTGGAGAAATATCCAACTCCAAACCTTCAATCATACTTACCTCTTTGTTATGGTCCTATAGTGAAACTGCCTTGATGCAAGATTCCTTAGCTTGCTACATTTTCTTGGGTCCATGCTGGTGCACAGGCTTCCGTTTTCAAAGCCCTCCCCTTTGCTTGATATGTTGTCCATCTTCTGCAAAGCCTTGCTAGCAGGCTGGTCTTCCTCTTCTCTTGTATCTTTCATGCCCTTTGCATTCCTCTTACTCTGACGAGGCCTCATCAACACTTTACACCTTCTTACCCTTACTGCCCAATGCTGTCGATTGATCGCTTTGGTGCCTATTTCATCCAAGGTTAAAGATGTACTCACATTTGTAACACAATTTTCTTGACTTACCTCCCCCACCTGGGTAGCATCTTTTGATTCTTTAACCTCTTGTTCCACTGCTTCAGTTCTTTGAATAGTCTTCTTACTTAATCCTTATTCTGTTACACTCATCTTGACCTCTTCTGCAAGACCAATGATACTTGGTGTGCGGGTACCAATTGGTGGTGGGCGTAGGATGATTGTAAGTGGTGATTGTGGTGGTGGTTGCATTGGTGACTGGCGTCGAATTGGTGTGGCCAGCTGTGGTTGCACCGCTGGTGGTGTGATTTGAACAGATGGGATTGGTTGCCTGAGTGGCGGTGGTCTTGCTCTTGGTGGAGAGATCTGATTCTGTCTCCCCCCTCTATTGAAATTCTGCCTCCTCGGGTGTGGGCAGTAGTACATTTCATGGCCATCTTCCCCGTAGTTGTAACAGTGGTACTCTGGGTTCTGCCTTCGTTGTCCTCTTCCTTGTTCTGGGTTCCTGCCAGGTGCATGCCCTTGCTGCACCAGATGCACAGATAAACTCTCTAGTTGGGTGGTGATACGACTCAGCAGGTCTTGCTCTTCTGATGCCTCCTGCGGTTGGACTCTATGATTGGCTGTTGCAGTCACTGGGGTTGGTTGTATCGAGCTTGTTTCCTCTGACTTGTTTACTCTTTCTTGCATGCGTAGCTTCTTGTCTTTAAGGCGGGCTACTTCGACTGCCAGCTCATATGTTCCAGGAAACCTTCCCTTCACCTTCTCTCTAAGCGGCGACCATAGACTAGCAATGAAACAGTCCTTCTTTAGGAAATTAGGCGCTCCTTCACCTTCCTCCCGCGAGGCAACCCATCTCTCCCATAAGTCCACAAATTTGGACTCGTAGGTGGCATACTCCAGCAGGCCTCCCTGCTTTAATTCTGTCAGTAACTGCCATAGCCTCTCCGAGGTTGTGCCTCCACCAAACCTCTTTACAAAAGTAGCCATTAACACATCCCATGCATTCTTGGTGGCCTGGGGCAATGCATTATACCAGGATTTGGCCTCTACTTTCATCAGTAGAGGAAAAATTCTAAGTCGTGAAGCATCGTCATCTTTGTTGGAGACGATACAAGCAATGTCGAAATCATCCAAAAAGTCGGTGGTGAGATCCTCTCCCTTCTTTCCACTGAACGTGGGGAAAGAAACACTTGCCATGGTAGTGACTCAGGAAATTACAAACCTCTTTTTTCTTTTTTCTTTTTTTACATTACATTAACAGTGCGGCTCATAGCAGCCTTTTTACAAGGGTGGGTGGATAGGTTAAAACAAGATAAAGATAGAAACATTAAAGGAATGATGGTAATCTAATATGGGGAGAATGATAGGGTTCGGGGTATTGAGGATTTCTCCTAGTACCGTCGCACCGAATAGGTGTACGATCTTCTGTTGGTAGAAGACTTTCCTATCAACATAGATATTCACATGCATATGCTGCAAGAATCTGAACGAGAATGCCGTTGGCCCTTTTTCCATCATGCACAGAGGATGAAATACTTACTTATACTCTTATCGTGCCAGTGTTGATGAGTCGGCACATCCACAAGAGGTCGTCGCCTTTCATGGGCTCTACCTTTCCTTCGTTGCTCAGCACGTACGGGGTGATGGCGACGCGTCTGACCACTCCCAGCCTCTTGGCTAACAACAATTGCAGGTAATTTCCGTAGTCGGCGTGTTGCATGAATTCTACTCCATTCAGTTGCAACTCGTCCCCAGCCCACTGGGTTTCTCCCGTGGTAGAGAGCTTCTTCAGGATAAGTTGTACAGGGAGAGGAGGAAGATCCTCCACTCTCTTTCCAAAACAGCGAGAGCAGTAGCCGAACCACTCTTCTCTAGGAAATGGGAATCTTCTTACCACTTCTTCTTCCGGATTGTCGAAGTGGATTGGTAGCACTCGCATGCGTCGTGCAAATCGGTAGGCGACCATTCGCCGCTTAGCTTCGGATGACTTCCTCTTTGGCAAACTGGGTACAACCCGGCTTTCTGAGCTTGAAGCACTTGCTTGGCCAGATGCTCCTCCCTTCGGGGTCATGTGTTTCCAGACTGGCTTATCTTCTCCTTGCCTTTGGCTCGAGCAACCCCTTTAGGCCACTTTGGAGTTATAACTTTGACTGTAGTTTCTTTAGGGAAAAGAGGTCTCACCGTTTACTTCCCTTCCTTGATGTGAATGACTTCTTTGCAATGAATGTCGATGTAGATGAATTCAGCCCTTTCGCTGCCTTCGTTGCTGGCACTCATTGACAGTGTGCCTTGGTTGACAACAGTGATGGCACTTCACCGACCTCCCACCTGATGCTCTTAATTTATAGTTAGAACGAGCGACACGAGATGGAGAATTTACCTCTTAAATGCTGACGACACTGCAGCCTGGCAGTAGCACCTCAATGAAGGCGGCTAGTGCCTCCTTCGTCTCTTCTTCTTCCGTCCTCCAATTAAAAAATTCCTTCAGCCATTCGTCCATGATTGATAGTGGGCGTCACTTTCAGCATTGTAAACTGAAGAGTCTTAGAAAGCCCTCCTCAGTGGGGGCACCAAATGACGGGAGCAAAGCGAACCCCGAACCCCCGACGGCCTCTAAAACACCGGGGACCAAATGGCGCGCCTCGAGCCTATCACGGTAAAGCAAACAGGTGGCACCACGTAGCTTCAACGGCTAGGACGCAAACAACACGCCACCATAACAAAGTTTTCATCCAAGAGAGATGGATGCTTGGGGGTAGTGATGAAGAGGAAAGGGAATGAGATCAAGTGAGAGAGAGAGAGAGAGAGAGAGAGAGAGGGGGGGGGGGGTATAGCGGCTTAGTACTTAGGCACCACAAAAGGATGGCGAATCCGCACACCCTTCACACATGCACAAGCTCACTCCAAACACAAGACTAGGTGGCGATTCCACACACCTGACATGGGCAAAACATTGCAAGAAAACATACTCACAAAACCTCAAGCTTTATTTAGAGAATAAGGTGATGAAATTGGGAGCATACGGTAGGGGAATGAGAAAGGAGAGAGTGGTAGAGCACATGGCGGATAGGTGGGAGTTGATGGAGAAGACTCGCACGAGGGTTATGGCCATCATCCTTCATTTAGTTGCCCTTCATCTTCCATAGCCAAGGGTGTAGAGGTCATGCTCAAGACAAGCATGGTGATTGCGGTGATGGTGATGGTGTGGGTGTGTGTGTGTGCACTAGGCACACAGTGCATAGTGTGTTCTTTGGTGATGTTGTGTGTATGTTTAGTGTGATAGTGACCCCTCTTTATATAGGGGAGGAGGGGGGAGGAATTCTAGAATTTAGAAATGAAGAAATCATTATCTACATAGGCCATGTGATTGTGGGCCCCACTTGTCTGGCTGTGTGTATATGTGCCAGAACAGCAGTCTCATGAGAGAGAGACTAAGAGAGAGAAATGGTTGATGAAAAAAGGTGAGAGGTGACATGGAGAATAAAGTAATTACAAGAGGGGAGAGAGGGGAGTGTGTTCAGAGGTGAATCTGTGTGCAGATGTGTGTGAACACAAGAAAAATCAGGTAACCACCGGGTGGGGATGGGTCTGTGGGCACCTTTTTCAATGAAACTGAGTGTGTGTGAGTGTGGGGGAGGTTATTTAGCTACAAGACAAGAGACATGGCGCCCTTTAGAGAGAGAGGGGGGTATTTGGGTCATGGGATATGATAGGAGAGAGAAAGAGGGGGTGGGGTATACTATTTTGGAAGATAGGGTAAGTTGCATGTGAGTTAGGGTGCATTATTGGTGAGTTATAATGCATTATTGGTGAGAGGTGGGGTAGCTTGAGTGGAGAGAGAAAGGAGAAAGGACAAGGGGAAGAGAGAGGGGGTTGACCTTTTGAGTGGAGGAGAGGAAAAGGGACACACGGCGGGGCAACAATGAAGAAAAAGGAGGCAAGGTGGGGATGGGCTGCCACGCAGGCATGAGGTGGCCTATTTTACCTTTCTCATATATTTACATAATCATAATTTATTTTTTTCTTACTTTTTCCAATGCTTTTATCACTCCCTCCCTAAGAGGGGGTTTTCATGGGGTGGGGACGAGAGAAGAGGGGTATGGGAGCTTGGCTTGTGAAAAGCCCCCATCACTACAAATCCAAATGCACAGTTCTTTCAATGTCAAGGAAAGGGTTCCATAGTACCAAGCATCATTTCTATTATGCAAAGGAACTTGACCTGAGAAGAAGCAGAAGCCAACGGTTGGACTTCCAAGACTTGCTTTCCTTTCATCATAGTTTAATACACTTCAAGATAAACTTCTGATGGACTAACCCTCAGTTACACACACAGAGTGTACAAAGAATCCAAACTCACATACTCGCCAACTAAGTGAGGCAGAACCTCACCTTTTATATAGTTGCTGCTCAGAACAGGCCGAACTTCCATCGTCTTGAAGATCATCTCTAGCTATGTGTTAACCCTCACATCTCACGGACACCCATCACCTACGATGGACGCGTATTATGTATTTGGTAGAGTCAGGTACCGGGCTTGTCGGACCAATAGGGAAAGGTAGAGTGATCGCCGATGAGAGGCGCACTTTAACTTGGACATTCAAGGGATTAGTTGGTTAAGCATGGGCGCCCAAGTGTGAATGGGGTGAGCTCCTATAAAAGCCAACTAAACCTAATTTTTACTCATTCTCTCATTTGTGCAATTGAAGAGTGCTCTTGCTCCATCTCCATCTTCTTCTTCTTCACCTCCTTGTGTGTGTGTGTGTGTGAGAGAGAGAGAGGGAGAGTGTGTGTGCGATCGAGCATTACGAAGGCACGACGGCGGCGAAGCGGTTGAGCGCGGCACGACTGCAGCTTCTTCTTCATCGCGGCGAGGAATCCACCACGAAGGCGAGCGTAGAGCGGTGAGTGACACACCCTTTGTTTTCTTGAGCTTGCTAGTTTAGGCTTGTTGTGTGCTTGGAGCCGTTTGTGGCTCGCATACGGTGTATTGGCAAGTCCCTTGCTTCGACAGTGCGGCAAGAAGCGCACACTATGCACTCGGTGGAGGCGGGTAGCCTTTAATGGCCCATGTGCTTCGTCAGCATCCCTTGCCATAGACGCTTCCCAATTTTGCCGGTAAAATCCGCGCGCTGTAGAGCATCCCCCAATTCTCTCTACTTGCTGTGAGTATGCCCCCAATTTTAGTAATGCTCACTTAAGTGCAAATATACCTTTAAAGGGTTTTTTTATAAAACTAGCTTCCCCAATGTTAAGTTAATACTCCTTGACATTTGTGTGTGTGTGTGTGTGTGTGTGTGTGAGTGAGTGAGAGAGAGAGAGAGAGAGAGAGAGAGAGAGAGAGAGAGAGAACAAGTGTATGTCTATGTGCTCTTCCCTACGTTTGCTTGCGGGACAAAGCCGAACCAGAAGGAGATATGGGTATGCAGAGAACGCCAACCACTCTTATAATAAAAGAATGACCATTCCAAAATTAGAGGGGCCATTTAAGCACCTACGTCTACTTATGTTGACTTCTTTATGATCAACCATATTATGTGATTATCTCACAGATCACTAGTTCAAGTCGACCACCTGTTCATAGCTCCAACTAAGCCAAAAGACACACCATCAAATAGCACGAGTTGCGTAGGGGAATATGTAAAGCATTCAGTAAACCAAGCTATTATCGATCGTGCATGTGTGGGGGGAGAGAGAAGGGGCTCGAAAGCAGTTCAAAGACGGATAATGCCCACTAATTCAGTAAAATATAGTTAGTATTCACTTTATCGATTGTGCATGTGTGTTGGGAGAGAGAAGGGACTCGAAAGCAGTTCAAAGACGGATAGTGCCCACTAATTGACATTGAGACCTATAAGATGAGGGACTATATCAAGATATGAGCTATGAACCTTGCTCAACTCAAGAGACGAGACATAACTTGATGTATCCTTTAGTGGGACAAGGATTAACGGTTGCAGAGTTGTCGGCAAATTAGAGTACCTGATCAAAAAACATGGCATAGAATTCTTGGGGAAGGGAGGTAGAACTGCATAGATTAATGTGTTCTTGAGTGGGACAAGGATCATAGGCTGTGTTTGTCATAGATTTCCTTTGAAAGGAAGGAAAAAAAGTCTTAGCTATAGCTGGTTAAGGGCAAGTAGAGTGATTGTCTAGTCTATAAGGTGTGTGTGTGTGTGTGTGTGTGTGTGTGTGAGAGAGAGAGAGAGAGAGAGAGAGAGAGAGAGAAAGAGGTAGCGTGAAGGACCAACACCATCATATTGTAAGAGGAAGAGACTACAGATGGGAGGATAAGGCATGTGAGAAAGAACCTATGCTTGTATAGAATTGGCAACATGTGTCCCTATAATATTGAGAGAAAGGGGCTCAAATGCAGTGAATCAAGCTCAAGTTCACAACATCAAGTTTTATAATCAATTGGGAGGTGCCATGAACCTGGCAAGGAAAACTAGGAATGTATTTGAACACTCTTGTAGAATGAGGTGGGTAGAGAGGGAGTTAAGGAGAGAGAACTCCTAAATGTGGGTACCAGTAGGTGCTACAACCATGACTAGATCCAACTTTGAATTGGTAACGTTTGCCTATTAGTAGTTGTATCCTTTAATGCATACAATGTGCTCATAAAAATACCAAATTCCCAATTTGTCCAATAATGGTTGACCCCTTGGTGGTCTAGAGCAAAAAAATATTATCAGAGGCCTTAAAAAAAAAAGACTCTAAAATTGTGCAAACGTAAGAAGGCTATTTTTTATCAGATATGCGACAAGTAAGTGTGTGTGTGTGTGTGTGCGTGCATGCGTGCACGCGTGTGTGCATGTGCGCGCACGCACCTCACATAGTTTAATAAAACTTTGATTGCACTATTCCACTTCAGCCTATTGATGTTGTCCCTCAATTGAGAGTTTTTGTACAAAACCCTTAGAGGTAGTATGTATATTGCACTTTAATTTGACAACCAGATATATATACTAGAGGCTCAAGGGTTACCAAATGGTACTATTAAAGTAGTGTAGCTATCAGCCATATGGATATTGTGTGTGTGTGTGTGTGTGTGAGAGAGAGAGAGAGAGAGAGGGGGGGAGAGAGAGATGTGTGAGTTTTGAGAGAGAGAGAGAGAGAGAGAGAGAGAGAGAGAGAGAGAGAGAGAGAAGGAGATATGGTTGCAAATGCGATGGAGAGAGGAGAGCACATTATGCTACAAAAAACGTGGCATAAGTTAACTAAATTTCACCACCACTATTATCACGGCTACTATCGTACATGAAATTTTCAAAACGGCCAAAAAAAATTTGAGGTTGCATGTAGACCAACCACCATTCAATGTGACACTTCCTAGTACTAAATTTATCCTTTTTATTTCCTACACCTATTCTTCTTTTCAAACTTTTTGGTTATTTTTAAAATGATACTTTTTTATTTCACTGTTCATAATGTAGATTTATTCTTACCGATTTACTATTCATTTTTAATTAAGCCATTTTTTATTTTTTCATAAACATTGAATCAGTGTAGCTCTCTTTCGCATGTGTGCATTTTATGGCAAGGGGGACTCATTCAAGGGACCATTTTATGGTGGCAAGAGGGACTCATTTAGGGGGCGAGGGAGAATTTTAGATCCTTGAAACGTCTCTACATATCAACCACTCCACGTAGAGGCCCCAATGGAAAGATTGTGCTTCCTAAAGCCCATGAACTCCAACCAAGGTAGAGCTTGATCGAGTGAAGGGTTCCATTGCCTGTATTTGCACACCAACAAGATAGATGAGATCACTAAAGGGAGATTTCACAAAGGCAAAATAATGTTAAAACGTTCTCTCATTAATCCTGAGTGCATCCATGAGAGGATGAGTGAAGCAAAGACACGCGAGGAGGACATCACCAACAAAGAATGGGAGTATGCATGATGATTTTATCTTTATAGTTGATTGTATCCTTTTATCTATCCTGTAGTGTGTTACCTTTAACTCTATGTGGTCAAAGAGTCAACACTTTTGTACATTACATTGACGAGTGTTGAACCACCATGGATTGTGGCATCATGGACAACTTTCAATAGGCCGGGTACTATGGGACTATTGAAAGGATACTAAAACTTGATTTTAAAACCTTCCATACGGACATCTTCGAGTGCAAGCAATTTGAGAATGTGAGTATTTTTTTTATTGTGTTGTCATTTAGTGTCACACAGAGGCTATATACACTATACCATGAGATAAGGGAGATGTGGGTCATGTCATCTTGACGCTTTGACATGGATGCCAAATGTAGCCCACAGCCTCACCTAATTATTTGAAAGGACAAAAAACTTGAGGGTCGGATCGATGTGCTTTGGTCGCCATGCATGCCAAATTTAATGTAGGGTAAAAGGGCCAGTTAAAAACTGGGGTCCAAAGGAGAGACAACACTTGGGGACAAAGAAAAGATTAAAAAAAAATCATTCGAAAGATAGGTCAAAATTACAACATGACTGAAAATAAATTATTAGATACATCTTGTCTCTTTATTGGAGCTTCACACTCTCATTTCGTGTCAGGAAGAAGTGGATGTCAATGGGGTGATCATGTCTGAAGGGGATGTGCAAGTGCTTAGACAACAAATACTCGATGGTATGCAAAAGGCTTGGCAAGCCATGAGAGAGAGGTTGAGTACTGTGCTGAAGCATCCCTATGAATTGGTAAAAATTGGTTCTGTCAGTGCATATGAGGCAAGTCTGTTGGTTGAAGTTGACCAGCTAAAAAAGGAAAGAGAGCTTCAAGCCAAGATGAAAGAGAAATTAGTTCTTGAAGATGTAAAGCACGAGGAAAAGTAGGTTTAGCTGTTTCTAGAGGAAGCAAAAGGTTCAGGCCAATCACTGAAGGAGCAGTACAAGAAGAATGTGGAGAAGAGCAATCATGATGAAGAAGTGCAAGTAGTTGAGACAATTGCAGCCGAGCATTCAATGCTAGAAGGAGATGGTTCTGATCATGATGATGTTCTCATACTTGATGCTGAAGCTAAAGTTGCTGCTAGGAAAGCTGTGGAACATGAAGTCTAGCCCTAGTTATATTCAGAATGAGCAGTAATGTATCTTTTGTTGTTATGTACCTTGATCAAGGGATGTGTGGACTCGAGTTGGATTTTTACAAAATCCACCACCGGGGCATGCCATGTGTTGTCTCGATAATGCTTAGTCGAATATTGTTGAGTCTATTATGTTGCTCAGTCGGATATTATTTAGTCACCTGTTGCTTAGTCGGATCTTGCTGAACTGGATAAATACATTTAGCATGTGTGCCAAGACTTGTGGGGATATAACCACATTCAGGTAGGTTAGTTAGAGAGAGAGAGGACTTGACGCTTTGCATGGCTTTGTGAGAGATTCGGAGTTGTAACTCTGTTTTGGTGAGAAATAGGAAACTCTGAGTTTCCCGCTTAATCTAATTTTGTTCCCGAGTTTTACATGTGAGTTAGAGTGTTTCTATGCTGAGTCTGATCATGAGATGGCTGGCTGCTTGTTGCTTGATAGCATGTTTGAGTGTGAGTTGCATTTGTTGATAAACCCCAATAGTTTTTTTTAATGGAAACATCTTGGGTGTTGGTGTTAAAGATGATTCCCATCACCTCCAAAGAAGATTCCTCTTCGCTGGTTGATGCACTAGTTGATGTGTCCTCATCACTTGAGTAAGGACTCTCCTCACTCTCTTTGTCTACCGTAGTTTTGTAGTTGATATCAAGTTGCTTTCCTTCTCGCCGATCATACACCATCGACTGACCTTTCTTAATGATCCGATCACCCACTTCCCCATTTTTTATCTGCATTCACAACAATAAGCCAAGGCCTTCCTAGGATAATGGGATAGCCCTCCCCCTTGGCTGGCATGACATGCATATCCACTCGTGCATCTATGTTACATACAAAAAATTTACATTTTCAATGATCCCCAAAAACTTCACACTTGAGTTGTTGGCTAGACTAGCTTGGCAACTAGAGGACTTTGTAATTTGAAGCCCTAGTCTCTTCATAGCTTTCTCTGTGATCACACACATTTGGGATCCACCATCAACATATACATTAGACACCATTTACCCCTTATGAAAGCATCCACTATGGGCTCAACATCCTTTTGTAGCTTTGAGCCACAACTTTAATGGAAACATTTTCTTTCTTTTTTGGAATTCTTGTACTTTCCAATTTTGGCCACTGCCTTTTGACTTTGATTGATAGATGTAGAAGTTGCGGCCACAAAATATTGGGCTTCTGAGTTTGTAGATCCTCCAAAATGTTGTAGGGCTCTAGTTCCTTTTCCAATGGGAAGTCGTTGATACCAATTTTCCTTTGCTTTGATCTTTTCTTCTTGTTATTCTGAGTTTCTTCCATCTTTGACTTCTTCTTCTCCTAGCCGAAATTTTTCCTTCACTTTTCATGTCTTTATCCTTATCATGTGCTCTTGTGAGTTTTTCTGTTGGCATAACATCAAAGTTTAGAGTACTTTCATCCATTACCTCCTCTAGCTTGATGATGTTTACTCCTCTTTCTTCTTCCTCATGTGGGACAGGGGGGGGGTGATGGTCGACAAAGAATTTGTGGAGCTTGAGCAAGTTCTTGTTGTGCAATGAGAGGTGGGGGTCTGGGGGGATATATGTCTCTAGGGAGTCTCCTTGGGTGAAAGCAATTGTACATGCCATGGCCCATTTCATTGCAATTCCGACATCGTATCTCTTGACCTTGCCGTCCTTGGTTGCGATTCCATTCTCTTGGTTGTTGTTGTTTAGGTAGGCCCTACACTAGATTCAGGGTGAGATTCTCAAGTTATTGAGTTAACCATTGTAATACCTCTTGTTGAGATTATCTCCTATTTGTGAAGATTTTGCAAGAGGGGCCCTAGTTGGTGCTTCCATGGTTTGCAAAGACTCCCTCTCAACAACTTCATTCACACCCTTTTCTCTATGTGCTAGAAATTGTAGCTTTCTAAACTTGATGATGGCTACCTCACGTGCTTATTCAAAAGTTGAAAGGAATTTTAACTCTATTTTGGCTCTTAGAAGTGGATACAAACAAACCATGAATCTCTCTTTCATTAGAATGTTAGGTGCACAACCATGGTTTTCTAGTGTAGCCTCCCACCTATCCCATAGATTGGCAAAGGTTGCCTCGTAAGAAGGGTAGTCTTCAAGTGATACCTGCTTATGTCCAATTAGACATTTCCAAAGTCCTTCTGAGTATCACCTTGCCTAAACTTGGAGAGGAAGCTTGCTCGTAGTCCCTCCCAGTTTGACTTGATTTGAGGTTGTAAGGTCTCATACCAAGCTTTAGCTTTTGCTTTGAGAACAAGTGGGAAGGCTCTAGCCTCACTTTCTCTTCATCTCTCCCGGATATGAGATGTGCCATCTCTAGGTTGTCAAGAGACTCTTGCGCATCTTCTCCATTTCTTCCATAAAATGTGGGAAAAGCAAATGACATTTTGTTTAGATTTTTATTTCTTTTCTAAGAAGCTTTTCTTACGAGAAACACAATATTGTTGACACTATAAAGCTGATTACATTAAAATAAAAATGTACACATCCATCGTTAATTTGCATTTTATCATAGGTAGGATAAATCATCGATCGTTAATTTTCATTTTATCATAGGTAGGATAAATGGATTGACTGACGCATTGATCTCATTAAGGAAATTGGATCCAAATATCCTTCTTATTATGATTTAAAACTAAACTTAGTTGCAATGATTATGTGAATAGATTGACAAACAATAGGCTTAAAAGGTTCATTGGTTAGATCTTGATTCATGTGCTACTCTTTGTTGTCGGTTTGAAGACCTTGTTTCTTCCTATAGCTCTTAGATCTTAAAGAGCACCCCTTCACCACTCTTTGTCCCTACCTTTAAAACAAAATGAGCACATGAACATCAAAATAAGTTTCATAATTGATCATTGGAAGTATGATTGGATTGGGTGATGCCAATATTTCCCTTAGTCTTTCTGCACCAAACATAAAAACAATGCGTTACTCGAAAAAACCTTTTCTATCTATGTGAACGTTTACTCTAATGTGTTGTGAAAAAATGAAAGGAATAGATGGGGACTCCATTGTTCGTGAGTAAAAACTGAAGGTAATTGGGAATATGTCCTCGGTGGGGGCACCACTTTTATGAGAGCGGACTTTTTGAAATGGGGCCATTAATCCCAAACCAATAAATCGACCCTTACAAACTAAACAAGAATGATGACATACACTACTTGGGGCACCACCTGCTTTTGGGGATAGAGAAAGGAACCAAAGGAAAAACACAACACACACACACACACACACACACACACACACTCACTCAAGCAATGCGCTTTGAGAACCCCTTACCGTACATGTTTAGGACACTTGATACCACCAACAATTCGAGCAACATAAGCCGATGCACCAAAAGAAAATATGATTTTCACGAACTTGTTTTCACCTTCTTCCATAAGAGAAACACATAGGATATCTACACTCCACTTCACTTAAGTACACATCAAAGACCATATGCACAAACTTGCCTCTTCTACAAAGGAATTACATACAACAAACTAGCATGCATTGCATAGAGAGCTCATCTCCATCAGAACCTTGTCTAAGAATTCTTCTTGTGAAAAAGGCAAAACAAAGATGTATTTCCATTATTGCAAGGCTAATGATTTATGCAATGCCAGGACAAATACAATCACCATAAGAGTGATCCACATGCATATGTGATGAAACAAGAGATTTGGAGCAAGAAAGATCGTTAAACTAATTTGAGGAAGTGTGAAGAAACAAGCCAATAGAAAATTTAGAATAGAAAACTTACTTGTTTTTGCGCAAGTTTAAGAGGAGGAAAGACTTTGGCAAACCATCACGAGTTGCAATGTTTGGATTGTCGGAGACGACTCAATGCTCATTAACCATGATAATGAGAGAGATCATGATGTATTTACATATAATTGAGGTGCTACAACTCTTATTGGATTGATAGGGTAAGAGATTATAGAATAGAGAGGAGGGAATATAATGGCACTTCCTCCAAAGAAGAAGGCTAGGTTTGAGAGATTGAGATGTGAGTGAGAGAGAGTTTAGGGATTTCTCTACTATCGATCAAGACCAAAATGGAGTTGGGATAGGTGTGTGTGTGTGTTTGAGTCTCTCCACGAGGGGCTGTTTATAGATGTGCAAGAGTGGGATTATGTTACAGTTAATTAGGGTGAGTGATTAGCCCTAATTAAGTGTTCTTTGACCACTTATTGAATGTTGCACATAAAATGGATTATTTACTCATGAAAAATAGAATTTTAGATCATGAAGTCTCCATAGGGGTGCATAATGTATGTGGGCCCCACCATGATATGCCCTATGGGTAGCTCCTGCAGGGTATCATCAGCTTGTTTGTCTTGGTCTTGAAAGCATCCTTAGATCGGTCCCATATCATGCATGTGAACTTAGATATTAATTCACCTTATAGAATAGGAGTAGGGTAAGATAAAATCTTATCCTTTTTTATTTACCTGATTTATAGTGCTCTTTTGATGCGGTTGTGACATGTTTACACTGTTTTCACCATAACTTTTGACCTATAGCTCAGAATGACATGCTTTGAAATGAAAATTTGACCTTCTCAAAGTGTTTGATATGAATTTGGACTAGTCTCCATGCCCATGCACCAAGAAATTTGGTTTAAAAGGTCCAAAATAGGCTAGGGCACCTTTTTCATCCAAGTCTTCTTGTACGGGCCCTTTGCTTGTATGCATCCAAGGGGAATCATGCATTTTCAAAAGGGTATGATGCTTAAACAAAGAGGGGAGGGACCAAAATCACTTGATTTTGAAAAGAATATACAATTGGGGTTTTTCTTTTAGAAGAGCTAGAGAGAAACTATGTGGACACTACAAGAGGCTCTTCACATTAGCGACGCTCACACAGCGACGCTCAAAAAAAAAATTCCCGGCGTCGCTATGAGCGTCGCTATAAGCGTCGCTATGAGCGTCGCAAATTTCTTTGTAAATTTGCGACGCTCATAGCGACGCTTATAGCGACGCTCATAGCGACGCCAGCTGGGGTAAAAAAAATAACCGAGCGCGCCCAAAAACTCAGATCTTAGATCTGAGTTTTTCGACGCCCTCAAGCAAAGAGCAGGTAACGCTCTCCCTCACTCTCTCTCTCTCTCTTTTTCTTTTACACACACACACACACACACACACACACACACACACACGAGGAGAGGAAGGAGAGACAGGTATGCTCCTTCCCTCTCCTCATTCTCATGTTCCCTTCCTCTCTTTCTCTCTCCCTCGCTCTCTCTCTCACACACACACACATACACACACACATATAGTGTTTTTGAGAGAGAGAGAGAGAGAGAGAGAGAGAGAGAGAGAGAGAGTGCAAAAACGCACACACATACATAAACAAAGAATGCACACACACATTGAGAGAGAAAAAGAGAGAGAGAGCATGCATAAACAGAAAACGCACGCATTGAGAGAGGAAAAGAGAGAGAGAACATGCATAAACAAAAAACGCACACATTGAGAGAGGAAAAGAGAAAGAAAACATGCATACGATCCAAAAAAACGCACACACATTGAGAGAGAAAGAAAGAGAAACTAAGGGAGCGTCGTAGGAAACTAATTAAAATTAAAAGACCTAAAGATCTAGCCGACGAGGAGTTGAACTGAAGACCTATTATTCAAGAGAGAAATGGCATAATCAATCTATCATACTTGGCATGGGTGATAGAAAGGTTATACCATTTATCTCTTTTTATTGGCACACACATCCACACACGCGCACACACACAGGAAGAAGAGAGTTATAACGTCGTAGGAAACTATTTTAAAAGACGTTAAAGATTAGGTTATATGTAGACTTACATTAAATTAGATTTAGGTTTATTTTTAACTAGATTTACATTTATTTAAGCTAGATTTAGATTTATGTTATATTAGATTAGATGCGGGTCTCCATAGACTGCGATGCCTGCATGAAGCGGGTGAAGAAAGCCCTCAATGGAATATAGGGTATTGCTGCCTTCACTCATAGTGGGCTCCGTCGATCCAAAAGTACTGGTGAAATGTCTTCAGAAGATAGGGAAGAAGGTGGATCTTCAGGGCGGCAAGAGTCACTACATCCCCGACACAATGACCATCTAGACAACCTCTAGTCATTAGACTTACGTTAAATTAGATTTAGCTTTATTTTTAGTTAGATTTACGTTTATTTAGATTTACGCTTATTTACGTTAGATCGAGTCCACGCAAGAATTACTTACGGTTTAGGGTTTAGAGTTAGACGAACAGTGAAAAGATCTACTGTGAAAAGATGTTAAGATGAAGTGAAGTGCTACAGCTAGAGAAGAGGCAAAGGGATTTTGTCCACTACATGCAGTATCATGTAGACGTGGGTGTCTAGATTTCTTGTACCCACAAATATAGGTATTGACCAATAAAGACGAGATTATAACCCGGTGGTTCTGATCTCCGTGCACCTCTAGACCGAGGTGTGCGGGGATTGGACATGACTAGAGAATGTGAGGTAAAGAGAGAGAGAGAGAGAGAGAGAGAGAGAGAGAGAGAGAGAGAGAGAGAGAGAGAGAGAGAGAGAGAGAGATAAGACGAAGAATGCCAATAGAATATTAAATTTGTTGTCTAGGTTATAAGTTTTTTATCCTCATTATGAGTAGCGACGAGGATGTGGGACCGTCCAACCGAAACACCTATCTCTCAACGAGGGTCTTATGTCCTTGTAATCAATGCAAGCATGCTGTGCGACGGACAAGACGTGTTTCTTTGCAGCACGTTCGTGAATTTGGCGAGTTCGATCCATCTATTATAGATCGAGTTGTTGCCAATTATAACTCGTCGGACTCTGACGCTGGCCAACAAGCAGCAATCTTGCAACCCAATAGACGTGTTCGCAGGCGCTTTGGTCAAGCAGCATATGTGAGGCCACAAGATGTAGCCTCTGACAGCTCGGGGGATGATCATGCAGAGCACATTCCCAACGAGGCAATGTTTGAGCCCGAGATTGATGAAATGATCGAGACGATCATGGATTCAGAAAGGCTTATCTATGATGATATGAAAAGTGAAGCCGATACATCATTGTATAATGGAGCACGTATGTCTAGATTGAAAGCACTCCTGGTTCTTCTCAACATGCAGGCAAAGTTTGGATGGAGTGACACTAGCGTCACAGCGCTTTTCAGGTGATCTATTACAATTAGTTTACTTTAATAGAACTCATGGTGTATAATGATCTGATAGATTTTTACACGACTGTATCATATTTTTATGTTGTGTAGATTGCTGAAAGAGCACATTCTACCAGCTGACAATGTGATGCCAGATTCCCGAGATGAAGCAAGAAAGATTTTGCGAAACTTGGGGATGGATTACAATTCTATCCACGCTTGTCCTAATGACTGCATTCTTTTCAGAGGGGAATACACAGACATGGAGAAGTGTCCGAAATGTGATTCCGAAAGATATCGAGTAGATCTCCACGGGACAAAAATTCCACAAAAGGTTTTGCGACATTTTCCTTTGCTTCCTCGCATCAAGCATTTCTTCGAATGTAAGTCCATGGCCGCCCTAGCATCATGGCATGAGGAGAATAAATCTTCGGATGGTGTGCTACGAATTCCTGCAGATTGCGCAGCCTGGAAACATATAGATGGAACATGGTCGGATTTTGCCAGGGAAGCTCGAAATTTGCGCTTAGGCCTGGCTATGGATGGCGTAAATCCATTTGGTCAAAGATCAACATCTTACAGTGTATGGCCCGTTGTCATCGTCAACTACAACATTCCCCCGTGGTTGACTACGAAGAAGGGGCACCTATGGCTAAGCTTGATTGTGCCAGGGCGATATAAAGTGGGGAATATGGATGTGTATCTTCGTCCACTATTGGAAGAGCTACAACAATTGTGGATTGGCATAGAGGTGGTGGATATGAGCCGACACACAGGACGACGGAATGCTTTGATCAGAGGTATTCTAATGTGGACCATGCATGACTATCCCGGGCTAACAGAATGCTCAGGTGATCTATTGACACTCCTCTCTCAGACACTGTAAATCTGGTTTTTCCCCATAGTTGATCTATTATCATGTGTATACATGCAGGGCTTCAAACAAGCGGATACAGAGCATGTGTCACATGTGGACCTAGACTGAATGCACGTAGGGCACCCTCACTGAAGAAGCAAATCTACGAAGGTCATCAAGCGTATCTTCCGGAGAATCATGTGTTACGCGACGGCTTTTTGGGAAGAGAGCCACCAAGGATGTCTGCACAAGCATGGTTAGAGCAGAAGGAGATGTGCGATGACGGATTGCCTCCAGGGATGAAGAGACTATCTCTATGGTACGAGTTACCATACTGGCCTCGACTCGTGATCAATCACTTGCTCGATCCAATGCACATATTCAAGAATGTGGGTAATCTACTATGGGACCATTTGACCGGCAAGAAAGATACTTTGGGAGCCAGAGTTGACCTTAGAAATGTGGATCGTATGGAGCAATATTGGCCGCAAACAGCGTCTGATGGATCGATAAAACTTCCTAAAGCACCATGGATTTTCACAGGAGCCCAAGAACGCAAAGTAAAAGAGGCCATTCGATCTTTGCGGACCCCCACTGGCGTAATGCACTCGCTCCGAACGTGTTTTACTAAAGAAGGAAAGCTTACCGGTTTGAAGTCACACGATTGGCATAAAATGTGTCAGGTACGTTCATAGTGGACTTTAATATCATTGCATAAAATGTGGACTTTAATATCATTGCTGCACATACTTTACAGTTTATTTTACCGGTTGCCATTGAGGGATGTTTGTCTCTCGACATCCGTAACACAATCTACAAACTTGCAAAGCTGGTGCAATGGATCTCACAAAAGGAGATCGACGTAGACTCCATACCATTCGCCAAACTAAATGCTGCGGAGCTTGTGTGCATGTTTGAGAAACATTTTCCTACTACAATGCTAACCATTCAGGTGCATCTTCTTATTCACATAGTTGATGAGGTGGAAATAGCTGGCACAGTTCATTCCAGATGGATGTTCTTCTTAGAGCGTTTCATGAAAACGCTTAAGGGATATGTGCGTCAAAAGGCACGTCCGGAGGGTAGCATGGCAGAAGGTTGGTTGGTATCAGAGTCCCTAGTGTACATTGGAGAGTGGCTAGACGGATTTGATAAATCCCGGGACACGCTATGGCGAACCATAGATGATGAGCGCATATCTGGGATTGTCATGTGCAATCTCGGTGTTGAGAAGAAGATGACGGAAGATCTAGAGGCTAAAATCAACCGATTTTGCATGCTTCACAATCCAGTGATGCAAAAGTGGATTTCACAATATGAGGATGCAAAGCAAGAGCGACAAAGGGCACGAATCGAGTGGAGACGGGGAAGACGACCACCGATGCACTATCCAGCGGTTCTGGAGAGCCTACCAACCTTCATGAGCTTAAGATGGTTGCACAACCAATTGAAAAGCGCACAACAATGCGGTGACGAAGTGACTGAAGAAGAGTGGGAGTACTCTCGGGGTTGCGCGACCAAGGTAAGTTTGCAATGTACGACTAGCAAGTGACTTTATTTATAAACGTTTGAACGGCCACTCATAATCTTTGTTCGTTGTAGTATAAGTCATACACAGCAGCATGGTGTAAAGGTCGACATTTTAGGGTGGAACGAATCGACAAAAAGCGTTTTACTCAAGATTGTGGAATCATGGCAAAATTTGAACAGTCTAGTCGACGACGTTCCTCTGATGCAGATCCCGTGGTGGCGGAACTCACTTACTTCGGCACGCTGCAAGAGATTTTGAGGATCGATTACAGAGGATTTTTTGTCGACTTGTTCGACGTGCAATGGTTCAAGATAATCATGGAGGGTCGAAACGCTACTGTGCGTAGAGGAGAGTCTGGTTTTCTTGAGGTGGATTCTACTAAGAAATGGACTGACCTAAGAGACACTTTCGTACTACCCGAGCATTGTGAACAAGTAAGTATATAAATAGTTAACATCCCCCTTTTACAAGTTATGTGCTTGAAAGCTCTCATGTAAGTTATGTGGCTCTGGCAGGTAGTATTTCATCCTACAAAGTCTACATCAAACTGGTGGTACGTCATAGAGGTAGCCCCTCGTAGTGCAAGGACGTATGAAGGCTACCATGTGCCAATCACAACGACATCAATGGAGGAGATCAGAGAAGATGCTCAATCAGAAGCCGCTGCGGTGGTGCCAGACGAGCATCAAGATGCTACTACTCTATATGGGGTGCATGCAGAGGAGCTACAAAATGAAACAGAGGATATGTGTTTAAACGGAGAGCTCTATATAGATATAGGAAGTTATGCTGAGTTATGCGAGGATGAGAGAGAGATCTCTTAAAGCCACAAATATTGTATTTGAACAATTTTGCTCACATCTTTTGATTGAAAATTCTGAGTTTTCGACTTGCCTCTTCTATCACTCGATTCATTGCGTCATTGTATTTATATGCGTCATTACGTCATTGTATTTAATGGTCTTTGCGTCATTGTCTACTCTATTCATTCAATATTAAGTTTAAATATTCGTGTGTTTAATGCAGGTATGGATGATGAGGAGTTTCTTTCTTCTTTGTCACCGCAGCAGAGACAGTGGTACGTGGAGCGTCATCGCTCTGGCGCATCATCGCGCGTTCCTACACCATCCGCATCTCCCTCTCTTTCGGAGCATTCGGCGCGCTCCGAAGCTTCGGCGTCGACGAGACGAGCGTCACACTCGTCTAGACACCGGCGCTCTAGTGGTGGCGGTGGCGGTTGTTGTGGGGATTCCGCCACCGATGCCTCCACACCGCCTCGTGTTCGACGAGGCTCTTTAACCTCCCCTTCTTTGCCCGCCCCCACACCAGCCACAGCATCGCCGTCTACGCCAGGTTTTGCACGGCTGACTGTTCCTAGAAGCTACACACCTCTACCTACTCCGCCAGGAGCCACCCCACTCGACACTCCTCGCTTCGGGGCCCAGACGCCGGTGGAGACACCTGACGTCCGTACCCCCATCGACACGCCGCTAGAGACCCCTGCCGGGACACCCAGGTTCACGCGTCACCGGCCAGAGGGCTTGCCTTACTCCGTCGACATCAGCGGCGGCATCATCATGGATGATGACGGCAAGAAGGTGATCTCGCGCATGCGTGGTCTTTGCTCTCAGCTGTTTAGACACTATATACTAAACAAATGGAGTGAAGTACCAAGTGATTTAAAAAACAGAGTCATCAGCATACTTCATGATGAGTTTCCCGTTCCAACACGGGATCAGCGCTTCAATGAAGACCTGATGAAGATTCGAATGCGCGAATACTGCAAACACAAGCGTTCCGAAGTGCAAAAAGCAATCAAGAATGGGTGGAATAGGCCAGATTGGCTGGCCAAAGAAGATTGGAAGAATGCGAAGAAAGCAGCGCGCGAGAATCCCGACAAGTGGAAGCAACAAAAGGATGCAGCCAGAGCGCGAGTAGAGGCAGGGAGCTCGCACCACTTGGGGAGCGGTGGATGGGCATCATTTGAGGCCGATTTTGTAAGTCTTTTCACATTGCTCTTTATGCATGTTCGATAGTTTAGGGTTTATGAGTTTTTTAGTTCTAACATAATGAAATCTTTGTATGTTTTGACAGTGGTCGATGACAGGACGTGATCCCACACCGTACGAGCGCGAGTACGCAGGCAGGAAGGGCTTAAACGCCCTGATGGACATTCTCAGTTCTCGCAGCGGCATGGTTAGTATTAGGGTTTACTCTTTTTTATTTTTTGTATTGTTTTATAAATGTCGTTATATGTTTATACTTACTGAAAACTGTCTTATTGTCTTTTTTTGCAGAATCCGACAGATACGCCGCTTGGACGCGATGAGACGTCTGATTAGACGACGTCAGTTTAGCCGTAGCTAGATAGCATTAGTTTAGGGTTTCTCATAGCTTATGTATCATGAGACGGATTTTATACGTCTTTTTGAACCATGTATATTATTACATTTGTCACCGCAATTCCTTTTGCCAATCAATTCTTTATGCCTATGATGTTGTACAATTGTCATTATTACATTTGCCAATCAATTCAGTTTGTCTATGATGTGTACAATTGTCAATTTTGCAAACAATGCGTCTTGTGGGTGACTATTTTGGGTCTATTATTTACCTTTGCACTTTTTTTAAAAAGTGAATCAAGTACAATATGGTTGATGGGTGGCAGGCATTCAATGCCCTGCCACCAAAAAAATATTCTCTCAGGCGTCGCTATATGCGTCGCTATTTATGGCTCTGTAGCGTCGCTATATGTGTCGCTATACTCTTCTGTGAGAGCGTCGCTATAAGCGTCGCTATAGGCGTCGCTATGAGCGTCGCTATATAGCGACGTCTATAGCGACGCCTATAGCGACGCCTATAGCGACGCATATAGCGACGCTCTCGTAGCGACGCTTTTAGCGACGCTTATAGCGACGCCGGGGGTTATAAAAACCCAGTGTATTTCCGTCGCTAAGAGCGTCACAAGAGCACATAACCTCTTGTAGTGGGAGATTTCAAGAGATATTGAGCCACCTAGGTAGGGCAAAGGAGATTTATCAGGCTAGATCATAAATCTTATGTAAAGACAAGTGGAGAGTTGGTTTTTCATGCTTATTTATCTATATGGGGTGGAATATGGATAAACTATTTTCTTACTACTAATCTACAAGAGGTTAGGTAAGAAGTTTGGAGAGAGGATGGTTGGTTACTATACGCGTAATTTTATTTAAAGAGCAAAAAAGAAAAGGGTAGTGATATAAACATATAAACAAAGGTGAAGATTTTAAGAAGATTAAGGTGTTAAAAGAGGAGAGTAAATTTACTCTTGAAAAACTAGTAGGGTAGGAAAAAAAAAACATACGAGTAAAAGGAAGTTGAGTAGGCTAAAAATGTTGCAAAAAGACGGTTGCTATTTTATGACATTCAATGGCTACATGTTGCCCCTAGTTTTGAGTAGCCAAATGATCCTATCATGACAAGAAGCCTTTTTCTATTGTGACGCTTGATTTAGAGGGTATCACATATGTGATGCTTGTAAAATTTTAACCAAATTTATGAAAGCGTCGCTAAGGCCGTTGCAAAACTAATCGCAAAGTGCTTCGCTTAAGCAACTCTAGCTTTGTGATGCTCTTAGCAATATTTGTTAGCGTCGCATAAGTGATTCCCTCAACTTCAAAACATTTCTACAAAGAATCTGTGGGGAGTCATTTTCTCCCGCAAAAATCAACCAAGGGCAATAGAGCTCAATCCGAAGGGAAATTAGGCACTCCTCCCCCCCCATGCACACACACATACACAAGCGCACACGCGTGCGTGCGTGCGCGCACACACACACACATGCTAGCTAATATAACTATTAGTGGTTGTAGATGTGGCATGGTCCAATACACACAAATTAATGCTAATGTTGATAATGATGAGACTAATAACTAAATGAACCAAATGGTGGCACAAGTTGCTGATGGAGGTGCAGAAGGCAACTAATCGACACTGCATAATGGTGAGTAATTATAATCAACCGATGCATTTGCACTCATGAAATTCTTTGTTACATTTTATATAAGAAGGGAAAAACACATGCATACATTGATTCCTCCAAAATCAACATCCATGCTATCCAGAAGTGCAAAGTGTGGCTACAAAAGCGTTGAGCATTTGACTATGAGGGTGGACAGAAAAGATGTAGAACCTTTGAAGCTAAACACACACTCAAAAAGACCAAAACTCCAACCATGAAATAATCACTTTAGAAAAAAACCAATATCAACTCAAAACTCTTGAATGTGTGATGATTTAGTGTAGCCTCTCTCCCAATTGAACACGTACAGTTCTCTTTCACTCTACTAACACTACAAGAGGTACTTAATATTAGCGACGCTCGCAGTGCAACGCTCAAATGTGAAAACCCACGGCGTCGCTATGGGCATCTCTAAGTTATAAGTAACTTAGCGACGCTCATAGCAACGCCGACAGGGGTAAAAAAATAACCGAGAGCGTCTGAAAACTCAGATCTTAGATCTGAGTTTTCGGCGCGCGCTCAAGCAAGCAAAGGTAACCCCCGCTCTCCCTCTCTCTCTCTCTCTCTCTCTCTTTCTTCTCCACACACACACACACACACACACACACACACACACGAGGAGAGGAAGGAGAGCCAGGTATGCTCCTTCCCTCTCCTCACTCTCATGTTCCCTTCCCCTCTTTCTCTCTCCCTCTCTCTCTCTCTCACACACACACACACATTGTGTTTTTGAGAGAGAGAGAGAGAGAGAGAGAGAGAGAGAGAGAGAGAGCACATGCATAAACAAAAAAACGCACACACACATGCATAAACAAAGAATGCATACACACACATTGAGAGAGGAAAAGAGAGAGAGAGAGAGAGAGAGAGAGAGAGAGAGAGAGAGAGAGATAACAAAGAGAGATAAGAAAAAGAAGAAGAGAGTCTTAGCATCGTTGGAAACTATCCCAAGAGACCTCAAAGATCTAATCGACGAGGAGTTGAACTCAAGACCTGTTATTCAAGAGGAAAATGGCATAACCAATCTATCACACTTGGGTGATAGAAAGGTTATACCATTTTCCTCCTTTTATTGGAGTGCACACACACCCACACACACACACCCGAGAAGAAGAGAGTTTAATTTAACGTCCTAGGAAACTAATTCAAGAGACCTTAAAGATCTAGCTGACGAGGAGTTGAACTCAAGACCTGTTATTCAAGAGGGAAATGGCATAACTAATCTACCACACTTGGGTGATAGAAAGGTTATACCATTTTTCTCTTTTTATTGGCACACACACACACAAACCCATACACACACACGAGAAGAAGAGAGGTTTAACGTCGTAGGAAACTATCCCAAGAGACGATAAAGATTAGGTTAGATGTAGACCTACGTTAGATTAGATTTAGATTTATTTAAGTTAGATTAGATTAGATTTAGGTTTATTTTTAGTTAGATTTAGATTTACATTAAATTAGATTAGATTTAGGTTTATTTTGAGTTTAAGATTAAATTAGATCTAGATTTATGTTTGATGGACTACCTTTTTTTAGATTTAGATGAGATTTTAGTGCATGTCAATGAAGGTGCGCTCATGATGGTAAGCATTCTATGAAAAACACTTTCTCATATGAAAAAGACTCCGTTTTCCTACATGATAAAATTTCTTGCACTCACAGCCTCGACAGTCCATGCGGACAAGCAATTCCACCTGCATGTTTGACTGCTGCTACCATACAATAAGCCGTCATGATCAGTCAATGGAAGAGCAAAATGAGCCTACACCGAAATTAGTGATGCAAGATGACAATTCGAAGGGTCTCTCTCTCTCTCTCTCTCTCTCTCTCACACACACACACACACACACACACACACACACACACACACACACACACACACACACACACACACCACAGCCCATCAAATCTAGAGTAAGAATTAAGTGCTTTGAGCAGGCATCAACTACATTGCAAGAATGGTGTACCTGCATGCTACACACAAAGATCTACTGTGAAAAGATGTTAAGATGCTGTGAAATGCTACAGCTAGAGAAGAGGCAAAGGGGTTTTTTCCACTACATGCACTATCATGTAGCGTGGGTGTGTAGATTTCTTGTACCCACAAATATAGGCATTGACCAATAAAGACGAGATTATAACCCGGTGGTTCTGATCTCCATGCACCTCTAGAACGAGGTGTGCGGGGATTGGATATGACTAGAGAATGTGAGGTAGTTTACAGTGTGAACAAAGAGAGAGACAGAGAGAGAGAGAGAGAGAGAGAGAGAGAGAGAGAGAGAGATAAAAGACGAAGAATTCCAATAGAAGATTAAATTTGTTGTCCAGGTTATAAGGTTTTTACCCTCATTATGAGTAGTGACGAGGATGTGGGACCGTCCAACCAAAACACCTATCTCTCAACGAGGATCTTATGTCGTTGTAATCAATACAAGCATGTTGTGTGACGGACAAGATGCGTTTCTTTGCAGCATGTTCGCGAATTTGGCGAGTTTGATCCATCTATTATACATCGAGTTGTTGCCAATTATAACTCGTTGGACTCTGAAAGCTGGCCAACATGCAGCAATCTTGCAACCCAATAGACGTGTTCGTAGGCGCTTTGGTCAAGCAGCATATGTAAGGCCACAAGATGTAGCCTCTGACAGCTCGGGGGATGATCATGCATACCACATTCCCAATGAGGCAATGTTTGAGCCCGAGATCGATGAAATGATCGAGACGATCGTGGATTCATAAAGGCTTATCTATGATGATATGAAAGTGAAGCCGATAGGCCATTGTATAATGGAGCACGTGTGTCTAGATTGAAGGCGTTCCTGGTTCTTCTCAACATGTAGGCAAAGTTTGGATGGAGTGACACTAGCGTCACAACGCTTTTCAGGTGATCTATTACAATTAGTTTACTTTAATAAAAAACTCTAGATGTATAATGATCTGATAGATTTTTACACAATTGTAACGTATTTTTTTGTTGTGTAGATTGCTCAAAGAGCACATACTGCCAGCTGATAATGTGATGCCAGATTCCCGAGAGGAAGCAAGAAAGATTTTACAAAACTTGGAGATGGATTACAATTTGATCCACGCTTGTTCTAACGACTGCATTCTTTTTAGAGGGGAACACATAGACATGGAGAAGTGTCCAAAATGTGATTCCGACAGATATCGAGTAGATCTCCACGAAACAAAAATTTTGCAAAAGGTTTTGTGACATTTGCCTCTGCTTCCTGGCATCAAGCATTTCTTCGAATGTAAGTCCATGGCCGCCCTAGCATCATGGCATGAGGAGAATAAATCTTTGGATGGTGTGCTACAGATTCCTGCAAATTGTGCAGCCTGGAAACATATAGATGAAACATGGTTGGGTTTTGCAAGGGAAGCTCGAAATTTGCACTTAGGCCTGGCTATGGATGGCATAAATCCATTTGGTCAAAGATCAACATCTTACAGTGTATGGCCCGTTGTGATCGTCAACTACAACATTCCCCCGTGGTTGACTACGGAGAAGGGGCACCTATGGCTAAGCTTGATTGTGTTGGGGTGATATAAAGTGAAGCTTATCTATTATCATGTGTATACATGCAGGGCTTCAAACAAGCGGATATAGAGCATGTGCCACATGTGGACCTAGATTGAATGCACGTAGGGCGCCCCCTCATTGAAGAAGCAAATCTATGAAGGTCATCAAGCGTATCTTCCAGAGAATCATGTGTTACATGATGGCTTTTTGGAAAGAGAGCCACCTAGGATGTCTGCACAAGCATGGTTAGAGCAGAAGGAGATGTGCGATGACGGTTTGTTGCCCCCAGGGATGAAGAGTCTATTTCTATGGTACAAGTTACCATACTAGACCCGACTCATGATCAATCACTTGCTCGATCCAATGCACATATTCAAGAATGTGGGTAATCTACTATGGGACCATCTGATCAGAAAGAAAGATACTTTGGGAGCCAGGGTTGACCTTAGAAATGTGGATCGTAAGGAGCAATATTGGCCGCAAATAGCGTTCGATGGATAGATTAAACTCCCTAAAGCACCATGGATTTTCATAGGAGCCCAAGAACGCAAAGTAAAAGAGACCATTTGATCTTTGTGGACCCCCACTGGCGTAATGCACTCGCTCTGAACGTGTTTTACTAAAGAAGGAAAGCTTACCGGTTTGAAGTCACACGACTGGCATAAAATGTGTCAGGTATGTTCATAGTGGAATATATCATAGTGGAAATTGTGTAACAAATTCGTGTGTGGACTTTAATATCATTGATGCATGTGTTTTGAAATTTATTTTACCAGTGGCCATTGAGGGATGTTTGTCTCTTGACATCCGTAACACAATCTACAAACTTGCGAAGTTGGTGCAATGGATCTCACAAAAGGAGATCAACATAGACTCCATACCATTCGCCAAACTAAACGCTGTGGAGGTTGTGTGCATGTTTGAGAAACATTTTCCTACTACCATGCTAACCATTCATGTGCATCTTCTTGTTCACATAGTTGATGAGGTGGAAATAGCTGGGACAGTACATTCCAGATGGATGTTCTTTTTAGAACGTTTTATGAAAACGCTCAAGGGATATGTGCGTCAGAAGGCATGTCCGGAGGGTAGCATGGCAGAAGGTTGGTTGGTATCAGAGTCCCTAGTGTACATTGGAGAGTGGCTAGACGGATTTGATAAAGCCTGGGACACGCTATGGCAAACCATAGATGATGAGCGCATATTTGGGATTTTCATGTGTAATCTCGGTGTTGAGAAGAAGATGACGGAAGATCTAGAGGCTAAAATCAACCGATTTTGCATGCTTCACAATCCAGTGATGCAAAAGTGGATTTCACAATATGAGGATGCAAAGCAAGAGCGACAAAGGGCACAAATCGAGTGGAGATGGGGAAGACGACCGCCGATGCACTATCCGACGGGTGTGGAGAGCCTAACAACATTCATGAGCTTAAGATGGTTGCACAACCAATTGAAAAGCGCACAATAGTGTGGTGAAGAAGTAACTGAGGAAGAGTGGGAGTACTCTCTGGGTTGCGCGACCAAGGTAAGTTTGCAATGTACGACTAGTGACTTTCTAGATGTTTGAACGGCCACGCATAATCTTTGTTCGTTGTAGTATAAGTCATACACAGCAGCATGGTGTAAAGGTCGACATTTTAGGGTGGAACAGATCGACAAAAAGCGTTTTACTCAAGATTGCGGAATCACGGCAAAATTTAAATAGTCTAGTCGACGACAGTCCTCTGATGCAGATCTTGTGGTGGCGGAACTCACTTACTTTGGCACGCTACAACAGATTTTGAGGATCGATTATAGAGGATTTTTTGTCGACTTGTTCGACGTGCAATGGTTCAAGATAATCATGGAGGGTCGCAACGCTACTGTGCGTAGAGGAGAGTCTGGTTTTCTTGAGGTGGATTCAACTAAGAAATGGACTGACCTAAGAGACACTTTCGTACTACCCAAGCATTGTGAACAAGTAAGTATGTAAATAGTTAACATCCCATTTTAGAAGTTATGTGCTTGGAAGATCTCATGTAAGTTATGCGGCTCTGGCAGGTGATATCTCATCCTACAAAGTCTGCATCAAACTAGTGGTACGTCATAGAGGTAGCCCCTTGTAGTGCACGGACGTATGAAGGCTACCATGTGCCAATCACAATGGAATCAATAGAGGAGATCAGAGAAGATGCTCAGTCAAAAGCCGTTGAGAGTGGTGCCAGACGAGCATCAAGATGCTACTCTCTATGGGGTGCATGCAAAGGATCTACAAAATGAAACGGAGGACATCTGTCTAAACGGAGAGCTCTATATAGATATAGGAAGTTATGCTGAGCTCTGCGAGGATGAGAGAGAGACCTCTTAAAGCCATAAATATTATATTTGAACAATTTTGCTCCGTTTTATTATATATATTGTATTCACGTGGCTTTTTGTCCATTCTCGTAAAGGCAGGCTACCTTATCAACTACTCTGGACCCCTTGCTCTCTCTCTCTCCCTCTCACACACACACACACACACGCTCGGTCTGGCTCTCTAGGTACCTTCCATGTTGTATAACGCTCTTTTGATTTTGCGCTCACATCCTAGGCAATTGCAGCTCCACCACCTGGTTTTTCAACTGCAAGATTTGATTGTGTGCGTGCTCTCTCTCTCTCTCTCTCTCTCTCTCTCTCTCTCTCTCTCTCTATCTATCTCTTTTGATTAAAAATTCTGAGTTATCGACTTGCCTCTTCCATCACAAAAGTTGAATAGAAGAAGAACGTGTTCTGTTGCTGCTGGCCTTTGAACATTCCAAAGCTACAAGCACCTTCAAGTTCTACGTCAAAAAAGAAAGAGATGGTTTGGATTCTTGTAGGATTCTCCCCTTCTTTACCAATTATGCTGAGATTTGTATTCACGCGGCTTCTTGTATTTGAACAATTTTGCTCCGTTTTATAATATATATTGTATTCACGTGGCTTTTTGTCCATTTCTGTTTATATGCGTCATTGCATCATTGTATTTAATGGTCTTTGCATCCACTCTAGGTATCCCTCCCCCCCCCCCCTCTCTCTCTCTCTCTCTCTCTCTCTCTCTCTCTCTCTCTATCTATCTATCTATCTACTTGTCCATGTTTTCTTCTCCATTCATTCAATATTAAGTTTAAATGTTCGTGTGTTTAATGAAAGTATGGATGATCAGTAGTTTCTTTCTTCTTTGTCACCCGAGCAGAGACAGTGGTACGTGGCGCGTCATCGCTCTGGCGCACCATCGTGCGTTCCTACTCCGGCCGTGTCTCCCTCTCTTTTGGAGCATTCAACATGCTTTGAAGCTTTGGTGTTGACAAGACGATCTTCACACTTGTCTAGGCACCGATGCTCTAGTGGTGGTGGTGGCGGTTGTTGTGGGGATGCCACCGCCGATGGTTCGACACCACCTCGTGTTTGATGAGGCTCTTTACCCTCCCCTTCTTTGCTCGCCCCGACACCAGCCACGGCATTGCCATCGACACCAGGTTTTGCACGGCTAACGGCCGTTCCTAGCGGCTACACACCACTAGCTACTCCTCCAAGAGTCACTCCAGTGGACACTCCTCCCTTCGGGGCCCAGACTCCAGTGGAGACACCTGACGTCCATACCCCCGTCGACACGCCGCTAGAGACCCCTGCCGAGACACGCAGGTTCACGTGTCACCGGCGAGAGGGCTTGCCTTACTCTGTTGACTTCAGTGGCGGCATCATCTTGGATGATGAAGGCAAGAAGGTGATTTTGCGCATGCGCGGTCTTTGCTCTCAGGTGTTTAGACACTACATACTAAACGCCTGGAGTGAAGTACCAAGTGATTTAAAAGACAGATTCATCAGCATGCTTCATGACGAGTTTCCCATTCCAACACGGGATGACTGCTTCAATGAAGACCTCATGAAGATTTGAATGCATGAATACTGCAAGCACAAGCATTCTGAAGTGCAAAAAGCAATCAAGCATGGGTGGATCAGACCAAATTGGCTAGCCAAAGAAGATTGGAAGAATGCAAAGAAAGCAGTGCGCGAGAATCCTGACAAGTGGAAGCAACAAAAGGAGGCAACCAGAGCACAAGTAGAGGCAGGGAGCTCACACCACTTGGGGAGCGGTGGGTGGGCATTATTTGAGGCCGATTTTCTAAGTGTTTTCGCATTGCTCTTTATGTTTGATAGTTTAGGGTTTAGGGGTTTTTAAATTCTAACATGATGGATTCTTTGTATGTTTTGACAGTGGTCGATGACAAGACGTGACCCCACACCGTACGAGCACGAGTACGAAGGCAGGAAGGGCTTAAACGCCCTGATGGACATTCTGAGTTCTCATGGCGGCATGGTTAGTATTAGGGTTTACTCTTTTCTATTTGTTGTATTGTTTTATAAACGTCGCTATATGTTTATGCTTATAGAAAGTTGTCTTATTGTTTTTTTTTGCAGAATCCGACAGATACGCCCCTTGGACGTGATGAGACGTCTAATTAGACGACATCACTCTAGCCATAGCTAGATAGCATTAGTTTCTTTTTGTCATAGCATATGTATCACGAGACGACTTTAATACGTCTTTTTGAAAACCATGTATATTTTTTCAATAATGACAATGGTGTTGTAACTATTACATTTGCAAAGTTTAACAATCAAGTGATTTTTCCTATGATGTGTACAATTGTCATTGATTTACTTTCATCAATTTATGCTTGTCAATTTTGTATCTTTATTCTGCAAACAATACTATGGATGATGGAATTAATGGTTATATTATCTTGTGGGTGACTATTTTGGGTCTATATCTACCCTTTCACTTTTTTTCAAAGGAATCAATTAATGAATGCCCTGTCACCAAAAAAAATATCTCTCGGGTGTCGCTATATATGACCGTTGCTATATAAGGCTCTGCAGCGTCGCTATAAATGTCGCTATAGATGGCCTATAAACGTTGCTATAGGCGTCGCTATATAGCGACGGTTATAGCGACCATTATAGCGACTCTTATAGCGCCATTCCCGTATTGACGCTGTTAGCGACGGTCTTAACGACGCCGAGGGTTATAAAAACCCAATGTATTTCTGTCTCTAACAGCGTCACAAGAGCACACAACCTCTTGTAGTGTAAAAACCTTAATTATTCCTCCAATTCCTCTTCAAAACCATTTTAGGGAATCTTTAGAATTCATTACACAAGCTCAAATGATTTTTTGAAGAGGGAAATTCTAATTGGTTTTATCACAACCCAGAACACATGGTTGAAAGAGCATGGGATTGCACTAGCACCCTCATTTGGACCTGCAATATCTCCTTCATTAAATGTCTAAAAGAGCTAGTTTTCTCTTTATAAACTCACACTAAGCTTAAGGAAGGATGGAAATTTCATGAATGTGGAATTTTGAGATATTTTATGCTAGTTTTGGGCTATTTTTTATTATTTTATGCCTATTTTTAACCATTTTTAGCTCAAAAATGTCCTTTTTTGTCTATAAAAAGGTAAAATGAGATAGAAAAATTCCCTAAATTTGTGGAAGAATCCCATTGGGCTTAAGTTTCATGTTGAATCTCATTTTTCTACTGGAAATCACTTTGGACGCATCTTATCCGGCCACTTATGAAACTAGTTTTTTTTTGCCAAGATCATCCCCATTGAACTTTCTAGGAAAAATGACTATACCACTTTGAAAGACTTGACATTTCTACATTTCTAAAGAAAATTATGCATATTTTATTTTTATTGTGATAAAATACGCCTTAGTGCCACGTCCAACGTCTCACCTTCTTGGTAAGTACGTACATAATTATGACCATGGTATCCATTTTTGCATAGATCACACTATGTATATTATAGCACTTGGTCCCACATAACAAAATCTTAGACAACGAGGTAGATATATAGTTTCACTTTATGCACGTGCCACGACACAATATCCCCCCCCCCCCCCCCCTCTAAACTTGCACATCCTCTAGCATGTGCCACACATATCTTTTTTGCTAACATACCACTATAATAGAAAAAGTCCAGAAGCGTTGGCATTGCCGCGGATTAATAAAGCAAAACAAAAAGAGAAAAAATTATGTGAGCAGAAACACTGACAATAAAAATAACGGTAGCGGTCCAACAACAATATGCATGGTAATAGATACAAGTTTATATTTGCATGTTTTATACTGTAATTGTTGTCGCTACACTGCTTTTCAAAAATAAAGATGCTCATTTAGGCCATCCAATTTTGAATGGACCAATGTACAAAAATAGAAATAATAAACTTTGAAATTACATGTCACACCTTACCCTCTATTTTTGGCACATACAAAGTGAACCATGTTTGCTTGCACCTTGAAGGCCAAAACTTTGTCACACGGGTACTCGATGCACACAACACAAGTGGTTGGAAAGATTACAACATCTCTCACTCAACTCACCTCTCTCTCAATTTGCAAGGGAGATAGAGAAAGGCAGCAAGAGGCAAACATGACCGAGTTAGAGCTTGTAGGGTAAGGAGGGTACATGAGCCCGAGAGGCAATCAATGGTGGATGAGGATGCATGAGCCCGAGAGGCAATCAATGGATTCTATTGGGGGAAACAACGCAAATAAAGTGACATGCAGGGGTGCATAGACTCAAGGGAGTGGGGGGGGATTTTCTATCAAGGGCACGTGGAACAATTCCGTAAAACATGAGAGAGAGAGAGAGAGAGAGAGAGAGAGAGAGAGAGAGAGAGAGATGGTGGCCTTGTGTATGCTTGTACCTACTCATGTTACTGTTCCGTTTTTCCCTAGGCGACTTGGAGCTACTGAGGAGTTGGCAAGTGCAGAGGTCAAGTAGCCATGCGAGCGTTATTTTTTAATGCTTAAGGATTGCAACCTCTTGAGGTTTGATGTGGTAGCTGGGATGGTTACAAGAATCGTGTGTGTTCACAGTCAGGGTCAAGTTTGAATCTGTTCCCATTATTTTTTCATGGTAGGAAGGCTGATAATTTTCTCCTTGGAAGGAGAGGATTATGGGATGCAGCATCTAATAAAGAAATGAATAAAATAAGAACAAAGTAAGTAGGCTAGGCAGGTGATCACCCCAATGTTCCATAATTTTAAAATGGCCAACAAAGGAAAATTTTAAGGCTCATGAGATGATGTCCCTCTTGCACTTTTTAGATGCGTTGTCGTTGCTTTTTATGTCACCTCTTTTGGCCCATGCAAAGTGAACAATGTTTGCAACTTGCACCTTGACACCCAAAACTTTGGCACACAGGTGGCAGAAGGGGTCAACACCATTACAACTCTGTGTGTGTGTGTGTGTGTGTGTGTATAAAAGGACGACAAGAGAAAACATGGTGGAGGAGGTATGATCATGAGCACACAAAAGAGATCATGAAACCACCCCCCCACCCCGGTCCTAAGCATTACTCCCCCCTTGAAGGAGAGTTTTCATCCTTGGAAACATTGATGAAGCAAATAACTCTCAAAGCATAGTATTTTCCTAGTTTAACTTTGCATCTAGTCAATTGATTCACTCGATAATTACCAATTTTAGTACTCATATGTGAAAGCAATAAGCTTAAAGCAAAAACTAAACTAAATGATTAAATCAAACATCATGTTAAAAGTTGTTGCTTTGGCCAAAAGGAACCTTTATCTGGAGCTCAATCTAATATTAGATCCTAACAAATCATACTTTGGTGTTCCTCGAATGTGACATATTAGTAGAACTACATGCCAGTGTACATACGGATTGCTTTCCATCCCCACTCACACACACACACACAAAGAAGTGACAGCTTGGATTTGGGCATTGGACCCGATGTTGAGAAAGCCTACATGACCTTTGCTGATCTAGAATACAACCCTTGTTGCAAAGAAGTGGACAGAATATGGTCCATGGCTTATGGCCCCCCTTCCATTTCTTTTTCATGAGCACCTCAACGCAAGTAGGTGCATCTGCATCTACTAAGGACAGTTATCGCGTTTATCTTATGTTTTGGATTACTGAGTCATATTTTTGGATTGCATGTATTATGCATGGTTGTCTCATGTAAAAAAAAATTCTATGATGATTATTAATTGGGCATTCAATGTTTATTTCAATTGTTTCTCATATTGACATGCTTCACGTCCAAAGCTGATACTAAAAATCCTGTAACGTGCTTTCTCTTTTCACACACACACACGCACACACACACTGTAGTACTTATTAATTATTTTTGTACCTCATCACAAAAAATCCACACCATGGGACAGATCCCATCTTAAGGGACATAGCAGGGTTGGGCTGTTTTATGCCTAGGATGATTAACACACACACACTAATCCCATCTTAAGGGACATAGCAGGGTTGGGTTGTTTTCTGCCCAAGATGATTAACACACACACAAGATGATTAACACACACACACACACATATACACACATACACACACGCACACATACACACACACACATACACACATACACACATGCACACATACACACACACACACACATACACACACTAATTTGTACACCGACCTAGTAAACAAACCCGAGTTTACTCTCTTGGGATCCTACTGGATTTTACCGCCTAAATCCCCCCACCATATGACATGATCCTTAAAAGGACTTGAGTGCACATTACCTCGGGCTTACCCAATCGTGAATACATTTAGGTGTCTCTTCATTACATCCTACAGCTGGCCTCGCCATCTCTGCTGGGATCATTCCACTCATGAAATCTGCACACAATTTGGCAACCGCTCTCCTTCCTCTATTTAAAAGGTGAGGGCACATCTCTTCCCCTCACTTAGCTTGGGTTGTGCTCTGTTTTTTTTAGAAATTGCATGATTGTATTGGTAATGCATCAAAACAGGGAGCTCTCGACTCATGTAACACAAGTTGGCCTTTTTTTCTATGCCTGCTTGTTTGGCAATATGATTATGCTACGGGCATGTTACGCTAAAATTCTTTTTCTCTCGCATATAGCATGATACAATAGTTTGTTTTTTCCACAGGAATTTAATCCCAAAAATTTTCTTTGGCTCTAAACTGAGTGGCGTTGTTCTGTTTAAAATGACGTATTAGGGGTTCTATTTTTATACATCTGATTGTCTATTCTTGCTATTATATTGTTTGGTTTGCGATCATGGTTTTGATCGTCCTATTAACTGCTGTTTTGGTGGTTGGGCCACTTGATTAGCAATGGCCTTTTGCCCTAATAACTAGTACAGACGGGTTTTTTCACTAATTCGTTTGCAGACTAGCCGGCTAAATGGTGCCTTGATTACATGAGTTGTTGCTTATTGACTGATTGAACCATAATGGGTTTTGATGCTGAACTTGGGGAAGTAAGGGTGTGTGGTATTCCACCCACTGCACACCGGAAGTGTGTGTTTTAAATCTAAAAGGCTATACTTAAGATTTTTTATCCTGGCCACTAGATGGTTGTATTACCGTTAAGGATTTGATATTACAGTTACTGATGGCTACTCGTTTAACTGTATTTTCAAACAGAATGGGGTTGTAGTGTTTTTCAATATGATTTGCATCACTTTCGTAAGGATAGCTGTAGGGATTACATTCTGACGGCTCCCTAACTCTGGCCGATTTATTGTTGTCATTGGCATCATGTTTTATAAATACAAATAGGTGGAGCTTCACCCTATTGCATACTGGTGTTATTTGATTCTTTTCTACCCCACTTCTTTTGGGGAACAGGCGGAATGGCTCAAAACCATCAGGTTCAAAGAGTAGCAAGGATCTCCTTTTCTCTTTCAAATAATTGGTTATTGTAAACCTTTGTAGATGCCTGCTCTTAACTCAATTCAGACAAAGAACTTTGCCACCTGGGTTGGCCATAATGTAATGTATCAAAGTTGATGACTTTCTAATTGAGTAGTTCCGATAATATGGTTTACCTAAATTTTACCATACAGAAAACTAACTTTGAACCAGCCGATGGCTAGATTGGTACTGTTATAAGAATTCTTTGCTAAAGAAAACGTATTATAATGTAAAAAAACTTCATAAAGCTTTTATTAATCTAGGAAATGGAACTATGATAGAAGTGGAGGGATTCTAACACTTGGATTAGAAGGGGTGATGGCCCGCTAATCAGAATAATATATAATTCCTCTAATTTAATTACTATTTTTTACCATAAACTCAGCTTGTGGAAGAGAAAAAGTTTGTAAGCTGGACATAGATAACAACTGGTTTATCCATTGATACCTGTAAGACACACCCAAGGCTAACATATCTATTGTCTTGTCTGGATGGATGCAGGTAAGGACTCTATCTTATCTTCGAAGGTTTTTTGACTTTGGCAAGCTGACCTACACTGGATTGCACGCTCACTTATTATTCGAGAAGTTCATCTACTATCTGTATACTAGAATGGGAGCTCATTCTTACAAACATTGTACAAAAATGATTCTAATACTGAGTTGTTTCTGTACTTATCTTTTTGTTTTTCTAAAGCTAGCTATCTTTTGAATGTAAAAGTTCAATTATGTCTTATAATCTAAGATAAAACAGCTACACACACACACACACACACACACACACACACACACACACACACACACACACACACACACACACACACACACACACACACACACACACACACACACACTTGGTCACAGCATCTGACCTGGATAATATCTATGGGGCTCAGATAATGTCCTGAATCACTATTTCTGGCTACAAAATATGACATCCAACCTGTTGCGCTCAAACTATTTTTGACTTGTGGCCTTAGGGGATTTTTACCTTATGCTTTACATATTAAATTATTGCCTTGTGGATGTGGTTGCTCTAGCACCTCATCTGAGGGAGTTGTTGACTATACTCTAAATCACTGTAACATCCAATTATTTGAGCTCGAGTGGATAAATTGAGTTGTTGCCTTATGAGAGATTACCTTGTGCTTTACAGCTGCTAGCTTTTTTATGTGAATCACATTGGTTGAAATTAGAGCTATTTACCATAAATCTAAAACTTTCCGAACATCTTGTTTGGGCTACCTTATGGGTACAACCCCCTAAACTATCCCTTACCTGTTTTTCGTAAAAACCCACTCTTTGGCCTCTTACCTGGGCAGCTTTCGAGTTGATTGATTTAACTAGGTTTTCACTACTCTGTCGCGGCACTCATACTGCATCACGACCCCGCTCTGATTACCTCGCATAATGATGGGTTGCCTACCATGAGTTCTTTGCCTCCCTCTCATTGATGGAGTCTTACCTAGAATACCTCTCACACTCATCGACGCACAAATGATTACTTTTTGAAGGACTTCTCTGCCTTTTCTACTATAATAGGTGAGGGGTTCTTCCCTTCACTTAGGCTTGGTTTCCCTTGGCTACTTGAGGACATCCCTGGATCTCATTGCTTAAAAACCATGCTCTGTTATTTGATTATAAACATGTTCTTTTAACCTTTTGGAAGAACTGTTCTTTTGGGACTTTTCAAGGAACTGGGTACAGTTTTGACACATTAGCAAAGGGTTTTGTGTGGCTTCTTGCCTGGTACTGACTACATACTTACTATGCTAAAATATGACATCAAATCTATCATGCATATGGTTACTTTTTTTATTTTTTGACACTAATGGTGAGTATAAGGCTGAATGCCTGGTGATGGTGCTGGTTATGCATGGTTATTCTGGTCACTGGAATGTGGTATACTGGTTATGCTTCCATATTCTGATAGTTGCAATGTTTATGTTACATTCAATATTGCAAAAAAAAGGGGAGTTAATACTTGATGATCTGGCCTTGTCTAATTGGGCTTTGTTGATATTGTAATATGGGGGAGACTGCTTTAACTGTAGTACAACTTCTGATTCTTACCTTGGAACTTTGATTCCAAAAAGGGGGATGCTCTATGTCCCTTTTGGTTGCTGAAGGCAAAGAAATAATGTATTTTACTACTGATATATGCTGGCATTATTACAACTACTGTAGTAGGACTTGTAAAACTGCATGCTCACTAATGACTTGAAGCACAAAATAGGATTTTTCTGTAACTTATATGGTGTGCTTGTTTGATTTGATTTACCTACAACCAGGGATTGGTTACTGGTTGGCATTGGTTATCTGGCTAAGATCTGACCATTTTAATAAATAAAATATTCTAATTTATCTAACTCTTAGGGGTACTGCCTTAAAATGTATGCAGACTTTATACATACATACTCTAGTTGACATGAATTTTGACCGACACTGATCTGCTTTTTTTGGTATTTTTTCTTAAAGCCTAGTGGCATTACTGGTTTTTAACATGGAAACTTATCATAGAAATTGTTGAAAATTTGATGTTTCTTTACATTAAATTTGATACTCATGGTGACTTACAAAACTTCTAAACTTTACCTGATGCTTGGTTATCTCGCATAAATCTGGTTCCTCACTTACATCTAGTGATGATGCTAAACATAAAATAAATTCTGGTTTTTTGGTGCTTGCTCTGGCTTAATGGAACCTTCTGGATGCCAGGCTTTGCTCTTGTCCAGGTTTAATAAAACTGTGCTAGGAAAACTTGAAATTTTAACCCAACTTCTATTGATGATTATTTTGTTTTTGATACTTAAGTTTATGATGTTGGATAAACATGCCTATTATGATTTGGTGGGATTAGTGATTTACATTTACACTCTTCTGGTTTTTTATCGAGTCTCATGATAGGGCTTGCTTGGTCAAAAGATAATCCTAGGTGTTTCTAGATTTGAAGTGCTTAACATCGGAATACATTTGAAGTATGAAACTACTTAACTAAGCTTTGCTTGCAAGCTTTTTACATTCAATAATATGGATTAGTCAAAAAATTTTACATTAATAGATATTATATAATAAGAAGCTAAATGTATGTGTAGCTCTAGCAAAAACATGATGGAGACTTTAAATATGCAGGATAGTAGCTAGTCTAAATTTTTTTAAGTTTGACATGGATAACAACTGAAAGATTTCTTGAATCCTCCCATTATCCAACTCTAACATATCTGTTGTCTTGACTATGTGGATTCAGGTGAGAATTCTATCTTGGCTTAAAGAGGTTTAGCACTTTGGAAACATTTAATGATGCAATTGGGATAGTTTTTGATACCTTTGTACAAATTCCTTTGGAATGATACTACATTCTTATTATATTGTACAGCTATGATTCAAAGATTGAATTGTTTCTGTACTTATCTTTGCCTTGAAATATTTAGCCAGTCGTCTTTTTGAACATATTGTTCATTGGTGTGTTATTAGTTAAGTTTAACAGCTACACACATATGAGTGCATACAAATCATACTTTGGCATTCCCAAATGTGACATATTAGTAGAGCTACAAGCCATTGTACATAGGGATTGCTTTCCATCCCCCCCCCCCCCCCCCCCCCCCCCCACACACACACACACACACACACACACAAAGCCATGACACCTTGGATTCGGAGGTTGGACCCGATGCTGAGAAAGAACATGACCTTTGGTGATCTAGAATACAACCCTTGTTGCACAGAAGCGAACAGAATATGGTCCTTGGCTTATGGCCCCCCTTCCATTTCTTGTTTTTGGACAAATATGCAAAGGAGAGCACCTCAACACAGGTAGGTGCATCTGCACCTACTCAGGATAGTTACCCCGTTTATCTTATTTTTTGGATTATTGAGTCATACTTTTGGACTGTATGTATTATGCATGGTTGTCTCATGTAAAAATAATTTCTATGATGATTAGTAATTGGGCGTTCAATGTTTATTTCAATTTTTTTTCATATTGACATGCTTCATGTCCAAAGCTGATACTAAAAAGTGTTCATCAACTTATGTTTGGGGTTTTGCATTTAGAGTTGCAATACAAAAATTGATGTATGTGTCTTAGTACTATTGGATTTTTTTTGGCCTTGCTGGCTAGCACTGGAATGAATTTTTGATCTCTAGCACGGTCTAAAGTGATCTTATTCTTTTAGATTTACACATATACCATAGTGGGTTATGATCTTGACCATATATCAAGAGGGCAAATGAAAGTTTTTCATAGCAATTTTCATGGTTGGTGTGGATTCTATTTTAAGTTTCAATTTTTGATGTTGATAAGTACAAAATATTAATAGTTGGTTGTGAGCAAAACGGGCTCAGGCTAGCCCATTATTTGATCAACACACAGTTCTAGTTTTGCCACGATCAATCTCTTTTTACATATTTGGCTTAATTTATATGCCATATATACCTTATAGCTCTGGTGAAGATTATGTGGTCATAATATGATTTTTTTAAAAATACAATATGTATATAGTTCTTTTAAAATATTGTTTTGGATCTATCCATAAACCACCTAAAATACCATCTAGCTTTACATTCTCAATCCTTGAAACCTTAGGTGAAGCCATAAGCAGCTTGTTACCATATAAATGTGGTAGTGATGTGTTTGAACACATCAATCTGTATATAGTTCTTTTAAAATATTGTTTTGGATCTATCCATAAACCACCTAAAATACTATCTAGCTTTACATTCTCAATCCTTGAAACCTTAGGTGAAGCCATAAGCAGCTTGTTACCATATAAATGTGGTAGTGATGTGTGTGAACACACTAGGACCGCCGCGGCATTTTTTCCCTCTTTAGGAGGTTTTTCCCCCTGTGCATTGTATATACGCCCATCACTCTAGGGCTATCTATCTTTCCATTGCACACTAAGTAACACACTCTCTATTGTGTGCCTTGAGCTTCCTTCGTCTTCTCCAAGCTGTGTGTGTTTCTCTGCAACCCTAATTCCAACAATTGGTATCATAGCAGGTCACGTCCTCCCGGGCTTAGTCGCTAGCTGCTCCAGCACACACCTACTCACTTTCTCCGATTTCAGTGAGCTTTGGCAAGCGTTCGCAACTCACAATTTTGATTTGGGCTCATTTCAGCCTCCGTTTCCACTACAAGCAGTACTGCACAGGCTATTTCATCATTTTGTGCAGAATTTCTATCGGTGGCGTTTTCTGCATAACATGTGCCTTATAGTCTTCTACGTTTTGTGCTATATAGCACAGGTTGTTCCCGCTCTGTTTCTCCTATTTTCGGGCATTTTTTACATCAGGTGCAGGATTTACCATGGCTGACAACAACAACACAGATGTGTTCAAGATGTTTACTGCTGAGGATAGGTTGGATGGGGACAACTACCCTATGTGGGCTTATATGATGCAACATGTTCTTGTGTCAAAGGGTGTCTGGAACATTGTGCAGGACATTGATGTACGTCCTGGTTCTGAGGATGTAGGGGATGTTGAGGATGTTGCAGGTCTTGCTGCAAGGATTGCAGCTGTTAGAGTTGTTTTGCCTATGACAGAACAAGCTCGTTGGGATGTTAAGGATGTGCAGGCTCATGCATTGATTGCGTTGTCTGTGAAGCGCACCATTTTTCCTCACATCCATTCAGAAAAATCTACAAAACAGGCTTGGGATACTCTAGCAGGTCTTTATGCAAGCGGCAATGAGGCTAAAATTGCTTTGCTGCGTAAAGAGCTGGAGTCGAAGATTATGCATGAGGAAGATGATATGGACACTTTCCTTGCTAGTGTCAAGGATATCAATGAGCAACTTATTTCTGCAGGTGAAGTCATTTCACACAGTTCCCTTGTGCAGACTGTTCTTGATGCCTTACCAGATTCCTACCAGACTTTTGCTAGTACTTGGAGACTGATGACCCAAGGAAATCCTGAAGTTGTCAAGTTTGATGCATTATGCACATTGCTGTTGCAAGAGTCACTTTCTAGAAAAAACAGGACTAGGCAGCGTGCAGTTGAACAGGCTTTTATTGCTTCTCAAAGAAAGGGTGGTAATAGTAATGCAGCCACTTCTTATGGTTTTGCTGCGAGTGGGAAAACTTCTGTTCCTAATGCTTCTACTGGCAACACTTCGTCTGGAAATTCTGGTGATAAGGGCAAAAACAAGATGCACTGCCATTATTGTAAAGCTAATGATCATTTGACTAAGTCGTGTCCTAAGTTGAATGCCAAAGAGGCTAAGAAGAAAGAGAGTGGTTCCACTGCAAATGCTGGTTCCACTACAAATGTAGCCATTGTTGAGTCTTCTGTGAAAGGAGACTGTGATGCTGATGTTGATGCAGAATGGGCTTTTAGCGCAGAGTGCACTTACAATCCTGTTGTCCATGATGCATGCTTGTCAGTTGCTGCAGATTCACATGTGTGGTATTTTGACAGTGGTGCTACAAAGCACATTACCTCACATCGTGAATTGTTTACCTCTCTCAAGTCTTGGGGCCACGGCTCCTAATCTGGTCAAGTACATATATTATATAGGTCTACTACCTTAGACTAGCAGATGATCTTTGACTATGTACCAGACAATGTATCTGATTAATTAATCAGATGGCTGTTTTAGGAATGTGATGCGTATATAATTTAGCCCTATTGGCATACACATACCTCTTTCTATCTATCCTTTGGTTGGGATAACACCTTGTAATGGACCAGACTAACTATCTAAACTTGGCCTACCCAATCCAAAGGGATGGATCGGGGCTCCTTCAGTTCCTCTTTTGGTCAAGTTGATAAGACCGTTTAAAGTTTGTGGTTGTCACTATGAACTTTTGACAACATTAACATAATATGTTATGCTTTTACAGGATATTGTGAGATGCTCATACACAAAAGACCTGATCTAATTTGTTGAGCACAAATTATTTTTCCCTGGAGAGAAACGATAAGAGATCTTCTCTTAATCAATACTGGATTTGACACACTTGATTATATTACTCCTTCAATACGTTGGGTATTGCTATATTAGCCTTAATGGCACCACTTCTCCAAATGGAAACCCTTTTACATATAGAGCATACCACTTTGAACACTTATTTATTATTTCCTTGGACGTTTGTGTTACTCATTATAAACCTCTTTCCATATGATAAGTAACCCTTGGACACTTCATACTGATTATTTCAATATCTTTGTTGCTAAATTGTTCATATTTGGTTGGGGGTTAGGGTTCCACATGGTAGGCCCTACCTCCCGTCATGTGGTTCCTCTTCTCAGGGATGGGGGTGCCCCCCCCCGCACACGCGCACACACACACACACACACACACACACACACACACACACACACACACACACACACACACACACACACATACACCCCTTATAGACCAGACAATCACTCTACTTGCCCTTAACCAACTATAGCTAAGCCTTTTCCGCCTTCCTTTCAAAGGAAATCTATAACAAACACAACCTATGATCCTTGTCCCACTCAAGGACACATTAATCTATGCAGTTCTGCCTCCCTTCCCCAAGAATTCTATGCCATGTCTTTTGATCAGGTACTCTAATTTTGCCGACAACTCTGCAACCTCTGATTCTTGTCCCACTAAAGGATACATCAAATTATGTCTCATATCTTGAGTTGAGCAAGGTTCAAAGCTCATATCTTGATACACTTTCTCATCTTATAGGTCATAATGTCCGTTAGTGGGCACTAGCCATCTTTGAACTGCTTTCAAGCCCCTTCTCTCTCCCCACACACATGCACGATCGATAAAGCAAATACTAACCATATTTTACTGATTTAGTGGGCATTATCCGTCTTTGAATTGCTTTTGAGCCCCTTCTTTCTGCCCACACACATGCACAATCGATAATAGCTTGGTTTACTAAATGCTTTACATATTCCCCTATGCTAATCGTGCTATTTGATGGTGTGTCTTTTGGCTTAGCTGGAGCTGTGAACAGGTGGTCAACTTGAACTAGTGATCTAAGAGATAATCTAGATAATATGGGTGATCATAATAAAGTCAACCAACGCTAGACATGGGTGCTTAAATGGCCCCTCTAATTTTGGAATGGTCATTCTTTTAGTATAAGAGTGGTTGGCATTCTTTGCATCCCATGTCTCCTTCTAGTTTGACTTTGTCGCGAGAGCGAACGCAGGCAAGAGCACATACACATGCACACTTGTTTCGTCTATCTCTTTCTCTCTCTCTTTCTTTCTCTCTCTCTCTCTCTCTCTCTCTCACACACACACACACACACACACACACACACATGCTTTGCATGGACAAGACTAATCCTATGTAACTATTTGTGCGCACACACATACCCGCACCTAGTAATTTTCCTCTTTTTTTAACTTGTATGATGGGAGTTGCTGCTCATGATCAACAAGCTATGGCTCTACTCATAGATCCGTTTCCTTGGATATGCTTGCGCTCGGGCAATGAAAACTTCACCAAGAATTCGTTATGTCTAATGATGCTGGTCGGGTAGACTCCCCATACTTGATCGATAGCACTCTCCAATCTAAAATTTCACAACAAGGACTTGAGATAGGTGCTCTTGCACCTACTCAGTATTTAAGCCTTTTATGATGGTAGAGTTATTGCTTTTTAACACATGTATAAATGATTTCCATCTACGGTTAACTATGTGTTAGTAATCAAGCATCACATAATACACCTGCTCAATATGTGTAACATTTGCTCAATATGTCTAACATTTGAAGTGGTTGGTGGCTATATTAAGTTTTTTGATGATAATGCACTATTATTTTTGGAAAAATGGTAAAAACTATTGACACAAAAGCTGGCAATGTTCATACTCCGCAAGTTGGTTGATTGCTAATATATTGTGTGGGTCTACAATCTCATATGAGGGTCTCATACAAGAGGTAGAGGGCTGTTTTTTTCAGCATAATAAATAAGTACAAGCATGATCTTCGGATAGACTTTGGATTGTATCTGTTTGGATTTACAACTCTAACGATATATTGAATCATGAATTTCAACTAACCTAGTATTGATTTTTGTTGTGGAGTTGCTGGACATCCATACTTTAGTGTTAATTACCATATTTATGTGGTAAGATACAATTACTTAGTATGATAATCTACCAACATGGTATACAAGTAATTGAGGTTATCAAATTTCCTTACTGAGATGGAAGTGGTTTTTAGAAAGTTGTCAAATATCACATATCATGAAAAACCTTGTTGTAACCTAACAGATCTCTCACACTTGTGTTTGGGTTGGGAAGTCATTGTTATTGTGTAGCTGATGCTGACTTTTTTCACATTGATGATGCTAGTTATACAACTGCAGCAATATGGTTGTAGCTAAGTATACTCACATTAGTGAATTTTATATTGTTAATTGTTCTTTAAACACTTTACTTATTTGGTGAATTTAATGCACAGCTTTTGAAATTAGTGCTAATAATATACTCTAAAATCACTCCAATGTTTAAAAGAAAGGCCTTAATCCTCATGTGAGGGTCTCGAATGAGATGGCATTGGACTCGACTTTTTGAAAATGGATCCTAATTACAAAGGAGATGCTACCCAATTTTTTTGAAATTAAATGATGCAAATAAATGACTCGATCTCCAAAAACAATACTTGATCTGTGTTATGTTGTTAGTTTTTGTTTTAATTCTTGACACCAATAACAAGGGGAGGGAGTTGTTGACACCCATCTTCCCAATTATTGTCAAGTACTAATGGACTTGAATTTTTTGGATGGTGACAGGTAAGAGATTATTTCCTTGGGATTACAACGACAACTGCAGCAGTAACAGAAGATCGTCCACTGCTTAATCATTTTTATTAGTGATAGATAACTCTCATATATGATTCTTTGATAATAAGATGTAATACATTATTTTTCAATATCAGATGTAAATGTCAATATAATCTTAACTTTATCTACTTGGTATCTAATGTATACATAATATGTGGTTATTTACACATTGATTGGTCTCTAATCCCATTGTATGGTTTAATAATTTGTGAAATCAAACTATTGATAGATTATTCATTCTTAAACACACACACACTTGTTTCTAGCTAGCCTTTGGTTTAACACCATACAATTTTCCTAGACCTTCTATAATTTTTTGACTTGACCCAACTAATCCAAAGGGATGGGTTGGGGCCACGGCTCCTAATCCGGTTAAGTACATATATCGTATAGGTCTATTACCTTAGACTAGCAAATGCTCTTTGACTATGTAGCAGACAATGAATCTGATTAATTAATCAGATGGCTGTTTTAGGAATGTGATGCGTATATAATTTAGCCCTATTGGCATACACATACCTCTTTCTATCTATCCTTTGGTTGGGATAACACCTTGTAATGGACCAAACTAATTATCTAAACTTGGCTTATCCAATTTGAAGGGAAGGATCGGGGCTCCTTCAGTTCCTCTTCTGGTCAAGTTAATAAGTAATGGACCAAACTAATCATCTAAACTTGGCTTATCCAATTTGAAGGGAAGGATCGGGGCTCCTTCAGTTCCTCCTCTGGTCAAGTTGATAAGTAATGGACCAAACTAATCATCTAAACTTGGCTTATCCAATTTGAAGGGAAGGATCGGGGCTCCTTCAGTTCCTCTTCTGGTCAAGTTGATAAGACCTTTTAAAAATTGTGGTTATCACTATAAACTTTTGACTACATTAACATAATTTGTTATGCTTTTACAGGATATTGGGTGATGTTCATACACAAAAGACTTGACCTAATTTGTCGAACACAGATTATTTTTCCTTGGAGAGAAACGGTAAGAGATCTTCTCGTACTTAGTACTAGATTTGACACACTTGATTATGATACTCCTTCAATATGTTTTGGTATTGCTATATTAGCCTTAATGGCACCACTTCCCCAAATGAAAACCCTTTTACGTATAAAGAATACCACTTGGAATAGTTATTTATTATTTCCTTGGATGTTTGTAATACTGATTATAAACCTCTTTCCATATGATAAGTAACCCTTGGACACTTCATACTGATTATTTGGATATCTTTGTTGCTAAATTGTTCATATTTGGTTGGGGGTAGGGTTCCACATGGTGGGCCCTACCTCCCGCCATGTGGTTCCTCTCCTCAGGGATGGGGATGTGCCACACACACACACACACACACATTATAGACTAGAAATTCACTCTACTTGCCCTTAACCAAATGTAGCTAAGACTTTTTGGCCTTCCTTTCAAAGGAAATCTTTGACAAACACAGCCTACGATCCTTGTCCCACTAAAGGACACATTAATCTATGCAGTTCTGCATCCCTTCCCCAAAAATTCTATGCCATGTTTTTTGATCAGGTACTCTAATTTGCCGACAACTCTGCAACCTCTGATCCTTGTCCCAAAAGAATACATCAAATTATGTATGGTATCTTGAGTTGAGCAGGGTTCATAGCTCATATCTTAATACTGTCCCTCATCTTATAGGTCTCAATGTCAGTTAGTGGGCACTATACGTCTTTGAACCGCTCTCGAGCCCCTTCTCTCTCCCCACACACATGCATGATCAATAAAGCAAATAATAACTATATTTTATTGAATTAGTGGGTATTATCCGTCTTTGAAGTACTTTCGAGCCCCTTCTCTCTCCCCACACACATGCACGATTGATAATAGCTTGGTTTACTAAATGCTTTAGATATTCCCCTACGCAACTCGTGCTATTTGATGGTGTGTCTTTTGGCTTAGCTGGAGCTGTGAACAATTGGTCGACTTGAACTAGTGATCTGTGAGATAATCCACATAATATGGGTGATCATAATGAAGTCAACAACACTAGACATGGGTGCTTAAATGGCCCCTCTAATTTTGAATGGTCATTCTTTTATTAAATGAGTGGTTGGCGTTCTCTAGATACCCATATCTCCTTCTTGTTCGGCTTTGTCCCGCAAGCAAATGCAGGTGAGAGCACATACACATACACACTTGTTTTGTCTCTCTCTCTCTCTCTCTCTCTCTCTCTCTCTCTCTCTCTCTCTCTCTCTCTCTCTCTCTCTCTCTCTCTCTCTCTCTCTCTCTCTCTCTCACACACACACACACACACACACACACACACACACGCTTTCAATGGACAAAACTAATCTGGTGTAACTATCACGCGCACACATACCTGTACCTAGGAATTTCCCTCACCCTTCAAGAGGGCTAAGAGAGGAATCGATCTCAAGGCCCCGAGTGTGCGGAGATTGCTAGTACCTGGCCTAATCACAAGCGCTAGCAATTTGTACTGCAATTTCTATTGATCCGTAAATTTTTAAGAAAACTCTGTCCTCGCCTCAGTCTCGTGTTTCCCCCCCCCCAATTCCTGTTCCTTGTGTGTGGCCGACCTTCTCTTCCTTGGATATCTGCCGCCCTCGCTCGCGCATCACCTGCGCCCTGCTTCATTCCTAAGGGGAGCTTCCACAATTCTCCTTAATAAGACATTAAAAAAAATTGGGTCCCGGGGAAATTTTATGTGCATGCCCTGTTCTCGATTTCGAATGGGAAATTGTAATAGATTTTGTCATAGCCCTACGTCGTTAATATATATTATGTACGTGTTGCTTTTGGAGGAATGAGCTAGCGTGTGCGTGCATTATGCCCTTGTTGTATAAAATGCAGGGGTATATCCTTTCATTACTAAAATGCAGTGACATCTAATTCATTTTGCAGCAGCCGCCCTTCTAGAGCTAGGCGCTGCTCCTTTGCCACCATTTTGATCAATTATACTCATCACATCACCTAGCCTCATCATCAACATCGCTAATGGAGCTGAAGTGAATCAATTGAAGTTGACCAGATGCAAGGCTCGATTAGGTAAATATTGATGCCTTGAGAGTTATTTGTTTCATTGATGTTTTCAAGGACAAAAAATCTCTTTCAAGGGGGGAATAATGCCTGGATAGGGGCAAAGGGGGGTGCTCATGATCTCTTTTATGTGCTCACGATGACACCTTTGCTACATGTTTTCTCTTGCCGCCCCTTTGCTAACATGTTTTCTCATGTTTTCTCTTGCTCTGATTTCTGCACGCATGAGGATTCGAGATAATCATATAGTCACTCACAAAATAGTACTAGAAAGGATTATTAGCACGCACAGCCATGGCAACAAGCAATAGCACACTAGCACCACACCCCCCCGCCCCCCAAAAGAAAAAAGCCCTTCTTACCCATTCACCATAATGTGCACACACAAACCATAAGTGATCAAAACATGTGGCGAATAGTGCCCTTGCCTTCTTCTACCTCTCTAGAATCTTCTCTTCATTGCTACATAACGCTCTCTGACTTTTGCCAAAGATGACAGCCATCTGTTGCTAGCACATTTGATCCATCTTGATGTAAATTACCCATGATTTTCACTTTACTCGATGCCATTTTCAATCCCTCACTGCAACTCAGACCACTCTAGGCTGTTCTAGCCCTCTTGCTTTCTGTGCAAAAGGAGCCGAATGCTTTATAACCATTCCTCTTAGGATTCTCATTAGGTACTGTATCTTTAGGCCTATTGAAATTCCAACCTGCAAAGGCACCAATCATTGATTTCATTTAAAACCATCACAACAGTTGTTTACATTAGTGTCTTCACCAATGCATTCACCACACTAGAAAGTTCAGTGAAAGCTATTGCCTCTGTAACATTTGCGTTGCCTAGACTACTGTCACTGCTCTTACTTTATTCATTTCTTTATGAGATGCCACCAAACCCCATATTCCTCTCCTTCCAAAGAGAAAATTATCATCCTTCCTACCATGAAAGAATACTGGGAACGGATTGGAACTTGACCCTGATAGTGAACACACACGATCCTTGTAACACTCCAACTACCGCATCAAACTGCATGAGGCTGCAATCCTTAAGTATTAAAAAAATAGCGCTCGCACGGCTCCATGACATGTGCGCCTATCAACTCCTCAGCAGTCTCAAGTGGCTCAGGGAAAAGTGGAGGTAGCAACATGAGTAGGTATAGGCATACCCAAGGCCACCATCTCTCTCTCTCTCTCTCTCTCTCTCTCTCATGTTGCACGCAATTGTTAGTCTGCGTGCCCTTGACAGGCAAACCCCCCCCCCCCCCCCCCCCCCCCCCCCCCAATAAAACCTAGTTGGTACCTCCTACTACTTATAGGTTCATCATTATATTCATTTGTGTGCAAATTCGTGTGCAAATCTCATCGCTCCGCCTTTCGAGGACCTCACCCTTTAAAAGGGCCAAGAGAGGAATTGATCTCAAGGCCCCCTTAGCGTGCAGAGATTGCTAGTACCTGGCCTAATTACCACAAGGCAGACAATTTGTACTACAACTGCTACTGTTGATTAGAAAATTTCAAAAGAAACTAACAAACTCCCCCCCCCCCCCCCCCTCCCCCCTACGAGTCGTCGACCTTCACTGCTTTGGATACCTGCCACCGTTGCTCGCGTGTGATTGCTTTGGATACCTGCCACCCTTGCTCGCGTATCACACGCGCATCTGCTTCATTCCTCGTTCAATCACCAATCTTCTCAGATTCTCGTTAACAAGACGTAAAAAATGATTTGTGTCTCCCCTACCCCTAGTTGGAAAATACTTAAAATTTTAATATAAGATATGGAGAATTAATTTTATCTGTCCTCTGGGAATAGATTTTGGCATAGCTAATATAATACGTGCGCATTGTGTCCCGGGTGACGCGTCAACGTCGTTTTGCCCTTGTTGTATAAAATGGGGAAGAGGATTTCATTCCTGCAAATGCAATTCGTTCTGCAGCTAGCATGGAGCTAGCCTCAGCATTCGCATCAACATCACCATTAGCGTGGAGCTAGCCTTAGCATTAGCATCAGCATCAACATCAGGCGCCCTCTCAAAACCTAATATAATATGCCGATACGTCCCCAGCAATAGCTTATCGAAATAGACCTCCAGGAATGCAACCCTACAACCGAGCTAGATCACATGAATACGAGTAGAGCGCAGTCGACATGGTCCAATTATAGTGCGAAAAGCACAACTCATGCAGGCCGGTCCCACCTTCTGCATATCTACACAGATGTTTCTTTCAAGGGCCCACATCGACACGAGTACGACGACGTCACCAAGGAGTATGGAAGCAATACCGTGGCGGCCGGCTGCGGAATGTACTTCGAGTGGAATGACATGGGCTTTGCCCGGAACCTAACCCTAATTGGCTTGCCTTATTACAACTCCCTAATATTTGCCAAATATACGGCTGCTTGTGAGCTGATGGCAATATCTTTCTCCCTGGAGGCTATTCACCAGCATGGACTCATAATTAACACTGAATATTGTACCATTGGTATTAAATCGGGCCAGACACTTAATTATGATTTATTAACCATATGGACCAACTGTAGCAATGCACTAAGAACCATTAGCAGATATACTCACCACATTACCAACATGAGCACTGATACATCTTGGACCGACGCCAGTACCTGCGCTCGGCCAGCCGGCTCGCAGCCGGTCAAAGATATATATTGCAGCAATACGAAGCAGGCAATCGTGGAGCGCATTGTCAGGGCTGCACAATGCCTGTTGCCTACCAATATATATGTGAGGATCAGAAAGTTTGGTGCGCATAAGGGTGTCCGTGGCAATGACATTGCTGACATGTTGGCTAAGAAGGGCCGACTCCTACGCACTCCTTTGCACATCTTTCACCATGTCATGAGCACCAACGGACAATTGAATCAAGATATTGATGTTGAGGCAGCCCGCTCCTCTCGAACTGCACATGAATGGGATCTACCACTCATAACTCCGTCTAGTGCATCGACAAGATTCAGTAGGTACTCCCATGTATTGGCAGTCTGGAAATTAAACTTCTCAATTAGTATATGATTTGGCTCTTGCCTCAGATAAAAAGCTATCTATCTTACAAATGTTGTCTTCCAATGATTGGGTCAAGATTTTGGCCACCTTGGACAAGGACCCCAAGGATGGGGTTAATATGATTTTCCACTACATAACCCAACTACCCACACTTTCTATACAATATCAGCAAGAGCTGGCCTTATTTTCTTCTCTTGGGTCCAAATTATCTAACTTATTGAAAAACAATATGTGGCCTTAACCCCTCTTTTCTCAATACCTCTGTTGCTCCAACTGTCCCTGAATTAATCGGTGGTATCTTTTGCAGAGATAATGCAGCACTTGAAGCTGTCAAGGAATTTCAAAACAATCTTTGCTCCCTTAGTGACTCTAATCTCCTAGCAATGGTACCCAAAGTATCCAAAGTCTTTCCTTTTCTACCTATTAGACAAATAGAAATTGAATCCTTTGATGATGACAATCAGCTCTGTGTTCTTCCTAACAAAGCCTTTCTGACACTAATTCTTAGAGAAACTCGGGTCTATTTGGTTAATCTTCCCGCCTCCACTGTTGAGGATTGCAGACACAAAATTCTGAAAGGAGGACAGTACTTAGACAAAGGAGAACTCATTAAAGCCCCTTTTAACCTTAACCTTATTGACCATTCCAAATGCTCTTCCAATACAGGTTTATACACTCGGACAAAAGGGAACATGGAGTTTGCAAAAAGTAATCCTGACTTCTACAGAGAATCAATTTGGAATGTTTTTTGACCATATGTTAAGTGTGCTTGCAAATTTTTGGACCCTAAAGCATCTTGAGAATCCAACATTATGTGGTTTGACCATTGTATGTGGTTTATCCTCAACCATTTGGACCAGCTCTTCCCTGAAAAGCCGGTGGACTTTCATCTATCCCTTATCTGTTCTTGGTTAGGTGGCCAAGCTAAACAGTTAGTGATTTCTCAGATTGCTTTCAATATTTTTCGTGGGCTTATGCTGGATACTTTTAAAGAATTGAAATCAGATGAACCTAGGACTTATTTGAGTACATATGCAAACTACAAAGGTGTTAAGATTCTTACCAATTTACTCAAGCCATGTATTGAGGATGATGATTCCCCCTTACTAAAAAGGCCTTTAACTCTCTTGCCACGCCCAATTCATTCACGTCGTAAAAGATGTATCTAGAGTGCTTGCCAATTGGGAAAATGAGGTTCAACATGAATTTTGAGTGCAATGGGATTTTTCCACAAATTTAAGGAATTTTCCCAATTTATTTGGTCTTTTTATGAATGAAAAGGCATATTTAGATAAAAATGAGTAAAAATAGCCATAAAAAGTAAAAAATAACACAAAATTAGCATAAGATAGCTCAAAATTCCACATCAATGACGGTGCTATTCTTGCTTAAGATTAGTGTGACTTTAGAGAGCAAGAAAAAAAGCGTTTTGGACATCTATTTTAGGGAGATATTGCAGCTCCAAATGAGGGCGCTAGTGCAGTCCCGTGCTCTTTCAACCCCATGTTCAAGGATGTGAGGCCACCAATTAGGGATTTTCTTCTTTAAAAAAATCATTTGGGCTTGTGTAATGAAGTTTTGAAGCTTTGATGAATTGGTGTTGACAAAGAATTGGAGGGTAAAACTAGGGGTTTTAATAGAGTAGAAGAGCATTGTATCCATGCAATTGGGAGAGAGGCTACACCAAATCATCACACACACAAGAGTTTTGAATTGATATTGGTTTTTTTCAAGAGTGATGATTTTATGGCTAGATTTTTGGTCTTTTTGAGTGTGTCTTTAGCTTCAAAGGTTTTTCAACTCAATTGATTTTGCTTCAAACCCTCATAGTCAAAGGGCGCCCGATGCATTTTTAGCCACAATGCGCACTTCTTGATAGTGTGGATGTTGCTTTTGGAGGAATCAAAATGTGTGTGCATTTTTCCCTTCTTGTATAAAATGGGAGAGAGCATTTCATGACTGAAAATTAAGCAACAGTTGATTACAATTACTTACCATTTTGTAGCGTCGATTAGCTACCTTCTGTACCTGCATCACCAAGATGTGCCACCATTTGGATCATTCAATTATTAGCCTCATAATCAACATCAACATTGAGTTGGACCACACCACAACTACAATTACTACTAGTTATACTAGCTAGTATGTGTGTATGCATGTGTAAATGCATGTGTGTGCGTGTACGATTGTGCATGTGTGTTTGTGCAATTGCACGCACGCACGTGTGTGTGCGTGTGTGTGTGGGCGGGGGCGAGGGGGAAGACCGCCTACATCCCCTTGCCAATGAGCTTTGTCGCCCTTGCTAGCTTATTGAAGGAGAAAATGGCTCCACGCGGCTTCTTCGTAGAAAGTTTTTGAAGCTGGTTGCGTCGCTTAACCAACACTAAATAATTTGTAGACATCAATAAGAGCGTCACAAAACTAGCGTTGCTTAAGTGATGCGCTTTTCGATAGGTTTAGCGTTGCTTTCATAATTTTTTTGAAAAAATTATAAGCATCGCATAAGCAATGCTCACTAATTTTTCAAGCGTCATAATAGCAAAAGGCTTCTTGTAGTGAGAAGATCATGTTTGGCTACTCAAAATAGAGACAATGTGCAGTCGTGAGAGCACCAAGTTTTAAGCAGAGAGATGTAGGTTTAGTTCTTGTAAGGTAGTTGTGCATCCATGATTGGGCACACTGGAACATCCATCAGATTGTGCAATAAAGCAATTTTAGGGATCCCGTTTCATTAAGTAGAGACACTCCATGGATGGTCTTCTTTTTCTTACGATGAACTTAACACTATTTTCGAGATTTACTCCACGTGTGAAGATTACATGTATCCATGGACTTATACACAGAGTGCCAAGCTTTTGTTATGTGCTTGACTGATCTACAATATCGGTAAGTCAACATTCCCCTTACCAAAAGGAATTGCTAGAGAAGAGAGAGCAACAAGTTTTTCTTAGTTAGACCATCTTACTTGAGGTAGATTCTAATATTAGATTGAGCTCCATGCAGGTAAAGGTTCCTTTTGGCCAAAGCAACAATCTTTTAAGAGGATGTTTGATTTAATCCTTCAGTTTAGTTTTTGTTACAAGTTGATGGCATGGTTCCACATATGAGTACCAAGATTGGTAATTATCAAGTGAATTAGTTGACCGGATGCAAGGTTAGCTCATGGTTTCTTTTGTGTGCTCATGATCATACCTCCGCTACCATGTTTTCTCTTGCCGCCCCTTCCCTATCTCCCTTGCACACACACACACACACACACACACACACACACACACACACACACACACACACACACACACACAGAGAGAGAGAGAGAGAGAGAGAGGGAGAGGGGGGGGGGAGGTGAGTTGTAATGGTGTCAACCCCTTCTACCACTCATGTGGCAAAATTTTGGTTGTCAAGGTGCAAGCTGGAAGCATGGTTCACTCTGCATGGGCCAAAAATAGAGGTGACATTAAAAACAATGACATCATATCTAAAAAGTCCAAGAAGAATAGCAGCTCATGAGCCTTGAAATTTTCCTTTGTTGGCATTTTAAAATTATGGAACATTGGGGTGATCACCTGCTTAGACGACTGGCTCTGCTCTTATTTTATTCATTTCTTTATGAGATGCCGCCGAACCCCATATTCCTCTCCTTCCAAAGAGAAAATTATCATCCTTGCTACCATGAAAGAATACTGAGAACGGATTCGAACTTGACCCTGATAGTGAACACACACGATCCTTGTAACCACTCCAACTACCGCATCAAACTACACGGGGCTACTATCCTTAAGCATTAAAAAAATAACGCTCGCACGGCTCCGTGACCTGTGTGCCTATCAACTCCTCAGCAGTCTCAAGTCGCTCGGGGAAAAGCGGACTAGCAGCATGAGTAGGTATATGCATGCACAAGGCCACCATCTCTCTCTCTCTCTCTCTCTCTCTCTCTCTCTCTCTCTCTCTCTCTCTCTCTCTCTCTCTCTCTCTCTCTCTCTCTCTCTCTCTCTCTCTCTCTCTCATGTTGCACGCAATTGTTAGTCCGCGTGCACTTGACAGGCAACGTCCCCCCCGCGCTCCCTTGAGTCTCTGCACCCTTGAATCTCAGTTTATTCGCATTTCCCCTCCCAATAAAACCTAGTTGGTACCCCCTACTACTGATAGGTTCATCATTATATTCATTTGTGCGTAGATTTGTGTGCGAAATTCATTGCTCCGCCTTCCGAGGACCTCACCCTTTAAAAGGGCCAAGAGAAGAATTGATCTCAAGGTCCCCCTAGCGTGCCAAGCTTGCTAGTACCTGGCCTAACCACAAGGGCCGACTGTCGATTCAAAAACTTAAAAAGAAACTCTGCACGTGCTCCCCCCTCCTCCCCCCCCCCCCCCCCCCCCCCCCCCCCCCCCCCCCCTTTGCCCCCCTCTCCCCTTGCGAGTCGTAGACCTTCTCTGCTTGGGATACCTGCCGCCCTCGCTCACGTATCACCCGCGCGTCTACTTCATTCCTCATTCAATCACCAATCTCCCCGGATTCTCGTTAACACGACATAAAAAACTAGAACTTGACCCTCATAGTTCCCGGATTCGAACTTGACCCTGATAGTGAACACACACGATCCTTGTAACCACTCCAACTACCGCATCAAACTGCACGAGGCTGCAATCCTTAAGCATTAAAAAAATAACGCTCGCACGACTCCGTGACCTGTGCGCCTATCAACTCCTCAGCAGTCTCAAGTCGCTCGGGGAAAAGCGGAGTAGCAGCATGAGTAGGTATAGGCATACACAAGGCCACCATATCTCTCTCTCTCGCTCTCTCTCTCTCTCTCTCTCTCTCTCTCTCTCTCTCTCTCATGTTGCACGCAATTGACAGGCCCCCCCCCCCCCCCCCCCCCCCCCTAATAAAACCTAGTTGGTACCCCCTACTACTGATAGGTTCATCATTATATTTATTTGTGCGCAGATGAGATTCGCAGCGAATCTCATCGCTTCGCCTTCTGAGGACCTCACCCTTTAAAAGGGCCAAGAGAGGAATTGATCTCAAGACCCCCCTAGCGTGCGGAGATTGCTAGTACCTGGCCTAACCACAAGGGCCGAAAATTTGTACTACAACTGCTGTTGATTCGAAAATTTAAAAAGAAACTAACAAACTCTGCACGTGCTCCGCCCCCCCCCCGGTCCCTTCCCTTGCGAGTCGTCGACCTTCTCTGCTTTGGATACCTGCCGCTCTCGCTTCGCGCGTCTGCTTCATTCCTCCTTCAATCACCAATCTTCCCGGATTCTCATTAACAAGACATAAAAAATGATTTGTGTCTCCCTACTCTTACTTGGAAAATACTTAAAATATGGAGAATTAATTTTATCTGTTCTCTGGGAATAGATTTCGTGCACATTGCGTTCCGGGTGACGCGTCGATCGTTGCTTTTGGAGCGTTTGGCCCTTGTTGTATAAAATGGGGAATCGGATTGCATTCCTGCAAATGCAATTCATTCTGCAGCTAGCGTGGAGCTAGCCTCAGCATCAGCATCAGCATCAGCATCCGCATCAGCGTCAGCGTGGAGCTAGCCTCAGCCTCAACATCAGCATCAGGAGCTAGCCTCAGCATCAGCATCATTTTAGCATCAGGCGCCCTCTGAAAACCCTAATATAAAATGCCGATAAGTCCCCAGCACCAGCTCATTGACATAGACCTCCAAGAATGCAACCCTACAACCCAGCTGGATCACATGAGTAAGAGTACAGCGCCGTCGACATGGTCCAATTACAGCGCCAATAGCACAGCTCATGCAGGCCCGTCCCACCTTCTGCATATCTACACAGATGGTTCTTTCAAGGGCCCACATCGACACGACTACGACGACGTCGCCGAGGAGTATAGAAGCAATACCGCGACGGCCGGCTGCGGAATGTACTTCGAGTGGAATGACATGGGCTTTGCCCGGAACCTAACCCTAACTGGCTTGCCTTATAACAACTCCCTAATATTTACCAAATATACGGCTCCTGAGCTCTGTGAGCTGATGGCAATATGTTTCTCCCTGGAGGCTGTTCACCAGCATGGACTCATAATTAACACTGAATATGGTATTAAATCGGGCCAGGCGCTTAATTATGATATATTAACCATATGGACCGACTGTAGCAATGCACTCAGAACCATTAGCAGATATACTCGCCACATTACCAACATGAGCACTGATACATCTTGGACCGACGCCGGTGCCTGTGCCCGGCCCGGCTCGCAGCCGGTCGAAGATATGTATTGCAGCAATACGAAGCAGGCAATCGTGGAGCGCATTGTCAGGGCTGCACAATGCTTGTTGCCTTCCAATATACATGTGAGGATCAGAAAGGTCGGCGCGCATAAGGGTGTCCGTGGCAACGACATTGCTGACATGTTGGCTAAGAAGGGCCGACTCCTACGCACTCCTTTGCGCATCTTTCACCGTGTCATGAGCACCAACGGACAATTGAAGCAAGAGATTGATGCTGAGGCAGCCCGCTCCTCTCGAACCGCACAGGAATGGGACCTACCACTCATAACTCCGTCTAGTGCATCGACAAGCTTCAGTAAGTACTCCCATGCTCATCAATATGATGAGCTGGAACACCAATTACATGCAGCAGCAGGTTATAATACAGCTAGTGGCTCATGCACCAAATTACTGAAGCTGTACTCGAACATACAAGACAATGATTCGGCCTTGACCTCATGTGGACGTGCCACGGCATCGGCAGATTGGCGCCTTGACAAAGCTCGACGGCCGCAGAATATGCATTTACCTTTACCCTGCTCCCTACATTCCAATCTGCCATTGAGGCCCTGCAGCATGCAGAGGCTGGCACCTACAGCTAATTCCCATCTCCAATGCCGGCCCGGCCTTAAATATATACCAGCCGTACGAGCTGCCTAGCTAGCTTGTAGGGAATTTTGCAATCAGGAAGACAACATTGTTGTCACCAACGTCCAGTGTTGCTATATCTTGCTTGGAGTACCCAAAAGATCAGGAGATGCTGGCTTCAGCAAAAGCGGAATGTACCTGCATATTACATAAGCTGCCTTATAGCTTGTGCGGGAGGATGACAATATTGTTGTCACCAACGTCCATTGTTGCTTTCTCTTGCTTGGAGTACACAGAAGATCAGGAGATGCTGGCTTCAGCAAAAGCGGACCGGAATGTACCTGCATATTACATAAGCTGCCTAGCTTGTGCGGGAATTTTGCAATCAGGATGACAATATTGTTGTCACGAACGTCCAGTGTTGCTTTCTCTTGCTTGGAGTACACAAAAGATCAGGAGATGCTGGCTTCAGCAAAAGTATACCACAAGAAAGCGGAATGTACCTGCATGTTACCGTTAAGTTTTGTAGCCTTGACCATATGCTGTGCGCGGATCAATTAATTACTTGGTCTTTGCGATTGTAAAATTCTAACTGTAAGCTCATGAAGTTCATATGACTTATGATCAAAGCCTGATCTGTTGTTTTCCAGTTGATGAGAAATAATTAGCTGGTTCATTGACATGTGTCTAGCCATCAATCTTATCATGCCATTAAGTCTTAATAGATCAATATTGATGTGTCTAGCCGGCAAAACGTACGTTACGGGAGCTGATCAAGAATGTGTATGTGTGTTGAGAATTTAACACTAAAGCTTTTCTAAATAATGGTTCACACAAACAAAAACAAAAAATATAATTATAACTACTGTAATATAAGGCACCTTCTGACGAAACCAATTCACAACAGTATATTGTGGCATGCAGCTGCATGGGACACAGCATTAAATTAATAAGCATGGCAAATTACAAATAAATTGGCTCCGAACCGATTAAGGTTAATATTCGGCCCAATACTTATAACAGGATCTCAAGTTTCCCTTTCTTGCTTGGCGCTGCTCTCCCTGCATACATGCACGCCATATTCATGAGACATGACCTTCGATGAAAACAGAGGAGAACCTGCTCTTCGCGCCCATTCCCGGCCTGTTGCGATCAATATTGCATTCAAAGAGATGGTGTTCTCCAAATCAATGTGCACTAGGGTAATAAGGCCAACCTAAGGTGGGAGAGTATTTTAGGGGTCAAAATTGAGCAGTTTTGGCCATGTAAGTAAGGTATTGTTCAGAAGCTCCATGTGCCATTGCACATGACGAGTAAACATGAGAGTAGGTAGGCGGTTCAAATATTTTTCTAAGAAAAAGACCAAGAGAATCGAGGGAGATTCTCATGTGGATCTGTGTAAAGGAAACAAACCGCAGAGAGTTTTTTGAAGGAAAGAAGCCGACACCTCTCAAAAGTGTAGTCGTGCTTAGCGTGCATGGAGAACTGCATGCGACATGGTGCGCAACAAATAGCTCTCTCTCTCGATCTCTCTCTCTTTGTGCGCACGTCCCTGCATGACCTGAGGAGAGCGAGAGAGAGCCGGGGTGTTTCAGGAGAGGGAATGTGAGGGGCTCGTTTGCTGCAAGCTATCCGCAGCAGAGGTAGAGGTTGGGGGCGCTGGAAGCAGGAAAGGCACAGGTAGATGCATCGAGGTTGGACACTTGCGTACGCAGGGTCCACGCTAGGCACGAGAGGGTATGCGAACACGTAGGGGTAGCTAACGTGGAAGAGGGAAGGCTGGAAGGAATATCCGGGGGTAATGGATTTTTTTTTAAAAGTAGAGCGAGTAGTAGTAGTAGTATAAACATGGAGTAAATAGGGAGAAAAACGATTTCTTTGTAACAAAAAAGGTTGTGAAAAGGAGGACACTTGCAGATGTCCACCGTGACTAGAATCATGGTGTGTTACCTAACATGTGCAGAGACTAGCACTTACCCAATTGTGTGCCTCTCACCCTTGGTTAAAGGGCCACTCACATTCAAGCACATGGACAAGCTCTATCCAACTAAACGCCTCCCGAATTCCTATTAATGACGGTTCAGTGAGAGTGTGCTTAGAGTCAAAGAAATGCAAGCTGCCTAGCTCACTAATGCTTCCTCTTGACACGACACAACCCCCCACTCCCCCCTCTGCATCTCCTCATCTACGTAGTTTCTACTCCGAAATTCTCTCTCCATCGCAGCGCTTCAACCTTCCTCTCTATACTGTAGCTTCCCGTCCGTCAGAATGCCGGAACGCTTTGTGATATGTGAGAGAAACACACATGCTATTGGCGACATGAACCCTGTCTGTGTCAAAGCTTTGACAACCACTTTCTGTGTCGACTTGGTAGGTCTAACAACAGTCATCAAACAAAGGGCATCCTTCCTTAATGTACAAGCAATCATGAGGATGGTATAGAAGCTCAAACTTTCGATTTCTTGGCCAGTTCAACTCAAACTTGAGAAAGCTGTTGCACATTGTTTTGCTAATGAAGAAGCCGTGCCGCAAGCTCATCGCCGACACATGCAGGGTGTGGGAATAATTAATCCACATCACCACACAGTCAGCATCCTAGTAGGCACAACACAACGGCCCACATTCCGATGAACATCGTGTGGCCGTGTAACTGCCATACCTTCTGTATATAACTGCACCTCCTCGAATCAATACAATATACGCTTCTTGCCATCGCTTTCTTGGCTCTCTTTGTGTATCGCTCTCTCTCTTTCTTTCTCTCTCTCTCTCTGGCTTAACAGACCCTCTCTCTCTCACTCACCCTCTCTGTGACTTCCTTTCTCTCACATGGTATCATGGCAGTACCCAGAAGATCCTACCTCCACTCAAGTGTGGAGGCCCACCATGCAGCCCCCTGCGCGACTGCTACTCTGGGCAATCAACATGGTCAGTGCTCTTTGGGCTGCTCTGAGGCGAAACCTCCACATTTGCTGTGGCGCATTACCTTGTTCTTGCAAGCCTCAACACTCTACGGCTTCTCCAACCCTGCCTCAGTCTCCCCATGTGGCGCAGCTCCTGCTAGGAGCCTCATCATACTACTCCATGCCTAGTTCGCATTTGCCGCTGCCTTGGTTCCAATTACCTGTAGGCACAGTTGGAGACCCACTTGGCGTCTGCCTCTTTCCAGCACGCCATGACCCGGAGCCTCTCAAACTTACCCAACCCTCTAACGATAATGCTGATGATGCCACTATCGCCCACGCCTACCCTGCTGCTGTCGTTGCCACCCTAGGTGCACCTCTGTATGCAGCCACTCAGTCCCTTGCCGCTGAAGCTGGGGGTGCTGCTACCTACGATGGGGCCCTTTTCCCCAACCACCCTACTGCGGTGAACAAACCCGCTCACTCAAATTGTGTTGCAGGTGATGTCAACCAGCCAGGCGAACCCCTTCCTACTTTTGACAAGACCACGCCGCATGCCACAACTATAGGCGACACCCATCCCAACCCTACAACCAAACTGGTTGACTCGATTGCAGTTGATGTTGACACCTCCATCATGGAAGCATTTCTTGCTTCGCTGGCCCCTCAACTCACAGCCCATGTCGCCGCCACAACAGCCAACGCTGGGGTTGCAAATCCTTCAGCTCTCGAAGCAGTCGAAGAAGCCGTTGCCGCAACCAGCCCCGCTGCAGTCGGTGGTGCTATTGAGATCCCTGCTGAAGTCAAGCCAGCAGACGTGACAAATATCGCCAACATCCCTGCTGAAGTCGACTCAGCAGACGTGACAGATGCCGCCAATATCCCTGCGGACATAAATGGTGCAACGAAAGCCACTGCTACAAACGATGTTGCCAAAGATGCTGCTGCAATTCCCAATATTGATGTTGCTTCCACAGTTGCTCTCAAAAATGCTGCCCACCCTCGATTGCAGCAAACCTCCCTCAGTTGCAGCTCTTACTCCCTCGTCGATGGCCTTAATGGTATCCGTCTCCACCTTGGTTTCAACCTCTGTCGCTTTTGCCAAAGACCCCCACACAAAACCTGTCCAACACCAAGTTAAGCACGGCTTTGATGACGAGCCACCTCACAAACCTCCTGCATCGAGCTCTAAGCTAAGGCCTATCCTTCAGGCCACAAATCCATTTGTCAAGTTGGATTTACTTGACGCTTACAAGGTTGTAACCCTCCCTCTTGAGCATATGTTCTACTCTTTACCTCGGGCAATTATCCTCTTTCACCCCAATGCATCAAGCATGCAAATGCTAACTCCCTTTTTGGGCTACCTTCACACATTTGAGCCATCGGCTCATTCTGTAGCCCCTTACCCACCTCCCTTTCCATTGGCTACCCTAACTCAGTCCTTGCCAAGTGAGCCTCTCCCTCAAACCAATACTCAGCTCCATGATACGACAAACTTTCCCTTGCCAAGAGTTGTTCCTTCTACCCCCTTTGATCCCGGTGGCCATGTCTACAAAACCTCCAACTTACACCATTAGCTGAAGCCTCAACTACACCATGAAAGGATGTTGAAACCTCACTTGGCTCCCTTACGGTTCATTCAGCCGGTCATAAACTCATGCTTTCATTTCGCTTGGGGGGGCGAATGTGCAATGTCCAAGCTCGTGAAATCATTCATGCTACATACTTGTCAAAGTACTTCAAAGCTCGACCAAAGCATCGATGAGAGTTGTTGATCTTCTTCATGGTGAAGTTGACAATCGATCCATGCTGATGCAATCCCTTATTGCACCATGGACATTTGCATGAGCATTATTGTACAAATCAAAGCATACAGTAGATTGCATTTCGTACTATGCATCTATACATGCCTCTGTATGGATGATGTGTCTTACGAGCGTGTGTGGGAAGCTCCATGTGCCATTGCACATGACGAGTAAAGATGAGAGTAGGCGGTTCAATATTTTAAAAGAAAAAGACAAAGAGAATCAAGGGAGATTCTCATGTAGATCTGTGTAAAGGAAACAAACCGCAGAGAATTTTTTGAAGGAAAGAAGCCGACACCTCTCAAAAATGTAGTCGTGCTCAGTGCCCATGGAGAACTGCATGCGACGTGGTGTGCAACAAATAGCTCTCTCTCTCTCTCTCTCTCTCTCTCTCTCTCTCTCTCTCTCTCTCTCTCTCTCTCTCTCTCTCTCTCTCTCTCTCTCTCTCTCTCTCTCTCTCTCTCTCTCTCTCTCTCTCTCTCTCTCTCTCTTTGTGCGCAGGTCCCTGCATGACCTGAGGAGAGCGAGAGAGATCCGGGGTGTTTTAAGAGAGGGAATGTGAGGCTCGTGCACGGCTCTTTGCTGCAAGCTATCCGCAACAGAGGTAGAGTTTGATGGCGTCGGAAGAGGGAGAGGCAGAGGTAGATGCGTCGAGGTTCAACACCTGCGTACGCAGGGTCCACGCTAGGCACGAGAAGATATGGCGAGCACGTAGGGGTAGCTAACGTGGAAGAGAGAAGGCTGGAAGGAATATCCGGGGGTAATGGAATTTTTTTAAAGTAGAGCAAGTAGTAGTAGTAGTATAAACATGGAGTAAATAGGGAGAAAAACGATTTCTTTGTAACAAAAAATGTTGTAAAAAGGAGGACACTTGCAGATGTCCACCGTGACTAGAATCATGGTGTGTTACCTAACATGTGCAGAGACTAGCACTTACCCAATTGTGTGCCTCTCACCCTTGGTTAAAGGGCCACTCACATTCAAGCACATGGACAAGCTCTATCCAATTAAATGCCTCCAAAATTCCTATTAATGAGGGTTCAGTGAGAGTGTGCTTAGAGTCAAAGAAATGCAAGCTGCCTAGCTCACTAATTCTTCCTCTTGACACGACACAACCCCTCACTCCCCCTTTGCATCTCCTCATCTACGTAGTTTCTACTCCAAAATTCTCTCTCCATCGCAACGCTTCAACCTTCCCCTCTGTACTGTAGCTTCCCGTCTTAGAATGCCGGAACGCTTTGTGATAGGTGAGAGAAACACACATGCTGTTGGCGACATGAACCGTGTCTGTGTCAAAGCTTTCACAACCACTTTCTATGTCAACGTGGTAGGTCTAACAACAGTCATCAAACAAAGGGCATCCTGCCTTAATATACAAGCAATCATGAGGATGGTATAGAAGCTCAAACTTTCGATTTCTTGGCCAGCTCAACTCAACTTGAGAAAGCTGTTGCAGATTGTTTTGCTAATGAAGAAGCTGTGCCGCAAGCTCATTGCCAACACATGAAGGGTGTGGGAATAATTAATCCACATCACCACACAGTCAGCATCCTAGTAGGCACAACACAACGGCCTACATTCCGATGAACATCGTGTGGCCTTGTAACTGCCATACCTTTTGTATATAACTGCACCTCCTTGGATCAATACAATATACGATTCTTGCCATCACCTTCTTGGCTCTCTCTGCGTATCTCTCTCTCTCTCTCTATGGCTTAACAAACCCTCTTTCTCTCACTCACCCTCTCTGTGAGTTCCTTTATCTCACATGGTATCATCGTAGTACCCAGAAGATCCTACCTCCACTCATGTGTCGAGGCCCACCATGCAACCCCTTGTGCGATTGCTACTCTGGGCAACCAACATGGTCACTGCTCTTTGGGCTGCTCTGAGGCGAAACCTCCACATTTTCTGTGGCGCATTACCTTGTGTGTGCAGTGATGGAGAAGAGAAGAGAAGAGGAAACCTTGTGTTTGCAGGGGCTGAAACTCACTCTCTACATGTGAGCCACCTTATTCTATTATGTAGATAATGAATCAGTATAGTGGGCGGGCACCTGGCCTAACCGGCCATATGGGGCTTTACCCCAACAACCTCCCACGTAAAGGCCAATGTGGCCGTGAGAGAGAAAAGAAAACCATACAAAACCTATACAAGTCCATCACAAGTATGACCTCAGATAACGCCCACTGGCTCACTGAATCTATGTGCATCTAGCTCTAATTGTAGAGAAAGTATAGAGCGATCGACACCATACTCCTCACCAAAGCCGCACACATCCTACACGTATCTCACCATACGCTGCAAACTACCCCTATGCTCAAGACCAACGTCAGTCACTGCACGACTAGCTGCTCCCACTGCAAATGCAATGTCGGGTCTCGAGGTGAGTATCTCGTACATGAGACTCCCCAATGCTAATGCAATCCTAACAATATCTGCCAATTTGACCATCTCAGTCAAATCTGGCTCAAAAACCCACTCATGAAAATCACCTTGACACCCGAACTCCAATCCCTGGAATCCATCCTCGTGTCCATCGCATGTCACATGCGCACCAAGAGCATCTATCTGTCCTGAACCCTGTGTGGTAAGAGCAATGTCTAGCTCTAACTCACATACATCAGCCTTTGGCCTAAGCGTATCCATGAATGACTGAATCACGACTGAATCCTCAGCACTCAAGCCATCCATATCCGTCATCGTATCCACAAATGACATGCCCTGTTGAACAACCATCTGCACAAGTGGCTCAACATGCTCACAAACTGGAGCATCATGCAACCTATCTGCAAAGGAGACATGCCTCGTCTCTCTGCATGGTTGCGTATTCACAAAAACTGTGCCGTCTCACACATGACATACTCGCATCGCATGAATCGTGCCAACACTAGCACCTCTAGCTATGACTAGCTGTCCACGATTGAATCTGAAGCTGTGCTTATCCAGCACTACCTGGCATCCACTGTCTCGTAAGTGACTCACAGAGATCAAGCTCTGCGTCAAACTTGGCACATGGCGTACATCTCGCAACACGTATGATGCACCACTCGGCAATGATAGTCTGACATCTCCTGCACCAATTATGTCATGCACTGAACCAGTATCTAGACACACATGTCCAAGCATACCACTAGCATATGTGCTAAACCACTCACGACTCGGCGTGACGTGAAACCTAGCACTCACATCTAGTATCCAATATGAAGGTAATGTGTCGTCAAAAACCGACATAAGAAAGTCAAGAGTAAACATGGAAGCAAAGTTGACATCTCCATCACGCATAGCCACATACGCTACATCTGCTCCCACATCATCCAAAGTGATAGCATCCCTCTTGTGCTGTCTCCTGTGCTGTCTCATCCGATGAAAACAACGCCTACGTACATGCCCTATATGACCACAATGCCAACACACAACATCTCTATGTCTGCAAGATCGTCCTTTGACTGTAGGCATCTCTCTAGACTCATTTGTGCCAAAAGCATTGCACAATCTTTACCATAACTCTCTAGTTGTACATGCATCAAACCCAATGCGATAGACAGACTCACCAAGGTGTAACATGATCGTCGAACGTGCAAGCTCATCCAAGTCCTCCCACTCATCGTCAGTCATTGACTCTGGCCTAGCATCCATGCCTTGTAGTGGCAACACTTGGCCCAACTGAGTCAATGCATCATGCATACCTGCTTTCCAATGCTCAAAGTTTGAACCATCAAACTTTGTATGGAAAAGCACAAACCCTGACAATGATGTACATGCCAAATCCATGGCGATAACCTGTGACAAGACCAAGCACAAATCGATCAACTGACAATAGCCAAATCCTGGCTAACTCATACACCAAGTACTGTCAAAATACAACATAAGCTGGCATAAGCTGTCTAAGAGAAGTATCATCAAATATGGCGATCAATGTAACGAAACAAAGTGAGCAAAACCGCTCAAATGATGTCAAAACACCCGCTCTAATCCAAGAGAACTATGTGGTAATCAATGAAACTATCATCAACAATCTCCCTCCTGAAGAGATTACCACATGTATGTCAATGACATAATCCGGTGAGCAAACACTCTCACAATGCGATGCCAAAACACTATGGCAAAGAAACCACTGAGTGCCAAATGCAATCAAAACACGATTGCAAACCATGCGCATAAACAAATGAACTCGCAAGAAAAATCCGGCAGAGTTTCGGCAGTATTTGGCTATCTAACCATAATAACCATACATGCCATAAACATGCTCAAAACCATGAGCCAATCATGCGAAAAATCCGCATTCAAGCATACATGAGCTGCCCCAAAGTCTCAACTCCTTAAACTTGGAAAACAATCCTATAATCCGAAACACGAAGTGCATCAACCGCACTCTACAAGCGAAGCATATACTAGCATAAACTTGCATGCAAACCAACCAAAATATGACACAAATTGATGCTCAAAATAGTTGAAAATCAGCCCACATATGCCATTGCAAGGCGAAGAATACTATCCGCCAAAAAGCGCACATCATGTGCATCCACATGGCAATATAAACGAGCATCAAGCATGTACCAAATGTGTATCAAAGAGCATCCAAATGAGCTGAAAATTCAGCTCACAATCATGCCAAAAATTCTTGCAAAACTCTCTGCAAATCTATGCACCACACTTTCCGAAATCTGCTCAATCGCATAAGTCAATGCACCTAACCTGTGATGAAACCACTCTCGAACCGGAGAGTCCACAAGAATGCATACATCCACGAACTTTTCTCAATGTGTGCGCATAAATGTGTTGAAAATATCAACCCACACTCTCTTCACTGAGAGAAAAACATCAATGCGCAAAATAAGAGAATGACAAAGCTCAATCTGAGCTCTCTGAATGTAGCAAATCATCACAATATGCATACATAATCTTCAACTTTTGAATACCCTGCAGCATGTCAGCTCATATCTTCCAAACCGCTCAGAATTTGCGAAAACTTCCTTCTGCAACGCAAAAATGGTTGTATTTTGCGGGAATGGACCTGAAATGCGCTGTTTTTATAGGTCAAAACAAATCTGTAAAAATCTGTACCTGTGTACCCTAGACGTGCAGACAGTCTGAGTGACGTATCTCAAAATTGGTGAAGATTTTGACAAAACTTTCTTCTGCAAAGTTGAAGAGGACGAAAAACCGGTCAAGAATCAATGGAATTGGCTTGAATGAAAATGTTTTGGTAGACCAAAACAGATCTGCAAAAACGTGTTGCAGTTTTCGCTACTTCTCCGCCTGCTTCCCCGCTGAGCTCCAATGGTGCTCCCAATCCCTGAGCTCTGATACCAGTTGAAGTGCGCGAGCGAGTGTGTGTGTGTGTGTGTGTGTGTGTGTGTGTGTGTGTGTGTGTGTGTGTGTGTGTGTGTGTGTGTGTGTGTGTGTGTGTGTGTGCAGTGATAGAGAAGAGAGGAGAAGACGAGACCTTGTGTTTGCAGGGGCTGAAACTCACTCTCTACATGTGAGCCCCCTTATTCTATTAATATGTACATAATGAATAAGTATAGTGGGCGGGCACCTGGCCTAACCGTCCACATGGGGCTTTACCCCAACATCCAGCACGCCATGACCCGGAGCCTCTCACACTTACCCAGCCCCCTAACAATGATGCTGAGGATGCCACTATCATCATCGAAGGCCTGCTCTCAAGCCAGGCTATTCCAGGGATTCAATGTGCCCATGCCTGGCCTGCTCCTATCACTGCCACCGTGGGTGCACCTTTGCATGCAGCCATTCAACCCCTTGCCGCTGAAGCTGGGGGTGCTGCTACTTGCGATGGGGCCCTTTTCCCCAACCACCCTGCTGCGGTGAACAAACCCGCTCACTCAAATTGTGCTGCATGCGATGTCAACCGGCCAGGCGAACCCCTTCCTACTTTTGACCAGACCACGCCGCACACCACAATTGCAAGCGCCACGCATCCCAACCCTGCAACCAAACTGATTGACTCGATTGCAGTTGATGTTGACACCTCCATCATGGAAGCATTTCTTGCTTCACTGGCTCCTCAACTCACAGCCCATGTCGCCGCCACAACAGCCAACGCTGGGGTTGCAAATCCTTCAGCTCTCGAAGCAACCGAAGAAGCCGTTGCCGCAACCAGCCCTGCTGCAGCCGGTGGTGCTGTTGAGATCCCTGTTGAAGTCAAGCCAGCAGACATGACAAACGTCGCCAACATCTCTGCTGCTGAAGTCAACCCAACAGACGTGACATATGCCGCCCATATCCCTGCATACATAAATGATGCAACCAAAGTCATTGCTGCAAACGTTGTTGCCAAAGATGCTGCTGCAATTCCCAATATTGATGTTGCTTCCACAGTTGCTCTCGAAAATGCTGCCCACCCTCGATTGCAGCAAACCTCCCTCAATTGCAGCTCTTACTCCCTCGACGATGGCCGTAATGGTATTCGTCTCCACCCTGGTTTCAACCTTTGCCGCTTTTGCCAAAGACGCCCACACAAAACCTGTCCAACACTAAATTAAGCACGGCTTTGACGACGAGCCACCTCGCAAGCCTCCTGCATTGAGCTCTAAGCTAAGGCCTATCCTTCAGGCCACAAATCCATTTGTCAAGTTGGATTTACTTGACGCTTACAAGGTTGTAACCCTCCCTTTTGAGAATCAATTCTACTCTTTACCTCGGGCAATTATCCTCTTTCACCCCAATGCATCAAGCATGCAAATGCTAACTCCCTTTTTGGGCTACCTTCACACATTTGAGCCATCGGCTCATTCTGTAGCCCCTTACCCACCTTCCTTTCCATTGGCTACCCTAACTCAGTTCTTGCCAAGTGAGCCTCTCCCTCAAACCAATACTCATCTCCATGGTACAACAAACTTTTCCTCGCCAAGAGTTGTTCCTTCTACCCCCTTTGATCCCGGTGGCCATGTCTACAAAACCTCCAACTTACACCCTCATCTAAAGCCTCAACTACACCATGAAAGGATGTTGGAACCTCACCTGGGTCCCTTACGGTTCATTCAGCCAGTCATAAACTCGTACTTTCATTTCGCCTGGGGGGGAGAATGTGCAATGTCCAAGCTCATGAAATCATTCATGGTACATACTTGTCAAAGTACTTCAAAGCTTGACCAAAGCATCGATCAGAGTTGTTGATCTTCTTCATGGTGAAGTCGACAATCGATCCAGGCTGATGCAATCCCTTATTGCACCATGGACATTTGCATGAGATTATTGTACAAATCAAAGCATACAGTAGATTGCATTTCCTACTATGCATCTATACATGCCTCTTTATGGACGATGTGTCTTACGGGGGCGTGTGGGAATAATTAATCCACATCACCACACAACCAGCATCCTAGTTGGCACAACACAACGGCCCACATTTTGATGAAAATCGTGTGGCCGTGTAACTGCCATACCTTCTGTATATAACTGCAGCTCCTCGGATCAATACAATATACGCTTCGCCATCGCCTTCTTGGCTCTATCTGCATATTGCTCTCTCTCTCTCTCTCTCTCTCTCTCTCTCTCTCTCTCTCTCTCTCTCTCTCTCTCTCTCTCTCTCTCTCTCTCTCTCTCTCTCTCTCTCTCTCTCTCTCTCTCTCTCTCTCTCTCTCTCTCTCTCTCTCTCTCTCTCTGGCTTAACAGCCCCTCTCTCTCTCTCTCACTCAGCTTCTCTGTGAGTTCCTTTCTCTCACACAAGGCTCGTATCAAACCTAGAGCTACTAACGGTTGAGCCATCATCATCAAATGACGCTAAGCGGAGACCTATCGAAACAATGTTATGGGCTGGTGGAGATGAGGATCGTCAATTCAAATCGTTTAAATTCAAGGAGGTGAAGTCTGTGGGCTTTTGGAGGGTCGATGTACGCGTGCACATGTCATTAGTGGGTGGTGTATTTATTTTTCTGGTTGATGATGGTGCTAGCTATGTGTGAAGGATGGGGAGTGCGGCCGCTTGCCGCCAGAAGGTTGGAACCATGGGAGCAGGGCAAGCTAGAGAAAATAAAAATGCCAATAAAGTAAGAGACATATGCAAAGCTTCAAGACATGCGGCAAGAAAGGCTCTTGTTTTTGAAGCTCGAGAGCAAACATTGAATGCTAAATGGTACCATTCTGGGAAACATGGGTACCTACTCCACAATGTCAAATTGGGAAGGGGCGGCCTAAATAACTTCAAATCATCTTTGTGGGGCTTCAACCCTACGTAGGAAGAGGGACACGGACGAGACCAGTGTTAGAAAAAAACCGGGGTCTAGTGTATTTTAACCGAATAAAATTATAAAATCTCGGTTAGATTTTGAGCTTGCCTCTAAGAAAATCTACAAATCTACAATAGTTTTAGTGTAATTATTGGCAAAATCTTCAAATTTTGACCCGAAAAACTGGGAGAATTTCAAGTTTCCCCTTATTTTGTTTGGTTAGGAAAAATGTATTTTTCTAGCCCGAGACCAGAGAGGTATGCACTGCGTGTGTGTATGTGTGTGTGTGTGTGTGTGTGTGGCGGTACAACCTGGAGAGAGGTGATGAGCAAGAAAACAAAAATAAAACAAAGAGAGGCCCAGGGCCCGACCAGAAGTAGAGTAGCTAGAGAAGGAAAAGACACATGAGTGTGGGCAAAGCCTTGAAGCCTATCAGTGATCCACAGTAGACAAGCCACGCGCTGATCACCTCTGGAGCAGGTAATTAAAGTCCTTGCTAGTTATGTGATAGAGAGGTAAAAAGCAAGTATTTGCCGTAGGGACATCCACATTCGGAGGCTCCACAGGGCATACAAGTCCATGTTGGCAAACTGCCCCTGCCTGTTTCAATGGTGGCCAAGCAAACCACATCAACTAGACGTAGTGCATGGGTGCTTGTGTGTGTGTGTGTGTGTGTGTGTGTGTGTGTGTGTGTGTGTGTGAGAGAGAGAGAGAGAGAGAGAGAGAGAGAGAGAGAGGGCACCTATTGCCGAAGATACCTAGCAAAGAACACAATCGACTATCTACTTCAATTGCCATGATTATGCACAGGGACAAGAACACACACCACACACACACACACAAATATATATATATATATATATATATATATAGAGAGAGAGAGAGAGAGAGAGAGAGAGAGAGAGAGAGAGATGGTGTTGCAGGTGGTGAATGAATGGAAATCAGATGAAGGGTGTGTTCTCTTTTTGAGCCACATGTCCTCTTGAGCTATTGTGATACGCCAGGTGAGGTCTCTAACCCACTCAACACTCTTGAATTCATGCTCTGTATTGTGTGCTAAGCTAGGTATCTTGAAGGATGAAAAATCTCCTTCAAGGGGGAGTAATGCTTGGACCGGGGGGGGAGGGGGGGGGGGGGGGGGGGGGGGGGGGGGGGGGGGGGGGGGGGGGGGGGGGGGGGGGGGGGGGGGGGGGGGGGGGGGGGGGGGGGGAGGACATGACCCTAGGCAAAGCCGATAAGCATGAATGTTTTAGGGGCTTCTAAAGATGGAGAGGAGGAGGTAGCATGCCTTAGTTTGGTCTTTCATAATGTGTATGTGTGTGTGTGTGTTTTGTGTGTGTGTGTGTGTGTGTGTTGTGTGTGTGTGTGTGTGTGTGTGTGTGTGTGTGTGTGTGTGTGGTGTGTGTGTGTGTGTGTGTGTGAGAGAGAGAGAGAGAGAGCCAATCCCAAGTTTTTTCTATTTGTGTGTGACAACATGCAGCCGTAAGGGTATCGAGTTTAAAGAAGAAAGATGTAGGCTCAATTCTTGTACACTCGTTGTGCAGCCATGATTGGGCATACTAGAACATCGATTAGATTTTGGAGTAAAGCAGTTTTAGGGATACCGTTTCATTAAGCAGAGACACTCCATGGATGATCTTCTTTTTCTTACAATAAATTAACACCAGTTTTGAGGTTTACTTTGCATGTGACATAAAAAGCAACGATAGCGCATCTAAAAAGCGCAAGATGGACAACAACTCATGAGCCTTTAGATTTTCCTTTGTTGACCAGTATAAAATTATGGAACATTGAGGTGATCACGTGACTGGCCTACTGGCTCTGTTCTTATCTTACTAATTTCTTTATGAGATACCGCATCCCATAATCCTCTCTTTCCAAGAGCAAATCATCATCCTTTCTACCATGAAAAAATAATGGGAACGGATTCAAACTTAACCCTAGCCTTGAACACACATGATCCTTGTGACCACCCTAGCTATCACACAAACTGCAAGAGGTTGCAATCCTTAAGCATTAAAAATAACACTCGCAAGGCTCCTTGACCTATGCACCTGCCAACTCCTCAGCTCCAAGTTGCTCGGGGAAAGCAGAGCTACAACATGAGTAGGTACATGCATACATAGGGCCACCATCTCTCTCTCTCTCTCTCTCTCTCTCTCTCTCTCTCTCTCTCTCTCTCTCTCTCTCAATTGTTCGTCTGCATTCCCTTGAAAGACAACCCCCCCCCCCCCCCCCCCCCCTCCCCCCAACTTCCTTGAGTCTATGCACCCCTCCATCTCACTTTATTCGCATTTCCCCCCAAAAAAAACCCATTTGGTAACCCCTACTAACAGGTTCATCATTATTTCATTTGTGCGTAGATTCATGTGCGAATCTCATCGCTCCACCTTCCGAGGACCTCACCCTTTGGATTGAGCTCTATTGCCCTTGGTTGCTTTTTTCAGGAGTAAATGACTCCCAGGGATGCCTCAGAGTAATTTTTTGAAGTTGCTGGCATCACCTAAGCGACGCTAATAAACGTTGCTAAGAGCGTCACAAAACTAGAGTTGCTTAAGCGAAGCACTTTGCAATAGGTTTAGCAACATCCTTCACAACGCTTTCATAAAATTTGGTGAAATTTTTACAAGCATCGCATAAGTGATGCCTGATAAATCAAGCGTCACAATAGCAAAAGGTTGCGTGTCATGATAGGATCATGTTTTGCTACTCAAACTAGAGGCAACATGTAGCCGTAAGGGTACCAAGTTTTAAGCAAAAGGATTCTTGTAGTGCTAGGATCATGTTTGGCTACTCAAACTAGAGGCAATGTGTAGCCATAAGGGTACCAAGTTTTAAGTAGAGAGATGTAGGTTCAGTTCTTGTGCAGCTCGTTGTGTAGCCATGATTGGGCACACTGGAATATCCATCAGCTTGTGAGGTAAAGTAGCTTTAGGGATCCCGTTACGTTAAGTAGAGACACTCCACAAATGCTCTTCTTCTTTTATAAAGGATAACACTAGTTTCAAGATTTACTCCACGTGTGAAGAGTAAATGTATCTATGGACTTAGACACAGAGTGCCAACCTTTTGTTATGTGCTTGATTGATCTGCAGTATTAGTAAGTCAGCATTCCCCTTACCAAAAGGAATTGTTAGAGAAGAGAGAGAAACAAGTTTTTCTTAGCTAGAGCATCTCACTTCAGGTAGGCTCTAATATTAGATTGAGCTCTAGGTAAAGGTTGCTATTGGCCAAAGCCACAATCTGTTAAGAGGATGTTTGATTTAATAATTCAGTTTAGTTTTTGCTACAAACTGATGGTTCCACATATGAGCACCAAAATTGGGAATTTATCAAGTGAATCAGTTGACTTGATGCAAGGTTAGATTAGGAAGATTTATTTGTTTCTTTGATGTTTACAAGGATGAAAACTTTCCTTCAAGGGGGGAGTAATGCTTGGACAAAAGGGGGGGGGGGGGGGGGGGGGGGGGACATGACCCTACGCAAAGCTAGATAAGCATGAAGTTTTCAGGGACTTCTAAAGATGGGCAAGATGGCCTATAAGAGGAGGAGGTAGCATGCATTAGTTTGGTCTTTCATAATGTGTGTGTGTGTGTGTGTGTGTGTGTGTGTGTGTGTGTGTGTGTGTGTGTGTGTGTGTGTGTGTGTGTGTGTGTGTGTGTGTGTGTGTGTGAGTGAGAGAGAGAGAGAGAGAGAGAGAGAGAGAGACATTAGTTTTGGAGAAACCAATAGCGTGTGCATGCCCTTCATGTATAAAATGGGGCTGAGAATTTCATTACTGAAAATGCAGCCATGTCTGATTACAATTACTCACCGTTTTGTAGTGTCGACTACGACCGACCTTTTGTAGCTAGTAGGTTTTATGCGTGGCTATAAAAGATGTATTTGATAGCGGGAAAAAGAGCAGTGCAATCGGGTGGCCTCTGTACTCGTGCACACTCCACAAACCACGCCTCATGCAAACAAGCAAAGAACAAAACAAAGGGGGCACCACCCTAAATTAAGAGGTTTAGGGACCTCACACATAGTGCACATAGGCAAGTGAGACTTCTGGCATTATGATGGCATCAAAACATATGTCAAAACACATAGAAACGAAGCTTAGGGACCTTATGTAGCATATATATACACAAGACATCAGCTTAACAATACAACGGCATCTGATCATACATAACAAGGATATAGAGAAGCAAGCCAAGGATGGCATAATCCCTTGTCAAAAAAACAATCAACCCAGCAAGTAGGTATGATCCTACTAGCAACACATCAATACCTTAGAGAATGATGGCGAGGATGGTGGCCATGGAGCATGAGAGAAGACTCCTTATTTAGGTTTTAGGGCTAGTAATGTAGCATACTAGAAGGAGAGAGAGAGAGAGGGAGAGAGAGAGAGTAGAGCTCCATCCATAGCTCCTCGTTGTGAGCAATGTCGTCATAGCTTCATTGCTTGGTGAAGGGGGTGAAGTGTTGGTTTTGAGTGAGAGAAGGCCTCCTTATATAGGTTTCTGAGAGGGTTTAGGATTAGGGATAAACATGCTTAAATCCGCTGATTGGGGTTACTTTTTGCTTAGGGTGGTCAACAGATTGAGGTCACCTGATATGTCACCATCAAGATATTCTCTAGAGTGATGTGAGAGGGGAGGGTAAATGCTGATTTTTCTGATTGTGACATGTGGGGATAAGGCCTTGACCAGCATTTAAAAGCAGGTAGGTGGTTGTTGAAACTGGAGGTTCTGCACATGTCAGCTGGGTCCTCCTGAATATCAAATTCTCAAAAAATCCTCAACCATGGCTTCTTTTGACATGTGTTCTTTGAAAAAATCAGCATGTCTCTTTTCAACTCAAAAGTCTTTATCCCTGTTGACTCACCATTACCATAAGATTTTCCCCTTTCCTCCTCCTGTAACTGCATTGTTGATGCCCAATCACTGCTTCTAGTAACAGTGAACTGTTACCTACCAAATACTTATGGTGCAGTAAAAAATATTTACCATGGGTAAAAAATGTTACTGTAGGTAAAAAGTGATTTGTATTTACCATGTAGGTGAAAATATTTACTGTAGGTAAAAAATATTTACTGTGGTAAAAAATATTTACTGTCGGTAAAAAAGTGAAAACGGAGTATGCTATGCTGTGAGTCCACACGAACATCCTCGTGTAAATTTCACTAGAAATTCACACCTAGAATGGGCTATTCTGTAAGATATAGGTTGTAGGCATGCATAAGAGCTCGTTCCCACGTATCTTCTGTCCATGGCACTTTTTACTCTTTGGTGCTTGTGAAGTAGATTTTTCTTCTCTTTCGAGATCCCTTGGACTAGAGTATCCTCATCTCCCCAACAACTGACTGTGCCTTTATTGCATCTTCAGAAGGGGTCCTAAAAACCATGCATCATATAGCCCTCCCCCTTAAGCTAGAGGTATTTGATGCCTCTAGCTGTAGGTTGTGCTACAATAGGGTTCTTTTGAATACTTACCCACCTGGTACCAATTGAATTTGCCATGTTACTGCTTTCTTGGCTGATGCACCCTGTTTAGTCCTTTCTGATGAATAATTGTATCCATCCATGACTAACAATTGGTCTCCTAGACCCTTGAAAGCCATACCCCATCCATTGTCAATATCCGCTTTCACTGGTAGCATTCTCTTTTTTTCTTTTTTTCCTTTTTTTTTTTGACTGTATAAGAAAAATGATAGTATAGTGGCTATATAGATAGGATAGAGATAGAGAAAAAAGCATCTGCTACTGCGTCACCCTCCAGGGTCAAATGGAAAGCTCAAAGCTCCCCCACGCATGGTGTAGAATCCACCTGGATCAAAAGTAAAGCATTGCTCATTGCCATCAACCTGTAAAACATGTATATCCAATCCTTCCTTTGCACTTGTAGGCCAATAGACAGGCCACCCTTCCAGCTCTTTATAGCACGGAGCTTCGTCGCCCTGCATCCATAATCCTTCGTGTCCACTATAAGCATACTTGCCATCACTTGAGAAACCTGAATCATAAGCAGCTATCCTACCATCTGGTACAGAACCCTCCATGGTATAGTCCACTTCAAAAAAACCTCGCCATTGACACAAAAATATATGTAAAGCAACCTCCAATAACACATGTATCCATAACATAGCAAGACCGTGCCATTTGCCTCCACTTGCTGCATAGCCAAGCAAACCTGATCACTTTTCAAACCTGTATCCAAACCCTCTGTAAACGTCTCCACAACCATCTCTTTATACTCAGAAACATGATCTACTAGAGCTTCAACCTGTGCAAATACCTCATCACCAACAAGGTTGACGGCACCTTCATTTAATTGGATATGGTGTTGGGTTACCGTCACTCCTTTAATGAGCTCGTAATCAGTTATAAAGAGGCCAGCATGCTGCTTTAGTACCTGCAAATAGGGTTCTCTCTCTTCTTCTAGTAGGTCCTTAGCTAGCATCTCCTCTAAGCCTGTGGCTTCTTCCTTGTTTAGAGAGTCTTGACCACCTTCTCCTTCTGGGTTTCGCAGTATTATACCCATGACTTCCAAAGAGCTAGCATCCTCCTCAGATGACTCATCCTCAGATGAAGAGCAGCTGCTTGTGCTCCATTCATCCATAGAAGTCTCCATCTCTAGGTCTTGTTGTCTACCCTGCTTCATGTCATACACAATTTTTTGTTGCTTACCACCTACCTTATGATTTGGTCGCAACTCAAGGGAACCCGTCTCCCAATCTTGCCTAGCTTTCATAGCCATAAGCCAAGGTCTTCCAAGGATTAGCGGATATCCCTCCCCCTTAGTTGGGATCACATAAGCATCAATTGAGATTGCAACACCAAAAGCTGAAACCTTCACTCCATTAACCTTTCCCACACAATCCACCCTTACATTATTTTCCATCTTAGCTTGTAAGGAAGTTTGCTCGTTTACTTCCAAACCCAACCTGTGCATTAATTTCTCTGTCATAACACAAATCTCGGCTCCACCATCTACGTACACATTGGAGACTCGCTGACTCTTAATCTCTGCATCAATGACTGGCACGATATCCTTCATGCCTCTTGCACTAATAGACCCAACTGACTTTGCCTTAGCCCTCCTGGTGCTGACCATCTTAGACCAGGTTCTACGCATCTTTGGGGAAAGGTGGAGGAGTTGCTGCCATGAAATCTTTGGTCCTTGCTTACTCACATCTGCTACCAGGTCGTAAGGTATGTATCCTACCCTAAGTGGAAAGTCTTCTACTCCTATGTGCCTCCTTGACCTACTCTTCCTTTTCTTGTCTCCTATCACTTGGGAGGAACCCTCATTCCCTTTATCCGGCTCTGAAGCTTCCATTTCATCAGTTCTTTGTCTCCTAACTCTCTTTATTGGCATGGCAACAGCTTCCTCCATTTTTTCTTTCCCTTTATCCTTACCATTGTCAAGACTTATGACAGAGAAAGCCCTGTCCTCCCCTCCCGATGGTAGTGGAGGGATCTCTGCTGGTGCTTATGGTGGTGGAGGAGGGGGTCTCAATATTTGGATTGGTGGAGCCACGTGTGCATTTTGTCCATTTAGTGGCCTAGCTCGAGGAGGAGTGACTTGCTGGCGAGGAGGCCGTCTTTGATTACCATTTCCTTGATAGCGTCGTGGATGGGGGCAATAATACATGCCGTGACCTACCTCTCCACAGTTGTAGCAAATGTACTCACGTGCTTGCCTTTGTCCTTCTTGTCTATTTCGTTCATTTCCTGGCTGGGGAGCCCTTACACCTTGAACCAGATTGATGGACAGGCTCTCTAGTTGATTGGTGATTTGTTGAAGTAATTCTTGTTGAGAGGACTCTTGGTCTGTTTCTCCTGTCCCTGCTACTACCCTTGCCGTAGGTTGAGCTAGCGGTAGAGGCTCCATTCCCCCTTGTAGTTGAGCTTGGAATTTTAACTTCCTATCCTTCTCCCTTGCATAAGTCATAGCTTTATCAAAGGTATCTGGGAATTTACCTTTTACCTTTTCTCGAAGGATGGGGTAAAGCCCTGCCAGGAAATAGTCCTTCTTTAGGCATTCTGGCGCCCTTTTGTCCTTCACCTAGTGATGCACACCATTTCTCCCACAGGTTGGAAAACTTTCCTTCATAGCTTCTATAGTCATTGGGTGATGTTTGGCGTAGCTCTAAGAGCTGTCTCCATATCTCCTCTGGAGGCTCATGGCGGCGAAATTCTTCGATGAAGGCCATCTTTAAGGACTCCCAGTCTCTTCTTTCTTCAAGTGCCAAAGTTTGATACCATAATTTTGCACCTTCCCTCAAGACCAAAGGAAAGGCCCTTAACTTAGTAGCTTCGTCATCCCTTCCCGATACTAGAAAGGCCATTTCCAAATTATCCAAAAAGTCTGGAGCAACCTCCCCAGGCTTACCATAAAAATTAGGGAAGGCCATAAGTGAGAGAGTAAACAATTACACAAATAGCTCCAATTTATTTTAAAATAGAGTATGGTAATTACAATTTGGAGCTTTAGCACAACTTAGCTCAAAATAGGATGAAGATCGACACATCAAAGGAATGGTAATAGTCTAGTAAGGGTAGAATGACAGGATGAGGAGAGCGCAAGATTTCCCCAAGTCTCTCGGCTCCAAACAACAGGGCTATTCTTTGCTGATAAAAGATTTTTCTATCAATACAAATATTCACACGGATATGACGCACAAAATGGAAAGGAAACATGCGGGGATCATCATTCTCATTATTGGCATCCATACTTACACACAAGAGCCTAGCTTAGTTGCACCACCTTGGGACCAATGAGCCTGATCAGCCACAGAAGGTCAGCACCTCGGATCACTTCGACTCTTCTTGATGCATCTGTGAAGACGTAAGGCGTGATGGCAACACTTTGTACAATGCTGATCCTTTTAGCAAGCAACAATTGGATGCTATTACCATAATCAGCATGACGAATGAAAGTGACACCATTAATGTGCAACACATCATCAACTAAGATAGTTTCCTTAGATTGAGATAACTTCTTGAAAATTAGCAGCAAAGGTAGGGCAGGGAGGCTTTTCACCCGGTCTCCAAAGCACTTTGGACAACAAAGTGCACTGGGAGCACTCGCAGACGGGCGGCAATCTTGTAGGGAAGCCTTCGCCTCTTTGCTTCAGGAGGATTTAGGGGTGAGAGTCGTGGTTGCAAGTTGGAGGTTGAAGTTGGTTGCTCACTAGCCTTTTTCTTGCCTGTAGTGGTCATGTAATCCCTTATTAATGAGATTAAGCCAAATGTTACCTTACGCTTGAGCACGCGCTGCGGCCTTGGGCCACTTAGGTGTAGAGGTGATCTTCCTCCTCTTAGTCGGCTCCTCAGGACAGAGAGGTCTGGTGATGCTTTCTCTTCCCTTAATGTGTGTCACAGTACCTTCGTGTATGTTGATGTAGAATATTTCAAGCTCATGTGCATTGGAGGTTTCTGGAGCACTCATAGGTTGAGAGGAGAGGTATATCAAGCTCTTCTTCTCACTCTCCTTCGTTGGCGACGATCACAAACAAGGCATGTAGAAGAACTTACTTCTTGAATTTCAATGACACTGCAACCTGGTAACAAGACCTCGATGAAAGCTTTTAAGGCCTCTAAAGCCTCCTCCTCTTCTGTTCTCCAATTTGCAAACTCCTCACGCCACTCGTCCATGTTGTAGATTGCACATCTTCATTGCTTGTGGACTGAAGGTCTGTGTAGCCCTCCTCCATGGGGGCACCAAAATGATGGCGGGAAAAAGAGAAGTGCAATCGGGTGGCCTCTGTACTCGTGCACACTCCACAAACCACGCCTCATGCAAACAAGAAAAGAACAAAACAAAGGGGGCACCACCCTAAATTAAGAGGTTTAGGGACCTCACACATAGTGCACATAGGCAAGTGAGACTTCTGGCATTATGATGGCATCAAAACATATGGCAAAACACATAGAAACGAAGCTTAGGGACCTTATGTAGCATATATATACACAAGACATCATCTTAACAATACAACGGCATCTGATCATACATAACAAGGATATAGAGAAGCAAGCCAAGGATGGCATAATCCCTTGTCAAAAAAACAATCAACCCAGCAAGTAGGTATGATCCTACTAGCAACACATCAATACCTTAGAGAATGATGGCGAGGATGGTGGCCATGGAGCATGAGAGAAGACTCCTTATTTAGGTTTTAGGGCTAGTAATGTAGCATACTAGAAGGAGAGAGAGAGAGAGGGAGAGAGAGAGTAGAGCTCCATCCATAGCTCCTTGTTGTGAGCAATGTCGTCATAGCTTCATTGCTTGGTGAAGGGGGTGAAGTGTTGGTTTTGAGTGAGAGAAGGCCTCCTTATATAGGTTTCTGAGAGGGTTTAGGATTAGGGATAAACATGCTTAAATCCGCTGATTGGGGTTACTTTTTGCTTAGGGTGGTCAACAGATTGAGGTCACCTGATATGTCACCATCAAGATATTCTCTAGAGTGATGTGAGAGGGGAGGGTAAATGCTGATTTTTTTGATTGTGACACATGGGGATAAGGCCTTGACCAGCATTTAAAAGCAGGTAGGTGGCTATTGAAACTGGAGGTTCTGCACATGTCAACTGGGTCCTCCTGAATATCAAATTCTCAAAAAATCCTCAACCATGGCTTCTTTTGACATGTGTTCTTTGAAAAAATCAGCATGTCTCTTTTCAACTGAAAAGTCTTTATCGCTGTTGACTCACCTTTACCATAAGATTTTCCCCTTTCCTCCTCCTGTAACTGCATTGTTGATGCCCAATCACTGCTTCTAGTAACAGTGAACTGTTACCTACCAAATACTTATGGTGCAGTAAAAAATATTTACCATGGGTAAAAAATGTTACTGTAGGTAAAAAGTGATTTGTATTTACCATGTAGGTGAAAAATATTTACTGTAGGTAAAAAATATTTACTGTGGTAAAAAATATTTACTGTCGGTAAAAAAGTGAAAACAGAGTATGCTGTGCTGTGAGTCCACACGAACATCCTCGTGTAAATTTCACTAGAAATTCACACCTAGAATGGGCTATTCTGTAAGATATAGGTTGTAGGCATGCATAAGAGCTCGTTCCCACGTATCTTCTGTCCATGGCACTTTTTACTCTTTGGTGCTTGTGAAGTAGATTTTTCTTATCTTTCGAGATCCCTTGGACTAGAGTATCCTCATCTCCCCAACAACTAATTGTGCCTTTATTGAATCTTCAGAAGGGGTCCTAAAAACCATGCATCATATAGCCCAATTCATTCATGTCTTAAAAGATGTATCCAGAGTGCTTGCCAACTCGGAAAATGAGGTTCAACATGAAATTTGAGTGCAATGGGATGTTTCTACAAATTTAGGGAATTTCCCAATTTATTTGGTCTTTTTATGAATGAAAAGGCATATTTGGATAAGAATGAGTAAAAATAGCCATAAAAAGTAAAAAATAACACAAAATTAGCATAAGATAGCTCAAAATTCCACATCAATGACGGTGCTATCCTTGCTAAAGACTAGTGTGACTTTAGAGAGCAAGAAAAAAAGCTCTTTGGACATCTAATTAGGGAGATATGGCAGCTCCAAATGAGGGTGCTAGTGCAGTCCCGTGCTCTTTTAACCCCACGTTCAAGGATGTGAGGCCACCAATTAGGGATTTTATTCTTGAAAAAATCATTTGGGATTGTGTAATGAAGTTTTGAAGCTCCGATGAAATGGTGTTGACAAAGAATTGGAGTGTAAAATTAGGGGGTTTAATAGAGTAGAAGAGCATTGTATCCATGCAATTGGGAGAGAGGCTACACCAAATCATCACACACACAAGAGTTTTGAGTTGATATTGGTTTTTTTCAAGAGTGATGATTTTATACATTCCGACAAAAGGGAACATGGAGTTTGCAAAAAGTAATGCTGGCTTCTACACAGAATCAATTTGGAATGTTTTTCGACCATATGTTAAGTGTGCTTGCAAATTTCTGGGCCCTAAAGCATCTTGCGAATTCAACATTATGTGGTTTGACAATGCTATCTGGTTTATCCTCAATCATATGGACCAGATCTTCCCTGAAAGCCGGTGGACTTTCATCTATCCCTTATCTGTTCTTGGTTAGGTGGCCAAGCTAAATAGTTAGTGATTGCTCAGATTGCTTTCAATATTTTTCGTGGGCTTATGCTGGATATTTTTAAAGAACTGAAATCAGATGAACCTAGGACTTATTTGAATACATATGCAAACTACAAAGGTGTTAAGATTATTACCAATCTACTCAAGCCATGTATTGAGGATGATGATTCCCCGTCACTAAAAAGACCTAACTCGGTTTCCACCCCCACTTATGTCACTATGAGCCTAGGCGGCCGCTGACGGTGATGATCACACCTGCCGCTTATTGTATAGTTCACTCACATGTACCTTGTGTACCCACTTACTACTTAATGATGGTCTTATTCTCCTCTCAATACCCCTATGGGGACGAGGTGGCTGTTGTGTAATGCTTTACACCTTGGGGAAGGAACCGGCTACTGGTCTACATCATTTTCAAAACCCCTACAAAAGGTGAGGTTTGGCCATGAGCCCCTCACTTAGTCTATTTTGCATTGTGATAGTGTTGGTATAAAGAGAGAGTGAGTTTTTTGAAGTTCGCCCACTGCATAACCATGGAGCTTGTGAACTAGGAAGGCGCTTCTCAGGTCCGCACTCTGTATATATATTTTTATTGGGCACTTTGGTTTTTTATATATATCATCTAAATGATTTGGCTTAGCAACCATACTAGCAATTTTTAAAAAACAATTTTGTCCGTTCTATACTCTGGTTTTTATACAAAGACTCACGGTAAACTAACTTGGTTAAGCATAAAGGAAGGAAATGTTTTTTTGAATACCAAGCATATTGAACTATTGGAATGGTATGGGCTACCTTACACTAAGGCATACACTAGTAGTTTTTTTGCTTACCATCTCTGTTGGTTTGGGATGATTGGCATTAGATAGTACATGATTTACATACCTGGCATTATACACATGAGTATAGTTCTAAGCTTGGTTTCCCACATATTGTTATTTAACGCTTAAAGGTTTTTTTTACTGTAAGGTCAGACCGCTAAGGCAATGTACATTTGAAGATTTTTTTTTTCTAAAACCTAGATACATAACATTTGGTTAAAAGGACTGAACCCGACTAGCTTGAGATTGCTCCAAAAAAATGGGTTTTTTGGTTTTAGAAAAGAGAGGAATTGCTAGTTTAATCTTGATGTCACTTCAAATGGTATAATGTGATGAAGTTACATTGCAAACCAGGATGGTGATATGAAATAAAGTATGGATCTTATGGCTTAAGGCATTATTTATTTACACTAGTCGGACCAAATTTTGGGATAACGTTTTTGTGATGGATGTTCTTTTGTCTAAACCAAGCAACTAATTGAACTAATTGATTTGAAAGCTTTGAAAGAAGTGTTTTTAAGATATTTTGATTAATGGTTCTAAAGGTAAATATACCATTTACCTGATTAGTTTTAGGATAGGTATCTAGCTTAATAAAAAAGCTATGTAAAATCTTGAAGAAGTAAAAACAAAACTATGAACTAAAGATGGTAGTGTGTCACTTATTCAAAAAGAAAGGTGGACTGTAGATCAAAACAACACATAGACAAAGTAAACTATTTAATAACAAAAACTAGGTTATACACAATTCATTGGGTTTATGGTTTCTTTATAAGTTCTACTAAAAGGTGGACAAAAATGAAGATCATTTACACTTTGGACTTTTTCTTAAAGATAAAAATTTGTAAGATGGACATGGATAACAACTGATATAGTCCATTGACACCTGTAACACGCATTCAAAACTAACGTATCCGTTGTCTTGATTGAATGGGACTCTATCCTTTCTTGGCTTTTTTTAGCTTGTAGCAATTGTCTGTTCATGATTACATTGGCTCATACCACTTGGCAAGTACTTCTTTATGGAGTACTATCATTGCATATTGGAATGAGGTCTCATTCGTAAATACCATGTACAAACATAATTCTAGGACTGAGTTGTTTTTGCACTAATCTTTACCCTTTCTCTATAACCAGTTGCCTTTTGAATGATAAATTTCATTTATGTCTTATTATTTAAAATAAAAACAGATAAACACACGTCCTATACATAAGGTTTTTTCATTCATCCTAAAAAAACCAGGATGTTGGCTTTGGAAACTAGTATGAATTTCTTAGTTCTAGGCTAGACCCACTGCCTATTTATCCGGTTTTGGTTGGTAAGTGTTAGGTGGTCTTACATAGACTAATGTTCTGGTTACCTGCTCACGGCTATTATAATCTCTGACTTTGCGGGTTTAAGGAATGCATACCCAACATATAGGACTAATTGTATATTTTCTTTCAGGATCACAAACACTTTAAATTGACAGCTTGCATGAGAGTAAACCACGACCCGAAGAAGCATACAAGGATTTTAGAACAAACTAGGTTTTACCTAAAGGACCATTCTCCAAAGAAAGCTTTAGCTATTAGAATTACTAGACCTTTTTTGGCTCGACGGGAAAAATGTTGTGCTACATATTACCAGAAATAATTCCTAACTTACCTATAATTTTGTCTATTGCAGACCTTTGCCCTCTCACAGAGCCTGGAACTATCTTCTGAGCCCCTCTCTGTGGCTACCTCTCTTGTTCTAAGATGTATTGGAAGTCTGGAAACTTCTCAATTAATATATGATTTGGCTCTTGCCTCGGATAAAAAGCTATCTATCTTACACATGTTGTCTTTCAATGATTGGGTCAAGATTTTGGCCAACTTGGACAAGGACCCCAAGGATGGGGTTAATATAATTTCCCACTACATAACCCAACTACCCATACTTTCTGTACAATATCAGCAAGAGCAAGCCTTATTTTCTTCGCTTGGGTCCAAATTATCTAAATTTTTGAAAAAAACTATGTGGCCTTAATCCCTCTTTTCTCAATACCTTGCTCCAACTGTCCCTCAATTAAACGGTGGTATTTTTGATAGAGATAATGCAACACTTGAAGCTGTCAAGGAATTGCAAAAAAATCTTTGCTCCCTTAGTGACTCTAATCTCCTAGAAATGGTACCCAAAGTATCCAAAGTCTTTCCTTTTCTACTTTTTAGACAAATAGAAATTGAATCCTTTGGTGTTGACCATCAGCTCTGTGTTCTTCCTAAAAAATCCTTTCTGGCACCAATTCTTAGCGAAACTTGGGTCTATCTGGCTAATCTTCCCGCCTCCACTATTGAGGATTGTAGACGCAAAATTCTGAAAGGAGGGTAGTTCTTAGACAAAGGACAACTCATTAAAGCCCCTTTTAACCTTAACCTTGTTGACCATTCCAAATGCTCTTCTAATACATGTTTATACATTCAGACAAAAGGGAACATGGAGTTTATAAAAATAAATCCTGAACATATGCTAAGTGTGCTTGTAAATTTCTAGACCCTAAAGCATCTTGAGAATCCAACATTATGTGGTTTGACCATGCTATGTGGTGTATCCTCAACCATTTGGACCAGTTCTTCGCTAAAAAGCCAGTGGACTTTCATTTGTCCCTTATCTGTTCTGGGTTAGGTGGCCAAGCTAAACAGTTAGTGATTGCTCAGATTGCTTTCAATATTTTTCATGGGCTTATGTTGGATATTTTTAAAGAACTAAAATTAGATGAACCTGGGACTTAGTTGACTACATATGCAAACTATAAAGGTGTTTAGATTATTACCAATTTACTCAAGCCATGTATTGAGGATGATGATTCCCCCTCACTAAAAAGACCTAACTTTCTTGCCACGCCCAATTCATTCACGCCGTAAAAGATGTATCCAGAGTGCTTGCCAACTAGGAAAAAAAGGTTCAACATGAAATTTGAGTGCAATGGGATTTTTTCACAAATTTAGGGAATTTTCCCAATTTATTTGGTCTTTTTATGAATGAAAAGGCATATTTGGATAAAAATGAGTAAAAATAGCCATAAAACGTAAAAAAATAACACAAAATAGCATAAAATAGCTCAAAATTCCACATCAATGACAGTGCTATCATCGCTAAAGATTAATGTAATTTAGAGAGCAAGAAAAAAAGCTCTTTGGACATCTAATGAGGGAGATATTGCAGCTCCAAATGAGGGTGCTAGTGCAGTCCCGTGCTCTTTCAACTCCATGTTCAAGGATGTGAGGCCACCAATTAGGGGTTTTCTTCTTTAAAAAATCATTTGGGCTAAAGATGTATCCAGAGTGCTTGCCAACTAGGAAAAAGAGGTTCAACATGAAATTTGAGTGCAATGGGATTTTTCCACAAATTTAGGGAATTTTCCCAATTTATTTGGTCTTTTTATGAATGAAAAGGCATATTTGGATAAAAATGAGTAAAAATAGCCATAAAAAGTAAAAAAATAACACAAAATTAGCATAAAATAGCTCAAAATTCCACATCAATGACAGTGCTATCATTGCTAAAGATTAATGTGATTTAGAGAGCAAGAAAAAAAGCTCTTTGGACATCTAATGAGGGAGATATTGCAGCTCCAAATGAGGGTGCGAGTGCAGTCCCGTGCTCTTTCAACTCCATGTTCAAGGATGTGAGGCCACCAATTAGGGGTTTTCTTCTTTAAAAAATCATTTGGGCTTGTGTAATGAAATTTTGAAGCTCCGATGAAATGGTGTTGACAAAAAATTGGAGGGTAAAATTAGGGGTTTTAATAGAGTAGAAGAGCATTGTATCCATGCAATTGGGAGAGAGGCTACACCAAATCATCACACACACAAGAGTTTTGAGTTGATATTGGTTTTCTTCAAGAGTGATGATTTTATGGATGGATTTTTGGTCTTTTTGAGTGTGTCTTTAGCTTCATAGGTTCTACAACTCAATTGATTTTGCTTTGAACCCTCACAGTCAAAGGGCACCCGATGCTTTTTTAGCCACAATGCGCACTTCTTGATAGTGTGGATGTTTCTTTTGGAGGAATCAACATCTGTGTGCATTTTTCCCTTTTTGTATAAAATGGGAGAGAGCATTTCATGACTGAAAAAGCAACAACTAATTACAATTACTTACCATTTTGCAGTGCCGATTAGCTACCTTGTGCACCTGCATCACCAATATGTGCCACCATTTGCATCATTCAATTATTAGCCTCATAATCAGCATCAACATTGAGTTGGGTGTATTGGACCATGCCATAACTACAATTATACTAGTTGTACTAGCTAGCATGTGTGTGTGCGTGTGTAAATGTATGTGTGTGCGTGTGCAATTGTGGATGTGTGTTTGTGCAATTGTGTGTGTGTTTGTGCGGTTGCACATCCATCTCTCTCTCTCTCTCTCTCTCTCTCTCTCTCTCTCTCTCTCTCTCTCTCTCTCTCTCTCTCTCTCTCTCTCTCTCTCTCTCTCTCTCATGTTGCACGCAATTTTTAGCCTATGTGCCTTTGCAGGCAAACCCCCCCGTTCCCCCCCCCCCCCCCCCCCCCCCCCCCCAATAAAACCTAGTTGGTACCCGCTACTACTGATAGGTTCATCATTATATTCATTTGTGCATAGATTCATGTGCAAATCTCATCGCTCCGCCTTCCAAGGACCTCACACTTTAAAAGGACCAAGAGAGGAATTGATCTGAAGGCCCCCCTAGAGTGTGGAGATTGCTAGTACCTCGCCTAACCACAAGGGCCAACAATTTGTACTACAACTATTGTCGATTCAAAAATTTAAAAAGAAACTAACAAACTCTACACCCTCCCCCCCTTTCCCTTGCGAGTCGTCGACCTTCTCTGCTTTGGATACCTGTCGCCCTCGCTCGCATATCACCCGCATGTCTGCTTCATTCCTCATTCAATCACCAATCTTCTCGGATTCATGTTAACAAGACATAAAGGGTTTACATTAAGAGGCAATATCTCATGCTCAAGATCATCTGCAAACTCTTGCTCCCCTCTCCATGAGGGACAATATCGTTGCCTTGATCAATGATCATATAGGATGAGATGAGTGATCCCCTCTCACTGATTTGGATTTTTGGTTTACTGTTAAAACACACGAAGGGCAAAAGAGCTCCTCCTATGCATGCGTATACATCCTCTGCTAGATTTTAGTAACTCGAAAGCAGTTCTTGTCACAGCCACCTCTTTGCATGTCATCCCCGCAACTGTCAAGGTAGGGCCATCACCTATATCTCTATAAATTATGGCTCATCTTGTGAGGTCTATTCAAATGGCAAGGTAGGGTCATCATCTGTATCTTAAAGATGTGTGTTCATTAATTCATGCTAACTCACATATCACAAATATTAGATCTTTTAAAATGAAAGGACATTATCAAGAAGAGAAGTTCATAGTGTGGCTAGGAAAGTGTCCTAATTTGATTGTGAGGGTTCGTAGGAAGATCAAGTGAATCGCAAAAGATCGGAAGAAAAACACACACTCAAAATGAGCAAAACTTTCGCCATGAAATCTCCACTCTAGAGAAAAGCCAAGATCAACTTAGAACTCTTATGTGTGTGGTGATTTGGTGTAGTCTCAATCCCAATTTCAAAGATACAATTCTTATTTGCCCTAGGGTCACGAGGGTAACTCAACGAGTTAGCCGCATTACGAAGGTCACGCTTGGGTGCGGACCGCGAGAAGTGGGTACACTCTATGTTGCATACAACCTAAAATCCATATTTGTTTTCCCGAGTGAATAGGTCCTTCACTATTGGGTACGAGGTATACTTCATTTTTTCCATACACCCATTTTGGCAGAACACCCACTCGCTGTCCCTTGCTCTGTACTTGAACAATATCCTGGCATCACATTTTAACTCTTCTCTCCTCTCTCTCTCCCTTCCTCATTGTGTCGACTTTTTGCATGGCCTAATGCGCTGCCCTCTGTAGTTCTTATAGTTGTGCTCCTCTGAGACCATGCGTGATTCTTGGGATATGGAGCACTAATCAAGGTTTGCTCAGTTGCTGCCCAACTCGACTCCATCATGATGATGTTACCTACTTCACTGAGCTCAAAGAAACTGAGATAGATTTCACTGACGGGTTGCCTACTTAACCAAGGTGAGGGTTTTCTATACCCTCACTTAGCCTTGCATTACATGGTTATGATTGTTTGAATGAGAGTTAAGGGTTGTGTCGGTCATTTACACTAGTTTACTACAAATAATTGTGTATGGTGTGTTGTTGAGTTTACCTTCCTAAACGATACACTATGAAGCTTGTTGAGCAACTCAAGTTGGTCCCAAACAGATTACATATTTTTTTAACTGTAACTTGTTTCTACTCTAGCTTCTTGTATATAATCATAAGTTGTCTTTACTATGTTATGTCACTAAGTGTTTAACAACGCTGCATTGAGAAAATTCTTCATGGTTGATTGCAAATGAACTAGTTTTGATTGGTCTACAACATATGCTTAATGTTTTCTAGATAATATTGTTGCACTACTGATGGATGATCTCAGTCCTGGAACAATGGTAGTCTGTTGCATAACGGATTAGATAGTGGGATGTTTATGGGTAGCATCAATTTTAATCTCTAATATTTGTGATAATCTGTATATTTGGCCAATACAGGGATTAACCTGATAATTTTTTTAACTATATAGTCGTAATCCTCTAGGGAGCTTTACCTGTTGGTTGTTGCATCTTTGATTTTGATTATGTAAAGGAATGATTATCTCATATATTTTGCTGCAGTAATCTCTGGCATAGCTCAATATTTGTTATAAAAGTGATGGTATCACATTGGGAATCTATACCCTCACTTAGACTTATTTTTGCATGTTGGCTGTTAGCAGAGAGTTGTACTGACTTCAATGTATATTTGTACCTTAGATGTAGGTGTTTCTCTTTTGTTTGGGAGTCTAGTGACACCTTGTCCCCGACACAAAAACTTCATGATGATGCGTATATCGACCATTTTAAGCTTCATTTGACGCCTAGGATTCCAATGACGCCCAAAATGGCATGTAAATTTAAGCCTGCTCCAGAGTTTTGTACTTTTCCAGCCTGTTTCATTATGGTGTTTTTGGTTCTTAGTACCCAAAGATTTTATGGCTGATTTAAAGAGATGTTCATGAAAGAACGCTTTTTAGAAGCATAAATATTCAGCTTTTGTATCGAGCCTCATAATCAACACATTTGTTTAATGAAAATGACACGATAACTCGTATCATGTATAAGGCAGCTAGTTGAAAATTTGGAAAATTTACCAAAATACCCCTCTAATTTGTTGAAATTCCCAAAATACCCATGAAATTTTAAAAATTTTCCAAATACCCTTGTATCTATTTTGGTTGGATTGTTCAAGATATTCTAATCTTTACTCCTTTTGAAACTTGAGATCCGTTTTTGCGTGCTTAGCATGTAATTTGTCAAACAAATAAAAAACAATTATGTCTAAAGCCTACATACCCAACTCAAAGTATTCTAGATTTAGCATCTTGTATTGATAGACAATCAGTCTTTTTATGCAAAGCTTCAGGAATGTAATCTCACAAGCAGGGGTATTTTGGGAATTTCCACAAATTAGAGGGTATTTTGGTAACTTTCCCTTAAAACTCTAATCTACGCCTGCTTCTGAAAAGAAAGCATGTCAATGCGTGTGTTTTTCGATGTGATTATCTGCATTTTGGCCTGGGGCAGGTCCGTCGCTTGGTATAAAATGTAGCGACGACATTTTGCATGTTCATCGCGAGCATTTCACATCATATTCAGCGTGTTCAGCTATTCAATACACGTCGACGCGACAGTATTACATTTTTGTAATCGAGTGTGTGCAGGACGTCCTATCATTTTCCAAAGAATTAATATTAGGTTTGTGGACGTTATGGCACCCCATGATCAATATCCTCCGCTCAATATCTATATAGACCTTGAGACGTGCAATCCGGCCATCACCCACTTCACCGACACAGCTAGTACTACTGCTCTTCATGTCTACACAGACGGCTCCTTCAAACAACACAACAATGCCACAATGCTAGCAAAGGACGACATGTACAGTCACACCACCGCGGGTTGTGGCATTTATTTTGACTGGAACGACCTCGGCTTCGCTCGAAACCTAAATTTTCTCCTCCGCCAGCTCTCCTTGCCATATGTGGATCATTCCAGCAGCAATTACACCAGCTTGCTTGCTATTACTGGCTCTGAGCTTTGTGAGTTGATGGCCATTTGCTCTAGGGATACTCACAGAGCTCTAGGGATACTCATAGAGCTCAGAGCAAGTACTAGAGAGCAAGCTGGTGTAATTGCTACTAGAATGATCCACATATGACAAGGAGAGATAGCGTAGGAGAGAATTTAGATCTTGGGCAAAGCAGAGGTCGTTCCAGTCAGAATAAACACCACAACCCGCGCTCGCGTGATTGTACATGTCATCCTTGGCTAGCACCGCAACATTGATGTGTTGTTTGAAGGAGCCGTCTATGTGGACATGAAGAGCAATAGTACTAGTTGTGTCGGTGAAGTGGGTGATGGCCGGATTGCACTCCTCAAGGTCTATATAGATATTGAGCTGAGGATATTGATCATGGGGTGCCATGACGTCCACAAAGCTAATATTAATTCTTTAGAAAATAATAGGACGTCCTCCATACGCTCGATTGCAAAACTGTAGTATTGCCGTGCCGACGTGTACTGAATAGCTAAACATGCTGAATATGACGTGAAAAGCTCGCGATGAACATGAAAAATGTCGTCATTTCATTTTATAGCGGGCAGCGGCCTTGCCCAAGGCCAAAACGCAGATAACCGCGTCGAAAAACACACGCGTTGACACGCTTGCTTTTCAAAAGCAGGCGTAGATTAGAGTTTTAAGGGAAAATTACCAAAATACCCTCTAATTTGTGGAAATTTTCCAAATTTTAAACTAGCTTCGTTATACATGATAAGAGTTATCGTGTCATTTTCATCACACAAACGCATTAATTATGAGGCTAGATACAAAAGCTGCATATTTATGCATGTAAAAAGCGTGATTTCATGAACATCTCTTTAAATCGGCCATAAAACCTTTGGGTACTAAGAACCCAAAACACCATAACGAAACAGGCTAGAAAAGTACGAAACTCTGGAGAAGGCTAAAATTTACAGGCCATTTTGGGCGTCATTGGCATCCTAGGTGTCAAATGAAGCTTAACATGATCGATATACCTGTCAGCATGAAGTTTTTGTGTTGGGGACAAGGTGTCATTAGACTCCCAAGCATAAGAGCATCACCTACATCTAAGGTACAAATATACATTGAAGTCAGTACAACTGTATGCTGACAGCCAACATGCAAAAACAAGGCTGAGTGAGAGTATAGATTTCCAATGTGATACCATCACTTTTATAACAAATATTGAGCTATGCCAGAGATTACTGCAATAGAATATAGGAGATAACCATTGCTTTACATCATCAAAATCATAGATGCAACATGCAAACTATAAAGCTCCCTAGAGAATTAGAAGTATATAGTTAAACATTATTAGGTTAATCCTTGTATTGGACAAATATATAGATTATCACAGATATTAGAGATTAAAATTGATGCTACCCACAAACATCCCACACAACAGACTAGATAGTGGGATGTTTATGGGTAACATCAATTTTAATCTCTACTATTTGTGATAATCTTTATCTTTGGCCAATGCAGAGATTAGCCTGATAATTTTTAACTATATAGTCGTAATCCTCTAGGGAGCTTTACCTGTTGGTTGTTGCATCTGTGATTTTGATTATGTAACGGAATGATTATCTCGAATATTTTGCTGCAGTAATCTGTGGCATAGCTCAATATTTTTTATAAAAGTGATGGTATCACATTGGGAATCTATACCCTCACTTAGCCTTGTTTTTGCATGTTCACTGTTAGCATACAATTGTACTGACTTCAATGTATATTTGTACCTTAGATGTAGGTGTTGCTCTTATGCTTGGGAGTCTAGTGACACCTTGTCCCCAACACAAAAACTTCATGTTGAAATGTATATCGACCATTTTAAGCTTCATTTGAGGCCCAGGATGCCAATGACGCCCAAAATGGCCTGTAAATTTAAGCTTGATCCAGAGTTTTGTACTTTTCCAGCCTGTTTCATTATGGTGTTTTTGGTTCTTAGTACCCAAAGGTTTTATGGCTGATTTAAAGAGATGTTAATTAATGAAATCACGCTTTTTACAAGCATAAATATGCAGCTTTTGCATTCAGCCTCATAATCAATGCATTTGTTTAATGAAAATGACACGATAACTTGTATCATGTATAAGACAGCTAGTTTCAACTTTGGAAAATTTACCAAAATACCCCTCTAATTTGTTGAAATTCCCAAAATACGCATGAAACTTCAAAATTTTCCAAATACCCTTGTATCTATTTCGATTGGACTGTTCAAGATTTTCTAATCTTAATTCCTTTTGAAAATTGGGATCTGTTTTTGCGTGCTTAGCATGTAATTTGTCAAACAAATTAAAAGTAATTATGTATAGAGACTACATAACCAACTCAAAGTATTCTAGATTTAGCATCTTGTAAATTGATAGAAAATCTGTCTTTTTATGAAAAGCTACAGGAATTCAATCTTACAGCCAGGATTATTTTGGGAATTTCCACAAATTAGAGGGTATTTTGGTAACTTTCCCTTAAAATTCTAATCCACGCCTGCTTTTGAAAAGAATGCGTGTCAATGCGTGTGTTTTTGGACGCGATTATCTGTGTTTTGGTTTGGGGCAGGGCCGTCACTTACTATAAAATGTAGTGATGACATTTTGCATGTTCATCGCAAGCATTTCACATCATATTCAACGTGTTTAGCTATTCAATACACGTCGACACGACAATAGTAGAGTTTTGCAATCGAGAGTGTGCAAGACATCCTATCATTTTCCAAAGAATTACTATTAGCTTTGTGGGCGTGCTGGCACCCCATCATCAATATCCTCAGGTCAATATCTATATAGACCTTGAGAAGTGCAATCCGCCGGCCATCACCCACTTCACCGACACAGCTAGTACTACTGCTCTTCATGTCTACACAGACGGCTCCTTTAAACAACACAACAATGCTGCGGTGCTAGCCAAGGACGATGTACAGTCACGCCACCACGGGTTGTGGCATTTATTTTGATTGGAACGACCTCGGCTTCGCTTGAAACCTAAATTTTCTCCTGCGCCAGCTCTCCTTGCCATATGTGGATCATTCCAGTAGTAATTACACCAGCTTGCTTGCTAGTACTGGCTCTAAGCTCTATTAGTTGATAGCCATTTGGTTATCCCTAGAGCTCAGAGCCAGTACTAGCAAGCAAGCTAGTGTAATTGCTACTGGAATGATCCACATATGTGAAGGAGAGCTGGCGCAGGAGAGAATTTAGGTTTTGGGCAAAGCCGAGGTTGTTTTAGTCAAAATAAACACTACAACCCGCGGTGGCGTGACTGTACATGTCATCCTTGGCTGGCACCGCGACATTGATGTGTTGTTTGAAGGAGCTGCCATGAAGAGCAATAGTACTAGTTGTGTCGATGAAGTGGGTAATGGCCGGATTGCACTCCTCAAGGTCTATATAGATAATGAGCTGAGGATATTGATCATAAGGTGCCATGACGTCCACAAAGCTAATATTAATTCTTTAGAGAATGTTAGGACTTCTTGCATACGCTCGATTGCAAAACTGTAGTATTATCGCGCCGACGTGTACTGAATAGCTGAACAGGCTGAATATGATGTGAAAAGCTCGCGATGAACATGAAAAATGTCGTCGTTTCATTTTATAGCAAGCAGCGGCCTTGCCCAAGGCCAAAACGCAGATAATCGCATCGAAAAACACACGCGTTGACACGCTTGCTTTTCAAAAGCAGGCGTAGATTAGAGTTTTAAGGGAAAATTACCAAAATACCCTCTAATTTGTGGAAATTCCCAAAATACCCCCTGGTTGTGAGATTAAATTCCTGTACCTTTTCATAAAAAGACTGTCTATCAATACAAGATGCTAAATCTAAAATAATTTGAGTTGGTTATGTAGGCTTTAGACATAATTGCTTTTAATTTGTTTTACAAATTACATGGTAAGCACGCAAAAACGGATCTCAGTTTTCAAAAGGAATAAAGATTAGAAAATCTTGAACAATCCAACCGAAATAGATAAAAGACTAGTATTTGGCGAATTTTTGAAATTACAGGGGTATTTTAGGAATTTTAACAAATTAACGGGGTATTTTGGTAAATTTTCCAAATTTTAAACTAGCTTCCTTATAGATGATACGAGTTATTGTGTCATTTTCATCAAACAAACGCATTAATTATGAGGCTACATACAAAAGCTGCATATTTATGCTTGTAAAAAGCGTGATTTCATGAACATCTCTTTAAATCGGCCATAAAACCTTTGGGTACTAGATAGTGGGATGTTTGTGGGTAGCATCAATTTTAATCTCTACTATTTGTGATAATCTGTATATTTGGCCAATGTAGGGATTAGCCTGATAATTTTTAACTATATAGTCGTAATCCTCTAGGGAGCTTTACCTGTTGGTTGTTGCATCTATGATTTTGATAATGTAAAGGAATGATTATCTCATATATTTTGCTGCAGTAATCTCTGGCATAGCTCAGTATTTATTATAAAATTGTGATGGTATCACATTGGGAATCTATACCCTCACTTAGCCTTGTTTTTGCATGTTGGCTGCTAGCATACAGTTGTACTGACTTCAATGTATATTTGTACCTTAGATGTAGGTGTTGCTCTTATGATTGGGAGTCTAGTGACACCTTGTCACCAACACAAAAACTTCATGCTGACGCGTATATCGACCATTTTAAGCTTCATTTGATGCCCAGGATGCGAATGACGCCCAAAATGGCCTGTAAATTTAAGCCTACTCCAGAGTTTTGTAATTTTCCATCCTGTTTCATTATGGTTTTTTTGGTTCTTAGTACCCAAAGGTTTTATGGCTGATTTAAAGAGATGTTCATGAAATCACGCTTTTTACAAGCATAAATATGCAGCTTTTGTATCTAGCCTCATAATCAATGCGTTTGTTTAATGAAAATGACACGATAACTCGTATCATGTATAAGGCAGCTAGTTTAAAATTTGGAAAATTTACCAAAGTATCCCTCTAATTTGTTGAAATTCCCAAAATACCTCTGGAATTTTAAAAATTTTCCAAATACCCTTGTATCTATTTTGGTTGGATTGTTCAAGATATTCTAATCTTTACTCCTTTTGAAAATTGAGATTCGTTTTTGCGTGCTTAGCATGTAATTTGTCAAGCAAATTAAAAGCAATTATGTCTAAAGCATACATAACCAACTCAAAATATTCTAGATTTAGCAGCTTGTATTGATAGACAATCAGCCTTTTTATGAAAAGCTACAGGAATTGAATCTCACAGCCAGGTGTATTTTGGGAATTTCCACAAATTAGAGGGTATTTTGGTACCTTTCTCTTAAAACTGTTATCTACACCTGCTTTTGAAAAGAAAGCGCGTCAATGCGTGTGTTTCTCAACGCGATTATCTACGTTTTGGCTTGATGCAAGGCCGTCGCTTGCTATAAAATGCAACGACGACATTTTGCATGTTCATCACGAGCATTTCACATCATATTCAGTGTGTTCAGCTATTCAATACACGTTGATGCGATAGTAGTACAATTTTGCAATCAAGAGCGTGCTGGACGTCCTATCATTTTCCAAAGAATTAATATTTGCTTTGTGGACGTCATGGCACCCCATGATCAATATCCTCAGCTCAATATCTATATAGAGGTTGAGAAGTGCAATCTGGCCATCACCCACTTCAACGACACAGCTAGTACTACTGCTCTTCATGTCTACACAGACGGCTCCTTCAAACAACACAACAATGCCGTAGTGCTAGCCAAGGACGACATGTACAGTCACGCCACCGCAGGTTGTGGCATTTATTTTGACTGGAACGACCTCGGCTTTGCCCAAAACCTACATTCTCTCTTGTGCCAGCTCTCCTTGCTATATGTGGATCATTCTAGTAGCAATTACACCAGCTTGATTGCTAGTATTGGCTCTGAGCTCTGTGAGTTGATGGCCATTTGGTTATCCCTAGAGCTCAGATCTAGTACTAGCAAGAAAGCTGGTGTAATTGCTACTAGAATGATCCACATATGACAAGGAGAGATGGCGCAGGAGATAATTTAGGTTTTGGGCGAAGCCGAGGTCGTTCCAGTCAAAATAAATGCCACAACCTGCGGTGGCGTGACTGTACAAGTTGGCTGTCACCGCGGCATTGATGTGTTGTTTGAAGGAGCCGTCTATGTAGACATGAAGAGCAATATTACTAGTTGTGTCGATGAAGTGAGTGATGGCCGGATTGCACTCCTCAAGGTCTATATAGATATTGAGCTGAGGATATTGATCATGGGGTGCCATGACATCCACAGAGCTAATATTAATTCTTTGGAAAATGATAGGGCATCATGCACATGCGCGATTACAAAACTGTACTATTGTCACGCCGACGTGTACTGAATAGCTGAACACGCTGAATATGATGTGAAATGCTCGCGATGAACATGCAAAATGCTGTCGCTGCATTTTATAGCAAGCAGTGGCCCTGTCCCATGCCAAAACACCGATAACCGCGTCAAAAAATACACGCGTTGACACGCTTTCATTTCAAAAGCAGGTGTAGATTAGTGTTTTAAGATTCCCAATGTGATACCATCACTTTTATAGCAGATATTGAACTATGCCAGAGATTACTGCAACAGAATATATGAGATAATCATTCCTTTACATCATTGAAATCATAGATGCAACATGCAACAGGTAAATCTCCCCAGAAAATTACAAGTATATAGTTAAAAATTATCAGGTTAATCCCTGTATTGGCCAAATATACAGACTATTACAAATATTAGAGATTAAAATTGATGCTACCCACAAACATCCCACTATCTAATCCGTAGAGATTAAAATTGATGCTACCCACAAACACCCCACTATCTAATCCGTTATGCAATAGACTAGATAGTGGGATGTTTATGGGTAGCATCAATTTTAATCTCTAATATTTGTGATAATTTGTATATTTGGCCAATACAAGGATTAGCCTGATAATTTTTAACTATATAGTCGTAATCCTCTAGGGAGCTTTACCTGTTGGTTGTTGCATCTATGATTTTGATTATATAAAGGAATAATTATCTCATATATTTTGCTGCAGTAATCTCTGGCATAGCTCAATATTTGTTATAAAAGTGATGGTATCACATTGGGAATCTATACCCTCACTTAGCCTTGTTTTTGCATGTTGGTTGTTATCATATAGTTGTACTGACTTCAATGTATGTTTGTACCTTAGATGTAGGTGTTGCTCTTATGCTTGGGAGTCTAGTGACACCTTGTCCCCGACACAAAAACTTCATGTTGTCATGTATATCAACCATTTTAAGATTCATTTGACGCCCAGGATGCCAATGACGCCCAAAATGGCTAGTAAATTTAAGCCTGCTCTAGAGTTTTGTACTTTCTAGCCTGTTTTATTATGGTGTTTTTGGTTCTTAGTACCCAAAGGTTTTATTGGTGATTTGAAGAGATGTTCATGAAATTATGCTTTTTACAAGCATAAATATGCAGCTTTTGTATCTAGCCTCATAATCAATGCGTTTGTTTAAATGACACAATAACTCGTATCATGTATAAGGCAAATAGTTTAAAATTTGGAAAATTTACCAAAATACCCCTCTAATTTGTTGAAATTCCCAAAATACCCCTGAAACTTCAAAAGTTTTCCAAATACCCTTGTATCTATCTCTGTTGGATTGTTCAAGATTTTCTAATCTTTATTCCTTTTGAAAATTGAGATTCTCTTTTGTGTGCTTACCATGTAATTTGTCAAGCAAATTAAAAGTAATTATGTCTAAAGCCTACATAATGAACTCAAAGTATTCTAGATTCAACATCTTGTATTGATAGACAATCAGTCTTTTTATGAAAAGATATAGGAATTCAATCTCGCAAACTGGGGTATTTTGGGAATTTCCACAAATTAGAGGGTATTTCGGTAACTTTCCCTTAAAACTCTAATCTACACCTGCTTTTGAAAAGAAAGCACGTAAATGCGTGTGTTTTTCGACACGATTATCTGCATTTTGGTATGGGGAAGGGCCGTCGCTTGCTATAAAATGCAGCAATGACATTTTACAAGTTCATCGCGAGCATTTCACATCATATTCAGTGTGTTCAGCTATTCAATACACGTCGACGGATAGTAGTAGAGTTTTGCAATCAAGCGTGTACAGGACATCCTATCATTTTCCAAAGAATTAATATTAGCTGTGTGGACCTCATGGCCACCACATGATCAATATCCTCAGCTCAATATCTATATAGATTTTGAGAAGTGCAATCCGGCCATCACCCACTTCACCGACACAGCGAGTACTATTGCTTACCCCTAGAGCTCAGAGCCAGTACTAGCAAGCAATCTAGTGTAATTGCTACTGGAATGATCCACATATGGCAAGGAGGGTATAGAAAACCCTCACCTTGGTTAAGTAGGCAACCCGTCAGTGGAATCTACCTCAACCGCTTCGAGCTCAGTGCAATAGGTAACATCATCATGATGGAATCAAGTTGGGTAGCAACTGAGCCAACCTTGATTAGTCCTCCATATCCCAAGAATCATGCTGTGTGCGGGATGGAAACACACACAACACCTCTATAATGACCCACACACACTCTTGGGATGATACACACACACACACACTATGGGGCACCACTCAGCTTATACAACCCACCTGGCCGAGACAGGGAACACACCGATGGAGTGAGAGGAGAGAGACTACCCATGTACCCACTCCACACAGAGAGAGAGACACACACACACACACCCAAAAAACTCAGCTCAAAAGAGGAGAATTTCTGATGTTTATATACGGTTGAGCTTGGGCCAACACCAATGGGGCAAATAGCTCACACAATATGGGTAAAGTATGCCAGATACAATCACAAATTGGAGCAGAAGCTTCGCTCATAGGAGAAACTTACATAGCCAAAACAGCAAAAAAATAGTGATGAATTTGACAAAATGGACAGCGCCATCACGTTCAGAACGGCCCAAAACCCCAGTCTTCAATGTCAAAGTGCAGTTTAGGGCCAAAACAGGCTCCAAAAACAGCAAAAACAGAGTTGTGGTTGTTCCTCCTCTTCTCTCCACATTTTTTCTATTATTCTCTCATTTTTTTCAGTTCCCACACTAAGCTTTATTACTTGGGCACCCTTGGCCTTTTAGTTGACCTCAAACAGACCCCGAACAGGCCAAAAAGTGGCCTCGCAGTGCATAGTTGTCACCCTGCTGCATCCATCCGCACACCCGGCACTCAACTTTTTCCAATAATGTATCCCTCCACCACATGAAGTGGCCCCAAATATAATTCTCATGATGACCTTTTTGCATAATTGTCACAAGGAAACACCTACGTTGTGTCCGTACTTATCCACGTGCAAGTATTGACCCCATTCGATCTCCTGACGCCACTAGATGCCATCTGACACACCTGCTTACCTCATGTCCTCGTCCCGCGGATAGCTTCCTCGAGAATTTTCACGTGCCACCAACTCCTCATTATTATAGAAAAAACACATTGATACTGGTGATAATGAAAATCGATGCACTATGTACATGCTGTCCTACCTGTACACATGTGGGCCCCACGTAACCACCTGGCTCTGGAAAATGGGAAATTATTTATTTGATGCACCATGCATGTGTATATACATATGTGCAATCCCTTGCTCCAAAACACTCCTAACATAGTTTGCCCATCCCCTAGCCTGCTAGATCATTCATATAAGCAGCAGCAAAAAGAGATATGAGTCTCGCCGCGTCACAAGTCTCCTCATCCCTCACCAACATTACTTTCTCCACAGACTGCTGATCTTGCTCCACCATCATCAACCTGGCATGATATAGTTTAAGACGCAATCCATTTACCCTTGACTTATGTAAAATCCCATCCAGGTTAGCCAACTGATATGTACCATTCGAAAAACACTCCACTACCTTGAAAGGGCCTTTCCACTTAATCTGAAACTTCTTCTGGAAGGTGTTGTCTAGCTTACTGTTGTAGGGTAAAACCAAGTCATGATTCTTGATACCCTTACTTTTGACCTTTTCATTTATCTTTGCCAAAGACTTATCCTGCATCTGCCCATAATGTTCCAATGCACTCATCCTATCCAACTGAACCTCTTGTAACTGTAAGAGCCTCTCTTTGAATGCATCACTAGGCGGCCCAAGCAGCTTCTCTAACATCTTTACTGCAGGCAACTCTACTTCCACAGGCAATAGTGCTTCCTTTCCATATACCAAATGAAATGGAGTAAACCCTGTACCTGTCTTCACCGATGTACGGTAAGCCCATAATGCACTAGGCAATTCCAAATCCCAATTCTTTCCTTGGTGATCTGTCACTTTCGAAAGAATTTATACCAACTCACCATTGAATCTTTCATTTAAGCCATTACACTGCGGGTAATAAGGAATGGTATGCTGGTGTCTAATCTTCATCTTTGAGCATAAAAAATGTAGCAATTTAGCTCTAAAGCATGGCCCCTTATCCGAAAGTAGCTCTAGTGGCACCCCAAATTCGCAACATATTTCATCATACACAAATTTTTCCACATCCTTTGCACTGATTTTTTTTACTGCTATAGCCTCTGCCCATCTAGAAAGATAGTCCATCTTCCTGTATGAGCCATCAAAAAACAAAACATGTGCATTGCTGATCTGTGGCACTTCTTCAACTACCTTTCTCACCACCTCTTCCTTAACAAGAAGGGGATTCTCCTTGTAAGTCAACAAATCAGCTAGGGTAGCTCTTGTACCGTCTTCCACTAGAAAAGAGAACTCAAACTCTTGCAGCTCAATTACCCATTTCTTCACCACATTTGACATGTTAGTGCCATAAATTTACTGTGGCCAAAAAGCGTAACTCGTCAAGAAAATAAAAGGTTGTGGTAGCAAGTAATGACGAAATCGTCGACAAGCAAATATTACACTGGCCATCACTAGCTCTACTTCCAATAACTTTCTCTCTGCTACCAAATTCACTCGGCTTGCACAATACACTGGCCTCATATAATGGCTGCCCTTTCCCTTTTGCAATAGCATGGATCCAATGGCATCATCCCCTACTGATGGATTTACATAAAACACTTGCTCCCAATCAAGAGCCTGCATGGCTGACAACCCCCCTAGCACCTCTTGAAACACTTCTTCACACTTGTCATCCCATTGCAATGGATCATGCTTTGCCACTTGTTGTAATGGATAAAGGAGCTGTGAAGACAATGGGATAAACCGTGCCATGTACTTCAATTTGTGTATAAAGGTTGCCAATTGCTTTGTACTCGTAGGTGATGGAAGAAGAATAATAGACTTAACCTTGTCTGGATCAGCCTCAATGCCATTTTCTGACACCATATGACCCAATAACTTCACTCTTGGCTGTGCTAGATGACATTTCTTTGGATTTAGTTGTCCTCCACATTCATCATATCGAGCCAATACCATCTGCAACTTCCCATGGTGTTCAACCCTACTGCTGTAGACACAAAAGTCGTCCATAAAAGCTTTAACACAGCTACCAATGAACGGTGCCAATACCCAATTTCCTCTCTCTTGATAGAAAGATGGTCCATTTGACAACCCAAATGGAAATACCATGTAGCAATAGCAGCCCCATGGCGTAATGAAAGTTGTCTTTGTTCGGTCTTTAAGAGCAATCTTCAACTGAAAATAGCCTGAAAAACCATCACACACACTGTACCTCTCATAACCTGCCACTGAATCCAAGATCTGATCGATGAATGGGAGAGGATATGGGTTCTTTTTAGTGGCTGCATTTAAGGGTTTAAAATATACACAAATCCTCCACTTCCCATCCTTCTTTGGACTGACTACTACTGGACTCACCCATTTTGTGGTTTCCACTGGGACTATGAACCCTGCCTTCAATAACTTGTCTACCTCTTCCCGCAAGGCTTCCATTTGCTCTTGACCCATCCTTCTTAGCCTTTGCCGCACTGGCTTAGCACCTTCCTTCAGTTATATGTGCATCTCTTTGCCCTTGAACCCTCTGATCTCTTCATATGAAGTAATGAACAAATCAGGAAAACTAGCCAACATGTGTAAATATATCTCCTTCTCCATAGCTGAGAGGTCTCCACTGATCATTTGTGTCATCAATTCTTGCTTCTTTGACAATTCAACCTTGGCTTGCATCAACCTTTTAATCACTTCATAAGGCCCTTCACTTTCATCTTCACCCTCATTTGCAAATGCAACTAAACCAGACTCCTGGATTTCTTTGTCCATCAAAAGGAATGCAACATCAACATCCTCATCACTGTTGGTAGTACTATCACTGTCCTCATCAGACACCGTGGAATAGTCTTCATCACTAGACTCATCCTCATCTTCATAAAGCTCCTCCAATCGTTTCCTTGTGTCCATATTACATAGCTTGTTGGCACCTGTCTTTCCATAGAGGCTAATCGTACCACGTCTCCAATTTTGAATAGCTCCCACTGCACGTAACCATGGTATACCCAGTATAATAGGATATGCTCCCAACCCCGCTGGCATCACATGAAAATCAACCACTGCCTTTGCATCTATTCCTTCACTTCTAAGCTCTTTACAACACCCAAACATTTTACTTTCTGATGGTTTGCCAATCTGATCCGAAAGCCTGACACCTCAGTCACTGTAAGACCCATCTTCTCAACGCATGACTGTGTTATGACACATATTTGGGCTCCACCATCCACATAACCTTGTTCCAAATTTTTTCTTTTGTGCCACACATCTACTATTGGGCAAATGTCTGGTAGCTCATCCATTGCCAACACCTTTACTGAACCTCTCTCTGGCTCTTTCTCCATTGGGTTAACCATCCTCTTCCACTGTCTCTTTAGCTTAGGCACCATCTCTATAAGCTGCCCAAAAGTAACATATGCCTTCCTGCTTGTCAAATCCTCCTTCAAGTCATAGCTTAATTGCCCATCCCCTAGTGGAAAATCTGAAACATGAAACTTGCTTCGAGCCCTTCTTTTCCTCTTGGCCTTGACATCCTCGCCTTCATGGCTCTTTTCCTTCTTCTTACTAGGACCTTGGGCACTTCTTCCTTCCTTGTCCTCTATGGTACTCTTCCCAATAGGCATCACTAATGTATCCTCTAGCTTTGATGCCTTCTCCAAGGTAACCACACTTATCACTTTTGTCTTTCCCTTTTCCTCCTGGGTTAATCCACTGGTTCCTTCTTCTCCCTTAATTTTGATTCCATAATCATTTGACATAGTTAGCACATGTCTTGGAAATGGATACATGTCTCCCCCCATCCTTGGTGTCTTGTAATATTGTGGGCTGATGTGGCCCAAATCTCCGCAATTATAACATGTGGGCGTCTGCCTCCAGAACCTACCATTGCTTTGTCCAACACCATTTCTAGGCCTTTCTTCACCTCCTGACTGATTAGCAAACCTCACTCAACCTTGATTATTTCCCACTTGACCTAGCATGTTTAGGCTGAGATTCTTCATTAAATCTACCACTTGCCTCATGTCTTGCCTTAGCCCATCATCTTACACTGTTGTAGTGACCACTGCTAGCATAACCTGAGGAGTAACAGGAACCACTGGTTCATGATGAACCCCTAGCATGCGACCTTGTAAAGAGTCCATAGGCTAAAATTCAGACCTCATGGGCAAAGACTCTACTCCTAGCTGGCTCATTTTCCTCAGCTTCCACTCTTTGTTCCTTGCCACCTCCAATGCATCTTCATATGTCCTAGGCTTCTTTAGCTCCACTCTCCAACGTATATTCTCCCAAAGACCAGCCAAGAACCTATCAATCTTCATCATGTCAGGCTGGGGTACTTGTGGTGCTAAGGCGTGGCTACCCAAGTTTCAATGCTCTAAGAACCCCTTCAAACACACGTGCAAGAACCCAAACTTTTTATTGACTCAATCCCTAGAAACTTCAATGGAGCTCAACTTTAGATAAGGACAAACACATGCACATCAAATGAGTTTTCACAGTTAATCATTGGAATTACAACAAGCAAAGGACATTCCAGTATCTCTCTTAATATTCTTGGCCCGAACATAAAGACTATGCGCTGCTAGAAAAAAATATTCTTGGACACATGAACATTTATCTGGATTCTTTGTGTTAAATGAAAAGGAGTGAATTGAGGGCCATTTTAATCATCCATTAAAGCCAACCATGAAGCTCCCAAGAGGGCACACCTGACTTATCCCCTGATTTTGCTAGAATTTCAGTAGCATAACAATATAAATGGATTAAAAGACCAAAAAACCAACCATCATAACTTGGAAAAATTTTGATAGAGTTTCCCCAGAAGTAGAGCAGTGAGAACCCAAAATATAGACTGTATATGTATGCATAACCTGCCAACAATAGAACTCGAGCATCAAGTAGGAATCACTAGTACATAGCCTATGGCGAGGTCACAAAAAGGGTGCTCTATCCACCTGTATCACCGAAAGGATCTCACATTTGAGAATCCCCTAGCTCAATAAAACCTCACGCTATCGACCCTCTCACAAAGGCTTATGCAAATCTCGTATAGTCAAGTCTCAAAAATGACTATAGAGAGTGTGTTACTTAGTGTGCAATGGAAAGATAGATAGCCCTAGAGTGATGGGCGTATATACAATGCACGGGGGAAAAAATCTCCTAAAGAGGGAAAAAATGCCCTGGCGGTCCTAGTGTGTTCACACACATTACTACCACATGTATATGGTAACAAATCCCCCCTGGAGTGATGCGGTGAACGAGAGCTGGCACATGAGTAAAGGGAAGTGCTATGTCCTGAGGACAGGATCAGTCCACAAAGGGGAGTAAGCCCAAAGCTTTACGGAAAGCTTCAAGCTTCTCACGAGACAATGCCTTTGTGAAAAGATCTGCAATGTTGTCCTGTGTTGGCACATAAGCCAAGCTGATCTCCCCTACTGAGAGCCTCTCCCTGACATAGTGGTAATGCACCTCAATGTGCTTTGTGTGAGCATGAAAAACTGGGTTCCTCGCAACTGCCAATGCGCTATGACTATCAGTGTAGATAGTGTTGGCAGTGTCCTGTCCAACACCCAAATCAGCCATAAGGCGTCTGAGCCATACACACTCAACCGTAGCTGTGAAGACTTCCCTGTACTCAGCCTCACAACTCGAAGTGGCCACAATAGGTTGTTTCTTGCTCAACCATGATATACATGAACTGCCAAGCATGAAACAAAAACCACTTGTGGACACTCGCGTGTCAAAACAACCAGCCCAATCTAAGTCCGAAAAAGCATGTAAGTCTGGCGGCAATGATCCCCCCTTGGGATAAAACAATCCACGATGTAAAGTGCCACTAAGGTAGCGGAAAATCCTCTTGACAGCCTGCCAATGCTTAGACCCTGGGCTATGCATAAATCTGCTGACCTGTGAGACAGCAAACTGAATATCTGGCCTCGTGTTGCATACATAAATGAGGCAGCCAACAACAGTTTGGTAAAGAGTGACGTCAGCAGGATCGCCAGCATCATGTAGACTCAACTTCAAACCTATTTCCATGGGAGTGGCAATAGGTTTGCAAACCTCAAGTCCAAACTTACATAGCAATGTCTCTATGTAACTTTTTTGACACAAGGCAATACCACCATCACAGTGCTTAAACTGTATACCCAAGTAATGATGCAACAGCCCCAAATCTTTCATCTTGAAAGTAGCATTCAAATCAGCCTTAAATTCAGCAATATGTCTCTCATTTGGTCCAGTGATCAGCAAATCATCAACATAAAGAACCACAATTGAGAAGTACATCACCCTCACGCTTTACATACAATGTGCTTTCTGTTGGACTGTTACGAAATCCTTGTTTGACCAATTGAGTGTCAGCTTTCTCATACCAAGCACAAGGAGATTGCTTCAACCCATACAAAGGCTTCTTACATCTGCACACTTTGTCCTCTTGTCCTTTTATGACAAAACCGCGAGGCTGCGTTACATAAACTTCCTCAAATATGTCACCATTCAAGAAAGCAGTAACAATGTCTGATTGATTTACATCCCAACCAAAATGAGCTGCCAATGCACGTAGAAAACGCACAGTAGTCATACGACAAGGGGGAGCAAAAGTTTCTTCATAATCTATGCCTTTTTGCTGTGCATAACCTTTTGCAACAAGTCCAGCTTTATGGCAATCGATCTCACCATCCGGCTTGCGTTTCAACTTGTAAACCCACTTCATACCAATGGCCGTTTTTCCAGGAGGCAAATCACATAAAGTCCATGTGTCATTTTCTATAAGTGCATCCTATTCTGATTGCATGGCAGCCATCCAATTTTCTGAATTATGTGCTTCATCAAAAGACAGAGGCTCCTCAACATCATGTAAACTAGACACAGCCAAAGCATAACAATCTGATGCATAAGATGCATGGCGAGAGCCTGAACGAGTACGACTAGACAAAGGTGCATCCAATTCACTGTCACGCAAAGTGTGCACCAGCCATTTTGGCATACCTCTAGCCTGCTCATTTTCAGCCCTTTCCTCATCAAGTACATCACTGATACTGACAAATAATGTATTACATCTTATTATCAAAGAATCATATAAAAGGGTTATCTATCACTAATAAAAATGCTCAAACAGAGGACGATCTTCTGTTACTGCAAGAGTTGTCATTGTAATCCCAAGGAAAGAATCTCTTACCTGCCACCATCCAAAAAATTCAAGTCCATCAGTACTTGACAATAATAGGGAAGCCAGGTGTCAACAACTCCCTCCCCTTGTTATTGGTGTCAAGAATTAAAACAAAAACTAACAACATAACACAAATCAATTATTTTTTTTGAAGATCGAGTCATTTATTTGCATCATTTAATTTAAGAAAAAATCATGCATCTCCTTTGTAATTAGGACCCATGTTCAAAAAGTCCAGTCCAATGTCATCTCATTCGAGACGCTCACATGAGGATTAAGGCCTTTCTTTTAAACCATTGGAGTGATTTTAGAGTAAAATATTACCACTAATTTCAAAAGTTGTGCATTATATTCACCAAATAAGTAAAGTGCTTAAAGAACAATTAACATTATAAAATTCATTAATGTGAGTATACTTAGCTACAACCATATTGCTGCAGTCGTATAACTAACATCATCAATGTGAAAAAAGTCAGCATCCACTGCACAATAACAATGACTTCCCAGCCCAAACACAAGTGTGAGACATCTGTTAGGTTAGAACCAGGTTTTTCATATTATATGATATTTTACGACTTTCTAAAGCCCACTTCCATCTCAATAAGAAAATTTGAAAACCTCAACTACTTGTATACCATGTTGGGAGATTATCATACTAAGTAATTGTATCTTACCACATAAATATGGTAATTAACAGTAAATTATGGATGTCTTGCAACTCCACAACAAAAATCAATACTAGGTTAGTTGAAATTCATAATTCAATATATCGTTAGAGTTGTAAATCCAAAAAGATACAAAAACAGTCATCTACCTCTTGTATGAGACCCTCACATGAGGTTGTAGACCCTCACAGTAAACCAAAATCTATTAGCAATCAACCAACTTGTTAAGTATGAACATTGCCAGCTTTCTGTTGATGGTTTTACCATTTTGCCAAGAATAACCGTATATTATCAATAAAAATTTAATACATTCACCAACCAGTTCAAATGTTAGACATATTGAGCAGGTGTATTATGTGATGCTTGAATACTGACAGGTACTTAACCATAGATGTAAATCATTTATGCATATGTTAAAAACCAATAACTCTACCATCATAAAATGCTTACATATATTGAGTAGATGCAAGAGCACTCACCTGAAGTCCTTGCTGTAACATTGTAGATTGGAGAGTGCTATCGATCAAGTATGGGGAGTTTATCCGACCAGCATCAGTAGGCATAACGGATTCTTGGTGAAGTTTTCATTGCCCGAGCGCAAGCGTATCCAAGAAAACGGATATGTGAGTAGATCCATAGCTTGCTGATCATGAGCAGCAACTCCCATCATACAAGTAAGAAAAGAAGGAAATTCCTAGGTAGGGGTATGTGTGTGTGCGAGTAGTTACATAGGATTAGTCTCCTCCTCATAATGTTTCATTTTAGAGAACACCCATTTGTATTCAAGATACGATAAGTATAGATTACACATTATCGGTGAGCAGGAGAACCCCATAGTATTCCCATTTTTTGTCTATAATAGGTTGGCCCTAATTGGATAAAGCAATTCTACAATATCTATTTAATTACCATAATAAGAGAATTTTTCCCAAAGCACAGCGGTGGTTCTCTGTCAGATTTTTTAACCCAACAAGGTGTTCTTACCAACGAGACCTTTCCAAACCCTTGTGACTTTTTGTTGGAAAAAGGTAGGTTAATTATCTCTTTGAGCACTTCAAGAAGGCCATAATTTCCTGAGAGAGGAATGTTTTCATAACATTGTGTAATATCAACAGTGAAGATACAATAGATATCTGTAGGTAAGTTGATAAATACCTCCGCTGAATTCTTAGCAAGCCAGAAGGTACAGCATTCTATACCACTGAATCTTTTAAGATTTTCTCTTCTTTTAGCACAAAGATTACACATCTCATTCATGATAAGATTTAGACAAGAAGTTACATCTTTCGTAATATTGGAGAATATACAATTTGAAGCGTCAGAAATACATCTGAACTTTTGTTTGCGTTTTTTAAAAGTTGGGAACAAAACAGGAAGCTTACTAGAAGCTTCATCGTAACCCATATTGTCCAAATCACTCAACAATGCTAGAGCTACATCCTTTAGTGTTTCATTTGTCTGTTCAAATTCAGGTCCCCCCAGCCTTACCAGGGCAGCTTCATCTACCAGTTTTTTATAGATAACTGATACAGTGTTTGCAGCTTTATCAAGCCCGACAATAAACCACTCACGAGTCATCTCATGACATTCTTGCATAATTTTTTGTGTGACCCAAGTAGTATTCAAACTAAGCCATTTTTCTAGCAGAAGATTAATGTTTTGATAAAAGACTGTTTCTAGTTTCTCAGTGAGATCCTGTTGGATCTGTTGCTCTGGTTGGAGCTTTAAGGCTATGTTAGCCAGATATTCTATAAGTGCAGAAAAGTCCATTCTAGGGGTTTAGCGGTTCCACAGTTATGTGATTCAAACCCATTCCAAGTAGATTTCGAAGAGAAGAAGCCTTAACACTAGAATGGTAAGAGGACACTTTTATGTCCTTGGACACTTTTGTGTCCTGTTAAGTGACCATTTTGCTTGAATTATTTGAAGAGTATGAAAATGAATTTCTAGGTGCTATATATCCACAAAGTTGCCTTATGAGCTGAAAAAAACTTAGCATTTTTTTTGGAGTATCGATCTCACCATTAACCTTACTCTTGCACAACATTTTTTAACCTAAACTGTGTGAAAAAACGGGTCCTGTTTTTGGCTTTTTTTCAAATTTTGGCAATTATACCACTCTAAACTTCATGTTTGTGAGGTTTAGATGGCTACAAATTAGGCCTTCATAGTTCTCAACATGTTTTGATGCTTGTAGGGAGAGCTAAGTGTTAAAATTGAAAGTTATGACCAATTTACAAGAATTGCATAATCTTGTTTTTTGGCCAAAATTAGCACTTTTATGAGTTTTTTAGTGGCTTTCTTGATATCCAAATTCAATTTTTATTGTGTAAGTGTAATGTATAACATAAAGCTAATCTTCCTTGAGTTTTGGGGGACCTAATATGCTATATAGCATAGTATATGATGATGGTTGAGTTTTTTGTTTGTTGAAGAATATGATACATTTTAGAGTAGCAAGTATAACTTTCTCAATATTGCTAGTTTCTTAGGCCAATTGTGTGTATTTTTTAGGTAGTAACCATATCTAATCATAGACTACAAACTTGGCTAGATATTGAGTAGTTTCTATGGGTTTCTAGAGGTCATAATGCCAAACCCAGCTTTTTCATATTTGCTGTATTTAGCACTTTATCATTGCCCCCAAGGTTCTAATTGTAAGAGATCCATTATCCTTTTGATATGCTCCATGGCTCCTTTTGAATCCAAAGTCCCAAAGGGAACTAAGAAAACATGTATATAGTATCTGTATTGAGCGTGACTATAGAAACTTTGATGATAGGTCCGCAGAATGGCAAAAATGCAACTTTTTTGTACCTATTTTTTTTGCCCAAAAAAAAATTAGTGAGGTAAAAGCAACCATATGTTTTGGTCACCGACCCATTGAAGTTAACGGGGCATTTTATCTCATGTCCTACAAAAATCCCCACTCTTATTTATATGCAATCAACCGTAAGAAATTGTTGTTTTGGGCAAAATGCACTGGTCCATCAACTTTGGAGGCTTGTAATGACCAAGGGATGAGAAAAATTACAAGTTTCTCATTTTTTCCATATGTAGTAGTTATTGAACTATAAGCTCATGACAGGATTTTTCCAAATGAGTGGATCTACTATGGTTTTGGAAATTTTTCCCAAAACCCTAAAAGGACACTTTTATGTCCTGTTAGGTTACCATTCTAGTGTTAAGGATAGTAAGGTTTGTCGTACAGACATGCGAACCAAGTGATTCGAACTCCTTACAGAAGGTAGTAATATTTTCATAGTTACATCTTAAAATAGGTTCATACCTCAAAAAATTATTTGAATATACAAAGCTTTTAATAGTTTCAGAGTATTTCCAGCCAAACACCATATTAGATCCAACTACCCTATGTGGGCTTATATGATGCAACATGTTCTTGTGTCAAAAGGTGTCTGGAACATTGTGCAGGGCATTGATGTACGTCCTGGTTCTGAAGATGTAGGCGATGTTGAGGATGTTGCAGGTCTTGCTGCAAGGATTGCAGCTGTTAGAGTTGTTTTGCCTACGGCAGAACAAGCTCGTTGGGATGTTAAGGATGCGCAGGCTCATGCATTGATTGCGTTGTCTGTGAAGCGCACCATTATTCCTCACATCCGTTCAGCAAAATCTGCAAAACAGGCTTGGGATATTCTAGCAGGTCTTTATGCAAGCCGCAATGAGGCTAAAATTGCTTTGCTGCGTAAAGAGCTAGAGTCGAAGATTATGCATGAGGAAGATGATATGGACACTTTCCTTGCTAGTGTCAAGGATATCAATGAGCAACTCATTTCTGCAGGTGAAGTCATTTCGGACAGTTCCCTTGTGCAGACTGTTCTTGATGCCTTACCAGATTCCTACCAGACTTTTGCTAGTACTTGGAGACTGATGACCCAAGGAAATCCTGAAGTTGTCAAGTTTGATGCATTATGCACATTGCTGTTGCAAGAGTCACTTTCTAGAAAAAACAGGACTAGGCAGCGTGCAGTTGAACAGGCTTTTATTGCTTCTCAAAGAAAGGGTGGTAACAGTAATGCAGCCACTTCTTATGGTTCTGCTGCGAGTGGCAAAAATTCTGTTCCTAATGCTTCTGCTGGCAGCACTTCATCTGGCAATTCTGGTGATAAGGGCAAAAAGAAGATGCGTTGCCATTATTGTAAAGCCAATGATCACTTGATCAAGTCGTGTCCTAAGTTGAAGGCCAAAGAGGCTAAGAAGAAAGAGGGTGGTTCCACTGCAAATGCTGGTTCCACTACAAATGCAGCCATTGTTGAGTCTTCTGTGAAAGGAGATTGTGATGTTGATGTTGATGCAGAATGGGCTTTTAGCGCAGAGTGCACTTACAATCCTGCTGTCCATGATGCATGCTTGTCAGTTGCTGCAGATTCACATGTGTGGTATTTCGACAGTGGTGCTACAAAGCACATTAATTACCTCACATCGTGAATTGTTTACCTCTCTCGAGTCTGTCCCTCATGGGAATTCAGTCACTTGTGCCAACAACGCCTCTTATCCAGTTCAAGGAGTTGGAAAGATTGTGCTCACTGCTGCTAATGGTAGTTCCTTCACACTTGTTGATGCACTTTATGTACCTGGGATCAAGAAGAATCTCTTGTCTGTATCCGCACTTGCTAGACTTGGACTTGTAGTCAAATTTGTGGATGACAGATGTACAGTTCATGATCTCAGTTTTGGTGATGAAATTGTTGCATTTGGGCTTTTGTGCCGTGGGCTGTATAAGCTCACTTTGTATGACAAGTGTGGACAAAATTTTGCAAATGCTGTTGCAGATTCAAGGGCTATTTCAGATGCAAAACTTTGGCATGCACGTTTTGGTCATCTGAATTTTGCCAGTTTGCTACGTTTGCAGAAATCTGATATGGTTGCTTCTTTTCCGCCTCTTGAAGCACCTGTCAAACATGTTTGTGAAGGCTGTATTCTGGGTAAAATGCAGCGTTCTAAGTTTCCAAAGGATGGTTCAGTTAGGGCCACATGCAGGTTGCAGCTTGTGCATAGTGATGTTTGTGGGCCCATGCAAACTCCGTCCTTGGGCAATTACCTGTACTTCGTGACTTTCATTGATGATTACTCCAGGCATGCATGGGTATTTCCACTTAAAGCGAAGTCCGAAGTTTTTATGTGCTTCAAACAATTTTTGGCTATGGCTGAAAATGTCTCAAAATGTACTATGGGCACCCTCCGTTCCGATCGAGGGGGGGAGTATATGTCTCATGAATTTAATGCATTTCTGGCTAGTCGTGGGATAAAACACCAATGTACAGTGCCTTATACACCTCAGCAAAATGGTGTTGCTGAGAGGAAAAACAGGTCACTAACGGAAATGGCACGATGTATGGTCAAAAGTCAAGCTTTGCCGCATTCTTTTTGGCTTGAGGCCATCATGTGTGCCACTTATGTACTTAACAGGTGTCCTACGAAAGCTTTGCAGTCTATTACTCCATATGAAGCATGGCATGATAGAAAACCTTCTATTGAGCACATGCGTGTTTTTAGTTGTTTGGCATATGCTTTGGTGCCACAAGTGCAGCGCAGAAAATTGGATGATAAGGCTGTCAAATGTATTTTTGTTGGTTATAGTGCTGAAAGCAAAGGTTACAGGTTGTATCATCCGCAAACAAAACATATTCTGGTTTCACGGGATGTAGTGTTTGTGGAAGACTCTGTTCAGCCCTTGCTGCATGTACTAGAGACAGTAATGTAAGCTCACAGGACATTTATGACACTTTGTTGCCTCTTTTCAGTGGTGGAAATACGAATGTAAGTTCCAATGAGGCAAATGTACAGCCTATGGGGGTTTCTGAAAATGTTTTAGAACAGCCTATTACTGATGCAGATGTACATGATGTACTTGATGAGGAAAGGGCTGAAAATGAGCAGGCTAGAGGTATGCCAAAATGGCTGGTGCACACTTTGCGTGACAGTAAATTGGATGCACCTTTATCTAGTCGTACTCGTTCAGGCTCTCTCCATGCATCTTATGCATCAGATTGTTATGCTTTGGCTGTGTCTAGTTTACATGATGTTGAGGAGCCTCTGTCTTTTGATGAAGCACAGAATTCAGAAAATTGGATTGCTGCCATGAAATCAGAATATGATGCACTTATAGAGAATGACACATGGACTTTATGTGATTTGCCTCCTGGCAAAAAGGCCATTGGTACAAAGTGGGTTTACAAGTTGAAACGCAAGCCGGATGGTGAGATCGATCGCCATAAGGCTCGACTTGTTGCAAAGGGTTATGCACAACAAAAAGGCATAGATTATGAAGAGACTTTTGCTCCCACTTGTCGTATGACTACTGTACCTTTTCTATGTGCATTGGCAGCTCATTTTGGTTGGGATGTACATCAATCAGACATTGTTACTGCTTTCTTGAATGGTGACATATTTGAGGAAGTTTATGTAACGCAGCCTCGCGGTTTTGTCATAAAAGGACAAGAGGACAAAGTGTGCAAATGTAAGAAGGCTTTGTATGGGTTGAAGCAATCTCCTCGTGCTTGGTATGAGAAAGCTGACACTCATTTGGTTAAACGAGGCTTTCGTAACAGTCCAACAGAAAGCACATTGTATGTAAAGCGTGAGGATGATGTATTTCTCATTGTGGTTCTTTATGTTGATGATTTGCTGATCACTGGACCAAATGAGAGACATATTGCTGAATTTAAGGCTGATTTGAATGCTACTTTCAAGATGAAAGATTTGGGGCTGTTGCATCATTACTTGGGTATATAGTTTAAGCAGTGTGATGGTGGTATTGCCTTGTGTCAGAAAAGTTACATAGAGACATTGCTATGTAAGTTTGGACTTGAGGTTTGCAAACCGATTGCCACTCCCATGGAAACAAGTTTGAAGTTGAGTCTACATGATGCTGGCGATCCTGCTGATGTCACTCCTTACCAAACTGCTGTTGGCTGCCTCATTTATGTATGCAACACGAGGCCAGATATTCAGTTTGCAGTCTCGCAGGTCAGCAGATTTATGCATAGCCCAAGGTCTAAGCATTGGCAGGCTGTCAAGAGGATTTTCTGCTACCTTAGTGGCACTTTACATCTTGGCTTGTTTTATCCCAAGGGGGGATCATTGCCACCAGACTTACATGCTTTTTCGCACTCAGATTGGGCTGGTTGTTTTGACACGCGAGTGTCCACAAGTGGTTTTTGTTTCATGCTTGGCAGTTCATGTATATCATGGTTGAGCAAGAAGCAACCTACTGTGGCCACTTCGAGTTGTGAGGCTGAGTACAGGGCAGTCTTCACAGCTACGGTTGAGTGTGTATGGCTCAGACGCCTTATGGCTGACTTGGGTGTTGGACAGGACACTGCCAACACTATCTACACTGACAGTCAGAGCGCATTGGCAGTTGCAAGGAACCCAGTTTTTCATGCTCACACAAAGCACATTGAGGTGCATTACCACTATGTCAGGGAGAGGCTCTCGGCAGGAGAGATCAGCTTGGCTTATGTGCCAACACAGGACAACCTTGCAGATCTTTTCACAAAGGCATTGTCTCGTGAGAAGCTTGAAGCTTTCCACAAAGCTTTGGGCTTACTCCCCTTTGTGGACTGATCCTGTCCTCAGAGCATGGCACTTCCCTTTACTCATGTGCCAGCTCTCGTTCACCGCATCACTCCAGGGGGGATTTGTTACCATATACATGTGGTAGTGATGTGTGTGAACACACTAGGACCGCCGGGGCATTTTTTCCCTCTTTAGGAGGTTTTTTCCCCCGTGCATTGTATATACGCCCATCACTCTAGGGCTAACTATCTTTCCATTGCACACTAAGTAACATACTCTCTATTGTGTGCCTTGAGCTTCCTTCGTCTTCTCCAAGCTGTGTGTGTTTCTCTGCAACCCTAATTCCAACAATTATCTATTAAAGAATGATCACCAAATACCAAATCAAAACTTTCTATAAAAATGGATTTAGGTGAAAAGAACTCAAAAATTCTATTCGTGAAATGACAATGAATGAAACAAGTACTGCAATCCTCGGCTTTTCTTGGTAGATAGTGCCTCTCGATCTCATTGATCGCTACCTGCACAGTCATATTTCCAACAAATGTTTAACTGGTCGTCCTCAACCCCTTCCTCTTGTAAAGCTTCTAGATTTTCCTCTTCCAAAACTGGAGTCAAAGGAAGTAAACGTGGAATTTGTAGTTAGCAGTGTGTTGGATCTTTTTTGAGAGGGGGATTCATCATCTTCAAAGTTAGGTTTCAGCAGACCCAGAATAGTTTTTATCCCTTTGTAAGAACCATAGGTAGTCAGGAGCATTCCTGGTTCATTTGCCCCTAGCTCTTTGAGCATTTCAACCATCAAAGTACGTAATTGTATGGAGGCAATTTGCACCAAAACTAACTCCTTGGCTTGTCCACCTAACCATGAACAGATGAGCGTAAGATGAACTAATGTAGGCTTTTCCGGGAATATAGATTCCAGATTGTTGATGGCAAACCAAACTGCATGGTCGAACCATATGATGCTAGACTCACAAGACGCTTTAGGGTCCAAAAATCTGCAAGCACACTTGAGATAGGGTCTGAAAATATTCCAGATTGATTCTGCATAATAATCAGCATTGTTTTTATTCAATTCCATGAGTCCTTTCGTTCTCACATAAAGTCCTGCATTAGACCCACACTTCTTGGAGTCCAAAAAATTCATGTTGAATGGAGCTTTAATCAGCTCACCTTTGTCTAAACATTGCACTCCTTTGAGTATCTTCAGTCGAGAGTCCTCCATTGTGGAGGCAGGTAGATTTGCCAAAAAAACCCATGTCTCTATAGAAATAGGAGCCAAAACTCCTTTATTAGGGAGTAACCAAAGTTTGTGCTCCACCCCTAAGAATTCCACCTCAACTTGTCGTACTGGTAAGAAAGGAAATATCCTGGAAACCTTAGGGACTGATTCCAAAAGCAAACTTTCACTCAGAGAACATAAATCTTTTTTAAATTCTTTAACTTCTTCCGCAGCCGCTGCACACCTACAGAAAAGACTGTTGGTAGGTGGGAGAATCGAAATAGTCGGGGCTGTGACAAAACTGGGGCTGAGTCCACATTGCTTTTTGAGAAGGCTAGCAAGTTCAGCACCATCAGATGAGAACTTAGCCAAGTCCTCTTTATGTGCCTTAGAGATAGACGGGACATTTGCAATAATTTTAGAAATAGCTGAAACACCATCCTTACTGTTTTTGACTAACATTGCTAATGTTTTGACCCATTTGTCAAATGAGACTGTAAGGGAGGTATTAGGATTACTCGGCGAGGCCACAATGAGAGCAGATGCTTCAGCATCTTGAATGAATCTTAGAACCAACAATGAAGCTCTTGAGAGTGGCTCCATTGGCAATTTCAATTCCTGATACAAGGAAATAGCATGAAGGAGGCGTAGTTAGAGAAAATTCAAAAGGAAATTATATAAACAAAAGAATCTTAGAATAAGCCCTATTGTTAAAGGTTTAATATATTAATCTTGTAGCTTTATCAACCTTCAACCAATCAAAAATAATTCATAATGACTGTGTGAGGCTAGCCCCTCTAGTACATATTGAATGCACACTCTGATCAATCTGTCCTAGCAAAAATTCCGGGAGCTTACCCAGTGGTAAAACTGGATCTAAGTGCCAATGGTGTGTGTTTTAATCTACATATATTACCCACAAACAAACATATATATGTTCAAAGACCAAGGTACCCAGATAAATACAAGGTTTATTATACAAAACAAACTTTAGACAACATGATTTTGTATAAATAAATCTTATCAGTTTGGTACAAGTCACCATCCAAATGTAGAAATTCTTTTACAAACTGCGAACCAGCAACCATTCCTCCCAACAATAAAGCAACCAAAAAGCTGAATCAAAGAGAGTATCCCTCACCTACACCCATAGAACAACATAACATTTTGTTAGCATTGGCTCTGTATGCAGGTGATGTATGGGCATCCTAGTTGTTATCCATGTCACAAAGTTTCAACTTCTTTTTGCAAATAAACTTTATTAGAAAATGAAGGAACTTTAATAAGACTTTGGTAGTCAGTTACATCTTCATATCGAACTTCATCAGTTTACAAACTGCCAATGATTTTCTTTTTAAGTATCTTTATAATTTATCTCATTATTCGTGCAGGTTCGATTAAGATATACTCTCTGCCTCGACCATGCCCTGTTCTTTGCCGCAAATGCTGCTATATATTCAGCCCTAGTTGCCTTAAGCTTTTTTGAGATCTGTGCTCTCTTGATTGGATCAACAGTAGTACTCGTTCGAGCAGTCAACCTATATCTTAGTAGACCCTGATATCAGTAAACAAATAAATTTTACACACTTTTGCAAATTTCTTTATATATGAAACCTTGACAATTTTGAGCCACCTCTTCTACTCTCAAGTGGCTGGACTCCATAAACACCAGAATACAACAACAATTATTTGACAATTTTGAGCCACCTCTTCTGCTCTCAAGTGGCTGGACTCCATAAACACCAGAATACAGCAACAATTATTAAACCTGAAGTGATGTGTACATACTATAGTAAAATGTCGAGTCAAAGAGTTTAGCGAAAACATATGAAATTCCATTTGCCACTAGCCGGTCTAGCTCCTATCCATGTCTCATTCTTTAACATCTACCTCAAGGTCGAGCCCTTCAAGGTCAGAATCAACTAGGGTTATCTTTCGACCCATTTTACGTTGAAAATCAAGAACTTGAAGTTACACAGTCATGCATGTTTAACAGCATTACTCTACATTCCATAAAGAGTTTCCCTTGAAACCAAAGAAAAAAGCCGAACCATCAGCTCCGAAAAATACCAGCCCAAGCCACAACAGTCTCAGCCAGAGCGAGAGTAACACTATACCCTTCTTGGTTCGAATATTATTTTATGCCAAATATCAAGTAGTCAAGCATAAAGAATAATGAACCAGAATATGGCAGCACGGGCGAGGCCTCCAATCAACTAGTAGAAGGTCATATTTTATTGTAAGTCAGAGAAAAAAGTATCTAAACCATAGTATATTTAATGGTAGCATCATCACGATGTAGTGGAATAAGTATGTACAAAACCAGATCTATGCAAGATATCCAAGAAACTGATAAAGGTTAGATGTTTTGCAATCATCATACCATACAGGATCCCCTTTCAGAGACGTAAGTGCCAGGGTCAGATACGTTATTAGCCAGAGCTTGAGCCCGAACCAGAGTCAAAGCTAGCCATAAAGCAGGTTGCTTCAAGCTTTTATAAGATGTAGCCCTTGTATGTGTATGAAAAAACTATATCAAAGTAAAACATCCAAGTAGTAAGGTCCGATTCTCTGTAAGTAAAGAGCAACCACCTTATACCATAATACCATACGTCTTTTATTTAGTGAACGTATCAAAAAACCATCAGCTCCGAGAAGTATTAGCTCAGGCCAAAAGACCAGAGCCTGAGTTTCCAATGGAAATCGTATGTTACTTCCTCCGAGAAGTATTAGCTCAGGCTAGAAGAGTACCAGCGAGAGCCAGTCGGAATTCCATGTAAAGCACAAGCATCCTATACCATAATATCAAATCCCATTTAGTTAGTAGAGGTATCAAAAAATCCTCAGTCCCGAGAAGTATCAGCACAAGCTAGGGAAGTATCAGCTAGACCAGAGTAACACTATACCTTTCTTGGTCAAAAATTAGTTTATACCAAATCTCAAGCTGTGAAGCATAAAAACCAGAATATGCATGTACACAACAGGTTTTTTTGGTAGTACGGGCAAGATCTAAGCCAAACATCCAAGCAGCAGTTAGAAAATGAGATCCTTGTCAGCCAGAGTTCCCATTGGGATCAAAGTACTAGCTGAACTACCAGCCCAGAGCCAAAAAAACTGTAAGTAACATCCCTAGTTAGAATACTACTCATTCCTTACCCTATTGATTAGTATCCTCACAATCATCAGGTGTTTTGGCACTCAACCATGTGTATACTACCATTATTTTGCCAATTTTGACAGGGTTAAGCATGTAAAGAGTCACAGTAATAGGACAGGGAAACCTTATCAGATACATCACATCATTCTCAAGGTTATTTTAGAAGCATTATTAGATCCATTTCTATAAGCATATTATTTTTAACAAAATGGTACATCTTTTAGACAAAGGTAGAGAACATTATTCCTTCTCAAAAGTTTACACCCCTAATACTGCAACAGTTTATCAGAGCCAATAAAAACCAATGTCAGTATAGCAAAATCTTGCTTAGTCCAGCCCCTAAATGGGTCACAAAAAACCTTTGTAAAGAAACCCGATTGTTTATATTTCTTTTTTTCCATGGTGGCATAACCAGCAACACCACCAAGATTTCAGTCATATACTCATCATCAGTAAACAAAACCAGAATAGTCTCCATGTCTATGCAAGATTTGATGCCATTTTTTTTAAAACAGTAGAAAAAGCTAAGTGTGAGTGCAGTCAGTATTAGGAATGAAGTAAAAATCAAATTCTTTTGCTACCTACAAATCCGAATGAACAGTCCTTTCAATGTCAAGGAAAGGGTTCCATAGTACCAAGCATCATTTCTATTATGCAAAGGAACTCGACCTGAAAAGAAGCAGAAGCCAACGGTTGGACTTCCAAGACTTGCTTTCCTTTCATCATAGTTTAATACACTCCAAGATCAACTTCTTATGCACTAACCCTCAGTTACACACACAGAGCATACAAAAGAATCCAAACACACATACTCGCCAGCTAAGTGAGGCAGACCCTCACCTTTTATATAGTTGCTGCTCGGAAAAGGCCGAACTTCCAGCGTCTTGCAGCTCATCTCTAGCTATGCACTCGGTGGAGGCGGGTAGCCTTTAATGGCCCATGTGCTTTGTCAGCATCCCTCGCCATAAACGCTTTCCAATTTTGTTGGTAGAATCCACGCGCTGTAGAGCATCCTCCAATTCTCTCTACTCGCTCTGAGTATGCCCCCAATTTTAGTAATACTCACTTAAGTGCAAATATACCTTTAAAGGTTTTTTTTATAAAACTAGCTTCCCCAATGTTAAGTTAATACTCCTTGACATTTGTGTGTGTGTGTGTGTGTGTGTGTGTGTGTGTGTGTGTGTGTGTGTGTGTGTGTGTGTGTGTGTGTGTGAGAGAGAGAGAGAGAGAGAGAGAGAACAAGTGTATGTCTATGTGCTCTTGCCTACGTTTGCTTGCAGGACAAAGCCGAACCAGAAGGAGATATGGGTATGCAGAGAATTCCAACCACTCTTATAATAAAAGAATGACCATTCCAAAATTAGAGGGGCCATTTAAGCACCTACGTCTACTTATGTTGACTTCTTTATGATCACCCATATTATGTGATTATCTCATAGATCACTAGTTCAAGTCGACCACCTGTTCATAGCTCCAACTAAGCCAAAAGACACACCATCAAATAGCACGAGTTGCGTAGGGGAATATGTAAAGCATTCAGTAAACCAAGCTATTATCAATCGTGCATGTGTGGGGGGAGAGAGAAGGGGCTCGAAAGCAGTTCAAAGATGGATAATGCCCACTAATTCAGTACAATATAGTTAGTATTCACTTTATTGATCGTGCATGTGTGTGGGGAGAGAGAAGGGGCTCGAAAGCAGTTCAAAGACGGATAGTGCCCACTAATTGACATTGAGACCTATAAGATGAGGGACTATATCAAGATATGAGTTATGAACCTTGCTCAACTCAAGAGACGAGACATAATTTGATGTATCCTTTAGTGGGACAAGGATTAACGGTTGCAGAGTTGTCGGCAAATTAGAGTACCTGATCAAAAAACATGGCATAGAATTCTTGGGGAAGGGAGGTAGAACTGCATAGATTAATGTGTTCTTGAGTGGGACAAGGATCATAGGCTGTGTTTGTCATATATTTCCTTTGAAAGGAAGGAAAAAAAGGCTTAGCTATAGCTGGTTAAGGGCAAGTAGAGTGATTGTCTAGTCTATAAGGTGTGTGTGTGTGTGTGTGTGTGTGTGTGTGTGTGTGTGTGAGAGAGAGAGAGAGAGAGAGAGAGAGAAAGACGTAGCGTGAAGGACCAACACCATCATATTGTAAGAGGAAGAGACTACAGATGGGAGGATAAGGCATGTGAGAAAGAACCTATGCTTGTATAGAATTGGCAACATGTGTCCCTATAATATTGAGAGAAAGGGGCTCAAATGCAATGAATCAAGCTCAAGTTCACAACATCAAGTTTTATAATCGATTGGGAGGTGCCATGAACTTGGCAAGGAAAACTAGGAATGTATTTGAACACTCTTGTAGAATGAGGTGCTGAGAGAGGGAGTTAAGGAGAGAGAACTCCTAAATGTGGGTACCAGTAGGTGCTACAACCATGACAAGATCCAACTTTGAATTGGTAACGTTTGCCTATTAGTAGTTGTATCCTTTAATGCGTACAATGTGCTCATAAAAATACCAAATTCCCAATTTGTCCAATAATGGTTGACCCCTTGGTGGTCTAGAGCGAAAAAATATTATCAGAGGCCTTCAAAAAAAAATACTCTAAAATTGTGCAAACGTAAGAAGGCTATTTTTTATTAGATATGCGACAAGTAAGTGTGTGTGTGTGTGTGTGTGTGTGTGTGTGTGTGTGTGTGTGCACGCGTGCGCGTGCATGTGTGTGTGTGTGCGCGCGTGTGTGCATGCGTGCATGCGTGTGTGCACACGCGCGCACGCACCTCACATAGTTTGATAAAACTTTGATTGCACTATTCCACTTCAGCCTATTGATGTTGTTCCTCAATTGAGAGTTTTTGTAAAAAACCCTTAGAGGTAGTATGTATATTGCACTTTAATTTGACAACCAGACATATATACTAGAGGCTCAAGGGCTACCAAATGGTACTATAAAAGTGGTGTAGCTATCAGCCATATGGATATTGTGTGTGTGTGTGTGTGTGTGTGTGTGTGTGTGTGTGTGTGTGTGTGTGTGTGAGAGAGAGAGAGAGAGAGAGAGAGAGAGAGAAGGAGATATGGTTGCAAATGCGATGGAGAGAGGAGAGCACATTATGCTACAAAAAACATGGCATAAGTTAACCAAATTTCACCACCACTATTATCACGGCTACTATCGTACGTGAAATTTTCAAAACGGCCAAAAAAAAATTGAGGTTGCATATAGACCAACCACCATTCAATGTGACACTTCCTAGTACTAAATTTATCCTTTTTATTTCCTACACCTATTCTTCTTTTCAAACTTTTTGGTTATTTTTAAAATGATACTTTTTTATTTCACTGTTCATAATGTAGATTTATTCTTACCGATTTACTATTCATTTTTAAGCCATTTTTTACTTTTTCATAAACATTGAATCAATGTAGCTCTCTTTCGCATGTGTGCATTTTATGGCAAGGGGGACTCATTCAAGGGACCATTTTATGGTGGCAAGAGGGACTCATTTAGGGGGCGAGGGAGAATTTTATATCCTTGAAACGTCTCTACATATCAACCACTCCACGTAGAGGCCCCAATGGAAAGATTGTGCTTCCTAAAGCCCATGAACTCCAACCAAGGTAGAGCTTGATCGAGTGAAGGGTTCCATTGCCTGTATTTGCACACCAACAAGATAGATGAGATCACTAAAGGGAGATTTCACAAAGGCAAAATAATGTGGAAGCGTTCTCTCATTAATCCTGAGTGGGTCCATGAGAGGATGAATGAATCAAAGACACGTGAGGAGGACATCACCAACAAAGAATGGGAGTATGCATGATGATTTTATCTTTATAGTTGATTGTATTCTTTTATCTATCCTGTAGTGTATTACCTTTAACTCTATGTGGTCAAAGAGTCAACACTTTTGTACATTACATTGACGAGTGTTGAACCACCATGGATTGTGGCATCATGGATACCTTTCAATAGGTCGGGTACTATGGGACTATTGAAAGGATACTAAAAATTGATTTTAAAACCTTCCATACGGACATCTTTGAGTGCAAGCAGTTTGTGAATGTGAGTATTTTTTTTATTGTGTTGTCGTTTAGTGTTACACAGAGGCTATATACACTATACCATGAGATAAGGGAGATGTGGGTCATGTCATCTTGACGCTTTGACATGGATGCCAAATGTAGCCCACAGCCTCACCTAATTATTTGAAAGGACAAAAACTTGAGGGTCGGATCGATGCGCTTTGGTCGCCATGCATGCCAAATTTAATGTAGGGTAAAAGGGCCAGTTAAAAATCGGGGTCCAAAGGAGAGACAACACTTGGGGACAAAGAAAAGATTTTTAAAAAATCATTCGAAAGATAGGTCAAAATTACAACGTGACTGAAAATAAATTATTAGATACATCTTGTCTCTTTATTGGAGCTTCACACTCTCTCTCATATCCTTATACACTCACAACCCACCCTCATTGCAACCTCTTTATGATCTAGATTCGTTCGTTGTCCTTCTTCATCCCAACCAGATCCTGCACTTGATACCTGCACATGAAGTATTCATCAGCACTTGATAACCTTTGCTCTTTAAACTAACAATCTGGGATACAATAACCTTCTCCACACACAAAACATTCACCTTCCACACATACGTACAACAACCTTCACTACACACAGAGCATTCACCTGCTACACTTACGCAACTCACAGCCCCAAGCACAGAGCTACATACGTCAAAACCAGCCCCAAGAACACAACATTCACATAACCTATAACACACACCAATAGTAGCAGCAACAACAACCCTAAGCTACATATGTTGAAACCAGCTCCAAGGACCAAGCATTCTTGTAGCTTGTAAAACACACAAGAAGCAGCAGCCCCTATCTCTCACAACCTGGTGCTCATACAATCAAGCCACTGTCTCCTCTCACAAGCTGCTGCTCCCACATCAAGAATCCCAAGGTGTTGCTCACGCATCAGAAATCTGACGCTCCCACATCAGGGATCACGCATCAGGAATCATAAGGTGTTGGTCACGCATCAGGCACTTTCTTAATATCTCTACCTTTTTTTAGAGTAACGTTATCAATCTTCTTTAACTCTGCACTTTACAGTCTAGGGTTGTGCAAAATGAAGCCACAAAACAATCATCAAGCAATGTGATTACATATGGTAAAGAATCTTCTACAAACTCACCGAGCAATGCAACTGACACATCATGGCCTTTTCTGCCCCATGTGAATGCAGAGCATGCTTAATAGATGGACATCCACAACTTGAAGGACTGCTTTGCACTTCTCTTTTATTACATAAAAACGGAGGGAGAGTTTGTTGGTGTGGAAGGGTTCATGTACTGCCAGTTTTATGTGCAAACAACCTCGCAAAAGACACCTCCTTTTATCTCTCCCAAACAACCATTGTCAAAGGAAGAACCTAAGGAAGATATTTTTCTCCTTGGAAGGAGAGGAACATGGGATTCAGCGGCATCTCATGAAGAAAAAAAATAAGAGGAGAGCGAGTAGGCTACCCAATGTTCCATAATTTAAAAATGGCCAACAAAGAAAAATTTCAAGGCTCATGACTTGTTGTCCCTTTTGGACTTTTTAGATACGTTGTCATTACTTTTTATGTCACCTTTATTTTTGGTCCATGCAAAGTAAATCATGCTTCCAGCTTGCACCTTGACAGCCAAAATTTTTCCACACGAGTGGTAGAAGGAGTGGACAGCATTACAACTCACCCCTCTCTCTCTCTCTCTCTCTCTCTCTCTCTCTCTCTCTCTCTCTCTCTCTGTGTGTGTGTGCAAGGGAGATAGGAAAGGGGCGGCAAGAGAAAACATGGTAGCAAAGGTATGATCGTGAGCACACAAAAGAGATCATGAGTACCCCCTATCGAGGCATTATTCCCCCCTTGAAGGAGATTTTTCGTCCTTGGAAACATCAATGAAACAAATAACTCTCAAGGCATCAATATTTCTCTAATCTAACCTTGCATCTGGTCAACTTCAACTGATTCACTTCAGTACCAGTAGCGATGTTGATGATGAGGCTAGCTGATGAATATATTGATCAAAATGGTGGCAAAGGTGCAAGCCTAACTGTAGAAGGGCAACTGATGCAAAATGAATTAGATGTCACTGGATTTAGTAATGAAATGATATACCCTTGCATATTATACAGCAAGGGCATAATGCACACACACGCTAGCTCATTCCTCCAAAAGCAACACGTACATAATATATATTAACGACGTAGGGCTATGACAAAATCTATTACAATTTCCCATTCCAAATTGAGGGCATGCACATAAAATTTCCCTGGGACCCAATTTTTTTAATGTCTTATTAAGGAGAATCATGGAAGATCCCCTTAATAATGAAGCAGGCCGCAGGTGATACGCGAGCGAGGGTGGCAGGTATCCAAGGAAGAGAAGGTCGGCCACATGCAAGGAAAAGCAATCGGGGGGGAGGGTGGAAACAGGAGATTGAAGCGAGGACGGAGTTTTCTTAAAAATTTACAGATCAACAGCAATTGCAGTACGAACTACTGGCGCTTGTGGTTAGGCCAGGTACTAGCAATCTCCAAACACACTGCGGGTCTTGAGATCGATTCCTCTTGTAGCCCTCTTAAAGGGTGAGGTCCTCAAAAGGCGGAGCAATGAGATTCGTACAAGAATTTGCGTAGAAATAAATATAATGATGAACCTACCAGTAGGGATACCAACTAGGTTTTATTGGGAAAAAGAAACATGATTCAAGTGAGATGCACTAAGAAAAAATAGAATGCAGGTCCCGTGCGAAGCAAGGGTGCACGAACTCCAACTGGGGGGGGGGGGCTTTCTAGGGCACGCGGACGAACAATTGCATGCAACATGTGTGTGTGTGTGTGTGTGTGTGTGTGTGTGTGTGTGTGTGTGTGTGTGTGTGTGTGTGTGTGTGTGTGTGTGTGTGTGTGTGTGTGTGTGTGTGAGAGAGAGAGAGAGAGGTGGTGGCCTTGTGTATGCCTATACCTACTCATGCTGCAACTTCGCTTTTCCTCAAGCGACTTAGGACTGCTAAGGAGTTGACAGGCACACAGGTCACGGAGCCGTGCGAGTGTTATTTTTTTAATGCTTAAGGATTGCAGTCCCATGCGGTAGTTGGAGTGGTTACAAGAATCGTGTGTGTTCACTATCAAGGTCAAGTTCGAATCCATCCCATTATTTTTTCATAGTAGGAAGGATGATAATTTTCTGTTTGGAAGGATCGGAATATGGGCTTCGGCAGCATCTCAAAAAAAATGAATAAAATAAGAGCAATGCCAGTAGTCTAGGCAAGTGATCACCCCAATGTTTCATAATTTTAAAATGGCCAACAAAGGAAAATTTCAAGGCTCATGAGCTACGCCAAAATCTATTCCCAGAGAACAGAGAAAATTAATTTTCCATATTTTATATTCAAATTTTAAGTATTTTCCAAGTAGGTGTAGGAGAGACACAATCATTTTTTATGTCTTGTTAACCAGAATCTGGGAAGATTGGTGATTGAACGAGGAATGAAGCAGACGCGCGGGTGATATGCAAGCCAAGGCGGCAAGTATCCAAAGCAAAGAAGGACGACGACTCGCAAGGGAAAAGGGGGGGCGGAGCACGTACAGAGTTTTTTAGTTTCTTTCTAAATTTTTGAATCGACAACAATTGTAGTACAATTTGTTGGCCCTTGTGGTTAGGCCCGGTACTAGCAATCTCCGCACGCTAGGACTACTGACAGGTTCATCATTATATTCAGTTGTGCACAACTTCATGTACAAATCTCATCGCTCAGCATTCCGAGGCGCTCACCCTTTAAAAGAGCCAAGAGAGGAATTGATCTCAAGGCCCGAGGGGGTACCAACTAGGTTTTATTGGGGGGGGGGGGGGGGGGGGGGGGGGGGGGGTGCTTGTCAAGGGCACACGCACTAACAATTGCGTGCAACATGAGAGAGAGAGAGAGAGAGAGAGAGAGAGAGAGAGAGAGAGAGAGAGAGAGAGAGAGATGGTGGCCATGTCTTTGCCTATACCTACTCATGGTGTTGCTTTGCTTTTCCTCGAACGACTTGGAGCTGCTAGGAGTTGACAGGCGCACAGGTCACAGAGCCGTGCGAGCGTTATTTTTTTAATTTTTAAGGATTATAGCCTCTTGCAGTTTAATGCGGTAGTTGGAGTGGTTACAAGGATTGTGTGTGTTCACTATCGGGGTCAAGTTCGAATCCGTTTCCATTACTTTTTCATGGTAGAAAGGATGATATTTTTCTCCTTGGAAGGAGAGGAATATGGGATTCAGCAGCATCTCATAACTAAATGAATAAAATAAGAGGAGAGCGAGTAGGTTAGGCAGGTGGTCACCCAATGTTCCATAATTCTAAAATGGCCAACAAAGAAAAATTTCAAGGCTCATGAGTTGTCCCTTTTGGATTTTTTAGATATGTTGTCATTGCTTTCTATGTCACCTCTATTTTTGGTCCATGCAGAGTGAACCATGCTTCCAGCTTGCACCTTGACAGCCAAAACTTTACCACATGAGTGGTAGAAGGGGTTGACACCATTACAACTCACCTCTCTCTCTCTCTCTCTCTCTCTCTCTCTCTCTCTCTCTAAGGGAGATAAGAAAGGGGGGGCAAGAGAAAACTTGGTAGCAAAGGTATGATCGTGAGCACACAAAAGAGATCATGAGCACCCCCCCTATCCAGACATTATTCCCCCCTTGAAGGAGATTTTTCATCCTTGGAAACATCAACGAAACAAATAACTCTCAAGGCATCCATATTTCCCTAATCTAACCTTGCATTTGGTCAACTTCAACCAATTCACTTCAGCTCCAGTAGCGATGGTGATGATGAGGCTAGTTGATCAAAATGGTGGCAAAGGCGCAACGCCTAGCTGTAGAAGGGCGGTCGTTGCAAAACAATTAGACGTCACTGCATTTAGTAATGAAATGATATACCCTTGCATTTTATATAGCAAGGTCATAACGCACGCACACGCTAGCTCATTCCTCCAAAAGCAACACGTACATAATATATATTGACGACGTATGGCTAAGACAAAATTTATTACAATTTCCCATCCAAATCAAGAACAGGGCATGCACATAAAATTTCCTTGGGACCCAATTTTTTTAATGTCTTATTAAGGAGAATCGTGGAAGATCCCCTTAGGAATGAAGGAGGCCGCAGGTGATGTGCGAGCGAGGGCGTCAGGTATCCAAGGAAGAGAAGGTCGGCCACACGCAAGGAGAAGGACGGGGGGGAGGGGGTGTGTAGAAATAGAAGATTGAGGCGAGGATGGAGTTTTCTTAATTATTTACAGATCAACAGCAATTGCAGTACGAACTGCAGGCGCTTGTGGTTAGGCCAGCAGGTACTAGCAATCTCCGCACACACTAGGGGCCTTGAGGTCCTCGAAGGGCGGAGCGATTGGATTCGCACAAGAATTTGCGTAGAAATAAAGATAATGATGAACCTACCGGTAGGGGTACCAACTAGGTTTTATTGGGGGGGAAAAACATGATTCAAGTGAGATGCGCTGAGAAAGGACAAAATGCAGGTTCCTTGCGAAGCAAGGGTGCACAGACTCGGAGGGAAGGGGGGGGGGGGGGGGTTGCGTTTCTAGGACACGCGGACGAATGATTGCATGCAACATGAGTGAGAGAGAGAGAGAGAGAGAGAGAGAGAGAGAGAGATGCATGGTGGCCATGTATTTGCCTATACCTAATCATGTTGCAGCTCCGCTTTTCCTCGAGCGACTTGGAGCTGCTGAGGAGTTGACAGGCACACAGGTCACAGAGCCGTGAGAGCGTTCTTTTTTTAATGCTTAAGGATTGTAGCCTCTTGCAGTTTGATGCTGTAGTTGGAGTGGTTACAAGGATCGTGTGTGTTCACTATCAGGGTCAAGTTCAAATCCGTTCCCATTATTTTTTCATGGTAGGAAGGATGATATTTTTCTCCTTTGAAGGAGAGGATATAGGATTCGGCGGCATCTCATAAAGAAATGAATAAAATAAGAGGAGAGCGAGCAGGCTAGGTAGGTGGTCACGCCAATGTTATATAATTTCAAAATGGCCACCAAAGAAAAATTTCAAGGCTCATGAGCTGTTGTCCCTTTTGGACTTTTTAGATACGCTGTCATTACTGTTTATGTCACCTTTACTTTTGGTCCATGCAAAGTAAATCATGCTTCCATCTTGCACCTTGATAGCCAAAATTTTTCCACACGAGTGGTAGAAGGAGTGGACAACATTACAACTCACCCCTCTCTCTCTCTCTCTCTCTCTCTCTCTCTCTCTCTCTCTCTCTCTCTCTCTCTCTCTCTCTCTCTCTCTGCAAGGGAGATAGGAAAGGGGCGGCAAGAGAAAACATGGTAGCAAAGGTATGATCGTGAGCACACAAAAGAGATCATGAGCACACCCCTCCTTCCTGTCCACGCATTATTCCCCCCTTGAAGCAGATTTTTTGTCCTTAAAAACATCAATGAAAGAAATAACGCTCAAGGCATCAATATTTCCCTAACCTAACCTTGCATCTGCTCAACTTCAACTGATCCACTTCAGCTCCAATAGCGATATTGATGATGAGGCTAGCTGATGAATATAATTGATCAAAATGGTGGCAAAGGCGTAGCGCCTAGTTGTAGAAGGGCGGCTGCTGCAAAATGAATTAGATGTCACTGCATTTTATACAACAAGGACATAACACACGCATGCACTAGCTCATTCCTCCAAAAGCAACACGTACATAATATATATTAACAACGTAGGGCTATGGCAAAATCTATTACAATTTCCCATTCCAAATTGAGAAGAGTGCATGCACATAAAATTTCCCCGAGACCCAATTTCTTTTAATGTTTTATTAAGGAGAATCATGGAAGATCCCCTTAGGAATGAAGCACGCCACAGGTGATGTGCGAGTGAGGGCGGCAGGTATCCAAGGAAGAGAAGGTCGCCCACACGCAAGGAAAAGGAATTGGGAGGGGTGGAAACAGGAGATTGAGACGAGGACGGAGTTTTCTTAAAAAGTTACGGATCAACAGCAATTGGACTACGAACTGCTGTCGCTTGTGGTTAGGCCGTTCGGAGGGCACGATCATCCCAATCAATGTCCTATACACGCACGAAATAGAGAGGAGATTCAATTCAAAAAAGTTATATTTAGCCATATGTGTCCTAAAAAATAAACAATTAAATAGAGAAATGAGTCACTTACATAATTTTATTTTAAAAAAAGAGAAATGACTAAAAAATCAAAGAGAATAAAGTGCAATGAGTGCTACAATTTTTTTAAAATAAAGTGCAATCATGACTTTCACTAAATGGTTTAATTCTTAATCGCAAATTTTACAAAAAAGATTAAAAAATGCACTTAAAAACATCTAAAAGTCCTACAAATAAAAGTACTCGTAACAAAAATCAGAAGTACTCATAAAAAAATCAAAAAGCTAAAAATGACATAATTGAATCTAAGGGTAAAAGGGGGTGGTTTGTACCTTCTCCCCCCTCTGCTACCTTGAATATGTTTGTATCCGTTTGAAATGACGTTACGCCCCTACTCCACCTCCCACATTCTCTACCTCTCTCTCCCTTGTCTATCTCTCCCCACCTTCTCCCGCACACATACACACACACACACACACACACACACACACACACACACATTTTCGGTTTGTTTGTGAAGGAGTCTTTGAAGGGGACTTACCAAGATTGTCATGGGATGCTCAATCTACGTTCGGTCAACCATATCTACAACTTAAGGTAATCACAAATACCCCCCCCCCCCCCCCCCCCCCCCCCCCCCCGCCCCCGTCCCCTCTCTTTCCCTATTCATTAGGGCCAATTTGGATGAAAAAACAGCTATGTAAGGATCTAAAAGGGGGGAACCTAAAAAACAGCATGAAGAAAACTATTCAACATGGATATTCATTAGATAGAGCTCATCAAGCACCACCCATGGACCATTTAAGCACTAAATTTGAAGTTCATATGAAAAAGTTATGGTTAAAATAGTGCAAAATATTACAAAAGCAAGTGAAGAAAAACTTGACATGTGTACAAAAGTGCCATGCTTTTGAAAATGTGACGCCTCCTTGACCCTTAGATTAAGAATAGAAAAGATTAAGAATAGAGAAAACCTAAACAACCCTTATTTCATCTAAATTGACCCTAATGTGTATTCTACTACACACACATACAAACACGCACGCGCGCATGCACACATGCATGCACACACTTAAATACATAAAGAATCAATAAGATATTAAGAAGTGCACATACCTCATTCATTTGACTGATTGATACAATAAGGATTATTGTTAATGATTTTTTGGCGTAGGTTGCTTAATGAAGTAGATGCAATCTTCTCAGGTATCGTAAATTGGTTTGCTTTGTTTGCAAAGATGTAAGAGGTAGATTTGTTTGGAAATGGATTGTGAGAGAAATAGATAAGAAATAGGTTGAAGCAATAAAATAGAAAAAAACTTGAGAAATGAAAGAGAGAGAGAGAGAGAGAGAGAGAGAGAGAGAGAGAGAGAGACATTGGCCCCAAACCTTGCCGTCTCTTTCGATATTTCTTTTTATTGCTTCAACTCAATAGAACTCCCATGGCTCTACTCTACATCTCCTACAGACACACTACCAGAGTGAGGCCATGGGTCATATTTAAAGGCCCTTTGCCTCTAAAAGCAATCTACATGAAAACAATTCAAACTCAAAAGCAACCGATTAAAAAGCTACCAATGCAATTTGTGGAAATCCGTACAAGCAACCTATTTCACTTCTATATAGATCATCAAGCTCTTTCATTTCTGATCAATAAGATTACTATACAAGGAAGTGTAATCAAGTGAATGATGTTTCTAAACTACAATTGCATAACAACCAACAAAGAGCAGTTTCTATTGCAAAAATGTCATTCCCATTTCTCAAGGTCCAAGAAAGGGAAGGGCATGCAAGTAGTTACATTTGACGAGTTGCAACATATGACAATGTTAGGACAGCTACGCATGACAGTCAAAACTGGTGTTGCCTACATTCGATTGGTGCCTACATTTTGCCACCAATTTTAGTGACTAGAGTCTAGGTCAAGTGCTCATGATAATTGCAAAGTTAATTACAATGCAAATCACACCTAAAACAAGGAATTTTTCGTCAAAAAGCACTTTAATACCAACGTAAAATGCTAAAAAATTCAAAAGTAGACAACTCGTGTCATTAATAGCTCACATTTGCCTTGTGTAAAGTAAAATTCTAAACTCTCAGTGTATGTTTTAGTTTGAGGCGCCGTGTTGAGGGAAGGGGAGGGGAGGGGGGGGGGGGGGGGGGGGGGGGGGGGGGGGGGGGGGGGGGGGGGGGGGGGGGGGGGGGGTAGATTCATGAAAGTGTGACAGCTAAACTTCCCTTGAAGGAACAATTGTTTATGTGGAGATGTATCATTGGGGTTCTCCCAATTGGTTCCCTCCACATCAATGGCTTCCTCGCGATGTGTTGGTTGTGGTGCCAACATTGAGACTTTTGCACAATTATTCAGGTACTATCCTCATGCACATCAGTTTGTGGATTACATTGCTACATGTCTTCGCATTCGTTTCCTTGGGATACCTTTTGTCGATAATTTTGGCTTTTTGGAGTGCTTCCACCCCAAACATCTGCCGTATGCATACTTCTTTAATTGGGTTAAAATCTGGGTGCAGTTTGGAGAGCACATACTTCTCTCCCGTTACAACAGGTTCAAGTGGTTTATGTATCCGTCTTCAAAACCTCTTCAACAATCTCTTAAATTTGCAAGTGACTTGGTTGAGCCCCCCTCCTTTCATTACAAGCTCAATTTTGATTGTTTCTGATTTACCACATGTAATGTTTTCTATGGGTTTTCTCAGTTTGTGGTTTCCCGTTAATCATTCAATTTATTATCAAAAAAATGTGTGTGTGTGTGTGTGTGTGTGTGTGTGTGTGTGTGTGTGTGTGTGAGAGAGAGAGAGAGAGAGAGAGAGAGAGAGAGAGAGAGAGCATACGTGTGCACACACGCAGGAAAAACATAGAACGCATATGCATTAAAGAAGAGTCCCTTCCCCTGAATTGCCTCCAAGTGACTTTGCCTGTAGGCAAGTGAAAGGGATATTTTGTATCCAGAGGGGACTGGTGTGCGCATTATCGTGCTGATAAAATTTTTGTAACTGTTCTTGTATGACTTTCACCACATGAAACTCATGGTATTCATTGCAGCTCTAAAATTCTAGGAATTCCATTTCCCAACACAGGGATATCCACCTTATGATATAATCAGGATGCTTGGAGCTTGCACTGGTGCTCAAGCATTGCACTACTGCCAAAACCTTGAGCCTGTACTCATGATGCCCGCCGGTAAGCTTCAATAGATAGACTACAGGTCAAAATAGGTTTGCACATCAATACCCTACCACAATACAACCATCAAACCGGTGCGACCGGTGACCTGAGTTGTGCACTCCCCAGCCCTGGCAAAGCCTCCACCTCTATAGCTGCGCCAATTGTTGCCACTCACCTTTCAGATTAGCTTGCCATAGCCTCACAATGCCATCGCTTCCTGCACTAGCAAGTGTCATGCCACTCATATCCCACTCTGCTTGCCACACCTGCAAGTATCACACAAACTTGCAGTATAGGTAGCCAGTCAATTTGTGGTGAAGCCTTACAAATATACACAAGCTTAGACTTACCTCATCCTCAAAGCCCATTAATCGTGCTACTCGCCGTACCGAACATTTTTCTTGTGCTCCTGCCACTTGCCAAATAGATATCCCATCACCTGAAGCAACTGCTATCATTTCGTACGACCTTCCAAGGAAAAACAAAATTCTCAATAAGACATTAACACGAAACACCATATTAACATGCTTGTTTCCTTCTCTCCACCTTCATGAGAGAATCCAAGAGCTTGTACCAATAAAATCAATCAGTCAGGACCATCTCAAAGAGGATTAAGCAGAAAGGGAGGTAAAAGTCCGCATACTCAGGAATCCTCGTCCCCAGAAGCAAAGCATGATGTACGTCAAAAGATACAAAAATCATCTTTATTCCTATCATTACTGATCAACCATAAACATGGCATGCGTCCAATGCCACATCAGCACGTTCACGATTCACAGGGTGAATCCTGCCACATTTCATGTTGGCTTTCTGGCACGGGTTGGCTCTTCCCATCTTGGTTTGGCTCTTCCTCCTCTCATCCGGTTGGTCAAGCCATGCCATATCACTTTGTGCCATGAACAGTCTTCAAGGCCTTGTCTTCCATGTGCAGGACCTCTCTGGAATCCTTGGAGAATACCAGGGAATGCTCAATCAAGTTTCCCACCTCAACCTCTCTTTCATCATCGCTATTTTGTGTGGGTTGCTTTAAGTTGTTAGCTGCTATCAGTGTTGTTTGCCCGTAGTTCTCCCTAATGCTATCAATCTTTGAATTCCAGTTGCTCCAATTAACTGATGCTCTGAGCTATTACCAGTCTGATCTATTTTGTACCTATTATTGATGCATTCATACTAATATACTTACTTGTTTCTTCCAGTCAAATTTTTTTTTTTTCCGAGAGAGAGATCCTTTTATTAGTTAATGAAAACTGCCCGTAGGGCTACAACCACCTCTGCAAGAGAGGGCTACAAGAAACATGATGGGGAGACTCTCCCAATGATAGAACAACATATATACAATGAGGCTAAATCAAGAGATGGGAGGAGGGAAGAGCCACACAGGTGGTCGGTAGTGCCATCTGAGCACACCCAGGACAATGGTATAGAAAGGCCCAGGGCACCAGAGTCGAAGGAAAGCCTCGCGGCGCTCCCGCATGCGGTCGGAGCTGCCCTGTATTCCCTCAAGCTGTCCTCTGAGAGCATGGATCAACTCTAGCCAAAAGTCACGAACAGTCTCTGCTGGTGGCACAGAGCGAGCCTCAAAAATGCGGAAACAGCGGGCCCGCCAGATGAACCAAAGTGTCAGGCCACTGATGAGCTCCCAACACTCCTCTCTCTCACTGCACCACTCCTGTGGAGTAAGCTCTGTAGCAGGCTGGAGTGTAGGTCACCCCCCTTGTTTCACTATCATCCTGCTGGTGGAAGATAGCTCAAACTGAAGTGCCAGGCCCGTGAGAGTGGACCAAGCCGCTGCCCCCCAAGTGTACTATCTAGCCGTGGAGAGAGTAGGCATCAGCCGAAGAACTCGTAGCCACACCTTCTGGGCCGAGGGACAGTCCCAAAGACAATGACGCTGACTCTCCACCAACTGGTCCACAGGCTGCACATGCGGCGGAGAGACCACTATGCACAAGCCAGCTCCCTACTGTTGTAGCTCTGTGTGCAACCAGCCACTAAAACAAAGTGACGCGCCTCGGCTGTTTGGAGTCCCACAGCCTCTGCCAAAAGGCTGCCAAGAACTCGACTGTGAGGCCCTCCTCCTGCCAATGACGTGCTGCAGCGGGGCGGGCCTCTCTGTGCTGCAAGTATATGACGTCCAAGCCGAACAGTGTACTAAAAGAAGGGGACTTCTGGGTGGTCTACAGAAGAGAAGGGGTGCTACTGAAATGAGAACCTCCAGTCGTGTTAAGGCTCCCATCCACCGGGGTGCTACTGGCTCGAGAGGCGTGAGCCACTCAGCTGGAACTGACTCTGAGATATCCTGACACATGCTCTGCACCCCTCTCATGCCCTGTAGCTGGAAACCCTGCACCTCCTCTGACAAACCTGTGAACTCTAGCTAGTCACCTAGAGAGCGCACAGGACCTGCTGCCATGGGACCCCCGGAAACATGAGGCCGACTACCAACCAAGTGGCCTCTCTGAGTGCTAACCATGGGGTTCCAGACGAGGGGCTGCCGTAGACGCTCCTCCGTGCACGTCGGCTGTCTCTGCTCCAGGCCACGCCGTAAGAGCTCCCAAGATCGAAGCAAACTCACAGCGAAGCGGTCCTCCAGTCTCCTGCTCAAACCAACTCGGCGCATCTCTGTAAAGGTCCATCTGGTCGAAGGTTGCCAAGGGCCTCCTGACGGAGGCACCCTGGCACGAAGCCTCTGCAGCAAGAACTCCTTCCAGGGCTCCTCACCTGGAAGAAGTCCTCTGACCATGAACTTCCCAAGAAGGGCTCTGCTCTGCTGTGCTGGATCAGTGATCCGAAGCCCTCCCTGAGAACAAGGAAGCGTGATGACCGACCAAGCCACCTTGGCTCGGGCTATCTGAGTGTCGCGTCCTGACCAAAGGAAGTTTCTGATCAGCCTCTCTACCTGGCTGATACAAGAACTCGAGAAGATCCAGTAGGAAGTGATGTACCACATAGTCGCCAACAGCACCTGGTTGGCAACTACTACTCTACTAGCCAACGAAAGTCGTGCTGAGCTCCAATGTAACAGCTTTCTCCTGATGGACAGGAGAAGAGGAGCAATCCGCTGCTCGCGAGACAAGTCCAAACCAACCTGACAACCCAAGTACCGAATTGCAGTTCCTAGGAGAATCCACCTGAAACCCTCTCCTGGCACAGGAGTACTACCAACCGCTGTCTTTCTCCAGTTGATCAATGCGCCCGATGCACAACAGAAGGTCTCCAAAGCCTGCTCACATCTGTGAAGATTGGTCTCCTGGCCATCTAAGTACAAGGCTGAGTCATCGGCAAACTCAGCGTTCAGTAGCTCATCTCCCCGAATAGGGAGTGCTGAGCCCCGAAGACCAACCTGCTGTGACATCAAAAATCTGCTCATCGCCTCCGCATAGAACAGAAAGAGAAAGGGGGCAAGTGAACAACCCTGTCTGACCGAGCGTGTGAGCATGAAGCGGTCACCTCTCCCTCCTGCCAAAAGCACCTGATTGTGAGTCTGTCTGCACAAAGCTGACACCCCTCTGATCCAAGCATCTGAGAAGCCCATCCTGCGTAGAGTGCCCTCTAGAAAGTCCAAGTCAACTTTGTCGTATGCCTTCTCAAAATCGAGAAGAAGAATCACAAGGTCCTCACCACGGAGCCGTGCCAGGGTAGAAGCCTCCCAAAAAGTAAAGCTGTTGTCAAGGATACTACGTTCCTTGACAAAACCTGTCTGAGTCCTATGTATAAAGCTCTCTAAAAGTGGCTGAATCCTCAAACTCAGAGCCTTGGCAAGAATTTTGTAAGCTGAGTTGATGGTGGTGATAGGGCGCCACTGTCGAATCTCATCCAAGGAGCCACCCTCCTTGGGAATGAGGTAGATCAGGCCCTCACTCATGCTATCAAGCATCACTCCTGTGTGCAAAATGTACTCAAAAGCATCTGGGCCAAGCAGGTCCCAGTACTCCAAGAAAAAGCTGGGAGTCAACCCATCCTCACCTGGACAACTACCACGAGGGAGGGCCCTAAGAGCCGTGTGCAGCTCCTCAAGCTGAAGTGGCATCTCTAGCCTCTAGCGCATCTCCTTTGTCACAAGACATGGCATCTGTGCCCAAACCTGCTCCCTGCATGCATCCTGCCGCTCTGTCTGAGGCTCAACCGACAGTAACTCACGGTAAAAGTCAGTAGCAACTGCACGCATATCCTCGGGCTCACAAGCAACTGACCCATCGGGCCTCCTCAACCGAATGACCTTGGCATGCGAGTGCCGAGGTCCCACTGTCTCAAAAAAAGCACCAGTCACTCTGTCACCCACTTGAGTCAACTGAGATACCTGTCGGTGAAAGGCAAACTCATGACGCCTCTCCTCTGTGCTAGCAAGCTCCTGTCGAGCCTGCTGTAACTGCTCCTCCAACCATGGACTGTCTAGATGCTGCTCCTGCATCCTCTGTAGTGAAGCAATGCCTCGTCTGAGACTCTGCTCCACCTCTCTCGCTGCAGCCCGGCGAGCAAGAGACTCCTGAAGAAAAAAGTGGCTAAGCTGAGCTAGGCCTGAGGCCACTCTATCTGCAGGTGAAACCTGGCTGTCCATGCCCTCTGTCCAGAGAGCCTCTACCCTCTCTCTGTGTGCTGAGTCCAACAAGACCCTCTCTGGGATGCGAAGCATAGTGCTCCCACTCCTCAGCCTGTCTGTCTGTCTGCCACTGGGTGCATGGTCCGAGAAGGATGTCCCTGCCAGGATGCCCACTGATCCCCTCAAGTCACTGATGTGGTCACTAGTGTAGAAGCGATCTATGCGCGATAGATTCACTCCTCCCACTCTGCGGTCCGATCTAGAGAAGGCAAGACTGTCTGGGGGCCTCACAAAACCAGAGTGCTGCCATGTATCCGAGACCCTCAAAGTCATACACAACCTCTCCCAAGCTGCCAACTCGACTCCATGCACAGTAGCATGGCTGCCACCAATCCTGTCAGAAGGGTCCTCCAACATGTTGAAGTCCCCTCCTATACACCAATGATCGGCCTACGGCAAAGACTCAACAATCTGTGACCACGAGCACTCGCCACATTGGGCACATAGATGTTCATGAAGCCCACAAGGCCACCCTGAACCTGCATAGTAATCCACTGAGCCCTGCCTGGCACAATAATCCCTCTGCCCACAATGGCCTGCTGCAATGAGTCCGCAATAGTCATACATACCCCACCCTGGATGCCTCCAAGTCCAAAAGCAGCTGACCAAAAAGTATCATATCGTCCATGCAAAATCTGACCACATCGCCGAATGCGGCTCTCACACAGATGGTGCTCCTGAAGCATAAGGAGATCAATCTCTCCTCCCACAAGGCAACGCTGAAGCTCCTGATGCAATCGGCCCCGCTGTCGCTGAAACTAGGGCCCACCTAGTCCCTGCACATTCCATGAGACAATCCTCATGGGGAGCGAGAGAGAACAGATGCTGCCGCAGCAGCAAGACGGGCTATCTTCAAGGCTGGCTTGGATGGGGAGTAATCCGCATCCGAGCGTCCTCTAGAAAGGCGTGACTGCAGTGAGTGCCTAGCCCAAGCCCAAGCAGAGCGAGCCGTGCGTAAAGCAACCTCCTCTGTCCAAGAGTCCTCATGAATGTATACATAGGAAGGCAAACACTCCGTATCAGCAAAGAAGTACACCACAATGTGCCTACATCCTGCTGAGTCTGGGGGCGTCACCGCAAACTTGGCCAATGGCCACAAAGTCTGCAACATATCTGTAACTCCAAGTTCTCCCATGTGGTGAGAGAACTCTAGGACCTGTGTATGCAACCATCCCACCACTGAGTCGAGGGACCACTCTGTCTCGGCCTTGCCACAAAGGGGGAAGGAGAAACCAACTGCCGAGTCCAAGGCCTCTCTCCCCCTAGCGGCGAGGAACAAAACATGGACCCTGAAGCAGGCTGCCTCATGGTTTGCTACGGAATCGCCGAGAAAACGAGTGAACTCGTAGTCGAATAAGTCCCAGCGGCGTCAGATGTCAATGCTCGTCAGACCACGAGGGATAGCTGCAAGGGAAGATGTCTGAATCTGCAAAGGGGGCCGCAAGAAGGGCTGACCCTCTCTCGCTAGGCGACTCGTGGCAAAGGCGCTGCCAAGAGATCTCCTAGCCGCCGGAGAGGGACCTGTCTCCTAAGTCGACTATGAAACTGGAGCAGGAGGGGGGGGAGAAGGAGCTGGGGGGAGCGGAGGAGAAGAGGGGCCGGATGGGGTGACAGAGGTAGAGGGGCGAGGTGGAGAGGCGACGGGAGCAGAAGGCGGAGGGGCAGGATGACAAAGAGGGGGGGAACTTTGGGGGGGGGGGGGGGGGGGAGCGGCTGTCGAGGGTGAAGCGGAGGTGGGGGTTGGTGCAGGGATCTCCTCCTGCTCAAGAGGACCAAAGCGGTTCCCCGTGGGAACCCACTGCTGTTGAGTAGGCACCTGAGGGCCACTCTGAGTGCCAGGCTGACGCTGTGGCCCCTAGCGTCGTCGGCCACGGGCCTGCTGCCACCCCCCCTCCGTTGGAGCCCAAGGCTCGAAGGGTGGCTCTGTATGTGTGCGCTGTGCCGTTGCCTGTGGCTGCGGGCCAGCCTTGGTAGGCTGGGGCCTAGGCTGTGGTGCAGGTCGCAGCCTCCTCCGTGCACAGGCCTTCGCTAGATGGCCCATCTGTCGGCAAATGACGCACTGGTTCGGGAGGCCCAAGTACTCCACACTCTGTCTAAACCAACCCCCACTCACCCGAGGCAGAAGGATAACCTTTGGGAGCGTGTGGGTATCTCTGACCAAAACTCGAACTGAGGGGATGCCTGCCGCCTTGGCAGCTACTGATGCTGTCGTACGAGGTGTCTCCAGGACAGTCCCAATGGCGGAGCCGATCCTAGAAAGAAGTGGTAAGTACTCCCTCCGTAAACCCGGAAAGCAGACTGAGATGGGGATGTCTGCCTCCTCTACTAGAACATCCGAAGCCGGGTCAAAACCATGTCGCCACTGTCGAAAGTGGGCGCGTGATGCTCGGATGGCCATTGGACTCATAGCTATGACCTTGGACGCCATCTCGGAGGTCTCAAACTCGATCTGATAGTAACCCCGTCCGAGAATCTGGACATCCAAGATCTTGCCCACCTCTGCGAGAAGGCGGGCCTGGAGAAGGTCTCGTAGCTCTCCTCTCCTAGGTCGGGTGCCGAGAATCTTGCAGATGACCGAAGTCGCCTGCAATTGCTCTACCTCTGTGGCAAGGCTCGCTTGCTCTGTCGGCGAGAGACCAAGTCGAATGGTGGGCTCAGCGGGGTCGGGCGAGGGGGCTTCTGGCGAGTCCCTCTGTGGCGAAGCTGGAGCCTCCATCTGTGTCTACTGTTGTGTCGTAAGAAGATGTCGACGGGAGGATGTTGTAATCCGGCGCAGAAAGCGCCGCCCCAAGAATTGAAACAAAGCTGAATAGGCCAAATTGCAGGGCTGTCGGGGTGAAACCCAGGCGGGCGGGCGACGGGGCGGGGGGGAGTGGGAGCGCTGGCGGCAGCAGGAGGGGGTGACTGGGGCGGCAGTGACAGGAAGGCAGCGCGGGGCAGGCAGCGGGCAGCGCTGGGGCGGGGGGGGGGGGGGGGGGGGGGGGGGGGGGGATGGCGTGCAAAGCAGCAGCAGCGAGCTAGGTAGGAGCGTAGTCGGGAACGTCTGTGTGTCTCTTCCAGTCAATTCTCTCTTGCAATTATAGTTTCCAGTTGATCAGTTACTATTCTCTGATTCTTAGCGGGATTATTCACCACCGGAAAGCTGAGTTTCCAGTTTTCTATTTTGATCGTTACGGTGGTGAGCTGGAAACTCAGGACTGAATCAGAATATAAGTGAACGTGACTACATTTTCGTCAAAATGCCAGTACTCAGGTCTCATGGGTATAGAGCACTCTATCAATAGTTCAGGAAGATGATGATCGCCCTCATCTGCAAAGGAGTCACAGCCTGAGTCTGTAATCACTCTCATGGAAACAAGAGGTCCCAAAAAGGAAATGTTGAAGACATTCCAGAACACCATAGCAGACACCTGTCACCCAAGTCTAGCACCGACTCTAGAAGATCCAAAAAAGAAAAGGAATCCCAGTAATACAAGTCTTAAGTGGCTACTGTTGGAGATTCAGAGGAAGAAGCACTTCCTATGCTAAATGGCACTCTAGGCAACAAACAAGGAAAGGGAAACTAGAAGGGAGCTCCGGAAAAGAAGGGAAAGAAGGAAGACAACTGAAGCCACTACAATGGATGAACTGACACTAATGTAGGTACTGAAGAAGATGAATGAGTTAAAAGACAAGCTCACCGAGGAAAAGAAGTCTACCTAAACCTGGATTTTCCCCCATTCAGAGGCCAGAAAGCTAACACATAAATGTTCAAGCATTTGAAGAAGTTTAGGTCAGCTGACTATGTGGAACACTTTCCGCAACACTGAAGGACAAAGCTTGGAAATGGTACTACAATTACCAGGCTAGTAAGTTGTATAGTTATAAGCTGTTGAGACGAGCCTTTATTCAGAAATTCAGTGAAGATTGGACTAATGAAGAGATTTTATGGGAGTTGGACAAGATCAAATAGGGTAGTAGGTCAGTCAGGAGGTACATGGACTACATTTAGGACCTAGCCAGCCAGCCATGGTATTCTGCATCCAAAAGCCAGATATCGGACGGTAATGTGCAATGCCCAAAGTTTTCATAAAGTCACATGCGAAGTCACTAAAGTGCTAGTGTCCTAGTGAGTATGTAATGCCAATTCAAAGCACTCAAGAGGTCGTTCACACACGAAGAGACCACTTTTGGCTGCTCATTGACATCCCCACTAACATTGTCAATGCCCAATAGTGGGTGTAGAACTAGGTATCAATATATACTCCCACACCACACATGCAAGCATACATCAATTCAAAGATGTGCTTACTGAGTTTCTGTCATAATTCCAGAGATGCAGGGCACACTCAACCGTAATGAAGCCTAGCACTAAAGGAAGGATAAATAGGAAAAATTAGCACAAAAATAAGGTAGTTGATAAGGCATACGGTCCACAAAAGATAAAAGACTAACACAATATCAACTGGTAGTAAGTCGGACGAAAAATTCACAGCGTGAAATATACATGTCTGCTATACGACTAGAAAATATATCTCATGATCAGGTAGATCAAGAGTTGCACGGCCTCACTTGCACAACACAGCCATCAAGTCATTTCCGTATGTGAGCAGTCTCTGAATTCAACTAGGTTAATTTATTACATGAAAAGCCTCCCTTTAGTGAAGTCGTGGGTTTTCCCTACTGCTCCACCCACTCTCATTTTCCTATATAGGAAAGTCTAGGACTCTCTCTTGCATCAGATTAGAAGTACCCCTTGGGCATCAAGCACCCACAGTATTCCAGCATACAATTAGCATTTTCAGCCATAGCACCTGTCAACCATCAGTAGCCCTACCTTCAGCCCTTAGCCTCATAGCCAAGAGTATCCCAATTCCTCAGCACCAGCGTTTTCAGCACATACATCATCAGCATCAGTATTCAGCCCTGTCGTTTTTGCACCAACATCCTCAGGGTCACAATTGTGACTATGTTACAGTATTACATCTACTCCTAGTTAGCGATACGAAAAGTGCCATGCCAAGGAGAACCCCTACGCTTGGATGGCCACGACCTTTCGATCAAGAGACATGCCTCTTCGCCAAAAGCCACACTCCTTCGACCATTGGTCACACCCCTTCGCTCTACGGTTGTGACTCTTCATCCAATGGTTGCAGCTCTTCGCCGAAAGGATGTGTCTTTACGTCTAAAGTCACGTCTCTTCACCATGAGACGTGTCTTTTCATTTGTGTCTCTTCGTCTCTTATATAAGGAGCCTATTGTGCTCAGTTTTCAAGCATTCATTCAATCAATCAAACACACATTCAGTCTCTTGAGTCTCAGTTTGATCTTATGTATGAAGTTTTAAGTCTTAATTATAAGATTAGCACCACTAATCCTCACACTCAACATCAAATCCAGATCAGTTAGCATCAGATTTAGTCTAGCGCTTTTGCAGTTCATCCGCGTTTAGCATTTTGCATTCAGCATTTCAACATTGTAGCGGTTTGTGCAAGTACTCTAAAGCAAGGGGACCCTTGAGGGTGGTTGGGACCGGACGTGCGGTGTCATGATGATGATGATGATGATTTTAGTCTCACTTTACTTCACTTCATTTTTATTTTGTACCCAGACATTGGATTAGATCCACCAAGATTGTATCAATTTGGTCTCATAGGTCAATTTGTCTTATAAAGATGTCTAATGTAACATTTGATTTCATTTTCATTTTCTCTCTCTCTCTCTCTCTCTCTCTCTCTCTCTCTCTCTCTCTCTCTCTCTCATTATGTCAGTTTAGTTTCTCTAAAGTGAAGGAACGTAGCCTTGTGTTTGTGCAAAGTACTAGATCAGAGTTAAAATCCTTAAACCCTTCCACTGCACCTGACATTGGTATCAGAGCTCTGGACATGCTTCGGCTTTGCAAAAAAGGGAAGAATCAAGAACCCAAGGAGCCTCGCTCAGATTTCTTCTCTCTATATCAAAAAAATTCTACTTCATACCCGCAACTAATACCTGTTGCCTACACATATTAGCCACTTCCACCCTTAGTCCATTGCACATCCGACACGCTCCCGTCTTCATCGTTGTCTTACGAATATCGGCATAAGATACACGAAGATCCAGATCTTCAATACCAAGATCTGCTTTCAACATATGCAGATATCAAAGAAGTTGGAGAAAGGATCCCTCACCCTCTTCTGCATTCGCTTTTGCACGTAGCATGCATCCACTTCAGTCGGACATGGAACCATTAGAAATACCTCTGAGCACCCATGCCTTTCACCTTCGCCCGCAGTGTTTTCACGACAGGATTGTTTGGGTGGTATTTGCTGGCAAGCGAGAGTCGCCATCAAGACTAGTATTCTGCAATAGAAGTAAGGCTACCTATTAACTTGTATGCTCACTGTTTACATCGGAGCAGTACCTACATCCATATTACCCACCTCTTTGGAGGAGTTTTCGTCAATTTATGCATCCACAAGCATTAGAAGCATTCAACATGAGAAGTACAAAAGGCATCCACAAGAAGAAGTTCAACAGCTATGTCTCACCTTTGCTTTCAGCCAAATCAGCAAGCGTTTTCTATTTTCAGCCCTAAGCAGATAGCGTTTTTGCATTCTCAGCCCTTGCAGGCCTTGGCACTAGCAGATCAGCCCTTCCCTCGCAACAGTAGCTGATCCACATCATCAGCATGACCAAGCGTTTTCAACCTATAAGGTGCAGAGGAATGAATGTTGAACTTTGCTCAAAATGAGTGCTCCGAACTGTGCTCAAGGTTCATTTTTTCTTATGGAAGGGAGAGCCTTCCGTTCTTTAATGAGAGAGTGCAATGGACATAAACAAAATGAATGGACACTGTGCGTGAAAGTACATGAGACTGAGAGATAGAGAGAGAAGAATACGACACCAGAATGTTGTCAAACCCTCCTCCGAAGCCCCCACTCTCTATGGCGAGAGTGGTCTACTATTGATTGCACAAATCTCTACAATGCTTGGACTTGCCCTCGATGTCGACGACGACGAGACGGGCTGAAATCTGAAAACGCTAAGGACTGAAATCTACAAATCTTTATCTGCTGAATTCTAACTCTAAGTCGGTGATGATGTCGATGACGACGGTACGACGACGACGTGCTGAAAACACAAATGCTGAAATCTGCGTTTTCGGGGCTGGCTTCGCGGGATCTGACCGTGTGGCGAGAGTCTGCTGCGGGAAGGTGAGATCTGCGAGGTTTGGGGGTTCTACTGCGGAAATTGACTGCTGAAAACTGAAACCGCTGAGTCTAGGGCTGATTCTGTGGCGATGGAATTGCAAGACGCCGAGGCTGATCTGCAAACCAAAAACGCCATGGCTAATTTTGGTTCCTACGGTAGAAATCTACTACGCTGGAAATCTGTTGTCTACTGTGGGGGGAATCTGCTAATGCTAGGGCTGATCTGTTGTCTGCTATCGTCAGGAATCTGCAAGAGCAAAAACGCTAGCCGATCTGGTCCAAAAACGCTAGACTTCTGCTGTGATGCAAAAAGGCTAGGCCTCTTGGGGGTTTCTCTAAGAAGTTGCATGTTGAGCAAGAAAGTGATAGCGCTAGGTTTCTATTTATACAACTTAGCAAAATTGCCCTACCTACCTTCCAACAAAAGTCACTTAAAAATAATTAGTGAAAAATGTCAAAAATAGGGAAAATAGGTCTTCTGCCGTGTAAAATGATCCTGATGGAATCTGACGGGAATGCTGATGATTATGATGTGCGCAACCAGAGGATATGCATCTAGTCAAAGTATCTGGACACGCATGGTCTGCGAACAGACTCACGAAAGTGCCAGACCACTTCCTATTCTAGACTGACTTGACTGAACTGAACCCTGGTCATGCTGTAGCTTGTCCACGGACACATAGGGTTGAATGTGTCACGTGACATCCCCTCCTTTTCAAAGTGAGGTACCAATACCGAACTGTATGGCGTCGAGGGACACCACCAACAACATCCGGGATCCTTGAAAGGACTATTCGCCGGCCAACTCTGAGATGTGGATCGTGCGATACTTGAACTTCATAAAGGTCTGCAACGCTTGCTTCTTTGGGCCGCGCCGAAAGCGGCACAAAGTCACAGGTAGCTCCTTCAGTGCTTCAACTTTGTCTATGGACGTATGTCCACCTTCTTCAAGAATCTCCATGGCTGAAAATTCTTGAAACCACTTCCAACACAAAAACATGAACATACCTATTCCATGTAAAGTGACTGGAAAAAATTTTGTCTTTTCTAAAGGCTGTGCATGCAATATAGATGAACAAAGAGATGGAGTGCCAAACCGTTCACCACACACACGCAAACAATGAGATCAAATCTTTCTCTTTTGATCTAAATCCATCAACTGTGGCAAAACTCAACGGAAATGCCCATGCTTGGTGATCATACTTCCTGTAAGGGTTCTTTGGACCTAAGCTTGAGAGCCAAGATCGATTCCTCGTGTTTGATCGAATCTGCCTGGGGAGGGTGCTGTGGACCTCGACTCGAAAGCCAAGATCGATTCTTCGTGATTGATCAAATCTGCAACGAGGTTAGCTTCGCTAGAAAAAGCATCAACTAAACCATCATCCTTGTGAACAATCACGTCGTGATCATACAAATCATCACGCTTGTGAGAAAACACATCTTGATCGTGCAAATCATTATGGTTGTCATTGTCATCCAAATCATCATGCTCATCATTATTATTCAAATCATCATGCTTATCATCATGGAAATCCTGTGTATCATGCTTTGGAGAAGACGAGACCGAGAGTCTCCTTCTCTTGAATCCGTTCAATCTTCGCCTGCACATTAGCAATGAGAGATGGAGAATGAACACCTTGCTCTCCATGAATGACAATAGGAGAGTCACTTTTGGCATTGAAAGTGAACGTATTTTCTGCCCAATCAATGAGAGGGTTATGCTCACGAAACCATCGAATGCCCAAAATCATATCACATCTTGAGAGAGGAGAGAGTGCAATGGACACAAACAAAGTGAATGGACATTGTGCGTGAAAGTGCATGAGACTGAGAGATAGAGAGACTAAAAATTTTCTACAGAAAGCAGCTTGTTGAACTGTAAACAACACATCAAGGCACTCTTTCGTAATGAGAGAGTCCATATTGGGAGCTAAGCCAGAGACCTTGAGAGGAGATTTCTGACTAACCTCTAGGCGGGCTCTCTCAACAAGAGGGACTATTCACATCATGCATACTACTTGGGTCAAACAATATGACAAAACGCTGCCCCGTCGTATGACCATAACATTTAATGAGAGATTCATCAATGGGAGGGTCATGAGAAACTTGGGGCACACTCGTGTTGTCATTGATTGTATTGACAGAGGAAGTGGATTCTGTGGATTCTTTAGATTCATTAGAGTCAAGCTTAGGACATATTCTTTTTATGTGACCCTTAATGTGACAATGAAAACAACGACCTTCCTTAGAATAAGTGCTTTGCTCTTCCAACGTGATGTATCCTCCTAAAATTCCTTGTGCTACCTTTTCATCGGGAGTGAGCTTAGGTTTAGCAATTGTGTTAGCTTTACCCTTAGGTTCATTGGAAGAGTTCTTTTCTGAGACATTATTGGAAGATTGGTTGGAAGAATTACCGTTCTTACCATTCTGAGGGTTCTGAGAGGTCTGAGAGATACTTATCGAAGTCTTGCTTTCCTTAGGCTTTCCCTTGTTGTGCTTCATCTCCTGTGCGAGAGCAATCGCTACCGCCTTGTTGACATCGATTGGATCGAGCACCTCGACGTCATACTTGATATACTCGTCCGATCCATAAAGGAACGCCTCTTTGCACTCATCATCCGACTTGCGTAATTGGGTGCCTAGCTGCAAAACACGATTAGAGAAAGACATAACTAGCATACCATTTTGCTTGACAGCGCGCCAATCGTCCTTCAGTCGTGCAAAGTACTAAGGTGGCATAAACCGCGCCTTGAGCTTGTCTTGGAAATCAGCCCAAATGAAGGAAAGGGGCGTGAATTCGTCGGCTTCCTGTAGGTGTGCGGCCAACTGTGCTTCTTGCCATGCGTGGTACCAATTTATGGCATCACTGTCAAGGTACATGGCTGTCGTCAAAACCTTGCTATTTCCTGTCTTCTTAGTTGTCGCAAAATAAGCATTAAATTGATGCAACCAAGAATGAATAACCGTGGCATCCATCTTACCATCATACTTACTGAACTGGATCTTCTCTGTGACTGGGTTGTTGGAGTCCGAATCTCGGCTTGCGCCACTTGATGAACTACCAACATCTTTGGCTGGCTCGGACTTCGAGGCAACAACATGTCATACAAACTCTTGCATGCATTGTTCGCTCTGTGCCGCACACTCTACCTGTCATTCTTCAGCCGCCAAGCGCGCTTGCTCACGCTCACACTCAAAGGTGTCTTGTATGAGTTGGCGTTCATGCTCCAAGGCTTCTTGTCTTTCTGCTTTTCTTTCTAGTTGTGCTATCGCAAAGCGATTCGTTTCTTGTTGTTGTGCAATCTGTTGGGTTAAAGGCCCAAATGGCCAACTTTAATGTATATTTTAAAGGTTACTAATCTTTGGTCAAGTTCACATTGAACTTGGCCACTAACCATAAACTGGTCCTATACAAAATAAAAAAGGGAATGTGAGTTTTTAACTCACTAACTCATTCCCCTACTCAACGTGTAGCGTGCCCTCTCTCTTCTCTTTCGCTCTGCTAGTGCTAGCTATCTACAAGCCTCTGCCTCCTCTGCAAAGCATACACCCCGCACACTCTCGCGTGCTCTTTCACTTGCACACACCGCCGCGCACTCATCAACTGGTATCAGAGCCCGATTAGGGTTTTCCCCCAAACCTGCAAACGCTGAATTTTAGCGAAGAAGGTCAACTTTCACGTGAGATTTTGCAATTTCGTCGCCAAAGGACTTGTCCCCGGACATTAGAGAGCTCCCAACACTGAAATTAGGTCAAAAACAGCAAATTACAGGCTATGACAACAAAATATAGGTTTTGCAAACGATGTATTAAGGTGTGGGAATACTTTTTCTAACTCCGCGCTACCCGAAAACACTGAAATTGCCGAAAAACAAGCCCTAAAATAAGTGTTATAAGCAAATTTCAGATTTGCGCAGGTTTTTGCAATTGTTTTTATGGTGTGATTACATTGGGGAAAGTGCAAATTGATGCAATCTACACACGTTTGATAAATTTTGTCTATGTATAATCATTTGTGGCTCAATTTCATGCAATTTTGATGCTACAAATTGGGGCTTTTGCGCTTACATGCTTCTAAAGGCTGTGTATTAGCCTTATAAATGTCTTCTGAGACTAAAAACAACTAAATTTGTTGTTTTCGAGCACAAATTCGCTCGCTTAAATTTCCTGCGCATGAATTTCAGAAATTGAATTTTGTGTCCAAATCGACCTATTTTGCCCCAAATTGCTCCTGTGACCATTTGGAGCTTTAGTTTACATCTCTGCGAGGCTATACTCCGATTTTTGCGCATTTTGCCCAAAAATTCAGCGTATTATCCCTCTTATTTCGTGCAACTATGGCCTCATCTTCTTCGGATGTGAAGAACCTCTTCAAGATTAGGAGGTTCGATGGAACAGGTTTTGATCTTTGGAAAGACAAGATTCAGGGAATCCTATTTCTTAAGGATTGCGAAGGGGCACTTGAACAGGTGAAGCCACAGAATATGACGGATGAAGCATGGGTTAGCATGAACAGGAAGGCCGTTACATACATTAAAATGGCCATGACCGATGAGACCGTCATTGATGTGAAAGGTCTCACGACTGCTTTTTGTGTGTGGGAGAAGTTAAAGGGAATGTATGAAAATACAACGCCTGTCAACCAAGTGCACTTGATGCGAAAACTTGTTGGCATGCAACTAGATGAGTCCAAGAGCGCGGCAGAGCACTTCTCATTATTCGCAGGTACTTTGTCGCAGTTGCAGGATTCTAGCTTGCTCCCTTTTGATGATAAGCTGAAATCTATCTTCTTGCTTATGACCTTACCTGAGTCATGGGAAACTTTGGTGGTTTCGTTGTCCAATAACCCCAATTTGACCTTTGATGGTGTTAGGGGTTCTATCTTGAATGAAGAAATCGGGAGGAAAGCAAGTGGAGAGGGAGGCAGCTCTGCCAACATGGTTAGAGGCAGGATAGAAAAGAAAAATGCTTATGCACAAAGGAGTTAGAGTAAGAGTAAAGAAAGGGGAAATGCAAGCAAAGGCAAGGGTGATGTGACTTGCTATCAATGTGGCAGAAAAGATCACAAGAACCCGATTGTTGCAGGTACTATAAAGCTGAGTTAGAAAGGAAAAAGAATGGTGGAGACAAAAAGAAAGAGAAGCAGGAAGTCAAGGCAGATGCACAGGATAGCTCAAAGGACAAAGAGAAGGCTAATGTGGCTTTTAATGTCATGATTGAGGAGCTGTCAGATGTAGAGGACATCTTGTGTGCCACTTTGTCAGATGATGATGCTTATGACTTTGATGCCTCTCTAAATGTTCATTCACAAGACATGCAGATCACCAAGAGTGATCTTATTGATGCTTTGTTGACTGTCAATGATGCATTGTCCCAGACTTGGATTGTTGATTCCGGTGCTTCATTTCATGTGACTCCTATCAAGGAGTGTTTCTCTACTTTTGATGTAGGCAAGCGTGGCCATGTGTACCTTGGAAACAATCATGCATGTTCCATTGAGGGTATTGGCATTGTGCATCTCTCCATAGATGGCACAAATGAGCTTGTCTTGCATGATGTTAGATATGTGCCGGGAATCAAGAAGAGTCTACTTTCTGTTGGTCAGATGGATATGCATGGTTACAGCATCTTGTTTGAGAGAGGATCATGGAAAATGACCAAAGGCTCAACGCTGATTGTAAAGGGCACAAAGAAAGGGACACTTTACTGCATGCATGGAAAGGCCGTGTTGGGCAAGTTTATTGTATTGGCTGAAATTAACTCTCACATGGAGTTGTGGCACAAGAGACTTGGCCATATGAGCCAAAAGGGCCTTTCTAAGCTTTGTACTTTGAACAAGCTTGATGCTAAAGGCAGAAAGCTCGACTTTTGTAATGAATGTCAATATGGCAAGCAAGTAAAGCGTTCTTATTACTCTGGTGTCTCTCATAAACCTTGTGTGCTTGATCTTGTACATTCTGATGTATGTAGCATGCCTACTAAGTCTATGGGTGATGCATGTTATTTTGTCTCCTTTGTTGATGATCATTCTAGGAAAATTTGGGTTTATTTGCTTAAGTCTAAGGATGAAGCCTTTGCTGCGTTTAGCAGATTTCATGCATTTGTGACCACCCAAACAGGCAGAAAGCTAAAATGCTTGCGTACAGACAATGGGGGGGAGTACACAAGTGTTGAATTTAACAAGTTTTGTGAAAATTTGGGCATCAAGACGGAGCTTACTGTGCCATACAGCCCCTCTTCTAATGGTGTGGCTGAAAGATTCAATAGGACACTTTGTGAGAGGGTAAGATGCATGCTGTCCACAGCTAATCTCTCTCATGGATTTTGGGGAGAAGCTTTGAAAACTGCACTGCATATATGCAATCGATCCCCTCACATGTCTTTGAAAGGTGACATCCTTGAAGAGGTTTGGTCTGGCAAGCCTGCTTCATATGATCACTTACGCATTTTTGGTTGCGAAGCTTTTGTGCATGTTAGACCTGAGTTGAGGAGTAAACTAGATGCGAAGTCCATTAAAGGACTCTTCATGGGATATGGTGAAGAAGGTGAAATGGGTTACAGGATTTGGTTACCTCAGCTCAAAAGGGTTGTACGCAGCCGGGATGTTGTTTTTAATGAGGCAAGGCTGCTTCAAAACAATTGTGCCTTAAAGCATGACCATAAAAGGGTGAAATTTCAGCATGACCAGCCACCTGTTAGGCCTATTTTTGACCCTCGGGATGCACCACAAATGGCTGAAAATGTAGATGATCCAGTGGTGTTTGAGCCAGATGATGTTGGACAGCAAATTGAGGCTCCTAAAGGGCATTTGCAGCCAAGAAACAATGCTGAAAATGGTGCTGAAAATGATGTACAGCAGCCCATTGTTGATGACTTTGTAGTGCCACTTGATGTAAACCCATTGCCAGATAATGTGGATCATTGGGTGAGGCGGTCTACTCGTCAAAGACGGCCTGTGAGTCGATATGACCCCTCTTTGCATTACATTATGTTGACAGATGAAGGAGAGCCTCTTACGTATAAAGAGGCAAAGACATGTGAGCACAGCGACAAGTGGGAGCTTGCTATGCAGGAAGAGATTAAAGCTTTGCATGCTAATCATACTTGGGATTTGGTTGAATTGCCCAAAGGAAGGAAGGCTATTCCTAACAAATGGGTGTATAAAATCAAAACTATTGATGCAAAACCCAAGTATACGGCAAGGCTTGTGGCAAAGGGATATGTTCAAACCAAGGGCATAGACTTTCAGGAGGTGTTCTCTCCTGTTGTGAAGATGACCACTTTGCGTGTACTGTTTGCCATAGTGGCTGCTCTTGATTTGGAAATGGACCAAATGGATGTACATACCGCTTTCTTGCATGGTGATGTGGAAGAAGAGCTTTACATGAAGCAACCCGAGGGTTTTGTTATCCCTGGCAAGGAACATTTGGTATGTATGCTCAATAGAAGCTTGTATGGGCTGAAACAATCATGTAGACAGTGGTACAAGAAGTTTGATCGCTTCATGCTTAAACATGGTTACAAAAGAAGCCATGCAGACCATTGTTTGTATACCAAACGTGATGAGGATGGCAGCCCTATCATTCTTGTGCTTTATGTAGACGATATGTTGATAGCTACAACGAGCAGCTGAAATCTGCATTTTCAATGAAAGACCTTGGGACAGCTGAACATATACTTGGAGTGCGTGTTACACGGCAAAGAGACAAGCGCCTATTGTATTTGTCGCAAGAAAAGTACATTGAAAAGGTGCTGGCCAAATTTAACATGGCTGAAGCAAAGCCTCTTGGTGTGCCATTACAGTCATATGTTAAAATCTCCAAGGATGATTGTCCCAAGTCAAAGGAAGAAGCCAATGACATGCAAAGTGTGCCTTATGCTTCAGCTTGTGGTTCACTTACGTATGCTATGGTTGCTACTAGGCCTAACATAGCCCATGCAGTGGAAGTTGTGAGCCGGTTTATGGCTAATCCAAGCAGGTTGCATTGGGATGCACTGAAGTCCATTATGAGGTACTTAAAAGGGACGAAAAACAAATGCCTCTGCTATGGTAAAGGACGAATGGAATTAAAGGGATTTTGTGACTGTGACATGGCTGGTGATGTGGATACACGGAAATCCACAAGTGGCTATGTATTTACTCTTGCGGGAGGTGTTGTTTCATGGTGTTCTAGATTGCAAAAGATTGTTGCATTGTCTACAACTGAAGCTGAATATATTTCAGCCACTGAAGCTTCCAAAGAAGCTATTTGGTTAGCACGCCTATGCAGTGAGTTTGGTTTGCCTGCCAAGGCACCTATACTTGGTTGTGATAGCCAGAGTGCCATATGTCTGGCAAAGAACGCCATGTTTCATGCACGCACAAAGCATATTTATGTGCGGTATCACTTCATATGAGAAGTGCTTGAGGATGGCCTTATTACATTGGTTAAGGTCCATACGTCACAAAATCCAGCAAATGCTCTCACTAAGTGCTTACCCAAAGCACAACATCATCTATGCATAGAGATGGTGGGAGTCATGTAGCTTAAAGGCGCCATTTATGCCTTTAAGTGGGAGGTTGCTGGGTTAAAGGCCCAAATGGCCCCCTTTAATGTATATTTTAAAGGTTACTAACCTTTGGTCAAGTTCACATTGAACTTGGCCACTAACTATAAATTGGTCCTATACAAAATAATAAAGGGAATGTGAGTTTTTAACTCACTAACTCATTCCCCTACTCAACGTGTAGCGTGCCCTCTCTCTTCTCTTTCGCTCTGCTAGCGCTAGCTATCTGCAAGCCTCTGCCTCCTCTGCAAAGCACACACCCCGCACACTCTCGCATGCTCTTTCACTTGCACACACTGTCGCGCGCTCATCACCATCATCTCCAACATCGACTTGACCATCGCCTCCATAGGATTTGGTGCAATCCTTGGCGTAGATGGCGAAGGGGGAGAGTCGGAAAAACCTCCTGGTGGGGAAAATTCTTCTTCGCCTCTCTCATGCTCATCACTTCCAAGCGTAGTATCCATTTCGCTTCGAGTGATGACCATCCACTGAAGTCGTGGGTTCTTGTCGATTCTTGTGGTCTTGGGTTCTTAAGTTCACGACGAATTTGGGTTCTTGGGGATCTTGGTTCTTAGGGTTCTTCAGTTCTTGAGGTTCTTGCGGGTCTTGAGGTTCTTGAGGTTCTTCTTTCACTTGCAATCTATGTTAGAGAAGGATCTTCTCTTCACCCAAGTTCTACTCTTTTCCGCGGGCGCACCCCTTGGCGGCCTTGCATTCACACCAAGGTTGCTTTTTCCCACATCACGTCGATTGGCCGAACGCTAAGTGCACGGTCCGCTCTCAATGACTGAAAAGAGGCACAGGGGAAGGCTAGACAAGCCCTTCTTTCTTGGGATTCCTATCACTCTTCAAAAACACGATTAGGAATCGACACGACCAATCGAACTTGGGTTCGTGCGACCGCAACAAGCAAAAAAAAATTCTATGGTTCTTTCCTTGAGTGATACAGAACACTGCCAAAGCTCTGATACCAATGTAAGGTGCAGCAGAATGAATGTTGAACTTTGCTCAAGATGAGTGCTCCGAACTATGCTCGAGGTTCCTTTTTTCTTATGGAAGGGAGAGCCTTCCGTTCTTTAATGAGAGAGTGCAATGGACATAAACAAAGTGAATGGACACTGTGCGTGAAAGTACATGAGACTGAGAGATACAGAGAGAAGAATACAACACCAGAATGTTGTCAAACCCTCCTCCGAAGGCCCCACTCTCTATGGCGAGAGTGGTCTACTATTGATCTGCTGAATTCTAACTCTATGTCGTCGACGATGTCGATGACGACGGTACGACCACCACGCGCTGAGAACATAGATGCTGAAATCTGCGTTTTCGGGGCTGGCTTCGTGGGATCTAACCGTGCGGCGAGGATCTGCTGCCGGAAGGTGAGGTCTGCGAGGTTTGGGGGTTCTATTGCGGAAATTGACTACTGAAAACTGAAAACGCTGAGTCTAGGGCTGATTCTGTCGCGATGGAATTGCACAGCGCCGAGGCTGATCTGCAAACCAAAAACGCTATGGCTGATTTTGGTTCCTACGGTGGAAATCTACTACGCTGGGAATCTGTTGTCTTCTGTGGGGGGGGAATCTGCTAACGCTAGGGCTGATCTTTTGTCTTCTATCGTCAGGAATCTGCAAGAGCAAAAACGCTGCTAATCTGGTCCAAAAACGCTAGCCTTCTGCTGCGATGCAAAAACGCTAGGCCTCTTGGGGGTTCTGCTGAGAAGTTGCCTGTTGAGCGAGTGCTCCTGCTCCTGCTGCCTCTTCTGCCAGGCGCTCCCTTCCCGTCAGTAACAGGAACCTTGAGCACTCATTGTTCACTCATCCTGAGCCATACACCATCATTCACTTCCGTTGCACATTACATTGGCATCAAAGCTCTTTGGCAATGTTCAATATCATCACTCAAGGAAAGAAGCACAAAGAACCATAGAAAATTTATTCTTTTTGCTTCTTGTGGTCGCACGTAACCCAAGACCACTTGGGCGTGTCGATCCCTAATTTGTGTTTTGAAGAGTGGCAAGTAAACCAAGAAAGAAGGGCTTCTACAACCTCCCCTCGTTCCTCTTTTCCACTCATTGAGAGCGGACCTTGCACTTTCAGCAGGCCAATCGTCGTTAGGTGAGAAAAAGCAACTTGGTGTGAGCGCAAGGCTGCCAAGGGGTGCACCCACAGGAAGGAGTTGAGCTTGGGTAAGAGAAAAGCCTTCTTAAACACAGGTTGCAATCCAAGAACCCCAAGAACCACGAGTACCCAAGTACTCAAGAACCCCAAGTACCCAAGAACTCAATGCATGGTCATCACCCGAAGCGCAATGGATACTTTGCGTGAAGGTGACGAGAGTTTAGTTGAAGAAGACGAAGTTTCTACACCAAGAGGATTGTTCCCCGATCCTCCCCCATCCCCATCTACGCCACTGATTGCACCAAACCCTATGGAGGCTTTGGTCAAGTCAATGATGGAGATGATCCTACAACAAGAGACGCAACGCGCCACCATGGACTGCGATCGTGAAGAAAGAAGGGCAGCTCTGGAGCTTGAGCGTGAGCAAGCACGTGAAGCTCAACGCTTAGAGGCCGATGAAAGAAGGGCAACTATGGAGCTCGAGCGTAAGCAAGCACGCGAGACTCAACGCAAAGCGGCCGAAGAAAAGCAACACGTCTATGGAGTTAGAGTGAGAGGCACAGAGAGACCAACGCATGCAGGAGTTGGTCCTACAGGTACTCTCCTCAAAGACCGAGCCACTCAAGGAGGTTGGCGAGTCATCACGTAACACAAGTAGAGACGAAGATTCCAACAATCCGGTCACTGAGAAGATGACGTTTAGTAAGTATGATGGTAAGATGGATGCATCTGTGATTCATTCTTGGTTGCATCAATTTTATGCTTACTTTGCGACTAACAAGAAAACAAGTAACAGTAAAATTTTGACAACTGTCATGTATCTAACAAGAGAGGCCATTAATAGGTATCAAGCTTCGCAGAAGTCACAGCTGGTTAAGCATCTTGAGCATGCCGAGGAAGGCGTGCCCCTCTCTTTCAATTGGATCGACTTCCAAGACAAGCTCAAGACTCATTTCATTCCACCACAATACCTAGATCGGTTAAGAGAAGATTGGCGTAGTCTTAAGCAAAATGGATCCCCTGTTATGTCTTTTTCTAGCCGTATTTTGCGGATTGGCGTTCAATTGCGTAAGTCGGATGACGATCGCAAGGAGTGAAACCGGCTCGTAGGACTGTAGACTTTGGCTTTCACCCGAAACTTTACTTTAAACTTTAAAACATAGAGAAACTTTGCAGCTAAAAACCTATAACGGGAATTGACACCTCAAGCACACAGCTCGGAAGCTAGAGCGCTCCAAGCACACGCCGACACCGTGTAGGCCCCAAAGACTAGTGCCCCTTTCGGTAATTCTTTATTGTATTCAAAGAGGGAATAAAACCTGCGATTTCCTACAAGCTGTCCCGCATCATCCCGGCTGAAAATGACATGCTCTGGCCCGATTTCGACAGCATAACCACATTACAAAACTTCACAGACAAAATCCCCACGTATTGGATGAAATTCCCTGTGCATACGAGCACTTTCCCAAACCTGGCGAGAATTTGCAGCACGCTGAATTCTCTGATTTCTGCCTTGACAATGCGCCAAATCACCTGTACATCGGTCCCCTCACATCCAAGGACCTCTTGGGGGTATTAGGGACCGTTAAGGGCCGAAACCCTAAACCTACAAAAATACACAACAGGATGTATTTTCCTATTTTGGGTGCGAGCCGGTCGCAGGCCCTCAAGCTCCCGCACTTGTAGGGCTACTTGCGCTCTGAATCGGACGAAATTCCTCGCGTGAAATCTCTTTGAATTCACATGTACCTGCGGGGGATTAGCAACTAGCTAATCCAGTACTTGTGCAAGAGGCTGTTGCCTCGGCAATACCACATGAACCCACATAATTGTACATACACATGAGTAGCCCTCCAGCGGAGCATCACTTCTAAATTTAAAACGGGAGAGAGGTGCACGAGAGCGGAATCATCGCGCTACATAGTGCAAGGGAGAATGCAAGCTTTTCATTAGAGCTTCATTACCTGCACCAACTACTCACACACACACTATAAGTCACAATGTGAGAGAAGGGCAGCCCACAAGTGGATTTTGTGCCAATTTTCAGCTGAGGTGGCAAAGTTTGACCCTCTGGAGACTCTGGTGCTGCCAAGTGTCCACCATGTCTCTTTGAGTTAATTTTCCTAGTACCCACCTACTTATAAGTGTAGCGAGGGGGGCTAAATGAATTTGAACTGAGCCTAGACACCCTTTGACTGCTCTGATTCCAGTGTCGGTCGGCCCGACCACCTCATGGCGACGAGGCCTTCCCGTCTCCACGTGAAACTCTCGACCATCGGCCGTTTCACATTGGACACACAATGTTCGACCATTTGCAACTTCAAAAGAGGGTCCCAAAAATTAAATAAAATCATCGGAAAGAAACTAACAACTACGGTTGGCAGTTGTCACGTCCTCGTGACAGTAATTAGCAGTTGTCACGTCCTCGTGACATACCCCCCTCTTGAAATTGCAAACGTCCTTGATTGCATGCCATATAGACATGCGATTGATGATCTTGTGTTGTTAGCACGCTTTTATCATCGCATGTACCCGTTGGAAAGGTCATAACACATAGATACAAATGACTTAATAAGACCTTCATACTTTTGTCAGTTCCATCTATGATAGAAGTGAGCATAATACCTTTAACACTTGAAGAGAGATGCATTCTTTTATTGCACTGAATCCATAAGTACATTTGATGTGCTAGCTCCATCGTTACCCCTCCTTTGCACACGTTGGGTTGAGGCATACGTAGGCTGTAACCCAAAGGCCTCAAGGTAAAGCTGCAATACATTTGGTGACTCTAGGTGAAACCGGCCTGTAGGGAGATAGGCGTAGGCTTTCACCCGAAACTTTACTCTAGACTTCAAAAACAGAGAAACTTGCAAATAAAACCTGTGACAGAAACTAACACTTCAAAGCACACACGGCCCGAAAGATAGAATGCTCCGAGCATACGCCGACAACCTGTAGGCCCCAAAGACTAGCACCCCTTTCGGTATTTCTTTATTATATTTCAAGAGGGAAAAAAACTTGTGATCTCCTACAAGCTGCCCCGCATAATCTGGGCTGAAAATGACCTGATCTGGCCCGATTTCGACAACATAACTGTACTAGGACGGTTCACAAACAGTACCCCCCACAATAGGTGACTTTCCCGACGCATACGGACACTTTGCAAAACCTGGCGAGAATCTGCAGCACGCTGAATTCTCTGTTTTCTGCCCTGAAAATGCGCCAAAACACCTGCCCATCGGTCCCCTCGCGTCTCTGGACCTCCTAGGGGTATTAGGGACCGTTTGGGGCCGAAATCCTAAACCTGCAAAAATACACAGCAGGCTGTATTTTCCTGTTTTGGGCTCCGTTTCGCGAGCCGATCGCATCCATTGCAAGTCCTCGAGCTCCGGCACCTGTAGGGCTACTTGCTCTTTGAATCAGACGAGATTTCTCGCGTGCCGAATTTCACCTGTACCTGCGGGGGATTAGCAACTAGTTAATCCAGTACCTATGCAAGAGGCTCTTGCCTCGACAATCACGCATGAACTCACACAACTGTACATAGGTCAAATGAAGAGCCCTCTTGTGGGGCATCACATAACTACACGGAGAGAGAGAGAGAGAGAGAGAGCAATGAATGTTGTGCAAGGCTTCAGTTCTTGCGCTTCACTGTACATAGAGGGTAGGCAAGCACACAATAACTTTGGTACCTGCAACAATCCACCATACGGCTGAAAAATGCACCCTGCGTTTTATTTGAACGCTTCTCTCTCTCTCTCTCTCTCTCTCTCTCTCTCTCTCTCTCTCTCTCTCTCTCTCTCTCTCAAGTTAGAAAATGCCCAACCTCATGCATTTATACCCCGCTTTGGACCTTGTGTTTTAAAAATATCTCAAATGGTTGTTCAGTTGACTTAGCGGCAGTGTAATAAAATGTTCCCCTTGTCATTCTGGAGCTAATGACGCGAACAGATTTTGTGGCCCAAAATAGCAGTTCCCTAAATTATAGGAGATGCTTCCATTGGACTCTCACTCGTCATCTAACCATCTTTCACCACTAGGACCATGACCAAAAATGCAATGTAGTCCAGTTCTCGGGTGATTTTCTCTGGGTGGCCCCACCTTGTCATTGTGCCTCTATGGAGTTAATTTCCTAGTTTCCACCAGCTTATTAAGTGTCGCGAGGGGATCTAGATGACTTTGAACTGAGCCGAGACACCCTTTTACTACTAGAATTCCAGTGCAGACCAACTTCCCGTCTGCGGGTGAAACTACCGTTTCACACTGGCCATACAATGTCCGGCTATTTGCAACTTCAAAAAGAGGATCTCAAAAATTAAACGAAAATCATCGGAAAGAAACCAACAACTAAGGTTAGCAGTTGCCACGTCCTCGTGACACTAGCAAATCGGACTCTTGCATCCACTTTGCATCCATAGGTGGATAGTTCTTGAACTTCACCAAATACCGTCTTGCAACTTGTCCCTTAACTTTTCTTTCTTTATGTGCTAAAATCTGCTCACGAATTAAAATTTCATCAAGTTCCACTTCTGGTTGATCCTCATCTGGCATATCTTCTGGCACATCACCCACAAGGATCATAGAAGACTCACAGGAAACGCATTATGAATCTTCCTAGTGTCAGGTAATTTCAGCCTATAAGCAACATCGATGAACTCATCAAGCACTTGAAAAGGCCCATAGTAACGCATACTGAGCTTCGGAAACAGCCTTTCCTTGCCCTTCATCTTCTTTCACCTTGCCTTTTCAAAGCGTAAAAATACCCAATGACCAGGTCAAAACAATAATTCGTGACGGTGACGATCAGCAGTCCTTTTCTGCTTTGCTAAAGTCTTCTCCAAGGCAACTTAATGTTCTTATACATTTCATCCATGTTTTCAACATATCAATCTGCCTCAAAGATCTTGTCCAAGGTAGCTAGATACGTAGTGTTTCGTACAAATTCGGTATGTAAGGTACGTAGTACAAAATGGATTGAGTTTTTAGGTACGTAAAAATTCGTCTTTTTTTTTCACAAACCTAAAACTAAGAGTACTTCATGCATTTACTTATGCATTCACCAAGGCTTCAAATAAAGACTAGAGTCCACAACTCTAACCGAACAATGAGACCACAAAATTGATCAATATCTACAGTGAAACAGTGTCAGATGTGTGATGTCAAGGTCTCGTAAAACTAAGAGCATAAAAAAAAGTATATAATGATAATCCAAGACAGAAGTATGAAGCCCTGACTCTAACAAGTACTGCAAACCGCACAATGCACAATTTTTTTTTTTTAAAGAAAAATTAAAGACATTCGTATGTAATGTCCATAAGTACGGATCCAAACTATACGGTTGTACGGATCATATCCGTACATTGTACGGATGCAACCTTGATCTTGTCCTTTGTATGCATAATGGAAGGAAACTTTTTGCCACCTTCAACAATCTCAAAAGGTGCCTTGCCTATGGACGAATGCACCTTTTTGTTGTACGCATACTCAAGCATAGGCAATTATTGTTCCCACTTGCCCTTATTATCTGACACATAATATTTCAGCAGATCCAAGACAATAGAATTAGCCTCTTCTGACTGTCCATCAATTTGTGGATGAAACGAGGACAAGAACTTGAGCGTAGAGCCCATGTTCTCAAATAATCCTCTACAAAACAAACTCTTCATGCGAAGATCACGATCACTGACAATCAATTGTGGCATTCCATGGTACTTAAACACATTGTACATAAACAACCGTGCCATCTTGTCAGATTTTATCTTCTTCCTGACAAGAATAAAATGGGCCTACTTGGTGAACCTGCAAATAATGGTCCATTTACCATCATTCCCTATCGGCGTCCTTGGAAGGTCGAAAGATAAAATCCATAGCAATGCTTTCCCATGGCTTATCCAGAATCGGCAGTGGTTGTTATAACCTTGGTGCCTTTTGCCTGTCAAACTTGATCTTTTGGCAAATCAAGCATGCTCGCACAAAGACATCCACATGTCTCCTCAAAGTAGACCGATAAAAGAACACTCGCATCAATTCCACGATGCCCTGCATACGGTGGGAGATGACCTTATGTTGCAATGGCCTAGTGCCACAGAGTCTGCCATGCATCATCATAAAACTATGTATGTGGATGTGGACAAGCTACTTCATGACAAGGGTTCAGTTAAATTAGGAAGTGTTCTCGCACCTTTGTGAGCCTGTGCGCAGCCCGTGCATGTCCAAGCACTTAAGAGTAGTTGCATTTCCTCTGGTTGCACACAGCATGATCATCAGATTACAGTCAGTACCCATCAGGGACATGTTACAGTGCACAGAACCCATTTTTCCTATTTTAGCCATTTTTCACTTATTATTAATAAGTGACTTTGTTGGGAAATTAGGTAGGGCAAATTGGCTAAGCAGATATATAAGAAAAGCTAGCGCTAGCACTTTCTCGCAAAAGAGGCAACAGATACCATCTGGCAGTGCACCTTCTGAGCAAGACCGGCAAGGGAACATAGCGTTTCCAGCCACCAAAGACCAGCCAGTGTTTTTCAGCAAATGCAGATCAGCCCCATTGTTTTGCAGTTGCAGACCGGCCTCGCGATAGCAGTTTCTCAACAAATCCTCTAGCGTTTCAAGATTTCTTGCATCACCTAGCGTTTTGCAGTTTCTTGGCAACATTTCAGCCCACAGCATCAGCGTTTTGCATTTTCAGCGATTAGACTCCGTACCGCAGTCCCCAAACCTTGCAGATCTCACCTTCCCGCAGCAGATCTTCGCCGCACAGTCACATTAGCCAGCGTTTGTAGATTCAGCCAGCTATTCGCAGATTTCAGCATCTGCGTTTTCAGCACGTCGTCGACGCATCATCATCACCGTCATCACCGACATACAGTCAAAATTCAGCAGATACAAGATTTGCAAATTTCAACCCCTAGCCTTTTTAGTTTTCACCCCATCTCGTCGTCACCATCATCGTCGTCGACATCGTCAGTAAGACCATTGTATTAAGACCATTGTAGAAATTTGTGCAATCAATAGCAAAGACTTCTCTCGCCATCGAGAGAGGGGCCCTTGGAGGAGGGTTTGACAACATTCTAGAGTCGTATTCTTCTCTCTCTATCTCTCAATCTCAGCACCTTCATTCACAGTGTTTACCACTTGTTTGTGATCATTTGCACTCTCGCACTAAAGGAATGGAAGTGTAAGGTGCAGCAAAATGAATGTTAAACTTTGCTCAAGATGAGTGCTCCAAACTGTGCTCAAGGTTCCTTTTACTTACGGAAGGGAGAGCCTTCAATTCCTTTAGTGAGAGAGTGCAATGGACACAAACAAAGTGGATGAACACTGTGAATGAAGGTGCTGAGATTGAGAGATAGAGAGAGAAAATACGAAACCAGAATGTTGTCAAACCCACCTCCGAAGGCCCCACTCTCTATGGCGAGAGCGGTCTACTATCGATTGCACAAATCTCTACAATGCTTGGACTTGCCGACAATGAGGACGACGACGAAACGAAGGACTGAAATCTGCAAATCTTTATCTGCTGAATTCTGACTCTATGTCGGTGACGACGGCGATGATGACGAGGTGACGACGACACGCTGAAAACGCAGATGCTGAAATCTGCGTTTTCCGGGCTGAATCTGCAAACTACGCGGGATCTGACCGTGCGGCAAGGATCTGCTACACGAAGGTGAGATCTACGAGGTTCAGGGGTTCTACTGCGGAGTCTGACTGCTGAAAACTGAAAACGTTAGTGCTACTGCTGCTTCTGTCGCGAAGATTTGCAAAAACGCTAGGTCTCTGGTTGATCCAAAAACGCTAGGCTGATTTGGGGTTCTGCGGTGGAAAACTACTAACGCTAGGGCTGATCTGCTGTTGTGGGGGAATCTGCTAACGCTAGGGCTGATCTGCTGTCTACTGTCGCCGTGAATCTGCAAGTGCAAAAACGCTGGCTGATCTCATGCAAAAACGCTAGGCCTTCTGCAATGCTGAAAACGCTAGAGTTGTCGCGGGGTCGGTCTTGCTGAGAAGTTGCCTGTTGAGCAAGGTGCTCTTGCATGCGCTAGGTTTCTACTTATACAAACTTAGTAAATTTGCCCTACCTACTTTCCAACAAAAGTCACTTAAAAATAATAAGTGAAAAATGTCAAAAATAGGGAAAATAGGTCTATGCATTGTAAAAATGCTACTGATGGGATCTCACTGGAATCTGATGATCATGTTGTGTGCAACCAGAGGATATGCATCTAATCTAAGTGTCTAGACATGCACGGTCTGCGAACAAACTCACAAAAGTGCCAGATCACTTCCTATCCTAGACCGACTTGACTGAATTGAACCCTGGTCATTAGCTTGTCCACTGACACATAGGGTTGGATGTGTCACGTGACAGGAAGGCTCTCCCTTCCGTAAGTAAAAGGAACCCTTGAGCACAGTTCGGAGCATTCATCTTGAGCATAGTTCAACATTCACTTCCGCTTCACCTTACATGATGATATTCTTATGCAACGCACGGTAGTCAATACACATGCGCCAAGAACCATCCTTCTTCTGCACTAGGAGCACAGGGGAGAAAAAGGTGAAGAACTAGGCTGAATCAGCCCCTTCTATGAATGCTCCTCAACCTAGCCCATAATCTATTTCTGTTGAGCCGCACTACCCGGTAGGGGGGTCTGTTTGGTGGGCTACACGCTGGCACCAAATCTATCGTATGGTCCTCATGCCTCTCCGTCGGCAATTGTGACGGTAATGAATCTGAAAAACAATCATTAAACTCTCGCAAAAAAGACGACTGGCACTAAACCTACAGTGGGCTTGGGCCTCTTCCCTTGCTTGTCCTCTTTATCATCTGAGTCAGCTTGTCTTTTCCTTTGTGGACAATCTGTAGCAAAGTGACCAAGCTACTCGCATATAAAGCATTTATTTTCAGCCATCAAGACCTTTTCCTCGAGCGGCTTACGCACAAAAGGCTTTTTTTTCTATTTCTTTGCCTGCGATCCTAATGTCTTGGCTGAGTCCTTGTCCTTGTTGACCTTTTCTGACCCTTGTGACACTTCAGGAGCCTTTTTCACACAAAGGGCTTCTTTGCTCAATTTTTCTTTTGCTGCCCCTTTTTACGTTGCCCGAAAACCTACTGTCCTCTCCCTTCAACAAGGCAAGACATGTGTTGGCAACTTCCATAAGCTGAGTGAGGGTAGCCACTATGTTCTTTGTACAATAATCTCGAAGCCCTTTAGGCAACCCACAACAATACTTCTCAATCTGCTCTGTCAATGGCACAAACCTATAGGAGGGTACTGGGAGCAACACTTTACAAAACCTCCGATTGTACTCCTGTAGGCTCTTGCAAGTAGCCGTAGTGAGTTGGTGCCAATCCGTCATGACATCAGCCTTAAATTCATTCGACACCCACGCAAATGCAAACATCTGGAAAGTGTCTGTCCTAGAATCAACAATGTCGTCCAAGATGTAAGCGCATTGTCTTTCAAGAAAGTGGCAGCTTTCCTGACCTTAGAGGCCTCTATAAATTCCCTCTTGCATAAGCTGTATCACATTGCTGGAGGGAAGCAAGAGCCTTTGCCTTATCCTCAAAGCCGCCGAAAGTGCTAAACTTTACACTTGCACCAGCTTCTTTGTAAGCTTTTGGCTTTTCCAGCGCCCCCAAATTGTCATAAGGAATTGTCTGCAACATGGACATTGTAGTAGGGATCATCCGCATTCCTTAGTCATTGACATTTTGCGTCATAAGTGCCATATCTGGCTGTTGTCTAGAGAAACCAACCATGCCAAAATTGCCTTGTGGCACCCCAAACTGGACATGATTGATCTGAAAGCCTTGCTGCATGCCAATATTACCATACATGGAGTTTAGCATCATGCCTTGCATACCCCCAAACAATGTTCCTATCATACATTGTTGTTTTCTAGGCGCATAACCAGCCATACTTTGGAACACATATCCACCCCCGAAATACCTAGGATGTACCCTGGGTGGTGGAAAAACATGATGCATTGCCTGGAAATTGGTTCCCTCTCCATTTAATGCAACATGGTGGACTCTGAAAGGTGGTAGGCTGAAGTGGCAAAACATGTGGAATTGGCGTCCTAACCACCTATTCATGGACGAAAGGAACTTGTCTTGGAGCCCCTAACTCCGCAACATGCGAGTGCTCCCTATCCTGCTGGGACACATGAAGTACCTGGGATTGAGCCTCATCGGGCTCTACTGGCTGCGTGAGTTGCCTCGTCTCCTGTGGCACTCGTGACGCTTGCAAAAACTCCATAAACCTTGGGTTCTGCACCAGTCGAGAAAACGCATTCACAACGGCAACCAATTGAGTCATGAACGCATCATCTTCAAGTAGCCCAGTCATAAAGGCCTGCATTGATGGGGCATTCACATCAACAAGAGGTACAAACAGGCGTGGCCATTAACTCTCGCCAATCAAACACTGTAGGAATTGCATGCCTGTCGTATATAGAGGAACCCTCTTCCATAATGCCTTTCCCTTTGTCGGCCATAGTGTCCCACGTTCCTGTACTATGCATCGTCAACAAAAACCAATCTAGGCTCAGTTCTTGAGGAAAAAGTGATTATGTCCCGACAATGGAACCATGAAACCGACGTGTAGGGCGGTAGACTTTGGCTTTCACCCAAAACTTTACTTCATACTTTAAAACACAGAGAAACTTTGCAGATAAAAACCTGTAACGGGAATTGACACTTCAACCACACACGACTCGGAAACTAGAGCGCTCCAAGCAGACGTCGACACCTTGTAGACCCCAAAGAGTGGCGCCCCTTTCGGTATTTCTTTAATGTATTCAAAGAGGGAATAAGACCTGCAATTTCCTACAAGCTATCCCGCATAATCCGGGCTGAAAATGACCTATTCTGGCCCAATTTAACCTCACGAGAATCTGCAGCACGCTCAATTCTCTGTTTTCTGCCTTGAAAATGCGCCAAATCAACTGTACATCGGTTCCCTCGCGTCCCCCGACCTCCAGGTGGTGTTAGGGACCGTTTAGGGTCGAAACCCTAAACCTGCAAAAATACACAGCAGGCTGTATTTTCCTGTTTTGGGCCCCATTCCGCGAGCCCATCGCATCCGTAGCAAGCCCTAGAGCTCTCGCACCTGTAGGGCTGCTTGCCCTTTGAATCGGACAAGATTTCACGTGTGAAATCTCTCTGAATTCACCTGTACCTGTGGGGGTTTAGCAACTAGCTAATCCAGTACATGTGCAAGAGGCTCTTGCCTTGGCAATCCCGCATGAACCCACATAACTGTACATACTGATGAGTAGCCCTCGAGCGGGGCATCACGATTCTGTATTCAAAAGGGGAGAGGTGTGCACGAGAGTGGAATCATCACGCTACATAGTGCAAGGGAGAAGGCAAGCTTTCCATTAAAGCTACATCACCTGCACCAACTACTCACACACACACTGTAAGTCACAATGTGAGAGAAGGGCAGCCCTCGAGTGGATTTTGCATCAATTTCAGCTAAGGTGGCAGAGTTTGACCCTCTGGAGACTTTGGTGCTGCCAAGTGTCCACTATGCCTCTTTGAGTTAATTTTCCTAGTACCCATTGACTTGTAAGTGTAGCAAGGGGGCTTAAATGACTTTGAACTGAGCCTAGACACCCTTTTATTGCTCGGATTCTAGTGTCGGTCAGCCCGACCAGATAGTGGCCACAAGGCCTTCCCGTCTCCAAGTGAAACTCTCGGCCATCGGCCCTTTCACTTCGGCCACACAATGTTCGTCCATTTGCAACTTCAAAAAGAGGGTCCCAAAAATTAAATAAATATCATCAGAAAGAAACCAACAACTAAGGTTAGCACTTGTCACCTGCTCGTGATAGTAATTAGCAATTGCCACGTCCTCGTGACAAGGAGGTTTTCCTCTTTGAGTTAGACGAGTACATCAAGTTTAGCCCTTTCACTTTGGCCACACAATGTTCGGCCATTTGCAACTTCAAAAAGAGGGTCCCAAAAATTAAATAAATATCATCGGAAAGAAACCAACAACTAAGGTTAGCACTTGTCACCTGCTCGATGATAGTAATTAGCAATTGCCACGTCCTCGTGACAAGGAGGTTTTCCTCTTTGAGTTAGACGAGTACATCAAGTTTAATCTGCAAGTTTTCAGCCCTAAGGACTATAAGGACGCCGTCAGAATCGCCTTAGCACAAGAAATGAAACACAACAAAGGCAAGCCGAAGGAGAACAAGTCGAGTACTTTTCAAGACCAACTGAATGGTAAGCACGGTAAGACCATTGGTAAGCATGACCGTAATTCTTCTTCTCAATCTTCTTATACACCTAGAGCATGGAACTCTCACAATGAATCTAAAGAAGAGGCTAAAACTCAAGAAACACCTAAGTTGACACCTAATGAAAAATATGCTCAAGGCATCCTAGGAGGTAGGTTAAGTTTTACTAAATACCAAAAGGACGGAAGATGTTTTAAATGTCACACTAAAGGTCAGTAACACAAGATTGTCCTAAGAAAGCACCTAAAGAACCCGCAAAATCCACATCATCCGTTAATGCACTCAGTGAGCACACTAATGTGTCCAAAGTTTCTCATGATCATGTAGATGAGTCTCTCATGCAGTGTTATGATCATGTGAATAGTCAACGCATTGTGATCTTGTTGGATTCGGGTAGTATGCATGATGTGATTAGTGACTCGTGAAGAGCGCACGTTTAGAAGCTCTCTCCATAGATCCCATTGTGATCTCTGGATTTGCTCCTGGCAATGCACTCTTCTTTCACGCACGAATGTCCTGATGTGACAGTGTTAGTCCAAAATGTCGATTTCTGTCGTAGATTTGTGGTTTCTCCTCTCACAGGATGTGATTTGATTTTTGGCATCAAGTGGTTTAAAGGTTATAATCCACACATTGATTGGAAAGAAAATACTCTCTCCCTCACAGTTGAAGGAGCACCTCTAGTGGTCCTTCGCTGTGACAAAAACATTCTATCTTTGCCACTAGTCTCTCACTCTCATGTTTCAGAAGAGGCCAAAACACGTAGTCTCATAGTCTCTCTTAGTACACAATCCCACAGTCTAGAAAAGCATGGGTCATTGCATGAAAAGAACCCTCTTGCTATCATGTCTTCTCTGAAGCACGACACGCATTTTTTGCATGATAGAGATGTGATTGTTCGTCGGAATCACCAAGCCTTCACATTGCTCGAGTCTGTACCAAGTACACCTTGGGTGACCGTCTAGCTAGATGCTTCTAATCTTGTCAGCAATTTGGTGGTTTGGATGATTGTGGTTCTAGTTCAGCTAACCTCATTGGAGATACGATCACTCATGCAGGACCAATCTTGGCTCTCAAGCCGAGATCCATAGAGCCCATTCAGAAGTATTTTGTCTTCGCATGATTAGTCAGTACGCATTTTTCGAGTTTCTCATTCGTGACATTCTCTTGTATTTTCACCATCGTCTTTATGTGTTCCCTTTTCATAGGCATGCCGTATTGCACGATGCACTTGATTCACTCACGGATGAGAAGGATGTATGCAGATCACTCTAGAAAAGTTAAAGATGTTGCATTCAAGGAATTCAGAAAGTCTCACGATTGTCCATTTTGTTAGTCGCTTTGCTTGTTCATTCCTTGGCATGACACAGTCACAAGAAAAACACGAGCACAATTGTACATCAAGCATTGGCATTTCCGTTGTGGTTTGCCACAGCTGATAGGTCTAGGACGACAATTCAAGTTTCGACCTCACTTTTGGCATGTATTTGGTGAACGGTTTGGCACTCTGTCACTTTGTTCATTTGCATTTCATGCACAGTCATTTAGGAAGAATAGTCGTTTTCCAGTCATTCTACATGGAACGGATATGTTTATGGTTTTGTGTTTGAAGTGGTTTCAGGGATATTCCTCAGTGGAGATTCTTGGAGAAGATGGACCCGAGATATAGACGAAGTTGAAGCATTGGGGCCACAGTCATAGTTACCCGGAACGGGAAATCGGAACGGGGAACGGGGAACGGCAACATGCATGAAATGCCATTCCCTGTTTCGGATACTCACGTGTGAAACACGGAATGGAGATCCAGAACGGAAAATTGAGATGGGAACGGGGAACGAAGACCTGAAAATGGCCATTCCCTGTAATATGGCCGCAGTAGATTAATCTATGGCGCTTTCGATGCGGCCCAAAGAAACAAGCATTGCAGATTTTCACGTAGACATCTAACCCTATGTGCATGTGGACAAGTTGTAGCTACTTCTAGGGTTTAGGTAGCCTAGGAAGTTCTAGCACCCTCGTGAGCCTAGGGCGCCAGTAGATAGTAGAAGAGGCAGCAGAAGTAGCTTCTCCTCAACAAGACCAGCAACTTGCAAGGCCAGTGTTTTTGCAACCATCTGCATCAGCATTTTTGCCTGCAAGACCAGCGTTTCCAGCCAAGAAAACCAGCATTTTCAGATGAGCCCTTCACCTCGTCGAACCGCTCCCATCCGGTAGCATAACCTCGACGTAGACATCCTGTCGCCGCAGATCATCTAGCATTGTCAGTTTTCAGCCCAAATCAGCCAGCGTTTTCTGTTTTCATCCCTAAGCAGATCGCGTTTTTGCATTCTTAGCCCTTGCAGGCCTTGGCGGTAGCAGATCTGCCCTTGCCTGGCAACAGTAGCAGACCCACAGCATCAGCATGACCTAGCGTTTTCATACGTCAGCCATTGACAACGTCGTCGACATCATTGTCTCGTCGTCAAGTACCACAGCATCTAGAAGCATTGTACTAGACCTTTGTGCAATCTAAAGCAAATACCTCTCTAGCAATGGGGGAGGGGGGGGGGGGGCTTGGAGCAGGGTTTCGGACCCCATCTAGTGTCGTCTCTCTCTCTCTCTCTCTCTCTCTCTCTCTCTCTCTCTCTCTCTCTCTCTCTCTCTCTCTCTCTCTCTCTCTCTCTCTCTCTAGCACTCTCATGCACTTTGCACTAACAGTTTTCCACTCATTGTTTTGGTCATTGCACATTCTCTCATCAAGTCAAGGAAGGCTCTCCCTTTCCATCAGTAAAAGGAACCTTGAGCACTCACTGTTAACTCATCAAGAGCCATACACCATCATTCACTTCCACTGCACATTACATGAGAGGTTGCCACGGGCAAAGCACAGCCTGCTAACAAAACTCTAAAGCTCAAAAGCAACATGCAACCCACAGCTTTGGGTGCGCAAACAGGTTGGCAGCAACGATTAGGGTTTGCAATAGGAGAGACCCACAGCTTTGCACGTGCAACCAGGTTGACAGAGGACATATTAGGGTTCACGACAGAGACAGACTTAGGGTTCGCAGAGAACATTGCTGCAGCTTGTCATTGTCCAAGTTTCTGCAAGGGGCATTCATTGGCTGAAAACGGGCCCACCTGACAAAAGTGATGTTCTTCACAAATTTTATCTACAATAAAAGTGCAGCATTTGGTAGCCTATTGGACCTGAAGGGTGCGAGCAACAGGTACGCGAATCTACAGGGACCAAGTGCGCATGTGAGCAGGGATTTTGTACAGATTGGTGGACAGGGCTTTTTTCGAACACAGGGAGAATTGAAACAATCTATGTAAACAAATTGTGGGTCGTGTATGCACAATGGGCATTGGGGTCTATGAACATGTATGCATAATGTGGAGACAACCCTTGTATGCATAGTCTCTCTCTCTCTCTCTCTCTCTCTCTCTCTCTCTCTCTCTCTCTCTCTCTCTCTCTCTCTCTCTCTCTCTCAAATGCATGAACGAAACAGTTAATCTCCGCATATCTAGGAGCGGGCTTTCGGTCCGGTCATCACCAACACGCACCATGGCACCTATGAAGGGAGCATCTCCGAAAGCAGAAACAGGTACAAACCCGGGTACAGGTAAAGAAACAGGTGGAAACACGATCACGTGTTCAATGCAGGACATTTGGGGGTTTCTCACATCCCTGCAAAACACAATCATGAAGCAAAGCGAGGAGATTAAAACTCTTGCATTACAAAATCAAGATTTGGAACATAAACTTCATATTCAGGACATGCGGCTCATTCGACAAGACGAAAAGATACAAGAACTACAAGAAGCTTTCACTAAACAAACACTCACGACACAGGATGCTCTGACCACACATGATGAGAAAATTGCTCACATATGTGAAAGACCACAGAATGTATCCGGAACTGTGGTTTCTTGGGCAAACATGGTGAGAAGCGGGCAACCCAACCAGATTGCTACGCATATGGGTGATGAAATGTATGCCAATGAGGAGGATAAAGAGAACAAAGAGTACAATGAGCAAGAGAAGAGGAAAATGAATATAGTAATTCGGGGTATCCCCGAATCTGACACGGAAAAGGTTCTCACCTTGAACACGGACATCACGGACTTGATTTCAACCAAGTTTGGCATGCATGATGTAGTAGTATATGGGACACACAGTCGGCAAGAAGAAGCCCGATACCAACCGAGCAATCGTATGCACACTACTGGATGCACGTAAGAGAACTATAATTCTCGATAACGCCCGCATTTACCTACAGGGGAGCACCCTCTACATTCGTGAAGATAGAACACCTAGTCAACAGCAAGCAAGGAGGGAAGCTTATGAAGCACGCACTAAAAAGAAAGAACCCTCAGCCGAGGAAAAAGCAGAAGAAAAATGACGAGACGGGACCCATGGGACCACGAAATTACAAGTGACAAGCTGGAACTGCCGAGGTTTTCCATGGCATAAAGGGGAAGGCCTTACAGAAGTTTTGCCTCAAGCAGATGTACTTTTCTTGTTGCAAACGTGGGAGCACGAGACCTGTAGAATCCCACACATCGAAGGATATGTAACACAATCTTTATGGATGCCATGTACAAAAATGAGAGGTCAAGGAGGGGTTGCAGTGACATACAGAGAAGAGCTCCAAAAAGTGATCACCATATGCAAAAAGGATGCTCATAAACGGTACATATGGATTAAAATTGCAAGAGGGGGCAAACCCGTGTTCATCGCAAGGTGCTATATCCCACACAGGGAACCACCATTTTATGGTGCTTTCAACATTGAGAAAAACAACCCATTTGAGGATTTGTATGCAGACATTAATCAATATACACATAAAGGAATGGTTATGCTTATTGGAGATATGAATGCCCGGATAGCACATGCCCAAATGCAAATGGTCGATTTCATGACAACACCGGAAACGGAGCATAAGAATGATGCAATAGATCCCATATGGAAACGATGCTCAAGAGATCCAATGACAAACCCGCAAGGCGTGGCTCTGCTTAGTATGATGACCTCACTGCAACTCCTAGCCTTAAACGGAGCACAAAGATTTGCTAATTCAGGGGAATGTACATGCTATACAGCCAATAAGGGCATGAGTGCTATTGATTATGTATTGGTTTCCTATGAGGCGTCCCACATAGTGCATAATCTCGCTATTGGAAACAGATCACCAAGCTCAGACCACACACCAATACATGTATGGCTGCACATACCTGCTCGAATTGAGGAAAAACAGCCCCAACCCCGATCATGAACATATAAGATGCAAATAGATAAGAAGCAAGCATATGCAACATGCCTAGACAGGAAACTTGCTCAAGAATATATGCCATCTAACATTGAAAACACCTGGCAAATTTTCAAACATGCATTATGCGAAGCAGTAGAGGAAACAATGGGGAAAACATACAGAAAAGGGAAGAGCAGGAAAGGGTTACCACACAACCCCTGGTTCGATGAGGAATGCAAAAATGCAAAGAAACAGTTGCGGCTAACACCCCAAACAGCCAATGCATGGGTAGATTTAGCAAAGATCTACAATAGTCTCAAGCGAAGGAAGAGAAGAGAATATGAGTTGCACACTGAAACACAAGCCATAGCGAATTTCAAAAAGAACCCCAAGGGGGAATGGCTGAGAATGAAAGGAAAGCGACAGGACACTATCGGAGACATAAGTCCAGAAGACATGTATGCATATGTGGAACAATTGTATGTACATGAAGACGCACAGGGGATGCCAGATATGCGCCATGAAATTCCAATAAAAGAGCCTTTCGATTTCACAACGGTGACCAAAGGCATACAAAAATTAGCCAATGGTAAAGCACCCGATACGCTACACTTCAATTCCGAAATGCTCAAATGGTCAGGCAACATTGCACGGGAATGGATACATGGATTAATTAATAAGGCAATCACACAAGGGCTGCCAGCAGACAAGCAAAGAAATTGGATAAAAGCACTTTTCAAAAAAGGGGATGTAAATCAGCCCACTAATTACCGAACCATCACAGTTGGATCATGTATGTCTAAACTTCCGGGGAGTGTTCTAGAACAAGCCATAAGCTCATGGGCAGAAACAAATGGCAAGCGCGCAACAGGACAAGCAGGTTTTAGACCCAAGCATAGTACGATTGACCACCTTATTTCACTCAGGGTCTTAATGGAAGAGAGCCGGCTAAAAGGGAAAACCTTGTACTGTTGTTTTGTTGTTTTCACAAAAGCATTCGACACGGTCCCGAGAACTGGCCTATGGCAAAGAATGGAAAGTATCGGGGTACCACTCCATCTCAGAATTGCAGTGGCACATCTTTACCAAAGAGTTCTATGCCAGCTGAAAACACATGCAGGTATGTCCAAGGAATTCTCAAGCAACATGGGAGTTAAACAAGGATGCCCTTTATCCCCAACTCTCTTCGGGCTATGCATAGACCAGATTGAGGACTTCATACCCCAGGCACTCGTAGAAGAACCAGATGGACCGACCATCGGAATGCTCACACTTCTGCTACTCATATATGCAGATGATGTTGCTCTTTTTGCACATGATATAGTATCTCTTCAAAAATTGGTAGATGCCATGCATACCTTTTGTGAAAACATGGGGCTCTCAATCAATGTAAACAAGACAAAGTTTATGCTAGTGAGGACTCAAAAAAGACAGGAAATTCAACCAACTCTCATGTACCAAGGGAAGCAAATTGAAAGAGTAGACAGCTTTATGTACTTGAGAATGGATATACCATCTAATTATGCTTGGGGATAATGCGCACGAAATAGAATTGATGTGGGGCATGCCAAATATTACCAACTTGAAAACATGTATACACAAAAAGTCATCAAGAGATGGGAAATTAAAGCAATTATATTTGAGACGTGTGTAGTACAGGCCATCCTATACGGAGTAGAAATTTGGGGAGCTAGTATCTCAGCCCACCCATGGAATGAGATTGAAAAGATACAAAAGAAGTTCCTATGTAGACATCTGGGAGTCAAAAAAACTACGCCGTATTCAGTGTTGCTTTTGGAAACAGGGCAAAGACCCCTTGAAATGAAAGCCCTGCAAAGAATGTTTACATACATTATGAAAGTTAAACTGATGCCCTCCACTCGAATCCCCCACATAGCATGGAAGGCCGGATGTGCACTACAAAAGACTAAGAAAAGTAAATTCTTAACATCGAGTCTTATCCAAGACATAAGGAAGTGGTTTGCAAAATGGAATGTAGAGGCATATGTGGACATGCCCATTGTCAAGGGGGAAGAAGGGGAATGTATGCTGAATTTTGAAATAGCACTACTTGAATGCCTTCACAATAAATGGCGAACGACCACACATCGGTCCAAGTTCGAATATATTGCAAACATGTCAACACAAAATACTGGGAGCTCTACAGCACAAGCAAGCCGGAAGCCCAAGGACACATCCAAACGCCTATGCCCCATATGGCAAGAAAAGCCATAACTCTGATGCATACAAGATCACACTTGCTTAAGATAGAAACAGGCGGCTAGCTGAAAATTATTCCTCAGAAAAGAATATGCACATCATGTACTATGCGAGCCCTTGAAAATGAAGCACATGTGACGTTTGAATGCCCAACATCCGCACATATTCGAGCTGATTTTCAGCAGCTCATACACGGATGCCATACTCTCGCCGAGTTGCTCTCAAAAACGGACCCCTCCCCTACAGCTCTCGGGACATATCTTGCCCGCATACTAGAACACCACAAAACACTCCCAGAAGACAAAAAAAAGTCACACGAGTAACACACCCTCGAAAGAGGAGAATGTCTAAAAGGTCCCATGGGTCATTTTGGCCCCCCGTGGACGTGAATATCAAATCAAATCAAATCAAATCAAATCTCTCTCTCTCTTTTTTCTTTTGGAAAAAGTCAGGGCTGTATATTACTGAGTACAATATAATCCCCAGCGGATGCCAAAATAACCTATCACGTGGGGTGTACAAGCTGAATGTAAGGAGGAGAGCCACTATAGTGACAACCCGACTAGAACAATCTCATGGTGGTCGGTGTGATGAGTGGAGGAGAAACCACCGAGGAGGGGCATAATGCCACGTAATTTGGCGACCTGTAAGTGTGAAGAAGAGTGGGGATCGGGCCCAACGGCGAAGGAAGGCAAATCGGCGAGCCTCGGCTGCTCGAGATGTACATGAGGAAGAATCCCACTGCCAAATCAGGGTGTGAATGATGTCCAGCCAAATGGCAGTGAGGGTATCCTGAAGGAGCTGTGGAGCCGCACTTAGAATGTGGAGACAACAAGCTCTCCAAACATTCCATAGTGTAATACTAGTGATGACTGAAAAAACTTCATCACGTGTCTGAGAATCCCTCTGCCAAGCAATCTGTGGTAGCATAGCCAAAGTCCCTCGCCGATAACCAGTCGAGGTAAGCATAAAGGCTGGATATGTGTCTGAGCCCTCGTAGAAAAGATGCGGGCCGGGCATCGGCATCAACCATGAGACAGATCCCCAAGTAAGAAATTCGTGTTGAACACCTGCTCTGCTAAGTAGAAAGCAAACTGCAAGCCACACTACATGGGAAGCTGAGCATGACCAAAGACAGTGTGCAGGTGACTCAAGTGGTCGCAAAGGACAGCGAGTACATGAAGGATCATGACCCATAGTAGCTAGCCAAGTCCCAACTGGAAGTCCCGCATGTGCAATCATCCACATAAAAAAAGAAATAGGACAAGCCGCATGTAAATCCCAAATGGCGGACCAAAACTGCTGCAGATAGGCATGGGAGAGGCCTGAATGTAACCAAAAACGCATACGAGTGGGCTGCTCTGGTTGCTGTCTCATCAATGCTAACCGTCCAATCCTGACAGTGTACTCAAAGAAGGATACTGGTGCACCGGTGGGGTCAGAGTGAGGCCAATGCCACTCTCCTGGGTCCCAATAAAGCTGAGATAGGGCACGACCCTCCCACACCCAAAGCCTCCAAAGTGCAGCATCAGCGGAAGCGAAACGGGGGTCAACACGACGACGCTTCCCGCGGGAGCCAACTACTCTGATGGCCTCCCATCGAGCTCCGGGAAGGGCAAGGTGCGGAGAGGTGGCATCATATGTCAATCTAGCATGAATCCCCTGAGACTGGTCAGTATCAACTGTGAATAGCATGGTGTCTAAACGAGCTAATAAGAGAGTGCTCTGAGCAAAGAGGCCTTCCCAGCCACAATGGGGAGGCATCTGAACCGTGCCTCTCATGACTGCATCCCACTGTGAAGGAACGGCGGAATCAATCTCAAGCAATCTGTCTTGCACCCCGAGACCAATGTCATAAGGTTCTGCCATAATGCTCTCTCTCTCTCTCTCTCTCTCTCTCTCTCTCTCTCTCTCTCTCTCTCTCTCTCTCTCTCTCTCTCTCTCTCTCTCTCTCTCTCTCTCTCTCTCTCTCTCTCTCTCTCTCTCTACATATAGATATATATGTGTGTGTGTGTGTGTTTTAGGGTTCTTCAACATGAAGTAGCAAAATGGCAAGGATAACCCTCTGGAGGATGCCATTAGAAGAAATGTGTGTTACCATTAACAAGATTAATCACAACCTCCTAGGCACAATAAAGGCACTCTAAGAAAACGTGTTGGTCCAAGAAACCACGATAAACACACTTGAGGATCGTGCGACGGCCCAAAATGAGGAGATCGCATTTTTCGAACACAAGAAGAATTGAAACAATCTATGTAAACAAATTGTGGGTCGTGTATGCATAATGTGGAGACAACCCTTGTATGCATGGTGTGGATCTCTCTCTCTCTCTCTCTCTCTCTCTCTCTCTCTCTCTCTCTCTCTCTCTCTCTCTCTCTCTCTATCTATCTATCTATCTATCTATCTATCTATCTATCTATCTATCTATATATATATATATATATATATATATATATATATATATATATATATATATATATATATATATACTCACACACACACACACACACATAGATGTGTGTGTGTGTGTGTGTGTGTGTGTGTGTGTGTTTTGGGGTTCTTCAACATGAAGAAGCAAAATGGCAAGGACGACCCTCTAGAGGATGCCATTAGAAGAAATGTGTGTTACTATTAACAAGATTAATCACAACCTCCTAGGCACAATAAAGGCACTCTAAGAAAACGTGTTGGTCCAAGAAAGCACGATAAGCACACTTGAGGATCGTGTGACGGCCCAAGATGAGGAGATCGCATTACTCAAGAAGGAGCTTGCACAGGTGTGATCACGAACCACACTCGAAGAGGGAGAGCTTCAACCCTCAATAATAAAAGAACTCGACACAATTAAAGAACAAGTGCGGACCATCAAAGCAACACAAAGAAATGACGACTTCGTGGGTGGATGTTACTACAAAGACCCAATAGAAGTGGACGAGGCCAAGAAATGGATCAAGATCGGAAAGAAAGGAAAAGGCAAGGAAACAACCCCCACACCCACCATCATTAACTTAACACTAGAAGAGGAGCAAAGGAGGTGTTTGTGCGCCTTATATGTGAGGATTTGTGGCCTCAAGGACCAAGATAATGTTGACAAAGAGGTGAAAGAACTCATGACTATGATGGGGGTTAATGAGCCGACGCATAGGAGGGGTTGGAAAGTGGGTAATAATAAAAGTGGAAGCAAGGGGGAAACCTCAAAGGAAAGGGCACTTATCCTTCGTTCCCTCCATGGAAGCAAAGGACTTTTTGAAGAAGAGACCAAGTCAAGGGAAAAAGGTAAGATTACTTTTTACCGTGATAGAAGGGTGGTGATATTGGAGCGACACTCCACGTGACGGTGCAAGCCATGTGGGACCACATTAAAGATGGCAGCATGGAATTGTAATGGGTCACTTCGTCTTGATGTAGGGGCATTTGAGGACAGCTTTACGGGGAGAGACATCGCCTTTTACTCAGAGAGAGACCACGCACCATGCCAACTTATGCCACGTGGCTGGATATAGGTGGGAGACACTTTGTTGAGCAGAGACGAGATCAGAGCACAGGGGCAGCGAATCAGGAGTAGTAGGAGTCCTTTTCAGAGAAGAGTTACAGCCGCTTGTCCACTTTCTTTGGAAAGATGATCAAGCCACATACATGTGGGTGAGATTGAAGGCAGAGACAGGTAGATTCTTATACATTGTTATATGTCACTTTGCCCCCAACACATCAGTGTATGCCGCACCTAGAAGGCATTCCCCTTTCTTTATATTAGACGAGGAAATTTGGGAGTTTTCCAGGGATGGTGACATCATTCTCTTGGGGGACTTTAATGCCCCCACAAGAAATCATCAAACCATTTTTTATAATACCTCAGATGAGATACTGAGAGAGCTAGATACCAGTGATATGGGGCTTGACAAACGCTCTCAAGATTAGTAGTACATTGAGTACAAGAGAAATATGATGGAGATGGGGGCCTCACATGGATTGGCTATACTAAATGGCCTTCAGCAATATACCGCAGCAGCTGGGTTTACTTGCTTCCCACATAAACATGGAGCTAGCACAATGGATTATGTCATGGCTCAACCAGCTTTATCCCATATATACAGGATTTCACGGTTGGACCCAGGCCCATTGGCATAGCAACGATCATTCTCTCTTTACATGGACCATTTCTTTTTAGTTCACTACTACCCAACAGCCACGAGGTGCAGCACCTACTCGACACACTTTTACCTCAGAGACTCATTCTGTTTACATTGATGGGATTTACAGACGAATATGCATTGAGGAGACGGGCCGCCCTCTACATGAGCTCACTTACATATTGACAGAGACTTTGAATGATGCAGCACGAGAGGCATACCTGCACACTCAGCCTGAGTAGAGACAGCCTTCTAGGAGTATGCCCCAAAACAACTGGTACGATGAGGAGTGCAAAGACATGAGAGCACAGCTCTAGAGAGAGGTACTCCTGGGAGTCATCACCTATCGACAATCACAGATTGCCTTCTGACGCCTAGTGTGACGGAATAAGCGGGCTTTCTTCGCTCAGTTAGAGCACGATCTTTATCAGCTGTTCTTGAGCCAAGACTCAGGGGAGGCATGGAGACTCTTCCATGGGCACTCACCCCCTCCTGGCATCACTTCTACGGAGGTACGGGACCATTACTTTATACACAGTTCTTGGGCAGCCACCGCTTTAGAGCATCTTATAGATGCCAGGGATATGCTTGTAGAGCTTCTAGCAGTGATGTTCAACCGTGCAATGTGTGAGGGTCTACCTGACACTTGGAGCTTGTCTACTATAGTGCCTATCCTCAAGGCACAGGATCCTATGGAGCTTGGGAACTATCGTACTATTATGATTGGGCACACATTGGTATGGTTGTATGCATCCATTCTTGAGGAGCAGTTGAGCATATGGTCAAAGAGAGCAAGCATGACAACAGTGGGACAGGCTAGTTTTAGGCGGGAATTTCCTACTCTTGATCACATTCTCACACTTAGAGCTATTATTGAGGAGGTAGATCACATGGGAGGAGAATTTATTGTAGCTTTGTGGATTTTCGCAAAGCATTTGGCACAGTGCCTAGAGACGGGTTGATGCGCACATTACAAGAGATGAGGGTACCCACAAAGCTTATTTGGGGAATTATGGCACTCTGCACGTCAATGAGGCACAGGTTTGCACCCCCAAGGGGTTATCTGATGTTCACTCCACTATTGGGGTGAAGCATGGATTCCCGCTCTCTGACGCTTTTTGGCATGTATGTGGATGAGGTTTCTGATTACATTGAGAGGGGAGGTGACAGAGGAGCTCAGTTGGCTGGGACGTGGATTCCGCCGTTGTTATAGGCTACTGATATTGTGCTGATTCTGGATTCCCCAGAGGGGTTGCAACGTCACTTTGATGCTTTACATGCGTTTACCCACGATAGTGGATTGTCTGTCAACATTGGTAAAACCAAGGTTATGGTATTTAATACCACACCACAGTGGGTTAGGAGATCAGCACCCACATTTTCTTATGGCCAGGAGTCAGTGGAGTATACAGATGCATACACTTACCTTGGGATAGTCTGGGCCAGTGCTCTCATTGACTGAGCCTAGATTGACCACAGCTTATGCTGCCCTAGGCAAACTAGAGAGGATGAGTTCGCAGGTTCAATTCCAAGAACCTAGAACAAAGCTATGGCTCTTTAATACTTTAGTGACATCAGCTATGCTTTATGGAGTCCAGATATGGGGACTTTCAGTGGACCACCAAAGCAGATCTCGTAGCACTGACGGGTGGAGATGTATAGAGAAGCCTTTTGTTTCTCTGATCTCCCGGATGATTAGAGCTAAGGCTTCCGTACCACATGAGATTATCAGAGTAGAGCTGGCTGCATCTCCACTCGTGGTCGAGGCACTCACCAGATCATTCTCCTTTATGCTAAGTTTATGGGACCTCCCCAGACACACACATGCTCGCTTAGCTCGAGTCTTCCCAACAGCTAGCACTGTAGGGGGATACTACTTGCTGGTATGGACAGATGACATCATGGTTTCAACTACACGGTTTCAATATGGATAGATTGCCTCCTTTTCAGTACTCTTTGGATGCACCCTCTCTGTCTATTACGCGCACAGAGATCACCAAGCTCATCCATCAGGACCTGCCTCATCTTGACACTAGGACTTGGATTCAGCCAATACGAGAGTTGGGCACGAAGATGGCTTTCTATAGAGAGCATTTCTCCAACTGACAAAGGATGAGTTTGTGACTAGACCCAGACATGGATACACATTTATCTTGGGGGATACGGTGCGCTATTGGTCAGTTGCGCACCTCTTCACATCAACTTCAGGTCGAGACTAGGGGGATACCTGCAGAGGCTAGGATATGCTAGCTATGCCATTTGGAGCCTGAGACAAAGCTACATTACATATGTCATTGTCCGGAGTACTACGAGATACGGGAGCGATTTCACTGTCTCTTCAGGGAGGTTTTGGACCACTCTCTAGGGTCATGAGATAGCAGAATCAGAGATGTCTTGGGTTATTTGTACTCAAGATACAGAGACACAGAGAGAGCCTATTGCAGAGATGAACAGAGAGACAATCTCAGAGGTAGATTACAAATTTTTCTAGACCACTTACTCGGTAGACAGAGGAGCATGCCACTCAACAGAGCCCAGATATCACCCACACCAAAGATACATTAATCGATCGGGCTACGGAGCTAGGGAGATCCAGATGCCCGCGACTGAAGCGTACCTACAACACCGACGAAGACTATGACAGAGGATACGCATTACTTTAGCTTGACACTCGAGACGCCCAGTACGAGTACTTGCCATGGTGGACATCCACAAGATTCTATAGCGAGGAATGCGGTACATCCTCGAACAATGCCCGAGGCCGGACATCCTCGGACATTGATATTCATACACTAAGATTGATGTTCATTCCCACTGCTTCACCATCACACACTTTATAGTGCTACACAACTCTGAGCTGCTTAGATTCATGGCACTAGCCATTTAGACTTTATCTTATTTCCATTCACTTTATTTTCTACCCTAACATTGCATCAGTCACCAGGATTGTATTCGTCTCATAGGTCATTTTGGCCTTTTGAAGACGGTTTGGTCTCATCTCTCTCTCTCTCTCCCTTTTTGTATGCCCCTTTTCTCGGTCCCATGGGTCATATCTGACCTCCGAGGACGATAATGAATCTCTCTCTCTCTCTAGGGCTGCTTGCGGATGGTTGGAGACTATGGAGAGGCCCTTGGTATCTATGATCTCCCGGATGGTTGGAGACGTATGGAGAGGCCCTTGGTATCTATGATCTCCCGATTGATTAGAGCCAAGGCCTCCGTACCTCACGCGATCATTCGAGCAGAGCTAGCTGCCCCCCCCATGGAGATTGAGGCGCTTACCAGATCAGTGTCCTTTGTGCACAGCCTATGGGATACTACTAGAGACAGATATGCTAGACTGGCCCTTGAGTCTTCCAGACAGTTAGCTCTACAGGGGGACACTTCATGCTGGTATGCACAGATGACTTCATGGTTTCAGACGCATGGCTTCACCATGGACAGGTTGCCCCCTTTCCAGTATTCTCTTCAGGCACCCTCGCTGTCTCTTACACGGGTGGAGATCACTAGACTCATTCGTCAGGACCTGATCCAGCTCGACACCAGGAGGACATGGATAGAGCCGCCTCAGGAGTTGAGCACGAAGATGGCTTTCTATAGAGAGCATCTTCTCCACCTCACAGGAGATGGGTTTGTGATTCGACCCAGCTACATGGACACACATATGTCTCATGGTTTGCGTTGTGCCATTGGTCAGATACGCACATCCTCACATCAGCTCAAGATTGAGACTGGTAGATTCAGAGGGATACCAGCAGACAGCAGGATATGCCGATTATGCCAGAGAGAGCCAGAGACAGAGTTGCACTACATATGTCATTGCACAGTGTTCTATGAGATACGGGGGCGTTTCCACTGCTTATTCAGAGAGGGTTTTGGTCCTCTATCTAGGGTCATGAGTTATGAGGATCAGAGATGTCTTGGACTATATCTACTTGAGTTACACAGGTATAGAGACACTTTACTGGGGAGAGCTAGAGAGAGGCAGTCCCAGAGACACATTACAGATTTCTTTTCACTAGATATGGGACAGCCAGAGGAGCAGCCACCACTGCAGAGCTCGTCCCACACTCATTCGACCACTACTGGCACTCTCATCGACCGAGCATTGGAGCTACAGAGATACAGACGACCGCGACTGAGGAGAGGAGCTACACAGCATCGACGGAGACTACAACAGAAGATTCGATCCATACTCTCTCGACATCCAGAGTGCAGATGAGGATGGATCCTCACCATTTCTTCCATCTTTGTTTCACACACTGTTACATCCAGTTTACCGGGTACCTATTGTATCAGCTGCTACACCCACGTAGTTTTAGACTGTAGTAGTAGTAGTAGTAGTATTTTGTTCCACTTCTAGTTCTTTTGTACCCAGACATGGTATTAGATTCACTATTTTGTAACTGATTGGTCTCATAGGTCATTTTGGCCTTTTGAAGACGTTAATATAACATTTCATTTCATTTCATTTCTCTCTCTCTCTCTCTCTCTCTCTCTCTCTCTCTCTCTCTCTCTCTCTCTCTCTCTCTCTCTCTCTCTCTCTCAGACACATCAGGCCCCTGGCCAGTCTATGCCTCACATTAGTGGATATAGATGGGAGACTGCCTATAGACAGGAGACACGATCAGAGCGCAGAGGGCGAGGATCAGGAGGAGTGGCAGTGTTATTCAGGGAGGAGTTGCAGCCATTGATACATATACGCAGAGATGAGCAAGCTAGGTACATGTGGGTGAGACTGAGAGCAGAGACAGACAGATATCTTTACATTGCTATTTGCTACTTTCCCCCGAGCACATCAGTGTATGCACCACTCAGAGAACAGTCCCCTTTCTCTATTTTGGATGATGACATATGGGAGTTCTCTAGAGATGGTGACCTCATCATTCTAGGGGATTTCAACGCTAGGACTGCCCATTATCAGACAGTACTTTATGATACTGCAGAGGAGATGCTGAGAGAGCTGGATGCTGCAGAGACAAGCCTATCCAGACTATCACAAGATGGAGAACACACTGAGTATGGACGACACTTGATAGACATGGGGATGGCACATGGATTGGCCATCTTGAATGGCCTACAGAGATTTCCCACTTCAGGGGGTATTACATGCTTTCCACACAGACATGGAGCCAGCACAGTGGATTATGTCATGGCACAGCCGAGCCTCATCTCTAGTATCCAGGATCTTACGGTTGGACCCAGACTTGTTGGTGTGGCAGTGGATCATGCTCTTGTGTCAATGACCATCTCTTTTCAGTTTAGTGTAGCACACAGGCTACGGACAGCAGCCCCTACTCGCTACACCTTCACGCGGGAGACAGACTCTGTATACATAGATGGGATCTAAGACGCCTAGGCACAGAGGAGCCACGGCGACCTCTGGAGGAGCTTGCTACAATATTGACACACACACTACATGATGCAGCAACAGAGGCATATCCACATACCCAGCCTGAGCAGAGACGCCGTTCGGGGAGCATGCCCCAAAACAGTTGGTATGATGAGGAATGCCGGGACACTAGAGCTAGACTTCAGAAGGAGGTGCTTTTGGGAGACATCACTCACAGACAGTCACAGATTGACTTCCGACGCCTAGTGCGGCGGAAGAAGAGGGCATTTTTGGCTCGGCTAGAGCAGGATCTATATCAGCTGTTCTTGAGTCAGAACTCACGTGAGGCATGGCGCCTCTTTCAGGAGCACTCTCCCCCCCCCCGGCCATCACTTCTACAGAGGACTGGGGCTAGTACGCATCATCTCTGTACACAGTTCCTGACCAGCCCCCCCTTCCCGCCCCTCCCGATCCATGCCCACACACATGTGCTTTTTTCACCGCGGAGATGGTGAGGAAGCCCATTCACAAGATGAGGACTAGGAGAGCATACGATCATGATGGTTTAGTGGCTGAGCATTTCCCGCATGCCAGACATCTACGAGCAGAGCTTCTAGCAGTGATGTTTAATCGTGCCATGTGTGAGGGCTTGCCTGATACCTGGAGCCTATCTACTATTGTACCTATCTTCAAGTCGGGAGACCCTATGGAGCCTGGGAACTATCGCACTATCATGATTGGACACACATTGGCACGGTTGTACGCATCTATTCTTGAGCAGCAGCTGAGTAGATGGGCAGAGACGGAGGGGATACGCGCAGCCGGGCAGGCAGGGTTCAGGAGGGGTTTTTCTACTCTTGACCATATCTTGACACTCAGAGCCATCATTGAGGAGGGTAGATCGCGTGGGAGACGGATCTATTGTAGCTTTCTGGATTTCCACAAAGCATTTGACACAGTGCCTAGAGCTAGATTGATGCACAGATTACAGCAGATGGGAGTACCCACAGAGCTCATTTGGGGGGTCATGGCATTATACAGGTTAGTAGTGGGGCGTGTACGCATCTCAGAGGGTCTATCCACACCGATTCACTACACTATTGGGGTGAAGCAGGGCTGCCCGCTCTCTCCTACTCTATTTGGTATGTATGTGGATGAGGTTTCTGACTACATTGAGAGAGATGGTGATAGAGGTGCACAGCTGGCAGGGACATGGATTCCATTATTGTTATATGCTGATGATATTGTGTTGATCTCCGACTCTCCGGAGGGGATGCAATGTCACTTGGATGCTTTGAATAGGTTTGCTCAGGAAAGTGGTTTGTCCGTCAACCTTGGTAAAACCAAGGTCATGGTATTTAATACCACCCCACAGTGGATCAGGAGGTCAGCGCCAGCATTCACATACGGCCACGAGACTGTGGAATATACAGAGGCGTACACTTACCTCGGAGTGGTTTTTAGTGGGCCAACATTTTCATTGAGGAGGGCAGCAGACACTAGACTGACCAGAGCCCATGCAGCATTGGGTAGATTGCAAAGGATGTGTTCACAGGTTCAGTTTCAGGAGCCTCGGACGAAGCTCTGGCTCTTTGACACTCTGGTGGCTTCTGCATTGCTTTATGGAGCTGAGATTTGGGGACCTTCATTAGATCATCACGGGAGGACAGGCCGCAGTGATGGATGGGGGACATGGAGAAGCCTCTGATCTCTATGATCTCGCGGCTCATTAGAGCCAAGGCCTCAGTACCACGTGCTATTGTTCGAGCAGAGCTAGCTGCCCCCCCACTAGTGGTTGAGGCGCTCACCAGAACGGTCTCCTTCATACACCGCATGTGGGAACTTCCCAGAGACAGATATGCCCGCCTTGCACTTGAGTCCTCTCGACAGTTAGCCATGCAGGGAGATACAGCATGCTGGTATGGGGAGATGACCATAGTTACCCGGAACGCGGAACGGGAACGGCAACGGGATCCCCGCGGAACGGGGGAACGGCTAGGGGTCCGGAACGGGAACGTCGCGGAACGGGAGGTATAAAAAACACCCAAATAGTGCAATTTTTAGCTCCTTGTGTTCAAATACAAGGAGTATTAGAGTGCTTTGACTCTAATACTCACGAAAAACTCGTTTTGAAGACCATTCAACCTTGCTATGACTAGATGATGAGAGAGAGAGAGGAAGAGCTTTGAGAGAGTGGGAGAGAGAGGAAGAGAGCTTGAAGGCTTGAAGCCTTGAGCCTTGAGAGAGTGAGTCTTGAGAGGGAGAGATCTTGAGAGAGAGGGAGAGAGCTTGAGCCTTGAGGATTAGCTTGTGAAGAGAAAGGGGGAGGGGGGTGCATTTTATGAGTCCTTGAGGCCTTGCACACTTTCAAAAGAAGCCCAAACATTTACTTCAATTTTTTCAATTTTTGCCAAATTTGTTTGTAGCCGTTGGCCGTTTCAGGGGCATTCCGGAACGGTCCGGGGGAGTTTCGGAACGTTCTGGAACGGCTGTTCCGGTTTGCATTGGCCACCCGGAACGTCAGACATTCCGGGACGTTCCGGAACGTTCGGGAAGGGAACTGCCCCCTGGAACGCCGGAACGAGGGCTAGGGGGCGTTCTTCGGTAACTATGGAGATGACATCATGGTTTCAGGCGCATGGGTTCAACATAGACAGATTGCCTCCCTTCCAGTACTCACTAGATGCACCCTCTCTAACTCTTACACAGTCCGAGATCACCGGGCTCATCCGCCACGACTTGAATCAGCTAGACACCAGGAGGACATGGATACAGCCAGCACAGGAGTTGGGCACGAAGATGGCTTTCTACAGAGAGCATCTCCTCCAGCTTACTGTTGATGGTTTTGTGACGAGGCCCAAATACATGGACACCCACTTGTCTCATGGGATACGATGCGCTATCGGCGAGATACGTACATCTTCACACCAGCTGCGGATCGAGACTGGGAGATACATCGGAGTACCAGCAAAGGCTAGGACATGCCCCCTGTGTGACATCGAGCCTGAGACAGAGTTGCACTCCACATGCCACTGCCCCGTCTACTACGAGATACGAGGCCGCTTCCATTGCTTATTCAGAGAGGGCTTTGGACCATTCTCCAGAGTCATGCAGTACGAGGATCAGAGATGCTTGGGTTTGTTTTTGCTCGAGCTACGCAGACACAGAGAGAGCCTGATGAGAGGAGAGGCTACCCAGTCCCAGAGTCAGATCACAGATTTCTTTAGAGCTGCCACTGAACACCCGGAGGAGTTACTACCACAGCAGAGCTCGTCATCTCACACCAGAGGCACACTCATCAACCGAGCGACTAAGCTGGGAAGATCCAGACCCCCAAGACTGCGGAGGACTACACAGCATCGGCGGAGGCTGCATCAGAGGATTCGGATCACTTTGGCTCGACATGCACGACGCCCGATCAGACTACTGACCATGGAGGAGATTGATGAGATCCGCCAGCGACCGATGATGGATCTCTTGTGATCTAGCTATCCCAGCTAGCTGCTTAGTTCACACCTAGTAGTTTAGGAATCCATAGTATTTTATTGTGACATTTGTCCTTTCATTTTTGTCATACTCTGACTTTGTATCAGATCCACCACATTGTAACTTTCTGGTCTCATAGGTCACTTTGGCCTTTTGAAGACGTTAATATAACATTTCATTTCATTTCATTTCTCTCTCTTTTTTTTTTTTTTGGAAAAAGTCACAGCTGTATTTTACTGAGTACAATATAATCCCCAGCGGATGCCAAAATAGCCTATCACGTGGGGTGTACAAGCTGAATGTGAGGAGGAGAGCCACTATAGTGACAACTCGACTAGAACAATCTCATGGTGGTCGGTGTAATGAGTGGAGGAGAAACCACCGAGGAGGGGCATAATGCCACGTAATCTGGCCACCTGTAAGTGTGAAGAAGAGTGGGGATCGTGCCCAACGCCGAAGGAAGGCAAATCGGCGAGCCTCGGCTGCTAGAGATGTACCTGAGGAAGAATCCCACTGCCAAATAAGGGTATGAATGATGTCCAGCCAAATGGCAGTGAGGGTATCTTGAAGGAGCTGTGGAGCCGCACTTCGAATGTGGAGACAACGAGCTCTCCAAACATTCCATAGTGTAATACTAGTGATGACTGAAAAAACTTCATCACGTGTCTCAGAATCCCCCTGCCAAGCAATTTGTGGTAGCATAGCCAAAGTACCTCGCCGATAACCAGCCGATGTGAGCATAAAGGCTGGATCTGTGTCTGAGCCCTCGTAGAAAAGATGGGGGCCGGGCATCGGCATCAACCATGAGGCAGATCCCCAAGTAAGAAATCCATGCTGAACACCTGCTCTGCTAAGTAGAAAGCAAACTGCAAGCCACACTACATGGGAAGCTGAGCATGACCAAAGACAGTGTGCAGGTGACTCAAGTAGTCGCAAAGGGCAGCGAGTACATAACAGATCATGACCCATAGTAGCTAGCCAAGTCCCAACTCGAAGTCCCGCATGTGCAATCATCCACATGAAAAAAGAAATACGACGAGCCGTATGTAAGTCCCAGATGGCGAACCAAAACTGCTGCACATAGGCATGGGAGAGGCCTGAATGTAACCAGAAACACATACGAGTGGGCTGTTCTGGTTGCTGTCTCATCAATGCTAACCGTCCAATCCTGACAGTGTACTCAAAGAAGGATACTGGTGCACCGGTGGGGTCAGAGTGAGGCCAATGCCACTCCTGGGTCCCAATAAAGCTGAGATAGGGCACGACCCTCCCACACCCAAAGCCTCCAAAGTGCAGCATCAACGGAAGCAAAACGGGGGTCAACACGACGACGCTTCCCGCGGGAGCCAACTACTCTGATGGCCTCCCATCGAGCTCCGGGAAGGGCAAGGTGCGGAGAGGTGGCATCATATGTCAATCTAGCATGAATCCCCTGAGACTGGTCAGTATCAACTGTGAATAGCATGGTGTCTAAACGAGCTAATAAGAGAGTGCTCTGAGCAAAGAGGCCTTCCCAACCACAATGGGGAGGCATCTGAACCGTGCCTCTCATGACTGCATCCCACTGTGAAGGAACGGCGGAATCAATCTCAAGCAGTCTGTCTGTCACCCCACGACCAATGTCATAATGTTCTGCCACAAAATCAGCATCCAGTATACGTGTGTCATGAAACAACCGCATAGAAGCAGCAGGGCCAGTGTCCCAGGCAGCCCAATCAATGTGAGTCCTCTCTCCGAGCTGATGGGGTGGATCAACCGAAGAATCAAGAACTGCAGCATTCCAAATGGGAGGCTGGTGCTCAATCTCCTCACGACATGAGGGAGGTGAGTGTATGATAGCCCGTCGCACGGAAACCCAAATCTGAAGGAGCGATCGGATGAAGGGTGAGAGGGAGGCGGTGGACAAGGGGGCCGAGTAGTGGAGTCACTACGCAAAGAGCGGCCTGAAGAAGCATCTTCCAAGGTTCTTGTCCGGGAAAAAGACCCCGAACAATAAGCTTGGTAAGAAGGGCACGACTCTGTAACTCTGGATCAATAATGCCAAGGCCTCCCTCTGACCTAGGACGAATAATCGTGGACCAGCGAACTCGAGCACGGGTATCAGTAGTCCCATCTGTGCCACTCCATAAAAAGTTCCGCACTAAGCGGCGGAGAGGAGCTATCACACCAGAATGTAACATCCAGCAAGATGCCGTATACTATACTGTAGCCAGAATGACCTGGTTGGCGACCAATGCACGGCCAACCAACGACAGATGACGTGAAGACCAATGGCATAGCTTCCTGCGAATAGACTGTAGTACAAGTGCAAACTACTGCTCTGAGGTAACATCGAATCCAACCTGAAAGCCTAGATATCTGCATGTTTGACCCGGTCGCAGCCATGTGAAACCATCAACTACCCCCCAAGTAGGTATGTCATCACTGCCAACCAGTAACCCATAGGATTTATGCCAATTAATGTGTGCGCCACTAGCAATGCAAAAAACCTCTAGGGCCTCTCGCATAGCATCAAGAGCAGCTAGCAAATAGCGTAACATGAGCATAGTGTCATCAGCAAACTCCTGATCGATAAGGTCTGGAGCTGTAGGTACTGGCATGGTCAAGCCACAAAATGCATGACTCTGAGCACGAAGAAAGTCGGACATAGTCTCTCCTACAAACAGATACAGATATGCTGCTAGAGGACATCCCTGACGGACAGATCGAGAAAGCTCAAAACTGCGACTGATACGGCCACCAATAGTAATAGCACTGCTGGTAGTCCTGAAGAGAGCGGAAATGCCTACGATCCATCTCGAAGGGAAACCCATCCTGGCTAAAGTTCCTTCAAGAAAGTCCCACTCAACACGATTGTATGCTTTCTCGAAGTCAAGGATGAAAAAAGCGAGAGGCTCAGAAGATGATCTGGCCCACTCTACTGCCTCATAAAAAGTGAAGATATTATCCAGGATGCATCGATCCATGACAAAGCCTGTCTGAGAAGTATGAATATTATCTGGTAAAAACGGCCGCAAGCGATGGCTGATCATCAACGCTAATATCTTATAGACCGAAGGGAGTAGGGTAATAGGTCTCCACTGTCGGAGCTGAGTGGTGTCACCCCCCTTCGGAATAAGAGATATGAGACCTGAACAAAGATCCGGATGCATATATCCTGATGCAAAGATGTCCTAACAACCGCGAAGCAGTGGTATATGCAATACATCCCAATATGTCAAAAAGAAAGCTCTAGTGAGGCCATCCTCTCCTGGACAGGAGGATGGATCAAGACTCTCTATAGCAGCATGGAGCTCTACAAGTGTAAAGGGTGCCAACAAGATCTCTGCCATAGTGTCTGTACAACGGTGTCTCGTGTGATGCCAGATCTGCTCACGGGCAAGTAACACCTCAGTAGTGCATACATCAGCAGTGAACAATGTCTCAAAATAATCTGCAGACATATCAAGTATAACATCAAGATGCATATGTAGTGTCCCCTGAGCATCGCACAAAGTCCGAAGGGTGGTGCCAGGAGGGCACTCTTTATGCGCAGCGAAGAAGTCTTTATTCATTCGATCAGCTTTAGCTATCCAATGAGATACTGAAGCATGATGAGTGAACTCAGACCTAGCATCCTGTACGCGACGAATCTCCTCTATGAGCTCTGTCTGTCTGGCAGCGAGGTATGCATCCTGAGGCCACTCCTCAAGCAAGCGCTAAGTGGAACCAAGAGGGATGTGAAGATCAGACTCCCGTACTCTCAACTGACGATGAATAATAGCGGTCTGATCACGGCAGTAAATACTAGACTGAGTAATGCAATGAGCAAGAAACTCTCCAAGGGGTCCACAATAAGAAGCATCCATGGACCATAAGTCACGAATCTACTGCTGCAATACTGGGATGGTGAGAACACTGTCAGGGATGCGGCAGCCTCGTCTCTGTGCAGAGGATCTAGTGAAGGAGATAAGCAATGAGATGGGTAAATGATCTGAGAGGCTGGTCCCTCTCCACATAGTAGTGAATCCACCTAGAGCTGCTGCCCAAGGGCCAATGTAAAAACGATCAAGTCGCTCTAATAATCTCCCCTGCTGTCTCTGAAACCCCCAAGAGTAATGAAGTGTAGCAGGGTGATCAAAAGAGGGTATGTGCCAGGCGTCAACACCTTGAATAGCTAGAAGAAATCGATCCCAAGCTGGCTGCTCATCGGGAGAGATGGATGATAGAACTGGAGGTGTGATGGCTCGCCAATCAGAGTCGCTCTCAACGTTGTTGAAGTCACCTCCAACAACCCAAGAGTCTACAACAAGTAGAACAGCAGCCAAAGAGGACCAAAATGTAGCCCTCTCCCGAGGAGTAGTGGGTGCATAGACTGACATAAAACCAATGATAGATTCCCGAATCCGAATAGAAACATAAACTGCTCTGCCAGCGACAAGGGTGCCATGCTGCTGAACTGAGCCCAAGTAACGTGGTCCCACTGAGATGCATACACCGCAACTCTGTCCATGAAGGCCCAGAGCAGGCTCCCAAAAAGTGCGGGCGCCCGAGGGCATGAGATTGCCAAAGGGAGTGGCAATCTTATGCTCCTGTACTAGCAATATATCCACAGTGCCCACTACATGAGTGTGTAAATCTCTGCGAAGTAAAAGCTTACGGGAACCTTTTACCCGAGAAGTATGTAAACCATTAGCATTCCAAGAAACTACATGTAAATCCAACGACTGCATGAAAGAGTTTGAATAGCATCTGACTAACTGCGCACCTTCTTGGAGGCAGCTGGGCCATCCAAGGGGTGAGCTTCAGGCGGTAGGAAAGCTACCCGCAAGCCCTCTCTTAAATATGGTGTCTCATTGCACCAACTGCGTACCTCAGCTTGTTTACATTGCATTACCGATGCTGCAGCTTTGACACCCCAAATGCACATAGACATAGGAAGCACCACATCTGAGGATACATGAATGACCATAGGCAATGAATAGCAAGCATAAACATCACTCCACTCCATAGCACCAATACATGAAGGGTAGTGAGGAGATAAAACATAAGGAGCAGAAGTAGACAACCATAAATGAAGCTGAGCCATAGTCTGTGCGTGCACAAAATGTAGAACCTGATCCTCGGTCCATTCCTGAGCAGCGTGGAATGGAAGGAAAAAGGAATGGGTAGGCTGAGAGCGACTGCCTATTAAAGAGGGAACACAACGTGTCTTGTGATGCATAAGATAGAGCTGCACCCGCAATGGCCCTTCTGAGTCACCGCACATCTCAGCCCGATGAGTGCCCCAGGAAAGAGGGCAAGAGCTGAGAAAACTGCGTGAGACGAAGGTATGAGCTGCTGAGGGAGGGGGAGGACCAGAAGGCGGAGGGGGGAGAGTAAGGGCGAGAGGAAGAGGAGGAGAAGGGAGAGGTAGTAGCGGTGAATGATCTATCTGCATGGGAACAGGGACCTCGGGAAGAGGGGAAGGAGCGGGCGGGGGAACTGCAGGTGAAGGAGGAGCTGGTAGCAGAGGCAAGTGATCCTGTCGCGAAGAAGAAGAATGGCGAGGAGATGCAGGGGGTAAGGGGGTGGTGGAAACTTGAGAGGGAGCAGGAGAGGTACACTGGGAGCTGGCTGTGTTGTTGGTTGCTGACGAGGACGGAAGGAATGATTACGACCCACTGTCTGCCATGCTACCTCAGTGCGAGTTGAAGCGGAGGGAGGACAGGAGCTCGAGGAGCGCCTGTAGGCTGTTGAGGTGCTTGCGTAGTAGATGGGAAAGAAGGAGGAACCGGTTGTTGACGCTGACCACGTGGCTGAGCATGACTGCCGCGGGCCGGCTGTTGTTGCCGCCGATGTCGTGGCAGGGTGGGGCAATCTCGCACCAAGTGTCCCATCTCGTGACAGCGTAAGCACTGTCCTGGGCGGCCAGTGACTACCATACGGAGAGAGTAGTCTCGATCGCGCACAGCCACAGTAACTCTATCTGGTAATGAAGTATCCCCAAACACCAAGACCTAAATGCGAGGTGGGCCAGATGAGAAGATGCAGGATCCTGGAACTACCGTGCCAAAATGAGCAGCAATCATCTGGAGGAGATGTTCATCGATAAAATGGAGCGGCATATCCGAGAAGGAGAGCGTCAGAGGGAATCTGGGGTGTCGACTGTCAAACTCCGCAGTGGAAAACTCGGGATACCACCTCGTCAAGTATATCATCCTACGATCAGAGAGTATCGGAGAGCGAGCCAGGAGAGCCGAGGCGGTGGCGGGATCTGAAAGACGTACCATGAATATGCCTCTGCCAAGGAGTGTAAGCTCCAAGACCCGTCCCTGAGTAGTGCCCAATGCAGTCTGACACCAATCACGAATAGAAGATCGGGGTGGAGACTATCCAATCATCCGGCCAACTAATGCATGCTGAGCCAACTGTTGTACTTTGGAGTCAATGCGTGTCAATGGGTCGCCAGTGCAATCCACGCAACAGGCAAGTGGTGATGGAGCGCCATGAGGAGCACTCGAGACCGGCAAAGCCGCCATGAAGAATGGGCGAGACTAGCAAATGATAAAAGCAGGACCCAAAGTGAAGCTTGGACTCTCTTTCTCTCTCTCTGTCTCTCTCTCTCTCTCTCTCGCAGGTAGTAGGCAAATGCGCGAAGCCCACAGTTAGGGTTTCGCACAATTAGGGTTTCGGGCAATTAGGGTTTCGCACAGTTAGGGTTTCGGATAAGCGGCAGGTCACGCAGTTAGGGTTTCGGGCTCGCGGCAGCAGCTTTGCGCAGGCAGCAGGTCGCCACGCACAGGCAGCAGATTCGCGCGCAGCCACACTGAAGTTTCGCGCGCAAGCAGCAGGCAGAATCGCGCAGCAGGGGGCAGAGCTAGGGTAGGGTTCGCGCAGTAGGGGCAGGGCTCTCTCTCTCTCTCTCTCTCTCTCTCTCTCTCTCTCTCTCTCTCTCTCTCTCTCTCTCTCTCTCTCTCTCTCTCTCTCTCTCTCTCTCTCTCTCTCTCTCTCTCTCTCTTTGTATGCCCCTTTTCTCGATCCCATGGATCATATCTGACCTCCGAGGACGATAATGAATCTCTCTCTCTCTCTCTCTCTCTCTCTCTCTCTCTCTCTCTCTCTCTCTCTCTCTCTCTCTCCTCTCTCTCTCTCTCTCTCTCTCTCTCTCTCTCTCTCTCTCTCTCTCTCTCTCTCTCTCTCTCTCTCTCTCTCTCTCTCTCTCTCTCTCTCTCTCTCTCTCTCTCTCTCTCTCTCTCTCTCTCTCTCTCTCTCTCTCTCTCTCTCTCTCTCTCTCTCTCTCTCTCTCTCAGACACCCATGTACTTCTGTGTGGCTATTGCATGACTCTATGAAATCATCGCACATTAACCAAAGGATATCAAGAAGCGGTCGAACAATGAGCTCATCACCTATCAAAACAATGCCGAAGGACACGACCCCCACGCCCCCCAAGGAATCAAGAGACATGACAATTACATGTACTACCCAGGACATATGGAGACTGCTACTGTCTATCCAGGAACAGGTACGACAACAGAATGAGGTGATTTCACGTCAAAATGATGACATCAAAGCCCTGACACTGCGCAACCAAGAGCTGGATCATACCATTAAATTACAAGCTCTAAAGCTTCAGCAACAAGAAGACACCATGAAAACGCTGCAATCCCAAGTGCTGGAACAAGGAAATCACATAACACAGGTTACCAATAGAGTAATCGATGCACCCGAGGGGTCTCCTCCATCTTGGGCACAAATAGTAAAACAAGAGAAGACTATGGGGCACATGACAGGAGAAATGTATACGCATGAGGATCCTACTGAGTACAAGGAACGGGAGAAAAGATCCCGAAACATTGTGATACAAGGCATGCCAGAACCTGAGGGGGAAACAGTCATGTGTCATTGAACGTAGATGTTACCACCTTGTTAGCAGAAAAGCTTGACATGCAAGATGCAGGAGTATATGGGGCACATAGAGTGGGCCAGAAGAAGACTGATGCTCATCGGGCAGTTGTATGCACAATGTTGGATGCTCGTAAAAGGAATTGAAAGGCACTCAGTACTATGTAAGTGAAGATAGAACACCGGCACAACAGGCAGCAAGAAGGAAAGCATATGAGGAAGGCCTCAAGGAGAAAAAACCGACATCACATCTAAGGATGCATAGGGGCACGCGACCCATGGGATCACGACCATACAGGTTACGAGTTGGAATTGTAGAGGTTTCCCATGGCATAAGGGAGAAGGGTTGGTAGATATTCTACCACAAGCTGACATACTCTTTTTATTGGAAACATGGGAACAAAACACATGCAGGCTGCCGGACATTAATGGGTACATCAAGCACTCAGTATGGAGGACTAGTACCAAAATGCGAGGACAAGGAGGTGTAGCTGTAATATATAAGGAAGAGCTTCAAAAGATGGTTGATGTATGCAAGGTTGACAAGCACAAACGCTATTTATGGGTTAAGGTTTGCTCATCAAAAGGATTGATCTTTATCGCATGATGCTATATCCCGCATCGAGAGTCACCTTTTTATGACACAAACCAGCTACCTAAAAAGGATCCCTTTGCTGACCTATGTACAGACATTGCAATGTATGCACGTGAGGGAGCAGTTCTCATTCTTGGGGATCTGAATGCCCGGATTGACGGACCATTCACTGCACCTTGCGGATAAGAATGGAGAACTTATGCTTGGTCCTATGTGGGACAGATGTTCAAGTGATAACATCATGAATGCACAGGGGTCAGCTATGATAAGTATGATGAACTCAATGCAGCTTGTAGCCATGAATGGTGCGGATAAGTTCATACACTCTGGATCATACACTTGTTACACGGCAAGTCATGGGAGGAGTACAAATGATTATGCCTTGGTGAGATACCGATGCATTGGACTTGGTCCACCGTTTTGAAGTGGGTAGCAGGTTACCGACCTCAGACCATACACCAATCCATATATGCCTACGCATGCCAAGTATGCCTATTGTCAACATAATGAATACACCGAACTTGTCATACAAGATGCAACTCAAGAAAAAAGAGGACTATGCTAGTCTCTTAGATAGCTTACTGTTTGACCGAAACATGCCTTGTGACATGGAAGAGACGTGGAAGATCTTCCGACATGCAATGGAGGAAGCGGCAAGAACCATTATGGGCAAATATCAAAGTGGCAAACAAATTAGGAAGGGTTTACCTCATAATCCTTGGTTTGATGCAGAATGCAAGGAGGCCAAACGTAAGATGAGAGGCCTATCACAACACTCAAATGAATGGGAATGTGCTGCTAGAGAATACAATACACTCACGAGGAAAAAGAGATGCATGTATGAACTCTCAAAGAACAACTAGACTTGAGCAGGTTCAAAAAAGAGCCAAAGAAAGCTTGGCGTAACATGAAGGGGAAGAAAGGGGACGTGAAGAAAGATTTCAGCCCACACGAAATGTATGCTTATGTACAAACTCCGTATGCCCCGCCAGGGGCTCAAGAGGTGATATACACAGGGCCTCAGGCTAAATATCCAAAGCCCATCACCTTCCAGGCAGTCATTAAAGGCCTCAAAAGCTTGGCGAATGGGAAAGGAGCTCACACATTACATCTTAACTCTGAAATGCTGAAATGGTCAGGTAGTGAGGCTAAGAAATGGATACACCATATGATGAATCAAGCAATCAGCCAATACCTACCTCAAGACTGGCAAAAGAGCTTGGTGAAAGCGCTCTTTAAAGGAGGTGACCGCAATTTGCTTACTAATTATCGCACCATCATGGTGAGCTCATGCATGGCAAAACTTTTTGGAAGCATTATCGAGAAAGATCTTAGCACATGGGCTGAAAATTACGGGAAACGCGCCATTGGACAAGCAAGATTTAGAGCCCGTCATAGCACGGTAGACCACCTGATGACACTCCGGGTCTTGATGGAAGAAGCCAGGCTAAAAGGAAAAACTCTGTATTGTTGTTTTGTGGACTTCAAGAAAGCGTTTGACACAGTACCCCATCAAGGTCTATGGTCACGTATGGAAACTCTAGGAGTTCCTATGCATATCAGGGCAGCCGTAGGGCACCTATACCAAGAGGTCAGATGCAAACTCAAGACAAAAACACATTTCTCACAAGAATTCAGGAGCACCATGGGAGTTAAACAAGGATGCCCTTTGTCACCTACGCTTTCAGACTATGCATAGACGAACTTGATGACTTCATCAACGAGGCTATGAGAGAGGGGGGAGATCACCCTAGTATTGGCACTTTCACGCTTCTTCTCCTCATATATGCCGATGATGTACTTCTCCTTGCCTACAATGCCCTCATTCTACAGAAACTTTTGGATGCAGTACATGCATTTTGTAATGCAATGGGCCTGTCAATCAGTGTAGCCAAAACAAAGATTATGTCAGTCCACACATGTAGAAATGAGAATCAGCCCATCATCACGTATGACGGGCAAACACTCCAAGCGGTTGAGAGTTTCAAGTACTTGGGCATCTATGTTCCCTCAAACCATGCATGGGGGAGTTGCGTGCAAAACAGAATTGATGCAGGACATGCAAAATACTATTGATTTGAGAACATGTGCAAGCAGAGTGTCACAAAGCGATGGGAAATTAAGTCTATGGCATTTGATGCATGTGTGGTCCAAACAATACTTTACGGTGTAGAGGTATGGGGAGGGAGTATCCCCACTAGCACTTGGAACGACATCGAAAAGATACAAAAGAAATTCCTATGTAGACACTTAAGGATCAAAACTACCACCCCATACTCAGTGATGCTTTTAGAGACGGGCAAGAGACCTTTGGAAATGCAAGCCTTACAGAGAGTACACAGATACCTCATGAAAGTTAAGATGATGCCAGAGAGCCGTCTACCCCACAAGGCATGGCAAACCGGATGTAAGCCGCAAAAGAATTACAAGAGTAAGTTTCTCACATCTAGTCTTGTACAAGACATACGGAAATGGTTCTCTAGATGGAATGTGGGAGACCATGTGGACATGCATATAGAGGAACGCACCGAATATGAACATGGGCTGAATTTTGACATAAGCATACTTGAAGCCCTACACACCAGATGGAAGACAACAATACACAGGTCCAAATTTGAGTACTACGGCAAGCACATCAATACACAATATTGGGAGACCTACAAGACTGGGGACACTCAGATGCATATAAAGACACCCATGTCCCACCGGGCAAGATGAGCCATTACTTTGATGCGGACGCGATCACACATGCTCAAGATTGAAATAGGAGGGTGGCTGAATATTAAGGAAAATAGGAGGACATGCCCACAATGCAAGTTGAACAAAGTGGAGAGCGAGGCTCATGTCACCGTTGAGTGCCCAGCATACGCACACATCCGTGTTGAATTTCCACAGCTCTTTCAAGGGAATGTCACCTTTGAGGAGCTTCTCTCTCGGATACACCCCTCCCCGGTAGCTTTAGGCATCTACTTTGCCAAAATATTGGATCATCACACAACACTCACACACAAGAAAGCTACTAGCCCACTATCCCCTCTCACATGAGGGGAGCATCTTGTAGACCTTTTGTGGTCCCATGGGTCATTTTGGCCCCCCGAGGACGCCCGAGGACGTAAATACAACATCATCATCATCTCTCTCTCTCTCTCTCTCTCTCTCTCTCTCTCTCTCTCTCTCTCTCTCTCTCTCTCTCTAGTCAAAAGTCTTGAGTTCAACTCTCCTCGTCGAATAGATCTTTAAGGTCTCTAGGATAGTTTCCTACAACGTCAAAATTAAAAATACTCTTCTTCTCAAGGTGTGTGTGTGTGTGGGTGTGGGTACAACAGTGTGTGTGCTAATAAAAAGAGGAAAATGGTATAACCTTTCTATCGTCCAAGTGTGGTAGATTGGTTAAGCCATTTCCCTCTTGAATAACAAGTCTTTAGTTCAACTCTCCTTGTCGGATAGATCTCTAAGGTCTCTTGGGATAGTTTCCTATGACGTTAAAATCCAGGAGATCCAGGAGCACTACTACAGATCCTTGGAGGAGCGACGTACTCGGGCTTTTGCAGATCCAGCCGCCATCTTACGCGGATTGTCCGCACCCTACCCATCCATGCATCATGTATTACACCCTAATTATGGGACTGGATGGAGTTAGAGATAGGATAGCATCTCATGATTGTATTTACCCCAGCATATAGGATTGCATCTCTCCCCCAGTTTTTGGAGCTCCACCCCCACCCTCTTTGTATCACCTCCCCCTAGACATTACACAGGATAGTTTACTTTTACTTTTGTACCCTTTTATCCTTTATGGATACACAGAGGACAACCACCTCATGTACTTTGATTTGTCTCATAGGCCGATTTCAGCCACTTTATAGACGTTAAAAAATCTCTCTCTCTCTCTCTCTCTCTCTCTCTCTCTCTCTCTCTCTCTCTCTCTCTCTCTCTCTCTCTCAGTATGGGCACCAGGATTGACAGCTGACCAGTGGACACAACTTGAGAGGCCACAGGTATGTATGATCTCACGCTTGCTCCGCAGCAAGAAGACAGTGCCACATGACATTATTAGAGCCGAGCTCGCCACACCACCTATGGTTGTAGAGGCACTATTCCAGACAGTCTGCTTCATCCTGAGGATGAGAGAGCTACCTCCTGACAGACTTACTCGTAGAGCATTTGAGGCAGCTATACAGCTATCAGAGAGTGGGCATGAGAGAGCATGGTACTCACAGGTCAGAGCATGGTTTGAGGGACACGGTCTTGACATGGAGAGCCTACCACCATTCCAGTACGACCCCCACTCACCATATGTTCACCTCTCTCGCAGTGAGAGGAACTTGGTATTGAGACAGGATCTGTGGCAGCTATACACTAGGAGAGTCTGGGAGTCACCTGGCTTGGGGACGAGGATGTCAGATTACAGAGACCAGTTTCTCACCATATTGTCTGGGGGGTTCATACAGAGACCACGCTACATGGACACATATATGCCACATAGCTCACGGGTGGCAATTGGTCAGCTGAGAGTGGCTTCACACAGGTTAGAGATTGAGATCGGGAGACATACTGGTGTTCCCAGGGAGGAGCGAGTCTACAGAGCCTGCACAGAGGAGGTGGAGAGTGAGGAGCACTTTGTATGTAGATGCAGAGCATACACTGAGATCAGAGGCAGGTATGAGGCCTTATTCAGAGGACAGCCCACTCTCCGAGAGATCATGGACTCTCGAGATCAGAGACAGCTCGGACGTTTCTTACTAGAGATACAGAGCCATCGGGACACACTACTACAGCCACACACAGCTACACAGACAGAGGGGAGACAGTCGCAGCTCACAGACTTCTTTCAGAGGATTGCCGCCCCTCCCTCACCAGACACTCAGAGGGGAGTGACACTCCCACAGGTGGAGGTGAGCCGAGCTAGACGACGACCACGAGTCACAGGCTACAGGGGCGCGAGCTCCCACCACCGACAGATCGAGGAGATCCGAGCCCGGGAGCGCCGTGCCACTGAGGAGCGAGTGGCTCAGATGAGGGTCGACCCGACAGCTTTCATCCGGGTAGCCTTGGCACCAGACCCGCCCATGTACCACATCTTACATCCCCCCATTAGTACAGGATGGAGCTAGATAGCTTGATGCATTCTCATGATTGTACTACCTTGAGCATATAGACATGCATATACCCCTAGAGATAGAGCTCCATCCCTCCTCAGATACTCCACTACCTACATTCAGTTCAGTTTTGTTTCATTTGTCTTTCCGATAGACGGATGACATACACACCATGTACATTTGATTTGTCTCATAGGCCGATTTCGACCTGACATAGACGTTAAAAATCTTTCTTTCTTTCTCTCTCTCTCTCTCTCTCTCTCTCTCTCTCTCTCTCTCTCTCTCTCTCTCTCTCTCTCTCTCTCTCTCTCTCTCTCTCTCTCTCTCTCTCTCTCTCTCTCTCTCTCTCTCTCTCTCTCTCTCTCTGTGTGTGTGTGTTCCCACCCTTACACACACCAGCGGTACTCTCATTGATCGAGCTATAGAGTTAGGGAGATCGAGACGACCGCGGCTGAGGAGGGGAGCCACGCAGCACCGGCGGAGATTGCGGCAGAGGATCCACAGGATTCTAGCACGACACCCAAAGTGTCGATCAGGATAGGCTTCATGCTACTGCTATATTGTATCATGGTGACACTTATCCCCACTTTGTACCTTTATGGCATGATACCATTGCTCAGCCTACCAGCCACCCATAGGAGTCGGTAGCACTCCTATCAGTTCTTTGTTTGTAGTTTTCTTTGTTTGTACCCAAACTTGGTACTAGACTCATCATTGTAATCAGTTGGTCTAATAGGTCATTTTGGCCTTTTGTAGACGTTAATATATCATTTCATTTCTCTCTCTCTCTCTCTCTCTCTCTCTCTCTCTCTCTCTCTCTCTCTCTCTCTCTCTCTCTCTCTCTCTCTCTCTCTCTCTCTCTCTCTCTCTCTCTCTCTCTCTCTCTCTCTCTCTCTCTCTCTCTCTCTCTCTCTCTCTCTCTCTCTCTCTCTCTCTCTCTCTCTCTCTCTCTCTCTCTCTCTCTCTCTCTCTCTCAGAGGGAGATCACTAACTTCTTTAGAGCGAAGACTTGACAGTCAGATGAGCAAGTTGCACGACAAACTTAAGACTCCACCTATACCAGAGGTATATTGACTGACAGAGCCATTGAGCTAAGCTACACAAGGGCCACCACTACATCGACGGAGCTCCATCAAGCATCCGGACTATTCTAGCACAACATGGGAGACGTCCAGTACGACTATTTACAGAGGCGGACATTGACGATGCTCTTTAGCGTATGATGCAGTACATCCTCGAACAGCGCCCAATACCAAACATCCTCAAACACTGATGTTCATTTTACCTTTTATTTTACTTCATTTATTTTGTACCCAGACATTGTATTAGATCCACGAGGATTGTATCAGGTTGGTCTCATAGGACTTATAATTTTTTCTACATCTCTATGATTCCAATTCTGGGATAGCCTAGGAGAGCTTAGTCCCCACCATGAAGTCTTCTTAGAGGGAAGGCCATTAGAGCCCTTTGTGGCATTTAGGTGTCTTGATCATTGTATTTGTGGATATGAATGCAAATATCAACTAGATTTCCCTAATCCTAGTCAATACATGTTCCCCCAATTGATCGTTATAGATCAAAGATTGACCCAAGGCATGCTAATCAACTGAGAATAGAGTCATTAAAGGCTAGGGCTTGTTGAACACTTGCTAAGGGCAGTTAATCCCTGATTACTCTATGGAATCCATGTTCTCCCAATTGATCATTGTAGATCAACAATTGACCCCAAGGCATGGTTTAATTATCACTCGACGTATTAAAGGTTAGGGCTTATCTTAACACTCGATGCCATGATCAATCAACTTTGGCTAGAAAGAGATTAGGGTTTTGCATATTTAAGTTTTCATTAATCCCTCTCCTAATTGCCTGTCAACTCATCCTTGATTAGTAGGCGTGATAAGCTAGAGATGGTAAGCGAGCAAAGTGAATTAGAAAATAATAATCCTATCTAGCTTTCATTCTTGATACCACTTAATAGAGATCCAATTTAGGTGAATAAACTTATGAACCATTCACAATAGAGAAATGACAATTGACCTGTCAGGTGTCTTGAGTAGGGAAACTGGCGGCTATGAGCTTGGGAAAGCCGCCCTCTGGTGCAAGTGCAATGAGACCCGGGGGATTGGTTTTGGCAGGATCCTTTTACTCCAGCCAATCACCCAAGGGCCCCCTTCTTCCAATATACAGCTCCTCGGTAGGGCATTCTTGCAACGCGGAGAGAGGCTCGTCCTGCTGCAGTGGACCATTGGCAAGAGGAAGGTCTCATGTCTGAGTTCTTGGCAGGTTTTTGGGAGCGATTGTAGGACAACACACCCGAGGAGAGAGACCATGTTCCAGTGGCTAGTTGCCCATCAAGCTACTACAATCGAGACTTGGTTGGTGCACACTGGCCTCTCGGCGGTATGTGCCGCATGTGACCATCCACTTGAGACCCAACGTCACTATCTGTGGGACTGCCCCATGGCACAGCACGTTTGGCTTCCAATCCTTCGCCTGAATGCCTGCACTTTCTGCAGCCAGCCAATACACTTGGGGTGCTATAGCTTGGTCCACACTCATGGGCCCAGCATTTCACTTTGAGTTGGCTTCAATCACCAGGATGATTGTGATACAGGAGGGCCGGCCTACATTCCAGCCTGCCACAGAGCTTGTTCCTTAGGAGTGGAGCAGCAATAGAGTGTTGCTGGGAGCTCATCTGCAGCCTGACATTGTAGTTCATTTGAAGAGCCTGCTGCTTCTGCATCTTCGGACTCGACCCATCCCACTGGCAGACTGTACGTGACATTTGGCTAGAGTTGTTGGTCCTTACACTCAGGGGCCAGTTTGAGAGACTTCAGGGCAGCTCCGACCACATGAGGCTGTACGGCCTAATTGAGACTTTGGCGACCAGGGCCCTTCTTCACCATGGTTCATGGCGCGCCATCAGTGTGGTTGTTTCCTCCTCCCATATCCTGACTTAGCCATCATTGTACATATCATACCTTTCATTGGGGGAGTCTCCCCACATTTTGTCCTCTAGCAAGGGCAGCAGGTTGTAGCCCATTGGGAAGCTTTCGTAACTAATGGAAGGATTTTTTTCTTGCAAAAAAAAAAAAAAAGACATTGGAAGCATAACTTGATTATTCAAATGAGGGTACGAGAAGGCTTCTTGTAGTCAGGCATAGGGACAACACAGCACAATGAGGTGGGGATCCATGACATCATGGTGCCAGTAGTAGAAGTTGACCCCTCTTGTAGGGATGCCTCTTGGACTCTTAAGTGAAAAGCATAAATGCCAGATAGAATACGCAGGTATATCACATGAGCAATTGCCACATAGGCTCCAAGTAAGATAGAGAGGATACATATGGATACACAATAAATGCGCACCGAGGTAGGGTTCTCCCAAAGGTCCTAGGACATAGCCCATACCCCACAACTTATATAGGCCCCAAATAGTTGAGCATGAAAAGCCTACCCCCAAAAACGAGAGCGCCCAACCAATTGGTATGGTGCTATTTACTCACAAAATCAGGGCTGAAAAGCAATGTCAGCTGCTGGCCGCAATGCCTAGCGTTTTGGAAAGCTCTTGTTGTGCTCTTCACCTCGATCTCCACATTGTGTCACCATCAGCACCTGCCACGTCAACAAACTCCCACTGCATCTGGTGAAACCTGGTGACACTATACCGCATGAGGAAAATGTCAATCTGCTTGGGTCCATCTCTCAGGGGCTCCTCTGAATATCTCCATGGGCCTACTGCATAAAAATGATTCAGCAATAACATGGACAAGGGGTCATGCGAGAGGGATGGGAAACAAGGTCGTGGAGACTGGCACTCCCTGTGCCATGGAGTCTCTATACCCTCCAAACAACCACCTGATGTGCCTACCTGTGAATGGTACCACATAAGACGACTGAGGGAGCCCTCATAATTTCTACGAGGGTTCATCTGAGGAAGGAACCTCGAAAACCTGCATAGGTGCAGATGCATTTCGAGGTCTATCGCAGGGCTACCCACAGTAACCCCACTACCTTTAATGGGCCTCTCCCTCCAATTTATTAGAACTCGCTGCCTGCCTGCCTCTAGCTGCCACTATCTCTAATCCTTGCTCTCTCTCACAGGCTCTGTGCTGGGTTTGACGTGGCTGAGAGAATCTTGTTCTCTTTTAACCAAACTGTGGGTATAACTCCTTGTAACAACCTTTGACAAGATGTCCCCACATGTTGCGTCTGAAAGGCTCGTTTGACCGGCGGACCTAACTTGGATCGCGCCTCCCAACCAAGACACAGAAATCAGTAAAGTTCTGTAGAGATAGGGCACATTGACCATGGGTAGAAAGCCATCACAATCACTTTGAGCCAATACATTTCATCTGGTCATGCTAGAAGGTCTTCAGGCAAGCTTCTTTTACTTCAAGATACCTTAAAAAAGGCGTTGGACATGAATTTGCCCCAGATCATTAAAACCTTTCAACATTGATATAATCTTTCTTTCTTTCTCGCACAGGCACACATGCAACTCAATATTGTATGTTATTTGATGATAACAAGAGGGTAAGTATGACCTTCCAATGTTTGGAGCCCATGAAACATGATTCACTGGCTTATCTAACTCGTCTGCTTCTCTCAATTCAGCAACACAAAACCATCGCTGGTGAGACTGTTCAAACTCCCACACCTACCAAGAAATTCATTTGACCACTGAATGAAAGCAGAAGTTTGTACATAACTACTTCTAAATGAGTGCATGCCTCTTGGAAAACGGAAAGAAGAAAAAGGACTTCTTTCTTTTTTTTTGGGTGTTTTTTTTTTTTTTTTTTTTTGGGGGGGGGGGGGGGGGGGGCGCTTAATTTTCTAGAAATCCTTGATGCTCAAATGCAATACCTCAGAATACATAACCTATATTAACATATATACTCAAGACAAACACATGAATAAGCTAATTATGGGCAAGAGAGAAATGAAATGTTATATTAACGTCTTCAAAAGGCCAACGTGACCTATGAGACCAGAAAGTTACAATGCGGTGTATCTGATACAAAGTCAGATTAACAAAATAAATTAAACTAGGATAACCAAATATAAATATTGCGGAATCCTAAACTAAGTTGATAGGTGTGAAAGGTGAAAGCGTGAAATGTGTGAACTAAGCAATACAATATGTAGACAATATGGGAGGGAAGTAGAGATCCATCTTCATCTGCACTCTGGACGACGAAAAAGTATGGCTCGAATCCTTTGCTGTAGCCTCCTTCGAAACTGTGTAGCTCCTCTTCTCCATCGGGGTCGTCTAGATCTCCCTAGCTCCAATGCTCGGTCTATGAGAATGCCAGTAGTGTGGGCAGACCTCTCCACTGTTGGCTGCTCCTCTGTCTGTTCTTCTGGGTGTACAATATCTAGTGTAAAGAAATCTGTGATCTGTCTCTGGGGTTGTCTCTCTTCAGCTCTCCTCAGTAAAGTTTCTCTATGCCTGTGTAACTCAAGTAGATATAGCCCAAGACATCTCTAATCCTCATAACTCATGACCCTAGCTAGAGGCCCAAAACCTTCTCTGAATAGACAATGAAAATGGCCTCGTATCTCATAGTACAATGTGCAATGACATAAGTAATGTACCTCTGTCTCTGGCTCTAGATGGCATAAGCGGCATATCTTGCTATCTGCTGGTGTCCCTCTAAATCTGTCAGTCTCAATCTCGAGCTGATGTGAGGACGTGCGTATCTGGCCAATGGCACAACGCAAACCATGAGAAAGATGCGTGTGCATATAGCTAGGTCGAATCACAAACCCATCCCCCGTGAGGTGGAGAAGATGCTCTCTATAGAAAGCCATCTTTGTGCCCAACTCCTGTATTGGCTCTATCCATGTCCTCCTCGTGTCCAGCTGGATCAAATCTTGACGAATGAGTCTATTAATCTCTACCCGCGTCAGAGACCTCAAGGGTGCCTGTAGAGAGTATTGAAAAGGAGGCAACCTGTCCATGGTGAAACCATGTGTCTGAAACCATGATGCCATCTGTGCATACCAGCATGATGTATCCCCATTAAGAGCTAATTGTCTGGAGGACTCTAGAGCCACCCTGGCATATCTCTCTCTGGTAGTATCCCACAGACTGTGTACAAAGGAGACTAATCCGGTAAGCGCCTCAATCTCCATAGGGGGGGCAGCTAATTCCGCTCGAATGATATCATGCGGTACGGAAGCCTTGGCTCTAACAGCCGAGAGATCATAGATACCAAAGGCTTCTCCATACGCCTCCAACCATCCTGGCCTACAGAAGGTCCCCAAACCTGCACCCCATTAACATAGTAGAGGCAACCAAAGTATCAAAGAGCCATAACTTTGTCCTAGGTTCAGGGAACTGAACCTTCGAACACGTCCTCTCCATTCCTCCTAGAGCCGCACCAACTCTAGTTAGTCTAGCCTCTGCTGCTCTTCTCAAAGAAAATCTCGGCCCAGTAAAGACCACCCCCAATTTAAGTGTATGCATCTGTATACTCCACAATCTCCTGACCATATTTGAAAGTAGGTATTGATCTCCTACCCCATTGCGGTGTGGTGTTAAACACCATATTACATAACCTTGGTTTTACCTAGGTTTACACACAATCCACTATCCTCTGCAAAACTCCGTAGTGCATCCAAATGTCATTGCATACCTTCTGGTGAGTCAGATATCAGCACAATATCATCAGCATATAGCAACAATGGGATCCACGTCCCTGCCAGCTGGGCACCCCTATCACCCGCTCTGTCAATGTAATCAGACACCTCATCAACATACATACCAAATAGAGCAGGAGACAATGGGCAGCCCTGTTTCACTCCAATAGTAGAGTGAACTAAATCAGATACCCCTTCCCGAGTGCGTACATGTCCCATCATTGATCTGTACAAAGCCATAATCCCCCAAATCACCTCTATGGGCACCCCCATCTCCTGTAGTTTGCGCATCAATCGAGCTCTTGGTACCATGTCAAATGCTTTGCGAAAGTCCATAAAGCTACAATAGATCCGTCTCCCATGTGCTCTGCCCACCTCAATGATGGCACTGAGTGTCAAAATATGATCAAGAGTGGAGAAACCCCTCCTGAAGCCGGCCTGACCCTTTGCTCGTAACCCTGGCCCTCTGCCCAATTACTCAAGTGTTGCTCCAAAATAGATGCATACAACCGTGCCAATGTGTGTCCAACCATAATAGTGCGGTAGTTCCCAGGCTCTATAGGGTCATCAGCCTTGAAGATGGGCACAATATTAGACAACCTCCAAGTCTCAAGTAATCCCTCACACATGGCACGATTGAACAACACTGCGAGAACCTCCATCAGCATATCCCTGGCATGCATAAAGTGCTCTGCTACTAGACCGTCATGATCATATGCCTTCTCGGTCCTCATCTTGTCGATGGCCCTTTGTACCATTTCAAATGTAAAGAAAGTGCTCGTAGCTGGGCAAGGCTTGATAGGGTCTGGAAGGGGTTCTTGTCCAGGAACCGTATATAATGATGTCGCATATTGGCCCCACACATCAGGTGAAGTAATCACTAGGGGAGCAGAGTGTTCATGAAAGAGTCGCCATGCCTCTCTTAAGTCCCTACTCAAGAACATCTGATATAAGTCTCACTCCATCTAAGCTAGGTAAGCTCGCTTCTTCCATCGCACAAGGCGTCAGAAAGCAATCCGAGACTGTCTGTAAGTGATGACTCCTAAGAAAAGATCCCTTTGAAGCTGGGCTCTCATCTCTCTGCACTCCTCATCATACCAACTATTCTAGGGCATGCTCCCAGAATGTCGTCTCTTGCCCGGCTGAGTGTGTGGGTACGCCACTGATGCAGCCCCATGCAGTGTCTCAGTCAGTAGAGTGGTGCACTCCTCCACTAGGAGGTCTGTACCATTTGTGCCAGTTGTGCCTTCCAATAGACGGTCCTAGATCTCCTCTACATAAACGAAATCAGTCTCTGGAGTAAATGTATAGCGGGTATGTGACCTACCTCCTGATGTCTGGGTTGTACTATACTGAAATTTAACGGACAGTGTCAAGAGAGCATGATCTACTGCTATGCCCACTGGCCTGGCCCCCACTGTGAAATCTTGAATGCAGAGGACAAAGCTCGGTTGTGTCATAACATAATCCACTGTATTGGCCCCATGTCTGTGTGGAAAGCATGTGAAACCGACTGCTCCAGGAAATCGTTGTAAGCCATTAAGTATGGCTAATCCATGTGTAGTCGTCATTTCCATGAGGTATCTCCCATACTCCGTCTGCTCTCTGTCATCTGAGTCCCAACTCACTCACATCCAACTCTCTAAGCATCTCATCTGAAGTGTCGTAGAGAACTGTCTGTGAGTTGCCCGTTCGGGCATTGAAGTACCCTAGGAGAATGATATCACCATCCCTAGAAAACTCCCATATGTCATCATCTAGTATAGAGAAAGGCGACTGCCCTCTGGATGCAGCATACACTGATGTATTGGGAGGAAAGTAACATATGGCAATACATAGGAATCAACCTGTGTCAGCTCTTAGTCTCACCCACATATATCTAGCATGATCATCTCTTCATACAATATGCAGTAATGGTTGTAGTTCATCTGTGAATAGCATTGCTACTCCTCCTGAACCTCTACTCCTACGCTCAGATCTCGCATTTGTCCTGTGAGCTGTCTACCATCTGTATCCCACCACATGTGGCATCACCTGTCCAGGGGCCTGATGAGTCTCTAAGAAGAATACAATATCCTTGTCTTTGAAACTGTCCTCAAATGCACCCACGTCCAACCTCACAAACCCATTACAATTCCAGGTAGCCATCTTCAGTGTGGTCCCATAGGTCTCGCACCATCATGCAGTGCGCCGCTCTAAAATCACCACCCGTCCATCTTTGTAGAAGGTTGTCTTTCCCTTCTCCCTTGCCGCTGGAATCTTTGGCATTACCTCTCTCATATGTGCGAGCTGTGAGAGATTCAAGTCATCCCCAAGGAAAATACCTGTCTTTTTGAGAGTAGGCCTCTTCCTCAAGAATTCCTTCTTCTCTTCCAACGAGGGGAAGCGTAGTATGAGAGCTCTCCCCTTTGAAGACTCTCCCTTGCCATCACTTTTCTTACCTACTGTGTCACCAGGAGGTGTATTTTTCCTGTTGCCTTCCATAAATAAGTACTATATTATTTTATTTATTTTTATTTTTACTTGTTTTCCCCGGAACCCTTGAAAACGTGCAAGTGGACATTGCATGGCCAGTGTGAAACGACTGCGGCCGAATAGGTTTCTCGCATCGGGAGTCTGGGTCGGTCAGTTTGGGATTGGTCGGGCCAGTTAGCACTGAATTCTGATGAGTATGGAAGCCTGTGTCCGCCAAATGAAGTCTGGGCCACTCGAAAAGTCACTTATAACTTTATAAGTCAGTGGGAACTAGGGAATTAACTCAAAGGGGCAATCTGGACACTTGGCAGGAGGAGATCATTCCTGCAGGAAACTTCAGCAAGAGGAGGCGCCCAAGAGAGAGGGAGGGCTTATTTTTGTAAATAAGTGACCTACAGTGTGTGTGTGAGTAGTGGGTGCAGGTCTACAGCTTTAATGGAAAGCTTGCCTTCTCCTGTGTCTCATGTAGCGCGATGATTTTATCTCGTGCATCTCTCTCTGTCCCCTTTGGCACATATGGTAATGCCCCACTAGTTGGGCTACTCAGGTGAACATGTACAATTCTGGGGGTTTATGCGCGTTTGCCAAGGCAAGAGCCTTCTGAACAGGAACCGGATTAGCTAATTGCTAATCCCCCACAGGTACGCACAGTTCCATCGCGAAAGATTGCAAGTTTGGAGAGTTTTCTCGCGTGAAAACTCGTCCAATTCACAGGGGAACTGTCCCATTGTGTGCGGGAGCCCTTGGGACTCGCACAGGCGTGTTCGCTCCGCTAAAAACGATCCGAAACAGGAAATTACAGCCTGCTGTGTTTTTCTGCAGGTTTAGGGTTTCGCACCTAAGCTGCAAGGGAACACCGGGGGAGCCTCGTGACAGCCTTGGGATGCGTGTACAGGCTTTTGGGCACCCGGCAGTGAAAAACAGAGAATTACAGCCCACTGAATTTCTGTGACAGCTCACCAGAAAGCTTCCAGATGGCGAGGGAATCCGTCCTAGATAGGTGCTTTTGACCTACAGGGGTTTTTGCGTCGATATGCTGACGAAATCAGGTCAAAAACCTGCATTTTCAGCCCTCGCCAGGTTTGGACAGCTTTGTGAAAGCTTGTGCTAGGTGGTCGGATCGTCTACCTTAATTTGAATAAAGAAATACCGAAAGGGGCACAGTCTTTGGGGCCTACAAGGTGTCGGTCTCGTGTTCGCAGTGACATTCTAGTCGCTGGACGCAACTGTGGACGCAACCCTTCTCAGTGCTCTGTGTAAAGTTAACAGGTAATTGAAATAGTACCACCCTCTACGTTGTATAGGCCGGTTATATGGTTCCATCGACGGGATAGTCACTTTTTCTTCAAAAATTGCAGTGTGGATTGTTGTGGGTGAAAGCAACACAGAGCTTGTCATTATGGCAGAAAAGAGAGACCGAGTACCTGAAGAGGGATCTTCCTCACATGGCGCAAAGAAAATTCCTTCAACTCTTCAAGAAGAGGACAGGTTGTTTAGAACTCAGCTGCGTTGCTACATGGACATGTTTCAGCAGTTGAAAAACAACCCAAGGATGCAGGAGTTCTTACAGGCTCTGACACAGGGTTTTCAGCCTCCTACACAGAGCATGACTGAGCCGTTGCAGGAAAAGGAGATTTCCAATGCGCAGAGGACTCATGATGCTCGAGGGAAAGCCCATGTGGTTGAGCAACTAGCGGTGTCCAATGATCCAAAGCAACTTGCTTTAGCTGGACAGGAACCGTTTGTGAATTGTCAAGGGAGCAATGAACAGGCTATGCGTCAGACCCTTCCATTACCTATTACTTATCCTGGTTATTTTGGAGGTGGTTCAGTGTTTCAAGCTATGGCTGGACCTTCCACAGGTTATATGCCAGGGAATGTGTTCGGGACAGGTATGGGTAACCCTATGTACGCGAACATGGGTGTCCAACCAGGCTTTCAGGGTGCCTATGGCCAGTTTCGAGTGTCTGGAACACAATTTGGTATGGCTGGTTTTTCGCAGCCATACGTACAAAATGCAAATACGACAGGGAAAACAGTTGATGCAAGTGCTGGAATGAATAATCATGGAGCACCACTGTTACAGGCTCCTGTTTATGATAGTGTGGCTCCTTTGAGTCAGCCTAAGGATTACAAGGAAGGTGGGCAGGGAGTGAAGTTTGAAACTTTCAGAGGAACTGAGGATCAATTGAAGGCTTTGACCTTCATACAGCAGTTCGATGCAGCTTATGCTGGAGGAAACTTCACGGAATCTTCAAAGATACGCAAGGCTGCCACTTTCTTGAAAGGGAATGCGCTTCAATGGTGGACCGCATTGTTGAACCAGGGTCAAGCCCCAACAACGTGGGTCCAATTCAAATAGCTTTTTGCGACAGCATGGCTGACAAACACTTTTGAAGGGATGTGATGACAGAATGGCACGAGTTGAATGCTAAACAGTGTGAGAATCTGGAAGAGTACAATAAACAGTTTTGGGCCGCACTGTTGCCAATCACTTCTTACAGGTTTGTGCCATTTTCAGAACAGATTGAGAAGTACTGTTGCGGATTGCCCAAGAAAATCAGGGACTACTGCACAAAGACTACTGTCATGAATATGTTTCAGTTGATTGAGAAAAAAGGCATTTTTCTGGCAAAACTTTTGAAGAAAGGAAAGCTCTTAGGGAGGCCAAGAAATGCTACATTTGTGAATAGGAAGGACATTTTGCAAATGAATGCCCACAAAAGAAGTCACAGGATAAGGATGACAAGTCAGACCATAAAGGAAAGAAGCCAAAGCCAAGTGCAGGACTTGTTCCAGATTTGGTTGGAGACCAGCCAAACACAAATGCCACAGAGCTGTGCAGAGCTTGGGGCAAAGTTAGAGACCAGACAGTGCTGGTTTTCTTTGATCCAGGAGCCCGTGCAAAATTCATATAACCAGAATTGGCATCAGAGTTGGGCATTCGTGCAAAGGAGATGGGGTATGACCGGGGGAAGCAGGTTTGGCATGCCCAGGTCATTCAAAGCCTGTTACTCCCATCTTGGGGAAGCTTTGTCTGCAAATTCAAAGCTATGTGGATGCGGAAGAATTTCATATTATGCCACTTGAGGGCTGTGATGTGTTACTAGGTATCCCGTGGTGTTACAGGTTGCATGCTATGGTGGATACTTACAAGAAAAAGATTACCCTTGTACATAGAGGAAAGACTCGTGTCATTGATGTAAAGCTTAAAGGCGAGTCTATTCCAGTTGTTTCTGCTTCTGCTATTTCATCTGTAATAAAGAATCATCTTTCTGCGTACTTGATCTTTGCAAAAGAAGTACCTCAAGTTGTATCTAATTTGTCTATCTTAGATAAAGACAGTTCAATTTTTTTGAGTGGTTCAGTGATTGTTTTTCGAACTCTTTGCCAGGGGAGTTACCTCCTGAGAGACCTGAGGATCATACTATAGATCTTGTGCAAGGTTCTAGTCCACCGAATAGACCACCATACAGGGTTAGTGCAGCCCAGCAGAAAGAGATTATGAGTCAGGTCAACGAGCTTTTAGAGAAGGGGTTGATTCAACCCAGTTCATCCCCTTTTTGTTCACCTGTACTCTTAGTGCAGAAGAAGGATGGTTCATGGCGCATGTGCATTGACTATTGCGCTTTGAATAAGAATACCATCAAGAACAGGTTCCCCATACCGAGGATAGATGACATTCTTGATCGGCTTGAGGGAGCGTCATTGTTTACGAGAATAGACCTAAAGAGTGGGTACCATCAGATACGCATTAGGCCAGAAGATGTCCATAAGACTGCGTTCAGGACAACATTTGGTCTCTATGAGTTTCTTGTTATGCCATTTGGTCTCACAAATGCTCCTGCCACGTTTAATAGAATGATGGACAGAATTTTTAGACCACATAGAAACTTCGTGGGTACTTTCTTTGATGACATGATTGTCTACTCGAAGTCTGAAGAGGACTTGACTGCAGTTTTCAATGAGTTACGTAACAACAGGCTACTCATTAATGCGAGGAAGAGTGAATTGTTTTTGCAAGAGATTCACTTCCTTGGGCACATTGTTTCAAAGGATGGGGTACGCATGGATCCCGCTAAAGTGGAAGCAATTAGGTCATGGCTAGACTTGAAGTCTGTACATGACATTCGAAGCTTTCTAGGATTATGTTCCTACTACAGGAGATTCATCCGAAATTTTGTTGAGATTGCTTCTCCACTCCATGCACTACAAGGAAAAGGAGTTACTTTCAAGTGGACAGCCAAGGAAATTTTAGCGTTCAAACACTTGAAAGAGAAGTTGACTTCAGATCCGGTAATCATTTTGCCAGATCTTTCGAAACCTTTTGTGGTTCAGTGTGCTGCGTGTGGCCATAGTCTTGGTGCGGTTCTAATGCAGAATGGCCGAGTAGTCGCATATGAGAGCAGAATTCTTTTGAAGACTAAAAGGAACTTGCAAGTCTATGAGAAAGAATTGCTGGCAGTAATTCATGCTCTCACTAGTTGGAAACACTATCTGCTAGAGGCTGATTTTGTTGTCCAAACGGATCATCAAACCTTGCGATATTTTCTCACATAGACGAAGTTATCTGAGAAGCACATGCGATGGGCAAACATCTTGTCAATGTTCCATTTTCAGATTGTGCATGTGCAAGGGAAAAAGAACGTGATGGCTGATGCGTTGTCACGAAAGCCCCAAATTTCAGCAGTGTCAATTCCGTACCATTGTGAGCTAGACGAAATGAAGACACAATATGCTGAAAATCCAGATTTTGCAAGGATCTATGACCAGCTTGTTGATGGGCAACATCATGAGCAAACATCTTGTCAATGTTCCATTTTCAGATTGTGCATGTGCAAGGGAAAAAGAACGTGATGGCTGATGCGTTGTCACGAAAGCCCCAAATTTCAGCAGTGTCAATTCCGTACCATTGTGAGCTAGACGAAATGAAGACACAATATGCTGAAAATCCAGATTTTGCAAGGATCTATGACCAGCTTGTTGATGGGCAACATCATGAGCACTATATGCTTAAGAATGACTTTCTCACGATGCATGGAAAGTTATGCGTTACTAAACAGTTATGGCCAAAGATTTTGATGGAAAGTCATGCTCACCTTATACTGGGCATCGTGGAATTGATGCGACAGTGAAAGGGGTTTGAGACATTCTTCTATTGGCCAGCTTTGCGTCAAGATGTTGATACGTTTGTAAGATCATGCTTAGTTTGCCAAAAAGTCAAATTTGACAGGCAAAAGCAACTGGGATTGTTGCAACCATTGCCGATCCCAGATAGGCCATGGGAAAGCATAGCAACGGACTTTATCTTTGATCTTCCAAGGACGCAAACAAGCAATGATGGGATTTGGACTATCATTTGTAGGTTCAGTAAGCAGGCCCATTTCATTCCTGTGAGGAAGAAGATAAAGCCAGACCACATGGTCAAGATATTCATGAGCAATATCTTTAAATATAACGGGATGCCTCAGTCAATTGTAAGTGACAGGGATCCATGTATGACGAGTCTTTTCTGGAAGGCATTGTTTGAGAACATGGGCACTACGCTAAAGTTCTCTTCTTCGTTTCATCCGCAAACTGATGGACAGTCAGAAGAGGCAAATTCTACTGTCTTGGACCTGCTCAAATGTTATGTGTCAGAGCACAAAGCAACTTGGGAACACCATCTTCCATTGGTGGAATATGCTTACAATGACATTGTGCATATGTCAACAGGTAAGGCACCATTTGAGATAGTGGAAGGAGGGAAGAAAGTCCCGCCCATTTTGCAGACTAAGGACAAGATATTTGAGGCAAGCAAGTATGTGCAAGATATGGATGAAACATACAGGAAGATAAAGATTGCTCTTGAGAAGACTCAGGCTAAGCAAAAGAAAGCTGATGATCGTCACCGTCGTGAACTTGTATTTTCACTTGGTGATTGGTTGCTTTTGCACTTTGAAAAGGCCACGTTAAGGAAAAAGAAAGGCAAGGAACGTTTGTTTCCTTAGCTCAGTATGCGAGATTATGGTCCTTTTCAGATTTTAGAAAAGATCAGCCATGTAGCTTATAGGTTAAAGCTACCAGAAGGCTGGAAAATACATAATGCTTTTCATGTCAGCCTTCTAAGACCCTTTGTTGGTAATGTGCCAGAGAATATGCTTGATGAGAAACAACCCGAAGTGGAAGAATTGGATGAGATCCTTGTTCCTGAAAAGATATTAGCACATAAGGAAAGAAAGGTTAGAAGAAAAGTTGCAAGACGCTATTTGGTGAAATTCAAGAACTATCCATCCTTGGATGCCAAATGGATGGAAGAGTCTGAATTGGTTGATTCACCTCAGCTATTGCAATTGTATCTTGAAGCCTTTCAGATGGAACCCGCAGTCGATGTAGCCTTTTTGAAGCAAGGCAAGAGCATGGTTCATGATGCTCAACAGAGTAGTTAAGCAATTGTATCTACTCTTTCCATACAGAATTTAGCTAGAGTAGCCAGGTTGGTGGGATTGTTTAATCGTCCAACGCTACATTTCTGGAAGCATGTATATCTTGGATTCCCATCATAGAACATGTGTGATATCAAGAGATACCGCATGTATTACTGGCATGCAAGCGAGGTTGCTTGCAGTATTTCAAGGGTGGGGTGTGTCACCAGGAGGTGTATTTTTCATGTTGCCTTCCATAAATAAGTACTAGATAATTTTATTTATTTTTATTTTTACTTGTTTTCCCCGGAACCCTTGAAAAGGTGCAAGTGGACATTGCATAGCTAGTGTGAAACGGCTGCTGCCAAATAGGTTTCTCCCATCAAGAGTCTGGGTCGGTCAGTTTGGGATTCGTCACGCCAGTTAGCACTGAATTCTGATGAGTATGGAAGCCTGTGTGCGCCAAATGAAGTCTGGGCCACTCGGAAAGTCACTTATAACTTTATAAGTCAATGGGATTAACTCAAAGGGGCAAATTGGACGCTTGGAAGGAAGAGATCATTCCTGTATGACACCTCAGCAAGAGGAGGCGCCCAAGAGAGAGGGAGGGATGATTTTTGAGAATAAGTGACCTTCAGTGTGTGTGTGTGAGTAGTGGGTGCAGGTCTACAGCTTTAATGGAAAGCTTGCCTTCTCCTCTGTCTCATGTAGCACGATGATTTGCTCTCGTGCATCTCTCTCTCCCCTTTGACACATATAGTAATGCCCCACTAGTTGGGCTACTCAGATGAACATGTACAGTTTTGGGGGTTTATGCGTGTTTGCCAAGGCAAGAGCCTTCTGAACAGGAACCGGATTAGCTAATTGCTAATCCCCCACAGGTACGCACAGTTCCATCGCAAAAAATTGCGAGTTTTGAGAGTTTTCTCGCGTGAAAACTCGTCCAATTCACAGGGGAACTGTCCCATTGTGTGCGGGAGAGAGAGAGAGAGAGAGAGAGAGAGAGAGAGAGAGAGAGAGAGAGAGAGAGAGAGAGATGAAATGAAATGAAATGCTATATTAAATATCTTCAAAAGGCCAAAATGACCTATGAGACCAAACTAATACAATCCTGCTAGATCTAATACAATGTCTGGGTACAAAATACGAGAGAGAGAGAGAGAGAGAGAGAGAGAGAGAGAGAGAGAGAGAAATGAAATGAAATGAAATGTTATATTAACGTCTTCAAAAGGCCATAGTGACCTATGAGACCAGAAAGTTACAAGGTGGTGGATCTGATACAAAGTTAACAAAATAACCTAACAACAGTACAAAACAAAGATATATACTATGGGATCCTAGATTAGTCGATGTGAGCTAAGCAAAAAACTAAGCAAAAATGGGTGGCTTATCACAAAAAATCTAGCATCGGTCGTTGGCGAATCTCATCAATTTCCTCCATGGTTAGTAGTCTGACCGGGCGTCGTGCATGCTTGGCCAGCATGCTCTGAATCTTTTGACGTAGCCTCCGTCAGTGCTGTGTAGTCGTGAGAGAGAGAGAGAGAGAAATGAAATGAAACGAAATATAATATTAACGTCTTCAAAAGGCCAAAATGACCTATGAGACCAAAAGGTTACATGTGGTGAATCTAATACCAGGTCTGGGTACAAAAAGTACAAAGGACTGAAAAGAAAATAGTGGGTAGGGGTGGGGTGAAAGCTGATACAAAGGGAATACAAAGGCTGAGCTGATACAAAGGGAATACAAAGAGAGAGAGAGAGAGAGAGAGAGAGAGAGAGAGGCTCTGTTATATTGCATGAATAGGTTTCATCTACAAACACCAAGCCCGAGCAAAAAAACAATTAATAAGTTCCATGTAAACAATGGCATCCTGTTAGTGACTGCAATGCTGCTGAAAACAATTAGTTCGTTGCAATGAGCGTCAAATATTCCCATCTTTCAAGCCCACAAGCATCTTCCTCTGTTGTAACCAGCATTTATACTTCTGGCTTGAACCTAAACTGAATGCAATTGCTCCCTGAACTAAAATTCAGCACAGAGTTTTAATTTTGTGCTCGAGCTTTTGCACAAATGGTTCCTAGGATCAAGTGTAGAAACAGCCATTAAAGAAAATTTATACACAGCTCGAACTTACTTTAGCAACATTTAATGAGGATGAGGACGAGTTGCATCCAAAAGCAAATGCAGGCTGCGGACTTCTTGAAGTTGAACTCCTCCAGGCCACGGATGCTCCCAAAAATGTGTATTTGCCGTTAATCTCAATTGGGGTTCTTGAATTCTGGAGCTCCGCCTATAGCTAGTTCAAAGCAATATCAGGAACCAACCTTTTACTACTAAATATTGGTAAAGCTAAGCCAACTCCTTCAGAAAAACTTCACGACACAAAAAACACACAGTTCCTTCTGCTTTCAAGTCTTTCAGCCAATCAATAGGTGACCTTTTCATCTGAAATTACGGTGTGTTTACAAAGAAAAATGTGCACTCAATATTCTTGCAGTGAAAGATCACATGACTCAAAAAAATATTTTCTCATGATGTTTTAAACCTTCTTAAAAAGTGGATCAACCCACAACCTGTAAAAATCATTAATAAATGACTCAATATGAAGTGCAACTAGTTGACTTACCAAGACACTGTTATTCAATACTGCAAGATTACTAACATTTCCTACTCCAATATCACTAAAACCAGCAGCTCGCATTGCTGTAAACTAAGTTGCTTCTATACTTGCAAATTCAGCATCAAAAGAAACTCATCAGTGCCCTCCCATCCCACCTTCATTAAGCCAGAACCTAAGCACACCTGACAAAAACGATTTGTACTGTTTGGGCTGGCTTGGCAAATCAGCCCTTTCCCCTGTATGTTGTTGACCCTTTCCTCTCTCTCTTTGTTCAAGAGTCCACTGTCTTTTTCACTTCAACTGTCTCACAAGCCTTTGATTGTGATAATATCATGATTTGACTTGAAGCCCTACACCCAATGCGCAGTAGCCAATCCACAACCAACGGTGCCCGCACTTGGCCAGAAACCTAACAAGTCAGACATGAAAGCATGTGACACGTTTTAAGGCTTAGGGATTTTGTGTCTAGGTCAACGACACAGTGCACCATTGGCCAGTCACGGATACTCTCCCTCTACAAAGGTTGTCCGTGTTAAACTATGAGATAAGAGCAAGAATCCTCCTACCCATGCAGTGACTTTATCTCTCTAGAATTCCCTTATCTAAACCTAAATCTCTCTTTAGACTGCTTTCTCTCTGTGGACAGCAGATTCTCTCTCTATAAAAGGAGCTGATTTTCTCTCTCTAATATTTGAAAACTTCAATTTCCCTCTCTGGTTTTCGTGCCCAAAAGCAATTTGCTTTTGACAACCACTTACTTCTTTTTTTCTCCGTAAGCACCTGCATTTTGCTTTTCTTTTCAAAGCGCATGCGAAATCGGTTGGCACTTCAAAGATGTTGTACTTCCTCTCCAAGTTGGATTGGTCCCAACATGGTGTATTTACTATTTCCTCTCCAAGATGGTCATCTGCTGTGACAGCTGAGTGTATGGCTTACCATGTTAACTTGTCAACACAATCTTCCTTGTCATCAGCTATCCGTACAATCATCTGTACAGCTTGAGTTGCCACGTCATCATTCGATGAGCACCTGTTGTTTGCTTTTTGAACCTGTTTTCTTACTTCCCTTCAAAAGGCATTTGTTTTTGTTTGATCCGAGAAAAGCATTTGCTTTTGTGCTTTGTGCTTAAAGAAAGGTACGAAGGGCCAAAAAACTTGCATAAAGCACACAATTAAGGGACACACGTAAACCTATGAAAGAGAGAGCATTGAGAACCGGATTGGTAAAAGACGAATTAGATTTTCCTTCTATTTTGTCTACAAAGAACAACAGCAACAACAAATTCAAAATGGATTTAACAGGAAAAAAAAAGGAGCTAGTTTTGAAAAATTCATCTAAGTTCATAGAAAGTTAAACTTCAAAGTCATTCAAACCAAAAACATGAGACTACTTCCAGATTTTGCATAAGTTACTCTCTTATATTCCAAAAGAAAATTTAGGGCCAATGACTCAGCTTTCACAACAACAAAACCTCAATGTTCGCATTACCTACTAAAAAGCATTGCAAATCCTTGCATTCTCTCATCATCATCATATACAGATACTCCATTTCTTCTCGTGACAAAAATCTTAACAATAGCCTCCGTTTTCGTAATTACAGATGGCATTTAACACTTGATGCTGTGATAAATGAGTAAATATCACAAAACAAAAAGTGTCACTCAACTCGCCAATAAATAAGCAGCAAGCACGTCTTAATAGAAACAGTCAAATACCTGTAGCTGCCACTTTGCTACATTTAAAACGTCTATTGTGTGATAAATCCTTGCATGTCCATCAGCAGAAATGACCAGCTGCAGTGCCACATTAAACATAAAAAACTATTTACCGAAGCATTCTGAGAGCATGGTAATAATAAGCCCTTCAAAAGCCATATTAGTAGCAAGAAAAACTTTGATGCATTGAACTTCAAGCTGTACAATGTTCAATCACAAGCGTTAAAACTTAAAACTCCTGGAGCGTGAAATCCTTTCCCTAGATTCAGTCAGCAAATGTCAAAAATGTGTGGCAGGTTGCATAAGTTTTCAATTTAACAGTTTGCAGAGGAGAAGAACCCCACCAGATTCAATGAAATTATGTGGTTGGTACAATCTAAATATCAGTAGGCTTTGATACAAGTCCAACACCACCAAACAAAGTCACATCTGAATTTAATGCCTTTTAGTGCATGCAAAAAACACACACAAAAAAAGATGGAAAGTCACTCTGGCAAAAGTCCAGTTGATGAAGCGGATTGGCAGCACCCACATGTGCATGTGTTCAATTCCCCGATGCATCCTTTCTCTAGATGAACATTTCCAGTTGTTGCAAAATAAGACTTGGCCCAGAGTACCCTGTTGATTCAGATTTTGCTTCTATTTGGGCTAAGTTACCTAACGGAGAGAAAAAATTCTCCTTATTCAAGAAGATTACATCAAAAAGCTATCTGTGTGGCATGCCACTAAGACTTTGAGTATGGAAGAAGCCCAAGCTTCACCTTATGCGGACCATTGGGGATTTCTCCCTAGGACTCAAGCTCTTGAACCATATTTCTTTTGGCCTACTCTCAAAGCTGACATTGAAAAACATGTTCGCGAGTGCCTCCTGTAACCAGCAAGCCACAGAGAGCCAGTAAATCCATAGCAGACACGCGAACAGAACCAATAACAGTTGAGCTTGAAAACAAACTATCAAAAAGTGGCACAGCTCCACTTCCAGATGCACTGGCCCCAAATTCGTGTAACTGACATCTGGCAAGGCGATAAATACACAGCACAAACACAAGCAGAACTGAAAACTGATAACACTCTAGCTTGCAAACAAACTGTTGTCGAGACACCAAGTGGCAAAATTCCACTTCCAGATGCGCTGGCCCCAATGTCAGACTCCCCTTTCGATACTTCTTTTTATATTAATAATCTATAGAGTACAACTGCCGAGGAGCAAACTACTCTGCAACTGGGCCACCAAGCACTGAATCTGCCAAGGTGAGCTGCCAAGGCACTCATTTATAGGCACTAGTTGCTTAAGAGGCTAGAGCAACTGATACAGAAGCTCGGCACCCTCCAAAAGCAGAGCCTGCTAAAACTGACACCCCCAAAAGCTATTAAGTCATCTGTGTTCATAACTTACACCAGAAAACATCAGCCTCCGTTTCGTGGCGAAATCATTGCACGATTCCCGACAAGGTTCTCAGCGCATTCCCGAGATCCATAGCCATGTCATCATTTCGGGCTCTCTCTCTCTCTCTCTCTCTCTCTCTCTCTCTCTCTCTCTCTCTCTCTCTCTCTCTCTCTCGGGTGGATGTTCTTACCAAAACCCAACAGAAGGCGGACGAAGCCGAGAAATGGATCAAGGTGGCCAAGAAAGGAAAAGACAAGGAGATAACGCCCACGTCCACACCCAACAACATCATTAACCAGACACTAGAGGAGGAGCAGAGGAGAAGGGTGCGCGCTTTACATGTGAGAATTGCGGTCTTAAAGACAAAGGCAATGTGGACGAAGAAGTAAAAGAACTCACAGCCTTGATGGGCATTCATGAGCCGATACACACAAGGGCATGGAGAGTGGGCAACATAAAGAAAAATGGAGGCAGTGGAGAAACCTCAAAAGAAAGAGCACTCATCCTCCGTTTTCCCTCCATGGAAGCAAAGAAGTCATTCTTGAAGAAAAGACCAACTCTTAAAGAGACTGGCATCTTTCTCGGGGATGATCTCACCCTCTCGCAGATCGCTCATATGCAGGAAGTAATGCCGGAGATTAGAGCGGCAAGGGGAAAAGGCAAGATCGCTTTTTACTGAGACGGAAAAGTGGTAATACTTGAGCGACGCTCCACATGACGGTGCGAGACTTATGGGACCACACTCAAAGTAGCTGCCTGGAACCGCAATGGATCTATGCGTCTTGATGTGGGTGCTTTTGAGGACAGCTTTACTGAAAGAGACATCATCTTCTACTCTGAGACACACCAGGCCCCTGGGCAATCCATGCCTCACATCAGTGGATACAGGTGGGAGACAGCCTACAGACAGGAGACACGCTCAGAGCACAGAGGGCGGGGCTCGGAAGGAGTGGCAGTGTTATTTAGAGAGGATCTGCAGCCACTGATACATATAGCCCGCAGGGACGAGCAGGCTAGGTACATGTGGGTGAGACTGAAAGCAGAGACAGGCAGATACCTCTATCTAGCTATTTGTTACTTCCCCCCGAGTACATCAGTTTATGCACCACCCAGAGGACAGTCCCCTTTCTCTATTTTGGATGATGACATATGGGAGTTCTCTAGGGACGGTGACATTATCATCCTCGGGGACTTCAATGCTAGGAATGCCCATCACCAGGCAGTGTTTTATTATACTTCAGAGGAGATGCTAAGAGAGATAGATGTGGCAGAACCGAGCCTTTCTAGACTATCACACGATATGGAATATACTGAGTATGGGCGACACCTGATAGACACGGGCGCTGCACATAGATTGGCCATCTTGAACGGCCTACAGAGATTTCCTGCTGCGGGAGGTTTTACATGCTTCCCACACAGACATGGAGCCAGCACGATGGACTATGTCATGGCACAACCGAATCTCATCTCTAGTATCCAGGATCTCACAGTTGGGCCCAGACCGGTCGGGGTGGCAGTGGATCATGCTCTGGTGTCAATGACCATCTCCTTCCAGTTCAGTGTAGCACACAGGCCACGAGTAGCAGCCCCTACTCGCTACACATTCACAAGGGAGACGGACTCTGTATACATGGACGGAATCTACAGACGCCTATGCACTGAGGACCCGGGGCAACCTCTGGAGGAGCTAACTACTATACTGACACAGACATTACATGAGGCAGCAACAGAAGCATACCCACACACCCAGCCTGCGCAGAGCCGCCGATCTGGGAGCATGCCTCAGAACAGCTGGTACGATGAGGAGTGCCGCCAGACTACAGCCAGACTTCAGAGGGAGGTGCTGTTGGGGGACGTCACTCACAGACAGTCACAGATGGACTTCCGACACCTGGTACGGCAGAAGAAGAGGGCTTTTTTGGCTCGACTCAAGCAGGATCTATATCAGCTATTCTTGAGTCAGGACTCGCGTGAGGCGTGGCGGCAGTACGCATCATCTTTGTACACAGTACATGGACAGCCGCCCCTCCCCAACCCCCCTGACCCATGCCCACACACATGTGTCTTTTTCACCACTGAGATGGTGAAGAAATCTATTGACAGGATGAATACTGGGAGAGCATATGATCATGAGGGCCTAGTCGCTGAGCGTTTCATGCATGCCAAAGACTTACTAGCAGAGCTTCTAGCAGTTATGTTTAACCGTGCCATGTGTGAGGGCCTACCGGACACTTGGAGCCTATCTACGATCGTACCTATCTTCAAATCAAGAGACCCCATGGAGCCTGGGAATTATCGCACTATTATGATTGGGCACACACTGGCAAGATTGTATGCATCCATTCTTGAGCAACAGCTGAGTAGATGGGCAGAGAGGGAAGGACTGCGTGCAACTGGGCAGGCAGGGTTCAGGAGAGGCTTCTCTACTCTTTACCACATCTTGACACTCAGGGCCATCATCGAGGAAGGCAGATCTCATGGGAGACGGATCTACTGTAGCTTTGTGGACTTCCGCAAAGCTTTTGACACAGTACCCAGAGCTAGATTGATGCGCAGATTACAGGAAATGGGAGTACCCACAGAGCTCATTTGGGGGATCATGGCATTATACAGATCAGTAGTAGGGCATGTACGAACCCCGGAGGGACTCTCAATACCGGTTCACTCCACTATTGGGGTGAAGCAAGGTTGCCCGCTCTCTCCTACTCTTTTCGGTATGTATGTGAATGAGGTTTCTGACTACATTGACAGGGACGGGGATAAAGATGCACAGTTGGCAGGGACATGGATTCCACTTTTGTTATATGCGGACGATATTGTGTTGATCTCCGAATCCCCAGAGGGAATGCAACGCCAATTGGATGCTTTGCATACGTTTGCCCACAAAAGTGGTTTGTCTGTCAACCTTGGTAAAACCAAGGTTATGGTGTTTAATACCACCCCACAGTGGATCAGGAGATCAGCACCTACATTCACATACGGCCAGGAGACTGTGGAGTACACAGACGCTTACACTTACCTTGGAGTGGTTTTTACTGGACCCACATTCTCACTCAGAAGAGCAGCAGAGACCAGACTGACTAGAGCCCACGCAGCATTGGGTAGATTGGAGAGGATGTGTTCGCAGGTTCAGTTTCAGGAACCCCGGATGAAGCTCTGGCTCTGACACCTTGGTGGCCTCAGCATTGCTCTATGGGGCTGAGATATGGGGACCTTCATTGGATCACCACGGGAGGCCGGGTCGCACAGACGGATGGGGGAACATGGAGAAACCTCTCGTCTCTATGATCTCGCGGCTCATTAGAGCCAAGGCATCAGTACCACGGGCCATTATCCGAGCAGAGCTAGCGGCCCCTCCACTAGTGGTAGAGGCGCTCACCAGATCAGTCTCCTTCATAAACCGCACATGGGAACTTCCCAGAGACAGATATGCTCGCATAGCACTTGAGTCCTCTCGACAGTTAGCCATACAAGGAGACACAACATGCTCGTATGGGGAGATGACATCATGGTTTCAGGCGCATGGGTTCAGCATAGACAGGCTGCCACCATTCCAGTACTCATTGGATGCACCATCTCTCATTCTTACACAGTCGGAGATCACCAAGCTCATCCGCCAAGACCTGACCCAGCTAGACACCAGGAGCACATGGATACAACCAGCAGAAGAACTGGGCACGAAGATGGCTTTCTACAGAGACCACCTTCTCCAGCTTACGAAAGATGGTTTTGTGATTAGACCCAGATACATGGATACCCACCTATCTCATGGGATACGGTGTGCTATTGGCCAGTTACGCACATCGTCTCACCAGCTGCGGATTGAAACTGGGAGATATAGCGGAGTACCAGCAGAGGCCAGGACATGCCCCTTGTGTGACATGGAACCTGAGACAGAGCTGCATTATACATGCCGCTGCCCCGTCTACTACGAGATACGAGGCCGCTTCCATTGCTTGTTCAGAGAGGGTTTTGGACCACTCTCAAGAGTAATGGGATACGAAGATCAAAGATGCCTGGGTTTGTTCTTGCTCGAGCTGCGCAGACACAGAGAGAGCCTGATGAATGGCGAGGCTAACCAATCTCAAAGACGGATTACAGACTTCTTCAGAGCAGACACGGGACAGCCGCAAGAGCCACTCCCACAGCAGAGCTCCCCCCCGTCTCACACCAGAGGCACACTGATTGAGCGAGCGATTGAACTGGGGAAATCCAGGCGCCCACGACTGTGCAAGACTACACAGCATCGACGGAGGCTACGTCAAAAGATTCAGAGCACGCTGGCCAAGCATGCACGATGCCCAGTCAGACTACTAACCATGGAGGAAATTGATGAGATTCGCCAACGACCGATGCTAGATCTTTTGTGATTCAGCTATCCCAACTAGCCGCCCATTTTTGCTTAGTTTTCGGCTTAGCTCACATCGACCAATCTAGAATCCCATAATATATATCTTTGTTTTGTATTGTTGTTAGGTTATTTTGTTACTCTGACTTTGTATCAGATCCACCACCTTGTAACTTTCTTGTCTCATAGGTCACTATGGCCTTTTGAAGACGTTAATATAACATTTCATTTCATTTCTCTCTCTCTCTCTCTCTCTCTCTCTCTCTCTCTCTCTCTCTCTCTCTCTCTCTCTCTCTCTCTCTCTCTCTCTCTCTCACACTGATCGACCGAGCGACTGAGCCGGGGAGATCTAGACGCCCACGACTGCGGAGGACTACACAGCATCGGTGGAGGCTGCATCAGAGGATTCGGATCACTTTGGCTCGACATGCACGACGCCCGGTCAGACTACTGACCATGGAGGAGATTGATGAGATCCGCCAGTGACCGATGCTGGATCTCTTGTGATGTAGCTATCCCAGCTAGCTGCTTAGTTCACACCTAGTAGTTTAGGATTCCATAGTATTTTATTGTGACATTTGTCATTTCATTTTTGTCATCTTGTTACTCTGACTCTGACTTTGTATCAGATCCACCACATTGTAACTTTCTGGTCTCATAGGTCACTTTGGCCTTTTGAAGACATTAATATAACATTTCATAACATCTCTCTCTCTCTCTCTCTCTCTCTCTCTCTCTCTCTCTCTCTCTCTCTCTCTCTCTCTCTCTCTCTCTCTCTCTCTCTCTCAGCAGGTCAAGGCAGTGCGCACAGAATCGGGCAGGCTTGGGCAAGGTAGCGTGCAGTTTCACCAAGTCTTCCTGCAAGGTAGCGAGCAGCTTCACGACTCTGACTTCCTACAAGCTTGCAAGGACTTTCTGCAACAGCATCACAAGCAGGAGATTGAGACCATTTACTTTGAAGAGGACACCCTCAACTACGCTATTGTCATAGAAAATTGCAGAAAGTGCAGAAATTTGGAAAAGTTCAGAAATCTGAAAAGTGTTTTTCGGTTCAGTTTTTTCAGATTTTTGGTTGACGGCCAGAAATTAACCAAGGTCAGAAGTACAGACAGACTGCAAAATTTGGGAAATTGCAAAACTTGGGAAATGTCTGTGGATAAATGTGGAATAGACATGTATGCATAGTGTGGAGACACCTGTCTACATAAGGTGGATTTGGTTCTCTCTCTCTCTCTCTCTCTCTCTCTCTCTCTCTCTCTCTCTCTCTCTCTCTCTCTCTCTCTCTCTCTCGGTATGATGAGGAATGCCGGGACACTAGAGCTAGACTTCAGAGGGAGGTGCTTTTGGGGAACATCACACATAGGCAGTCACAGATTGACTTCCGACGCCTAGTGCGGCGGAAGAAGAGGGCATTTTTGGCTCGCCTAGAGCAGGATCTATACCAGCTATTCTTGAGTCAGGATTCACGTGAGGCGTGGAGGCTCTTTCATGAGCACTCCCCCCCCCCCTGCCATCACTTCTACAAAGGCCTGGGGCTAGTATGCATCATCTTTGTACACAGTTCCTGAGCAGCCCCCCCTTCCCGACCCCCCCGATCCATGCCCGCACACGTGTTTTTTTCACCGCTAAGATGGTGAGGAAGGCCATTGACAGGATGAAGACTGGGAGAGCATATGATCATGATGGCTTAGTAGCATAGCATTTCATGCATGCCAGAGACTTACTAGCAGAGCTTCTAGCAGTTATGTTTAACCGTGCCATGTGTGAGGGCTTGCCTGATACCTGGAGCCTATCTACTATTGTACCTATCTTCAAGTCGGGAGACCCTATGGAGCCTGGGAACTATCGCACTATCATGATTGGACACACATTGGCACGGTTGTACGCATCTATTCTTGAGCAGCAGCTGAGTAGATGGGCAGAGAGAGAGGGGATGCACGCAGCCGGGTAGGCAGGTTTCAGGAGGGGTTTTTCTACTCTTGACCATATCTTGACACTCAGAGCCATCATTGAGGAAGGCAGATCGCGTGGGAGACGGATCTATTGAAGCTTTGTGGATTTCCGTAAAGCATTTGACACAGTGCCCAGAGCGAGACTGATGCGCCCAGCATATTAAATTTCCAGCCAGCGTGTCACTTCAAAACAATCTTGAGGGTTTGCTTGTGATGAACAAAGACAGAATCATGCTTTAACGTATGCTTAGTAAGGACATTTATGTGTAAGTTTTGAGGTTCCTGCAAATATGATGTAATTCGATACAAGCCGAAGTAAATTGCCAAGTGTGGCAATACTTGGAGTGTGCACAGCTAGCCAATGCCTCTCAATGGAGGAGTGCACCACTTTACTGATTGAGACATTGCATGGTGCAGCATCAGAGGCATACCCACACACTTAGCCGGATCGGAGTCGACATTCTAGGAGCATGCCCGAGAATAGTTGGTATGATGAGGAGTGCAAAGAGATGAGAGCCCAGCTTCAAAGGGATCTTCTTTTAGGAGTCATCTCTTACAGACAACCTCGGATTGTTTTTCAACGCCTTGTGCGACGGAAGCAACGAGCTTACCTAGCCCAGATGGAGCGAGACTTGTATCAGTTGTTCTTGAGTAGAGACTCGGGAGAGGCATGGCGACTCTTTCATGAGCACTCCCCTCCCCCAGTGATTACTTCTCCCGATGTGTGGGGCCAATATGCGACATCGTTATATATGGTTCTTGGACAAGACCCCTTCCAACAAAACCATGTCCACCTACGAGCACCTTATTACCACAGATGGTAAAGAGAGCCATTGACAGGTTGAAGACCGGGAGGGCATATGATCATGATGGTCTAGTAGCAAAGCACTTTATACATGCTAGGGATATGCTAGCAGAGGTTCTTGCAGTGTTGTTCAATCGAGTCATGTGTGAGGGATTACCTGAGACTTGGAGGTTGTCTACTATGTGCCTATCTTCAAGGCAGGTGATCCTACAGAGCCAAGAAATTACCGCACTATTATGGTTGGACACACATTGGTACGGTTGTATACATCCATTCTTGAGCAGCAGTTGAGTAATTGGGCAGAGGATGAGAATGTATGGGCAAAGGGTCGGGCTGGTTTTAGGAGGCGTTTCTCCACTCTTGATCATATTCTGACACTTTGAGCCATCATTAAGGAGGGCAGGTCACATGGGAGACGGATTTTTTGTAGCTTTGTAAATTTCTACAAAGCATTTGACATGGTACCGAGAGCTCGAGTGATCGGCAGACTGCAGGAGATGGGGATGCCCAGGCCCCATAGTGTTGATTTGGGGGATTATGGCTTTATACAGATCAGTGATGGGACATGTACACACCCCGGAGGGGATATCTGACTTAGTTCACTCCACTATTGGGGTGAAACAGGGTTGCCCATTGCCTCCTACTCAATTTGGTATGTACGTTGATGAGGGGTCTGAATACATTGACAGAGAGGGTGATAGAGGTGCTCAACTGGCAGGGACGTTGATCCCATTGTTGTTATATGCTAATAATATTGTGTTGATCTCTGACTCACCAGAGGGTATGCAACGACATTTGGATGCATTACACAGTTTTGCAGAGGATAGTGGATTGTCTGTAAACCTTGGTTAAACCAAGGTTATGGTGTTTAACACCACACCACAGTGGATCGGGAGATCAGCACCTACTTTCACATATGGTCAAGATACTCTGGAGTATACAGATGCATACACGTACCTTGAGTAGTCTTTCATTGGGCAGAGGTTTTTTTTGGTGAAAGCAGATTGACTAGAGCTTATGCGGCCTTGGGAGGCTTGGAGAGGATGTGTTCGCAAGTTCAGTTCCAAGAACCTCGAACAAAGTTATGGCTCTTTGATACTTTGAGAGAGAGAGAGAGAGAGAGAGAGAGAGAGAGAGAGAGAGAGAGAGAGAGAGAGAGAGAGAGATGAAATGTTATATTAACGTCTTCAAAAGGCCAAAATGACCTATGAGACCAATTTGTTACAAAATAGTGAATCTGATACCATGTCTGGGTACAAAAGAAACTATAACAAAAATACTACTGTTACAAGCTGGAACTATGTGAATGTGAAACAATGACAGAATGGGGGGTGGAGAAATGGTGAGGATCCAGCATTCTGGTTGTTGAGAGAGTATAGCTCGAATCCTCTGATGTAGTCTCCATCTATGCTGTGTAGCTCCTCTCCTCAGTCGTGGTCGTCCGGATCTCCGTAGCTCCAGTGCTCGGTCGATAAGAGTACCAATAGTGGTCGAGTGAGTCTTGGCCGAGCTCTGCGGTGGTGGGTGCTCCTCTGGCTGTCCCATATCTAGTGAAAAGAAATTTGTAATCCGTCTCTAGAACTGTGTCTCTCTAACTCTCCCCAGTAAAGTGTCTCTATGTCTATGTAACTCAAGTAGATATAGTCCAAGACATTTCTGATCGTCATAACTCATGACCCTAGATAAAAGACCGAAACCCTCTCTAAATAGGCAGTAGAAATGGCCCCGTATCTCATAGTACACTGTGCAATGACATATGTAATGTAACTCTGTCTCTGGCTCTATCTAGCATAAGCGGCATAACCTGCTGTCTGCTGGTATCCTTTTAAATCTACCAGTCTCAATCTCGAGCTGATGTGAGGATGTGCGTATCTGATCAATGGCACAACGCAAACCATGGGATATATGTCCATGTAGATGGGTCGAATCACAAACCCATCTCCTGTGAGGTGGAGAAGATGCTCTCTATAGAAAGCCATCTTCGTGCCCAACTCCTGAGGCGGGTCTATCCATGTACTCTTGGTGTCCAGCTGGATCAGGTCTTGACAAATGGGTCTAGTAATCTCCACCCGTGTAAGAGACAGCGAGGGTGCCTGAAGAGAGTACTGAAAAGGGGGCATCCTGTCCATGGTGAAGCCATGCGTCTGAAACCATGATGTCATCTGTGCATACCAGAATGAATTGTCCCCCTGTAGCGCTAACTGTCTGGAAGACTCAAGGGCCAATCTAGCATATCTGTCTCTAGTAGTATCCCATACGTTGTGCACAAAGGAGACTGATCTGGTAAGCACCTCAATCTCCATAGGGTGGGCATCTAGCTCTGCTCGAATGATAGCGTGAGGTACGGAGGTCTTGGCTCTAATTTGTCGAGAGATCATAGATACCAAGGGCCTCTCCATACATCTCCAACCCTCCTGGCCTACAGAAGGTCCCCATCCCTAAACCCCACTCTCTCTCTCTCTCTCTCTCTCTCTCTCTCTCTCTCTCTCCCTCCCCCCCCCCCCCCCCCCCCCGTTTTGTCCCATGTATATTAGTTTGTAGACAAATGTATGTGTATATGCGTGTGTATGCATACATATTTACATGTATGCAACCATGCATAAGTAGACATGTACATCTATTTGTAATTAGTACTTAACGTATGTTTCATATTGATATTGATTACCCATATTATAAAACTTTTTTTTTTGTTTTTTTAATACCATATTTATCGTACCTATCCACCTTGTCTAAGAGAGCTTTGCTCTCAAGGTTCAGTAAGAGAGAGAGGATCCTCCCTCATTCATCAAGGTCAAGATTCAAGACGGAGTGTGGATATGAAGCCCCCACCGGCCGGTTAATGTGCTTGTATCCTTTCTTATCCGTAAATAAAGATACTCTTAAGCAGGGAAGAAGGGCGAAACAACCCATCTTGTGGTTTTCGGTATGGTGTTGACTCTATATTCTCCTCTCTTTTCTCTTCTCCCCGTCTTGCTTCTAAGAAGGGTTTTCTATATTCTTTAAGTATCAAACTTCAACTCTACTTCCATTTTGTGACAACATGTGCTGTAAAGAACTTTGGAGTAGTAGGATTGTCAATATTGCCAATCACAAAGGGCATGGAATTAGACAATGTAGAGAAATATTGGATAATAGGAGTGGATGTAGATGATGGACAGGAGACAGAGAAACCATCGAAGGGGTGGGGTGGTGGTGGGACGAGGGGGTAGAGGAGCTAGAAGAGGCTAACCAATCACAATATCTGGGAATGCACCAGCACATGAAGAAGCTCCAAATCGAGTCAAAATCAAATATAGCCTTATCTAGCCGAGCATCCCAAGAGACAAAACCGAGATCCTATGGAACAAAAGACATAACCACAAAAGATCTCTTTGGATTTGGCATCCAAAATCCTCTTCTTGAAAGGCACATGAATATGAGAAATACATCCAAAAAACATGAAGGTGGGAGAGGTTTACAGCTTGTAAAAACCTCCTCTTGGGGTGACGGCATCCACTACTTTTGTGACAGAGCGTTTGAGAAGATAACTAATGTAGCCACGGCTTCACCCCAAAAAGAGGAAGGGAGGCAGACACGATGCAAGAGAGTGCATGCCGTCTCCTTCACTCTCATGTTCTTTCTCTCCACAACATCATTCTCTTGAGGGGTCTAAGGGAGAGAGCTTTGCCTATAAATGCCCCCATAAGATATAAATGAATCCAAGGGTATGAATTCACCTCCATTATCATTTCTCAAGATAGAGGCTTTAGAGTTAGATTGGTTTTCAACTTGACTTATTTGCCTCTAGATATATAAGAGTTCATCAGGGGCCTTTGGCCTCCTATAAATGATCGGCAACATCGGTTGTGTTCACCCAAATGTCTGTCCGAGCATTGGACACCCATGTGGTCGCGCCTTTTTCCATGCCAATGAATAAACACGTCAATTTTAAAGTGATTTGTCGATACTCGTCTTTCATTACAATCATCAACCACGAACCATATTGAAGAGGATGATAGAGCTAAATCATCAGATAAAAAACTCACCTCCCATAAAGCTTCATCTTTATAGAATTGAAAAGCAATCACACTCACCAAGAGAAGACCAGTCTTTGTATTGCTGAATTGCATGTCCAGGACAGATAATTGTGCAGTGTTTAAGGAGGCAATCCGTCTCCAAGTCCCCTCTGTCTCTCCTAGACGCATAGACAAGCAACATGTTGCTCATTCTAAAAGAGAAAGCAAAAAGCTAAGAAAAATGGAGTGTCCTCACCATCGAGAATGACTTCCTCCCAAAGAGAGATGACACCGTCCACAGAGCAAGATGCAACAACATCTCCGTACTCTGACGGTGCCCATGTCACTTTCGGACAAAACCCACCAACACCAGCCTGTGAAAAACCACTGTAAGTATTAGCTGCATGCACTGGAGCACACACACAACCAGACCTTAATAATGCTTAGCCTCTATGTGGTGCACTTACAAACATGGCCGTATGAGGCCTTGCATAAGTGTGCACGCGTGAAGTGTGTGTGTGTGTGTGTGTGTGTGTGTGTGTGTGTGTGTGTGTGTGTGTGTGTGTGTCTCCTGTGTTCCTTTCCTTGTACATCTTTTTGGTGGGTTTTCCTCTCTTTGAGGTTTCCCACAGTTAGTTAAATCAAATTGATTTACAACAAAAAAGTGTGTGTGTGTGTGTGTGTGTGTGTGTGTGTGTGTGTGTGTGTGTGTGTGAGAGAGAGAGAGAGAGAGAGAGAACCTACATCCCAATGGCCGGTTAGAGTGAGATGACTTGTGCCAGATGCCTCAGTGGAAGCGTCCCAAATCTGCAAAGCACCATCAGAAAGAGCCACCGCCATCCTAAGCTTGCTCTGGTTCCAAGATGTATGCACTACCATGCCGTCCAGTTGCGTCATTTCCATCTGCATTCTTCACTCGGATTAACAGCACGATTCTACACAGTATTCCACTCGTCTCCTCTGGCAGCAAAAAATTTACACACGCACAGCCTTCTTTAAAATGTAAACCGGTCTGGCTTTGCCAAAGAAATTAGTTGATATAGGCTAGTGTTGATCTTGTTTATTGATGTGTTGTTGCATCTCATCCAAATGCGTGCAAGGCAGAGAACGTTGTTTTTTCTAGCTACAAGAAAACCATGTGAGTAGTTAACCTTTTCATCATGCATTGAAGAATCGGCACAAACTACAAACCATACATAGTCTACGTCATACAAAAGTGACATACATAAGTATGGTGGAGAGTCCAGACTCTGTCTCCCCGGAATTATTAGGAATGGAAGCCTTGCCCTGTCTTGTCCTGTGGAGTGTGTCTTCCCGAAATCATAAGAAATAGAATATGTGTCTTGCCCCATAATCTAGTTATGTCGTCCAAGCAAACACATAGACATGGAGATTTGGATGGAGTGAACCTTTAAAACCTATTGACACAAAGTTTTGTCCGCCATTTTGTAGACACTCCCGTTGTCAATTTGCTCTCATTTTTATGGATTGCTCTAACCAATTCATTCTTTAGCTTATAAATGGGAAGACTTTGTCTTTTCTTCTATATTGATAGCATTCGATTGACTTACCAAATGCATCCTTCTTCCACTTTGGCATGTCATACGAGGAGAGTCCTACATCGTGAAGTTCCTGTGAGCAAGATTTCTTTCTTTTGTTTTTGTCATGGGATCTTCCCAAGGATGATTCAAATCCTTTGAAATAGAATCAAGCATGGTCCTTTGTTGTTGCTCTTGTAACTTTCTCCTCTTTTTGTAAAGCAGATTGTGTCATTGCAACTCTCTGAAATGAACCATCTAGATTTCTTAAGATTTTCATAGGTGACACATCAATGGAGTACCTTGTTTGCCCTCTTAAAAAGCGTGGTTCACCCTCATTTAGCTCAATTTGGAGCTCCTCTTCAGCGCCTTTATCTTGATGCAAGAGTCCATGTCTATAAGTAATAATAATTTGGGTGATCCCTCACTTTTTTTGTCATATCGACCATCACCACTGCTTCTGTGTTGTTCCTCTTCCATCAGCTTAGCATCATGCTCAAGCCCCTTTTGCAGACCTTTGGTTCTCCCTCTATCATCAGGGATAGAAAGTAGAGGCAAGACTGAATCAATGCTTGCTTTTGTGTTTCTCCTTGTCTTTAATCTTGCTTTCAGAGGGACGAACAGCATGAATACTTGTGTAAAATTTTAGATAAATTAATCAAGAAGCTTAGCATGCATCTTGATTAAGGCTTTCAGCAAACGTTTCCTACTTCTTGGCAAGGTTGATGATGAGCTCTGCTAATGCTTTTTCATAATAGGGACAAGCTTTCAACCCATCATGTGACAATCGCCCTTCTGCATGCCGAAAAGCATGCATGAGCCATTTTCGTCCTCCTCTATGATGACAATTATTTATAATAAAGGGATTAGATTCCTCACACAAAGAGCTTATTTACATTGGTGGAAGATCTTGTCCTGTCTTTTGATCCACATCCCTCATGGAAAAGGCTAATTTTATTCCAAGCTAACATGGAACAACCTTAATCCATACCTCTCCATCTCTCTTCACAACATCTTTTGCATTTTGCAATCATGCGTGTAGCAATTTGTGTGCACAATCCCTTCCTTCAATCATGAGAGCCCGTAAGCTGCACACATTAGCCATGACCCATGACACGTGAAACCCTACCTCAATAAACATTGCTTTAAAATCTCAAGCTCTTCTGGTTGATGCCCATTTGAAGAGCTAGGCTATCTATTATCTCTATCCCTCTTGCTCTGGTCTCTATGTTCTTCATCATTATCATCACTATCAACATATCTAATGTATCTATCCTTGCAATCATCATGCTCTCTATAAGTTATTCGATAACCTTCCTTGTGGCTACAATCCCTTCTATATTCATTCTCTCTGTCACGGTCTCTTTGTACTCTTTCATACTTTCTCTCATGTCAATCATGTCTATCTTGATCTCCATCATCGTGTCAATCATGTCTCCTGCAATCTTTGCATCAAAGCCTTAATAAAGAGCATGTAGGCCTTCATCGATCCTGCATGAGATGATGCACATGGACATGGAGCTACTATACATGCACATTGCTGCTTGGTTTTCAAGATCAAGCCCAGATAGATAGGTGGTGGCATAGGCATACATGCTGGAATAGAGAGTCAACCCAACACAAAAAAAGCAGGTCTTGTCCAGCATGGTCCAATTCGTACCCTCCACCTAAACACCACTATCCGTCGTAATCTTGTGGTAAATACTGGTCATTCGCGACATTTATTGGATTAACAACAAGACGAGTCCTTCCCTAGGTTTTTTGTCCCTCTAACAATAGAGGGAGGATCAAGGAGCTAGTGTGCAAAGGGCGTCGTAAGTATTTAACCAAGTCCAGTCTCGTTTGTGTCAAGTTTGGGTCCTCTAGATCATGATATGCTCCAATCTATTCACAATGCTGGCTACAGAGAGCCTTGCATGGATGTCAAGGTCTAGCAGGCTCGTTGAGGCTAGCACGGGGGGGGGGGGGAGAGAGAGAGAGAGAGAGAGAGAGATGGGCTTTGCTATTGCTAAAATTACAAATTCAGTGAAAGATTTTCAAGACCACTAAGACATGAGTGTGAGTGGATGAAGCAAGCTGTGCCAAAATGGAGAGATTAAATTAGGGTGGTGAATTTGTTAGAGTAAGATGCAGTTGTGGTAATAACTAGTCTTGCTTGGTGGTCGTTTTGCTATAGAACATATTAGGACATACCCACATTGACATCAAGCATCTATGAGAAAAGAAGTGTGTATCTATTTGATATATAAATATGATGATCGAGATTGAGCATGTACTAGTGAGAAAAACACGTAGGTAAACTAAATTAAGAAAGCATTGACAAACTAAAAAAATACAAAAAGCATCAACAAACTATAAAAATTAAACTGCAATATCGACCTGATAATAGTGTATGGGTGTCGTCTAATTGTCCAAGCCAGAGAAAAAGGTTTCTCCCATGCTAAAGAAAACCAATGTGAATAGTTAAACATTTCGTCTTGCAACGAAGCGTCTCAAAGTGAAAATGTAATTATACAGTGCACGTCATGTAGAAGTGCCATACAAAAGTATGGTGGAGAGTTGGCACTATGGTCTCTACAAAAATTATAAGAAACGAAAGTTGTGGCCTACCCTGTAGCATTTATGTGTTGCGCCAAGCAAACACTAAGGCATGGGAAATTGAATACAGATAATAAACCTTGTAGAGTTAATGAGCTAGAGTCATGCTTGTGCAATCGAAATTGTCCATTGTTGTGAATATATGTCCTCTTTGTCAAATACAAAAGATCTAGGAGATAGATTAAACTTAGGCACGAATAACTTTATGTTCTACGTTATAGACGGTGTAGGGTTTATTGTAGTGATGAGTTCATAACTTCCAACGCAATCATTACAATAGAATGGCTCGATCAACAAGCTACAAATAGTGAGGTGGGGAACGGCTCATTTTGTTGTTTCAAATCTACGCTATACTATTTAAGTGAAAAACTCAAACCATATAAGCAATATTAAGTTTGTATTCCACTATACCACTCAAACCATATAAGCAATATTAAGTTTGTTATTCCACTATACCACTCTGAGTCACAAAGTCAAAATCTATATATAGTATCTCTCTCTTTAGTTCTCTCTCTCTCTCTCTCTCTCTCTCTCTCTCTCTCTCTCTCTCTCTCTCTCTCTCTCTCTCTCTCTCTCTCTCTCTCTCTCTCCCCCCCCCCCCCCTTATATGCAATTTTGATTTGCTTTTGCTCTGTCCCCAAGAATGCAGATGCTTGCTCCTTCAACGTCGTTGTCGTGAACTTTTGGCTTGCTTGTAGCGCCTACATCACAACCTTACCCTGCCATGCAATCACACCTTGCTCGCCCACATCTAGCTCCACATCCAGCATGATGGGCAGCACCAACGGCACCACCAACACCCTCTCCCTCTGCACCACCTCCAACAATTCCATTATCTCATACCTCTCCATTATGGCTATCATCGTACCCACCCGCAAGGTCAATAGCACGATCAACAACGAATATATGTAAAACATGGGCATCACACACAACACTACATCCTCCTTCCTAAATCACATGTTGGGATTATTCCCATCCACCTGTTGCACAATGCTCATCATTAACCCGTGCATCAACATCACCCCTTTCAACAACGCGTTCATCCCCGACAAGTATGGCAATGCCACCACATCATCAAGGTTTATCTCTACCTCTAGACACCCCCTCTCATCTGCCTCCATCTCTTTTGATATGTGCATGCCACATGCTCCCTCTTGATAGATGTGGTACCAGAATTCGAAGTGTCAGTGGATGTGGGCCACTCGATCACCATCACTTGTAGATGCGGTTAATCACCCATACATCCTTCAAGGCTAGCAAAAATGCATGCAAGAGCTTAGATGGCAATCTACTCACCCATCCCACCTTCCTCTTCATTGCCTCCAAATTTGCACTGCAAAACTGCTGAAAGTCCTCTTTGATCTTCATTAATTACTCTCCATTGCAGTTCTTTTAAGCTTCCAACACATAGCAGGCTCTCAAAAACATAAACTACCAGTTGATTTTGTAGCTCAAGTCCACCACACCCCATAGGTATGTGTGTCAAAGTGATCAAATATCACTTTGTTGATGCATGCTTGTAGTCCATACTTGAAGGCATGAGGTGATTGAAACCTCACCTTTGACATCAATGAGCTTATCATGCTTGTTGTTATCTCATGTTTGTGAGGTGTGTGGGATGGAATTTCGCTAAACATCACCGTTTGTGAGGTGTGTGGGATGGACTTTCTCTAAACATCACTGTTTGCTTTGCCTTGATCAAGTAGCTTGTGAATCTCCGTACGGATGCCTCCAACTTTTGAATAAACAAAGCAAAATGTATCTTGCAAAGCACATTAGACATTCTCACAAAGCTCTCAGCCACATTATATGGTGAAATTCAAGTAGCGCCAACAGAGGCGACACAGTTTGGGGCATGTGCATTGAACTCTTCATGCTGGCTGATATTGCTGAATAAGAAAGGCGGTCATCAATATCACAATTTCCATGACCACCTATCATGGAAGAGTGTTGGTTATCATGATATTTATGAAAGATTGTGATGGGCACACCTAATGATCCAGGGATCCACTGCAGTAGTATTATGCCATCGATACACCCGCGTGTCGCCGTCTTTAATGCCAGCCTCTTTTGGATGCAACAGTCCCAGTCCAGTCTTGAGAGTTGCTTCTGCTTTTATCATAGCTTGATTTTAAGCATGTTCTTCTTCACCTTGGCTAGACAACTATTGTGAGGATAGGGACGATATTTGGACGACATGAGCATGTGGGCCTTGAAGCAGCTTGTTGTGTGCGCTTGTGTTTCCAGCTAAGTTTGCGAAGGAGATTTTCATGCGCTTGAAACGCAATGTAGTCGATTTAATAAAATTAAATTTGATTATTACTTTTTGATTGTGCGATTCAAATTGAAGGCAATGGCCTAGATCATGCCAAACGGCCAATTCTAAGCTCAAGAAACCGAAAAACCTCCTTCCGCTCACCAAGTAAAGAGGAGCAATTATAGTAGCGTGGTGAATTTGCAGTGTACGATGCAGTTGTGGTCAACGATAGCCATCCTGCAACGTGACACATCCTCTAATCTCTTTTAAGGAAATACTCTTATGCCAACCAAGTAAAAAGTAATAATAATTATTATTGTGTGATAGGATTTTGCACCCATCTGCGCTTCTCATGGTAGGCCAAAATTGTCATGAGTCCATCATTAGAAGGGCTTGTTTGAAAATTTCCTTTCTATAGAGAAGGGGAATAAAATAGGGTATTTGCCAATAGCGGTAAGATGTCCATTTAAGTTAAAAGAATGCAGACATGTTATAGAATTGAAAACAAAAAAGCAGTATGTCAAATAGGAGTCTCTTCTAATCTTTAATACTTCCAAAATGCTATTGGGAATGTTTTGACCTACACTAAGGTTTGTAAAAATAGAATTTTGTACCTACATTATTCACCAAACACGTGCCTTCTTATATTCTTTGACAAACATATGGCCAAGTTTTTTTTAAAAAAATCAGTTATAATATTTGTGCACTTTTTCCTCATAAGGGAAAAATGAAAATAAGCCCTTCCATATGGAACACTACAACTTTTGAGGCCTTGTGAAAGAATAGGGTGCCCTTCAGATTCTACCACTTCGAGTTTAATTACTCTCTTTGTGCCCTCCAAAACAATGGTAAGCATCATGAAACCTACAATAGATGACATCTTGGAACAAAAACTCCTTAATGATTTGTTGTGGGATGGCAAGTGTAGTCCTCTTGACAATACATGTTGACCAAAATACATACATACTAAACTAAATAGCGTCCAACTTATGTGTCATGACCATAAATAACATGGGTATAAAAATGTGAAATTCAAGATTTATTATTTTCCTTTTGTACCTTTTTCTTCTTAAATAGTACATGTAGGGCACCCTACATATTCTCTTTCTCAAGCATAGGTTATTGCATTTGGTGTGAGGTCCTTATCTTCTTATTTGTTGAACCCAAAGCTTTGTAGTCTTTCCCTTATTGGTTATCTTACAATCAATGCTTTCCTAGATACACATATCAGCCAAATCCCCATGGAGCACATCAATCTCTCCATTGCCCATGTCACCTTCTTGCATTATGTGTGGATATGCACTCACATGCAAGCATAGTTGATTGTATGTCAAGAGAAGTCTTGAATTTGCATGGACAAAACAATGGAGAGCTTCTTGCCTAAACAATAATGTATACCTATCTAACAAAGCACTACCAAGTGCAACATTGTTTTCAATAAATTTTTAGTATTATTGGCAGCATGATTTTTTTTGTGCTAGCCACCCAAGCTAGACATATCAACAAGAAAAATCCAATACACTACATGCCACATAGGAAGGTTTTCAAGAACTTGCACTTTCACATGAAATATATACCAATCAAGGAAAGGCTAAGCACAATGTATGTCTTCAACAACCCCCATTACTTTTGATCTCATCACGAAGATGTTTGTTTAGGTCGATTTTTTACATGATGGTAAGTGCTTTCAAAATGCAACAATAGAATATCACATTTGGAGTGAAGCCTTGGCTTTAAAGCTTTTGTTGTCCAAGCATGATGCCCTTTTTTCAACAATTTTTGACTACCATTCTCACTATTACTTGTTCATCCACATCACAATCCTACATGATGTCACAAGAGTGCAGAATGCAAGCATATGTGATCCTCTCCATGTGATCCCACATGGAGAGGATCCCTTGATTTGCATTTGCTAGAAGTAACCAAGGTAGTTCCTGTACATGTTGTGTATATCGTGCAAGCAATGTACACTAAACATATAATTGTTTGTTCTATAAACGCATTAAAAATATGCCCTACAATCAATAAAACTCAAGAGATACCACTTTATACTAGAAGCATATAAAAAACTTAATAGTACACTGCACTTGACATTCGAGTTCAAAAGTTTCACCCAACATGAGTATGATGTTTTTCAAGAGTCCCCTGATTTTGGCTCCCATATGAAATTTTCTATCCATGTTAACATCTTGCATGATGCCACATACCTTCAAAACATATGCATAGGGGAGCACATTTGGAGAAAAGCCATGGGTTCACATTGTTGAAACTAGCCCAAAGTTTTTTGGGCTTGCCTATTTTGGACATCCTTTCATAAGCATGGCTCAAGAGACTGCACATCAAAAAGAGAAAGCTTGTCAAAGAACTTGTTGTTCTTTCAAAAGTGCATCACACTTGCTATGCATGTCAATCAAAGGATTACCAATCATGGCATTGTATGTCAACAATGCCATGACTGTTGATCCCAAACTTGGCATGCATATCAGCAAAGGCTCTGCCAAGCATGATGATAGAGGGGGAACAATATGGAGGTCAATTGAAGCCACATGCAAGGAGGAAAACATGTGCTACATCTTCATTGAAGCTCTTGCTAGCTCGAAAATGTGTGCGCTATTAGGGAAAAACTAACTAAAACCAAGTAAAACATAGTTTTTCGTAATGACTTCTTTGTATGGAAGTGAAGTGGCACCATTCTCACCTAGTTTTATAACTCCATAAGGAATGTTCCATTCCTTGATATACTTTCTTTCTCCTCTAGCATTATAGGGTCATGATGTGCTCCATGTCCATTGTTGGAGGGTCATGTTTGCTTCTCCTTCAGTATTGGACATTTACTTTTCCTTTGGATATGCAGTGCATGGGGAAGAATTCACTTTCTTTGTGGATGACAACTCTCTCATTCTCTTAGCACCACATGGGTGCAACACAAGAAGGGCATAAGACCATCTACTCATTTAGGGTCTCAAATTAATCAAGAATATTTTGGATAAAAAATGATATTTTACAGTAGACCTAGTTTTAGCATGTCCATTTTGGCAATGGATATACTTTATAGCTCAGTAATGTTGAGCTCAATCCATGGCTGCTTACAAAACTGAACACAGATATTTGGATCACAAGATAAGACTAAAGAATTCGGAGTTTGTATACTCACAAATGGTTTCTAGTGCAGATAAGGGTATTTTGACCTTCTCTAAGGAAACATCATTGGTTCTAAACTCATTGCGGGTGTGAATTATGAAGCACCCTTGTTGTAAGCATTCTGCGTGGATCATAGACATCCATGTGTATTTCTCGTCTCACAGAGGTTAAGTATACCTTAATAGTCCATGTTCAAACTTTTTATTCCACACTTGGCAACATAATAATGCACCATTCAATAGCAACAAAGAAATTATCCACATTCCAAAATTCACTAGATGTTTTGCTATATTCTTCATCACTTGATACACTAATTGCGTCGTCACAACCCACTAAAAGAATTATCTATGCGTCATAGACATCCTATGTGCACTGCTCATTCCTTTGAGACTAGAAACTATCCATAACAACATGTGTTTGAACCTACTTTAGCACATACTTGGCAACACAATAAGCGTCCTTATGTTGCTTCATTGGTAGTAGTAGACTTTGGGTGTAGAAACTCGGGAAGGAGCAACATGTCTTGCATGCAACCATAGCTCTAAAACCAAAATTGAAAATGGCCAACACATACAACTAGACCTTCTATACATAGGCCCTCAATGCCTATCGTCTTGTATCTAAGCTTTTGAGCCTTGCTCCGTAGGGACCTTGTCCTAAAATGACTTTGCTCGTAGGGTAGACTACAAATGTGGGAGTTTAGTTCCAAACAACATTATTATTTTCCCAAAAGTAGCACCTTCCTCAGGTTTTTCCTTTTACTTGTCTAATGTTTTCTTGGAAATAGAGTAGTGTGTTTGCAATTAATGAAGATCCAAGAGCCGTTTGAATTCATACAATAAACTAGGAGGTTCAATGAACTATGCTAAGATGCCTTGATAAAAAACATTCTCTTCTTGGTGTTAGAACTTTTGTAAGAAACTTACATGAAATATTGAATGGACTCTAAAGTTAGATGGTAGTTATAGTTTATAGACCATTTGTCCTACTCGTGGATTGCTCACTTGAGTATTTTCAATGGATCACAATATCGTGGAGATAAATTAAGTGTTAGGCTGGTCTTCAAACTGCCTGACTATTCTAACACCCATAAAAACACTTCTTAAATTGCCTCGAAAGTGACTTGACAATGCTTTGTGTCAACATACTTCTTATAGAAATCTTGTGATTGCCAACAATTTTGGAGGCAACTTGCAACATACCCATAAGATATTTGATAAATTACTTTCATTGAAGCTTTTACATGGACCTAAGTTGAAAGGACTAAATTTTGTAGTCACATGCTTTGGACTATTGTAAGCAAATTCCAAGATGGGGAGATAATCTCTCCAATATATTTGCTTCTTTCTCACATATACTCTTAGTTGATTCTTTCAATCTCAACTATCCATCATTAAATGGTCAGCGATACTTAGATTTAGTTGTGTGCCCAATCTGTTAAAAACCCGGGGCAGACACTTTTAAAAAGGTATATCATATCATGTGAGTTAAACAAAGAGGATTATTAATAATCCAAAATGTATACTTTTATGTATACAATAGAGGGGGTGGGGTTTTTAAAATTGATTCCTAGTGTAAATACAACATGTATTGTGAGGTATTGTTAATAATCGCTTGAACACATGTGATATATGGATATTTTGATGAGTGACAACCCTCCAAAAGTGATTGTTAAAATTTGGATTGTGACCATCTATCTGTATTATTAGCAAATCATAAAGCCCATAGATATGTTTCATGGATAGACATGCTAGTTTGAGTGCGTTAATTGTAGTACTTGTAGGTATGAACTTACACTTCTTGGTCAACTAGCTTACAATCACACATACTAAGTCATGCCCTTGTACACTATTAGAAAGACCTACTATAAAGTCTGCATAAATACTTTCCCATTTTCCCTTAGGGATTTCAAGGGATTATTTTCAGGCGAGCAGTTTCTATCAAGTGTTTTTCTAACCCAAGGTGAGTCTTTCTTTCCAACATAAAATATAGATTTGGTATCACAGCTGCATGTAGCCCCAATCCAATACCCAAATACCCTTACATGTTGCTCAATTAGCTCAATATCCATGGTGGCACACACTTGAGTAACACCCAAATCTAGAATTCCCCATGACAAACAAGTAGCCAAGATCCTCTTCTTACACATCTCTTGATCCCAATACATTGATATCTTGTTCAAAACACAAAGCAATAGCCCCAAATCATTACAAACAAAGCAGAAGAAGAAGTTAAAGCCCCTTTGTAGCCAACACACACTTTCTTGTTCATATTCTTTGTACCCAAAGAGAGAAAAACACCCTTCCTCTATCTAGTAAATGAGAAATAAAAGACCATGGACAAGACAAAGTTGGCAAAGCCTTGTTAAAGATGTTCTCCCTCCTCCCCTTCATGCACATCCACCCAAAATACACCCCAAAACTCCTCCATGCCCACATCCTTTTCTCGTTCTCCAAGTCAAGTTCTTAATTTTCCAAAAAAGATCCTAAAAATAGCAAAGAATTGTCTTAATTTATCATGAATCATTGAGATCCCTCTCATGCATGAACACCTCCCAATTGATCAATCATGACACCATCATTGTTACTCGGCACACGTGGTGTAAGAACACCCTCCAAGGAGGCCCTAAGGTGCCCCCCTCCCATGTGGGAAAGGTCCCTTTAAATAGGTGCATAAAGGAGAGTCCACATACTCTAAGGAATCCGCCCACGACCCCACCAAGGCAAAGAAACTCTAAGCCTCCAAGCTCCTCAAAAGAGTCTCCCTTTCTTATAATGCCAATACACTCTTCCCCTTCTTATATATATACCCTCCTTCCCACCATGCCTTATAGAATTTTTGGGCTACCGTGTGGAAAGTCCACTTACATCCCTTGATTTCCACCCTAGAGTTCTCCCAAAAGTCTCCCTTTTTACACCATGTTTTTTCCCAAAAGAAAATACAAAGGCTTACATATTGGGTAGACACCCACCAAAGACTTCGAAACTAACATCTAGGTGCCACATTCAACATGCATTATGACCAAATCACCATAGCATTACGAAAAAAATTAAAGCACTTCATCTTGCCTCCCCCCCCCCCCAATTTTTCCCAAATTCTCATACAAGAAATTCACATAATGCCTCTTCTGAGCATTGATTTGGATAAACTCGACCTGATGGGACCTGAATCTTAGAGCCCCCAACTTTTCCATCATATCTCCAATTAGAATCCACCATGAACAATGCTAAATATACTTAATTACTCCGTGATTGGCATATTACACCCAAAAAATTTCCATAAAATTGCACATGGTTTCAAGATGCTCATATACAGAGCACTTTGTATGTCGAGCATTGCTGCGGCGGATTGTTAACAACCTTGTGAAAAGTTAGTTGGGTATAATTAGAAAGTATTATTTAGCATTGGTGGGTTTTGGGGGCGATATGTGTGTCCATTCAATGGCATAAAGATAATTGTAGAGCACTCTATGGTGTATTAACGAGCATTCTTACTGCAAGGATGTGCTAGCCTCTGGGCTTTATTCGGCCTAAATTTGGGCCAAAATGGATGGGTTTTGTGCAACCAAGTAATCATGAATCTTTCATACCAAGCACATGGAGCTTGATTCAAACTATAGAATGCCTTCTTAGGCTTGCACACCTTGATTTCCTACACTTTTTGAACAAAACCATGAAGTTGTGTACATACGCTTCCTCATGAAAATCACAAATCAAAAATGCATTTCTTAATGTCTTAACTAATGTACATTCTACCCATTATGAGTTGCCAATGCACAAACGCTATGAATGGTAGTCATTTAACAAGTGCAAGCAAAAATCTCATCAGAATCAATGCCCTTCTATTGAGCATACCCTTTTGCCACAAGTCTAGCCTTAAGGGATCAACACTACCATCAAGCTTATGTTTTAACTTTAAAAACTTGTTTAGTACCAATGGTCTTTTTGTTTGGACGCAAATCACACAAAGACCATGTGCCATTCTTCACAATAGCATTAAGCTCATATTGCATTACAATCAGCCAATTTCCTGAATTTGTGCTTCATCAAATGAAAAAGGCCCTTCATCATCATACATACTAGACTCACCCAAAACATAATAATTTAATACATAAAAGGCATGTTGAAAACGTGAATGAATACAAGTAGATTGTTACATATAAGGCTTGCACCAACCATCTTAGAATACTAGTGGGCCATTCATTTTCAACCCCGTCCTCATCAATTATATCTTGTAAATCTACATAAAAAACTAATGATCTATAATGTCATTTTAAACCTGCATAGGTGGCACATTTGCCTCATTAAAACTTACATTTGTACTCCCACCACTGAATATCATATAGATTTTATGAGCTCATATGTGTCTCCTCGTGCTAAAAAGGGCTAAAGTACATTTTCCATAAGAGCAACATATTGACAATTATATCACATCGATTTTCTGAGCTCATATTTGTCTTCTTGTGCTAACAAGGGCTAAACTACATGTCCCACAAGAGCAACATCTTGACTAATCAAAGATATGCTTTGTTTATGGATGATACAACCTATAACCTTTGCTTTCTAGACTATAACTAGAAAACATACATTTCATAGCTTTATCTTCCAATATCTTGCACTTTTGCTCGGGCAGCAAAGCATAAGCCAACAAAGCAACCATACACACACATAGTGACCTATGGATGACTTCTTGCCACGCCAAGCCTCACAAGGAGTGATGGATTGCAATGCTTTAGTGAGACACCTGCTAAGTATACGTAGCACACATTACAGCCTCAAGCCAAAACACATGCGATAAAGCTTGAATTTTGACCATTCATTGTGCCATCTCCATAAGTGACATTTTTATCCTCTATGCAATGCCATTTTTCTTAGGGGTATTTGTACTCTAAATTGGTGTTTTATCACCAAGACTAGCCAAAAATGTGTTAAACTCTTTAGACATAAACTCACCCCCTTGACTAGAATAGAGGGTGCCCCATTATTAGTCATAAGGAAAAATTGATTGAAGCCCATAAACACTTCGGACTATGCCTTGACTGGATGCACCCATGCATGCATGGAGAAGTCATCAACCAATGGTCATGAAGTACAAACGAATCCCAAAAGGTGAAGGATACATTGGACCACAAACCTCACTATGAACAAGTTGCAATTTGTAAGTAGCCCACACAAAACCAACATTTAGAAACTTAGAAGGTTTCATTTTACCCAAAATAGAGGCTTCACATACATTTTTTTGTTATTGGGTTGCGGGAATGCATACAAACCTAGGCACACAATGGAGAATATATTACTAATTGTGAAAACACAAGATAAGATAGCCCTAGAGTGATGGATGTATAAACAAAGACAACGGGGAAAAAACCTTCTTGTGAGTGAAGAAAGTGCCGTGGCAGTCCTAAGTGTGTTCACACACATCACTACCATGTACATGGCAACAAATTCCCCTTGGGACTGATGCAATGAATGAGAGCTAACACATTGAGTATAGGGAAGTTTCATGCCCTATGGACATGGTCAGTCCACAAAGGGAAGCAAGCCCAAATCTTTGCAAAAGGCTTCAAACTTCTCATGAGGCAATGCCTTTGTGAGTAGATACGCAAGGTTTTCTTGTGTTGGCACATAAGCCGAGTTGATCTCTTAAGGTATGAGTCTCTCCCTGACATAGGATAATGCACCTCAATGTCCTTAGTACGAGCATGAAAGACTAGGTTCCTTGCAACTTCAAATGCGCTCTCACTATCAATGTAGAGATGATACTGCCTTTCTTTTGTCCAAGTCCCAAATCATCCATAAAGCGTTTGAGCTACACACACTCAAACGTAGTTGTGAAAGTTGCCCTCCTGTACTTAGCCTCACAACTAGAGGTGGCCATAGTAGGTTGCTTCTTGCTGACCCATGATACGCATGAGTTTTCACACTACTTGGGCTATGCATAAATCTGCTCACTTGTGAGACAGTAAACTAAGTATTTGGCCTTGTAAGGCATACATAAATGAGTCAACCAACAATTGTTTGGTCTTGGGGAGGTCACTCTACGTAATACTATCGTATCACATGCATTCAAGGCCCTTTTTTAAAACCCCTTACCTGTGAAATTTTTAAAGGAATTTTAGAGATCTTTTTCTCTTTGTAAAATTTGTTTAGAATTATAAAGGAAAATCCCTTTTGTAAATGTCACTCTGTAAGTTTCAAGAGAAATAAATACCCTTTCTTGAACTCACACGATAGGTCATATTTTTGAGAGGTGAACTCCTCGGGTGTCTGGTAGAGGGTAACATTTGTAGGATCTCCAACATCATGTAGACTTAACTGCAAACCTGTGTCCATAGGAGTGGCAATTGGTTTGCAATCATCAAATCCAAATCTTCTTAGCAAAGTTTGCACATACTTTGTCTGACATAATGCAATACCCTCATCACATTGCTCAAACTCAATGCCTAAATAATGATGCAAAATCCTCAAATATGATGTCTCAAATGTGGCATTCATATCATGCTTAAATACAACAATATGTGTCACATTAGGACTAGTCAGGAATAAAACATCCACATACACAATAATAATAAGATTATACATCATCTGCACGTTTTACATACAAAGTTCTCTCAGCTAGATTATTTCAAAAGCCACATGTAGTAAAAGATTATCCATTTTCTCATACCAAGCATGAGAAGATTGATTTAAACCATACAATGCTTTATTACATTTGCACACTTTTGTTTCCTATCCCTTCTTCACAAAACCTAGAGGCTCTATTGCATATGCTTCCTCATACAAGTCACTATTCAAGAAAGGGATGCCTGATTGATGTACATCCCATCCAAAGAAAGTTGCCAATGCATAGATGAAACGAACAATAGTCATATAACAAGTGGGAGAAAAAGTTTCTTCACAATCAATGCCCTTTTGCTGAGCATAACCTTTTGCAGCAAGCCTTGCCTTGTAATGATCAGTATTACCATCCAACGTATGTTTCAACTTATAAAGCCACTTTGTACCAATGGACCTCTTGCGAGGAGGAGATTCAAATGAAGACCAAGTATTGTTATTCACAAGTGCATCATATTCATCTTGCAAAGCAACCATCCAATTCTCCAAATTTTGTGCTTCATCAAGGTTCATCCTCTTCACACATACTTTATACAACTAAAGCGTGACAATTTGATACACAAGAAGCACGATGAGAACCCAAAAGAGTATGATTTGACAAAGTGCTGGGTTCAAGTCCTATTTTGTGTAGCATGTGGGAAGCTACCCAGTCAGAGACAGATGCAGACCACTACTTTTTCTAGAGTTTGCATGGTACAAGGGGTGGTTGGTCTATTTTTAGTCTAGTTATATATATGTAAGAAGTTCAATCAATAAAAGACTATAGTTCTTTTTTTGTTCTGCTCATTAATTACTTCTCTCTCTCTCTCACCCTTATTCATATGTTGCATGCTCAACCCCATCGTTGTGCTTCACTACCACCCATCATAGTATCAAGATCCTAAGAGTGGTATTAGAGCCCAAGCTACAGGTAGTGATGGCTAGCATATCAAAACACTGTGTTTTCCCCTTGGCCTTTTAGACGGCAAAGTGCTCTTTGCACTAGCATTCTAAAACGCTGCAGTTTTTGCACGAACTCACTGACAGTGGGCAATAGTTAAGCAGTAAGGCTTGTCTATAGTAGAGCCAGGGTATAAGAGGGAGCTCAAGTAAATAATGATTGTTTTGATCACCTATACATGCAAAAAATAATTGTAAAACGATTCCAACACATTCTCTCCATTATTCAGGCCCCTTTTTCAATCGAAGGGTGATGTTTTAGCTTTGAATTGCACACAATCTGGGATAATGCAATCGTGCTGAGAAAATATCTTGAAAGGTGGTCGTCGCTAGTGAATGGAAATGAGCTTTAGTTTTGCAGGTTCTAAGCTTGGAAAGTCAAGAGCAGTTTGAGAAGAAGAATCAAAATCAAAGAATGAACAATAATTGCAACCAAGGACAAGCAATGAAGATTTTGTCAGACTCTTATGCAAAGAAGGATTTATTGCTTCAAATTTCAGTAGAGTGTGTGAAGCAAGAGTTGGTGGTGGTGATGAGGTCGATAGAACAAGGTGGGAGTAGGACCGAAGGGTAGAAGAGGTGGATACATCAACAATGATTATCATTATGAGCCACATCAACTATGACACGCTAAAGCGATAGCCTCTGAGTATGTAGTATGCAGATTTACTTTCATATGTGAATTATATTTCTTTGTAAACAACGGCTCCCACTACACCACTAGAAATTAAGTCTTTGTATTGCCACATTCAGAGTCTTAGGTAGAGCTACTTTGGCAGCTATAGTGATAAGCCCACAATGCTACTTCTTTCCATTTTTGTGTCTATTTTTAGTTAAGTTGTATATGTGTAAGAAATTCCATCAATAAAAGAGCGTTCTTCTTCTTTTTGTTCTGCTCGTTGACTACTCTCTCTCTCTCTCTCTCTCTCTCTCTCTCTCTCTCTCTCTCTCTCTCTCTCTCTTATTCTTCTATAGTATGCTCAACGCATACTTTGTGTGACATTAAAATGGATGCACCTTTGTGTTAGGATCTCAAGACTATGGGGTGGTAGCGCACCATTCATTTGGTCATATCTCTTCTAAGTTTCTCATTTTTAACCGTGTCCTCATCAAGTGCATCATTTACATCTACATCAGAAATAGGTTGATATGTGGCGTCACTATATTTGTCTTACTTAATCTTACATTTTTATCCTCACCATTGAAAAGAGGCAACAAGGTATCAAAAATGTTGTGTGAGCTTACAGCTTTCTCTTTAGTACATGACAACAAGGGTTGAATTGCATCTTTCACAAAAACAACATCTTGAGAAGTCAAGATACATTTTGACTACATATGATATAACCTATAACCCTTGCTTTCATCACTGTAACCAACAAAAATGCATTTGATAGCCTTATCATCCAAGTTCATCTGTTGTTGTTATAGCACTATAGCATAAGCCAAAGAACCATAAACATCCAAGTGACCAATAGATTGATTCTTATCATGACATGCCTCATATGGATTCATAGAGTGCAAATCTTTGGTGGGACACCTACTATGTACGTAGGCAATACACATGATAGCTTCTAGCCAAAAAGCATGTGTCAAAGTTTTTCTTTGTACCATACATCGTGCCATCTCCATAAATGACGTGTTTTTCCTTTCAGCAACACCATTTGGTTGAGGTGTATAAGGCACTATATATTGGTGTTTATCCCACGACTAGCCAGAAATGCATCAAATTATTTTGACATGAACTCCCCAACTTAATCGAAACAGAGGGCACCCACAGTACAACCGAATATATTTTCAATCAATAGAAAAAATTGTTTGAAGCACATAAACACTTTAAACTTAGCCTTAAGAAGATGTACCCAAGCATGCTATGAGTAAAGCATCAATGAAAGTCACAAAGTACTAATTCTTCTTGATAGGAGGAGTGTGCATTAGGCCACAAGTATCCCTATGAATAAGCTGCAAGTTATGAGCAGCTCACATTGAACCATCTGTTGGAATTAGGGTTGCAGAGAAACGCACATAGCTTGGAGAAGACAAAGGGAGCTCAAGGCACACATTAGAGAGTGTATCACTTAGTGTGCCCCGACGGTCCTAGTGTGCTCACACACATCGCTACCACATGTATATGGTAACACATGTATATGTGTGCTCACACACATCGCTACCACATGTATATGGTAACAAATCCCCGCTGGAGTGATGCGGTGAACGAGAGCTGGCACATGAGTAACTTAGAACATTTTCTTTTGACATTATTTGGGATTTTTTTTTTCTTCTTATTGACATTCTCATTCTTCGTCATTCTAAGGGAAGTGCCATGCCCTGAGGACATGATCATTCCACAAAGGGGAGTAAGGCCAAAGCTTTGCAGAAAGCTCTGAGCTTCTCACAAGACACTGCCTTTGTGAAAAGATCTGCAAGGTTGTCATGTGTTGGCACATAAGCCAAGTTGATATCTCGTGCTGAGAGCCTCTCCCTGACATAGTGGTAATGCACCTCAACGTGCTTTGTGCGAGCATGAAAAATTGGGTTCCTCGCAACTGCCAATGCACTCTCACTGTCAGTGTAGATAGTGTTGGCAATGTCCTGTCCAACACCCAAATCAGCCATAAGGCGCAAGAGCCATACACACTCAACCGTAGCTGTGAAGACTGCCCTATACTCAGCCTCACAACTCGAAGAGGCCATAGTAGGTTGCTTTTTGCTCAACCATGATATACGTGAACTGCCAAGCATGAAACAAAAACCACCTGTGGACACTCGTGTGTCAAAACAACCAGCCCAATCTGAGTCCGAAAAATCATGTAAGTCTCGCAGCAATGATCCCCCCTTGGGATAAAACAAGCCAAGATGTAAAGTGCCACTAAGCTAGCAAAAAACCCTCCTGACAGCCTGCCAATGCTTAGACCCTGGGCTATGCATAAATATGTTGACCTGCGAGACTGCAAACTGAATATCCGGCCTCGTGTTGCATACATAAATGAGGCATTAAATAGCAGTTTGGTAAAGAGTGACATCAGCAGGATCACCAACATCATGTAGACTCAATTTAAACCTGTTTCCATAGGAGTGGCAATAGGTTTGCAATCCTCAAGTCCAAACTTACATAGCAATGTCTCTATGTAACTTTTTTGACACAAGGCAACACCACCATCACACTGCTTAAATTGTATACCCAAGTAATGATGCAACAATCCCAAATCTTTCATCTTGAAAGTAGCATTCAAACCAGCCTTGAATTCACCAATATGTCTCTCATTTGGTCCAGTGATCAGCAAATCATCTACATAAAGAACCACAATGAGAAGTACATCACCCTCACGCTTTACATACAGTGTGCTTTCTGTTGGACTGGTATGAAAGCCTTGTTTGACCAAATGAGTATCAGCTTTCTCATACCAAGCATGAGGAGATTGCTTCAACCCATACAAAGCCTTCTTACATATGCACACTTTATCCTCTTGTCCTTTCTTGACCAAAACGCGAGGTTGCGTTACATAAACTTCCTCAAATATGTCACCATTGAAGAAAGCAGTAACAATGTATGATTGATGTACATCCCAACCAAAATGATTTGCAATGCACATAGAAAACGCAGAGTAGTCATACGACAAGTGGGAGCAAAAGTCTATTCATAATCTATGCCTTTTTGCTGTGCATAACCCTTTGCAATGATTTGAGCCTTATGGCGATTGATCTCACCATCCAGCTTGCGTTTCAACTTGTAAACCCAATTCGTACCGATGGCCTTTTTGCCAGGAGGCAAATCACATAAAGTCCATATGTCATTTTCTATAAGTGCATCATATTCTGAGTCCATGGTAGCCATTCAATTTCTTGAATTCTGTGCTTCATCAAAAGATAGAGGCTCCTCAACATCATGTAAGCTAGACACATCCAAAGCATAACAATCTAGTGCATAAGATGCATGGCAAGAGCCTAAACGAGTATGACTACACAAAGGTTCATCCAATTTACTATCACGCAATGTATGCACCAGCCATTTTGGCATACCTCTAGCCTGCTCATTTTTAGCCCTTTCCTCATCAAGTACATCATGTACATTTGACTCATTGGAATTTACATTCGCAACAAAGTGTCATAAATGTCATGTGAGCTTACATAACTGTCTCTAGTACATGACAACAAGGGCTGAATAGAATCTTCCACAAACACTACATCTTCTAAAACCAGAATACACTTTGTTTGCGGATGATACAACCTGTAACCTTTTCTTTCAGCACTATAACCAACAAAAATACATTTGACTGTCTTATCATCCAATTTTCTGTGATGTGTTTGTGGCACCAAAGCATATGCCAAACAGCCAAAAACACGCATATGCTCAATAGAAGGCTTTCTATCATGCCATGCTTCATATGGAGTAATAGACTACAAAGCTTTCGTAGGACACCTATTTAGCACATAAGTGACACACATGGTACATAAGCTTGACTTTTGACCATATTTAGTGCCATTTCCATAAGTGACCTGTTTCTTCTCTCAGCAACACCATTTTGCTGAGGTGTATAAGGCACTGTATATTGGTGATTTATCCTACGACTAGCCAGAAATGCATTAAATTCATGAGACATATACTCCCCCCCTCGATCGGAACGGAGGGTGTCCATAGTACATTTTGAGAAGCACATAAAAACTTCGGAATTCACTTTAAGCAGAAATACCCATGCATGCTTGGAGTAATCATCAATGAAAGTCATGAAGTAAAGATAATTGCCCAAGGACGGAGTTTGCATGGGCCCACAAACATCACTATTCATAAGCTGCAACCTGCATGTGGCCCGATTTGAACCATCCTTTGGAAACTTTGAATGCTACATCTTACCCAAAATACACCCTTCACAAACATGTTTGACAGGTGCTTCAAGAGGCGGCAAAGAAGCAACATATCATATTTCTGCAAATGCAGCAAACTGGGAAAATTCAAATGACCAAAATGTGCATGCCAAAGTTTTCTATCTGAAATGGCTCTTGAATCTGCAACTGCATTTGCAAAATTTTGTCCACACTTGTCATACAAAGTGAGCTTATACAATCCACGACACAAAAGCCTAGATGCAACAATTTCATCACCAAAACTGAGATCATGAACTGTACATCTGTCATCCACAAATTTGACTACATGTCCAAGTCTAGCAAGTGCAGACACAGACAAAAGATTCTTCTTGATCCCAGGTACATAAATTGCATCAACAAGTGTGAAAGACTGCCATTTGCAGCAATAAGCACAATCTTTTCAACTCCTTGAACTGGATAAGAGGCATTGTTGGCACAAGTGACTGAATTTCCATGAGGGACAGACTCGAGAGAGGTGCACAATTCACGATGTGAGGTAATGTGCTTTGTAGCACCACTGTCGAAATACCACACATGTGAATTTGCGGCAACTGACATGCATGCATCATGGACATTAGGATTGTAACTGCACTCTGCACTAAAAGCCCATTCTGCATCAACATCAACATCAGTCTTCTTTCACAAAAGACTCAACAATGGCTGCATTTGTAGTGGAACCAGCATTTGCAGTGGAACCACCCTCTTTCTTCTTAGCCTCTTTGGCCTTCAACTTAGGACACTGCTTGATCAAGTGATCATTAGCTTCAAAATAATGGCAACGCATCTTCTTTTTCTCCTTATCACCAAAATTGTGAGACGACGTGCTGCCAGTAGAAGCATTCGGAACAGAAGTTTTGCCACTCGCAGCAGAACCATAAGAAGTGGCTGCATTGTTGTTACCACCCTTTCTTTGAGATGCAATAAAAGCCTGTTCAATTTCACACTGTCTAGTCCTGGTTTTTCTGGAAAGTGACTCTTGCAACAGCAATGTCATAATCATTAAACTTGACAACTTCAGGATTTCCTTGGGTCATAAGTCTCCAAGTACTAGCAAAAGTCTGGTAAGAATTTGGTAAGGCATGAAAAACAGTCGGCACAAGGGAACTGTCTGAAATGACTTCACTTGTAGAGATAAGTTGCTCGTTGATATCCTTGACACCAGCAAGGAAAGTGTCCATATCATCTTCCTCATGCATAATCTTTGACTCCAGCTCTTTATGTAGCAAAGCAATTTTAGCCTCATTATGACTTGCATAAAGACCATCCAAAATATCCCAAGCCTGTTTTGCATATTTTGCTGAATGAATGTGAGGAACAATGGTTCACTTCATAGACAACGCTATCAATGCATGAGCCTGCGCATCCTTTACATCCCAATGAGATTGTTCTGTTGTAGGCAAAAGAACTCTAATAGCAGCAATCCTTGCAGCAAGACCTGCCACATCCTCAACATCGCCTACATCCTCAGAACTAGGACGTACATCAATGCCCTGCACAATATTCTAGACGCCCTTTGACACAAGAACATGTTGCATCATGTAAGCCCACATAGGGTAATTGTCCCCATCTAATCTGTCCTCAACAACAAACATCTTGAACACATCTGTGTTGTTGTCAGCCATGGTAAATGTTGCACTTGATGTGAAAACTACCCGAAAAAAGGAGAAACAAAGCAAGAACAACACGTGCTATATAGTACAAACTGTAGAAGACTGTAAGACACCTGTTAAGCAGAAAACGACACTGTCAAAAATTTTGCACAAAATGACAAAATAGTCGTGCAGTACCGCCTGTAGTGGAAACGAGGGCCAAAATGAGCCCGAATCAAAAATTCGAGCAGACTATGCTCTACGAGCTCTCCCAAAAAATTTGTCGACATGCGAATGCTCACCAAAGCTCACTGAAATCGAAGAAGATGAACATGCGTGTGCTAGAGCAGCTGGCGACTAAGCCCGGGAGGACACAACCTGCTCTGATACCAATTGTTGGAATTAGGGTTGCAAAGAAACGCACACATCTTGGAGAAGATGAAGGAAGCTCAAGGCACACAATAGAGAGTGTATTACGTAGTGTGCAATGGAAAGATAGATGGCCCTAAAGTGATGGACGTATATACAATGCACGGGGGGAAAAACCCTCCTAAAGAGGGAAAAAATACCCCAGCAGTCCTAGTGTGTTCACACACATCACTACCACATCTATATGGTAACACCATCTTTCAAAAACCTAGAACATTGCATTTCCCCCAAAATACAACCTTCACAAACATGCTTAGATGGTGACTCCAAAGGTGGCAATGAGACAACCATAACAGATGCATCAAACTAGCAAAATTCAGATGTCCAAAATGTGCATGCCGTAGTTTAGTAATTGAACCAACTTTAAAATTTATTACTATTTTTCCACACACTAATCATAAGAATGGAGCTCGTACATCCCATGAAATAGGGCACCAAATGCTACAACAGTATCACCTAAAGTAAGATTGTGGATAATGTATTTGTTATCCACAAACTTTGCAAGGCCAAGTCTTGCTAATGAATAAATATATAACATATTCTTATTGAACCTAGTCACAAAAAGTACATCAAGAATTGTGAAGAAACTACCATTAATTATAGTGAATATAATCTTTCTAACTCCTGAACTGGATAAGAGGCATTGCTGGGATGTAACAGTATTTTTGTTGGGGACAACATTGAGAGAAGTGAAGAAGTCACAATGATATGTAATGTGCTTTCTAGCACCATTGTCAAATTCCCATACATGTGAATGTGCAACCTCAATTTTGCATGCATCATGGACAGAAGGGTCATACTGACACTATGCACTAAAATGATATTCTACATCAACAACATAATTTACAAATTTTTAATGGTTGTATTCGAAGAAGATTCACTCTCTTTATTATGTGCCTCTTTAAACCTATAGCTTAGGACATTGCTTTATCAGATTATCAACAACTCTAAAATAGCTACAATGCAAATTTTTCTTTTCTCTTTCAGCAGATTTACCAAATGCATTACTATTATGGAAAATATTTGTTACAAATGGTTTGCTCCTTGAAGAAGGAGCATTGAAAGTAGCAGCATTGGTAATGCGGGTTGAGGTATGGAGGGAGTTTTTTCCAGATTTTTGCTAACTAAGCAAAAATAAAAAAAAGCTCGCTTTGCTCCAAAAACAGTTTTTGGAGCAAGCTTTTCTTCTTCTTCTTCTTCTTCTTCTTCTTCTTCTTCTTCTCTCTCTCTCTCTCTCTCTCTCTCTAAATGTGTGTGTGTATATACACACACACACACATATATGTATGTGTATATATGTATATACAATATATATATATATATATATATATTCCTCTCTCTCTCTCTCTCTCTCTCTCTCTCTCTCTCTCTCTCTCTCTCTCTCTCTCTCTCTCTCTCTCTCTCTCTCTCTCTCTCTCTCTCTCTCTCTCTCTGAAAGAGAACGAGTAGCTTAGGATAAAGAAGATAGAAGAAGTACAACAAGAAAGTTTAGGAGCACATCAACAGGACATCACAACTTTGATTTATTACCTGCGAGAGATAGACGCCATTGCGTAAATAAAGTAGAGCCCGGGATAGATTGCATTGTTATAATGCAAGGGGTAAATAGAGGGGATATCACGTGGTAGGACAATAACATTAAGCTAGCACTGGATGAAGAAGCTAGCATTGGATGAAGAGAGGATATCACGAGGTAGGACAATAACATTAAGCTAGCACTGGATGAAGAAGCTTTGCCAGCCTCTAAACTGGCAAACTGTTTGGGGGGTTGAACTAGAGTTGCACGCCCAATACACCTGAGTGGGAGTTGCTCAATGCTATGCTAAAACGAGGGAATTCTCATCTTAAGCCTCAAAGTTAATCAAGTGCAAAGAGCAAGGTTATGACCATCTTTCCTCCATTGTACAACAAGCAAAGTGCAAGTATGATGATATGAGATTTGTGGGGAGGATGGTGATGAATGGACATGACAGGGCCAAGCATGTGGTAGTCCACTTTCTATCCCAAAGGCTTGGGGTTCCATCCCACATAGTGTAGGTTGATCACAACTCTCTCGATGTGTGAGAGCTTCCACAAACCATGCGTATATTGATCAAAGATTTGTCATTTGTGTCATCGCCTTGAACAATTGCTCAAGGTAAGTTTGTTGTAGTCTATGAAGCTTCTTGGCCTTTGAATGAAGGTGGCTGCTAAACAATATGACTACCATGCTTGTAAAGAGTATCTCACTTATGAGGCACTTGTGCATGCTAAATTGTAGTGTCCTTTCATCATTCAATTGCATGGGTGATTCGCTGACTCACACAACTATCTTGTTTTTGAGGTGGTCAACAACACAATCTTGCATCCATAGTGAAAGATAGAAAGGACTTGAACAAGCCCCTTGATTTGCCTATAATATTGGATGTAATGCTACAACTTTCCAGTGCCATGGACTACCTGCACAATAAAGGAATAAGGTAGAAGGATATCATGCCACACAATGTTCTTGTACAACCATCAAGCTCATGTGCAGAATTGATGGAAAAGGGCTATGGACGAGCTTTGCAGTTTCAAATTTGATAGGCTAAACATGGATGCTGCACATTAGAGTGCTTTGGGGTACAAGGCACTAGAACTTTGGGCTCTTCATGACAAGAATAGGGTCAAAAAACTAGATTACACATTGGAAGTTGATGTTTAGAGCTTTGGCATGACAACTAGGAGCCAAAGCTATCATGCAACATTTGAATCAAAGCTATTGATGAGGTAACAAACGGATTGATGATAGATGAGGATTTTTTCTTGTCGAACCCTATAATATTATATGCGGAGCTTTGTAGTGCAACATCGGACTTCTCTACCATATTGTAAAATATCTTCTTGAAGTGGGTGTGGGCTACTCCCTAGTACTTGGCTTGGTTATACGCTGCAGTGGTCTAGCCTCGGTACATGAAGCGATAATCGCAAAGTGATGGGAAAATGATCCACCCATCAAAATTGAAAGCATTATCATTTCCTTGAGGACCAAACCTCAAAGTAGAAACAAAAGTCTAATAATGCATCCAAGACCATCTGCACAAGTGAATGGTCAGGAATGACCACCTGCAACAATAAGTTGCTCATTGATATCTTTAATTTTAGCAAGAAAAATTTTCATTTCATCTTCCTCATGCATGATCTTAATTCTAGTTGTTTGCAAAAATATCCTATTCTTCCTCATTGTAACCTTCATTTAATCAAGCTAGAATGTCCCAAGCCCGTTTTGTTGTTTTGGTTAAACAAACATAAGTAGTGACGGCGTGCTTCATAGACATCACAATTAATGCATGCACCTACACATCTTTACTATCCCAACGAGCTTGTTCAATTGTAGGTAAAACAACACTAGTAGCAATAGAAAAATTGCTACAGCTTATAATATCCTCAATAGAACCTGGACCCGCAAAATGTGGGCATACATCAAAACCTTAAACAATGGTCCGTACACCCTTGGAAACAAGTATATGCTACATAATGTAAGCCCACAATAGATAATTTTCTTTTTTGAGTTTATCTCATTAGCAGAAAACATCTTGAAAACATTAGCCATAGTGAAAGGTTGAACTTGATGTAGAAAATGCCCAAATTGAGTAGAAACTAAAGAGAAATTGTATGTGCTATATATAGCACAAACCATAGTATATTGTTAAACACCTATTATGCAAAAAATGTAGTCGAAGAAATTTTGCACAAAAGGACAAAAATGTGTGTGGCGTACTTATAGTAGTGAAAATGAAGGACAAAATGAGCTCGAATCAAAATTGTGAGTACATCTAGACTCATCGAACTTACCTAAAGTATTTATCAACCTATTGACACTCATGAAAGCTCACCCAAGTTGGAGAAAGTGAGCAGGGGAGTGTTGATGACTATGCTCAGGAGGGTGCTACCTGCTTTGATGTAATTGCTTGAGTTAGAATTGCAGGAACACACACACAACTTGCAAATGGAGAGGAATCTCAATGCACAAAAAGGAGAATAAGTTACTAAGAAGGGGAAAAAATCTCCTAGTGAGGGACAAAAGTGTCTCAATGGTCCCAAGTGTGTTCACACATCACTACCATATACATGGAAACAATTTCAATGGTGCTTCAAGAGGGGTCAATATAGCAACCATATTAGATTTTTGCAAACGCAACCTGCTTTAATATAATTGTTTGAGTTAGGATTGCAAGAACGCACACACCGCTTGCAAATGGAGAGGAAGCTCGATGCACAAAAAGGAGAATAAGTTACTAAAAAGGGAAAAGAATCTCCTAGTGAGGGACAAAAGTCCCTCAATGGTCCTCAGTGTGTTCACACATCACTACCGTATACATGGAAACAATTTCAATGGTGCCTCAAGAGGGCTCAATATAGCAACCATATTAGATTTTTGCAAACGCGGAAAAGTGGTAACTTTTGGATGAACAAAACGAGCATGCCATAGATTTTCACTTAAAACAATTTTTGAATAAACAACTATGGGTGCTAAATCTTCCACGCATTTCTTGTGCACATTGAGCTTATACATCCCTTAGAACAAAGTACGCAATATTATTACCAAAACTGAGATAATGCACATTACAATTCTCATCCACAATGTTGACTACAAGACCAAGTTTGGCAAGTGCAGATACAAGTAGAAGATTCTTCATGATGCCAAGTATACACAAAGCATCCAAAAGTGTGAAAGAGCCACCACTTGTAGCTATAAGCACGATCTTCCTAATTCAAGGAACTTGATAAGAGGCATTGTTGGCACACATGACAATATTCCTATTAGGGTCAATCTTGAGAAGTGAAACGAGATATAATGTGCTTAATTGCATCACTATCAAAGTACCACACATGATCCACAAATTCTACAATACATGCATCATGAATCGGTCATATTGATAACAAGTTCTTGCAAATCTACATATTTCTTAGAACTATCGCTATTTGAAGAAGTAGCAGATGTGGGGGCAACTTTTCTATTCGCAAAAGCATTGGAAGTGGCAAAATTGACATTCTTCTTTTATTGTGCAACCAAAAATGCTTGCTCAATAGCACACTCTTTAGCCCTAATTTTTAGGAATTGGGCCTCTTGTAGCAGTATAAGCCATCAACTTCACATCATCAGGATTAATCTTTGTCATAAGCCTTAAGGAGGATGCAGAGGTCTAATAAGAATTTGGCAAAGCATTAACAAATACCTTCACAAGAGTACTATTAACTGCTTGTTGAAATCTTTAATGCCTATAAGAAATACATCCATATCATCCTCCTCATGTATAACCTTGGATTCTATCTCCTTAAGAAGCTTTTGCTAGGTTTGTACTTCCATACAAAGCAATTGGTCTATCTCATGCATGTTTTGTTGTTGGTGATGTGTAAATGTGTGGAATAATGGAACACTAACAAAAAGTACAATCAATGCATTTGCCTACTTAGCAGTAGGGAAAAAAACTATAACAGGTGAATCTGCACTCTCCAAAAACTTGCGTAAAAGGACAAAATTCCGTATGAAATATTGCTAGTAGTGACACTAAATCAAAATTTTGGTAGCCCCAAAATCATGGATTTTAACAAAGAATACTCCAATTGGAGAATATGAGCCGAAAGGATGTTGGCAACACTAGTATGGATGTTGAGCCTGGTTTGATACCAAATTGTCAAAAATATGCCTACAAGAATGCATGCAAAGATGGAGAAGATAAAAAAGAAGCTCAAAAGCACACTGTAAAGGAAGTACCTTGCGGCAAAAAACCTCCTAAAGAGGGAAAAAAGTTCCCTGATGGTCCTATTTGTGTCTATACACATCATTACCATAATATGGTAGCACTCATATTGGGAACAAATAGTAACACTATAGGCTTTGATGGAGGATGCAATTGAGCAACCCTCTCCAATGGGCCTTGAAGAGTCATGTCTTGCCAATTTAGAAATTATGCAAGGAATCCAGACAGATAATTAAAACATTGGTGTCTACTTCTAGGAAAATGGAGGCAACCAAACCTAAACCCAATACCTCGCAAGAGAGCAAGATCATCTATGTTTTTAGACATGAGGATTCTCTTGTGTTTCCACATTATAGGTTCCAAGTCAAATACAAGAGCAGCTTTCTCATGATGATTGAGGCAAACATTGACAAAAATCTGTGCAAGGGGCACTTGATAGCCATTACAGATACTTTTGCCACGTCATTCATATGTATGTGGTTGGTTGTATTTATACTTACATAAAGTCTTATTGTTTTGTTCTTTTTGCAGCATCCGACAGATATGCCGCTCGGACGCGATGAGACGTCAGATTAGTCGACGTCAAAGTAGCCGTAGCTAGATAACACTAGTTTTATTTTTTCGCAGCATGTATTAGGAGATGACGTGTGTATGTCAATTTTGTAACTATTGGCCAACAATGTATTTTTCCAATATTTAATGACAATTGCGTTGTAGCTAGTACATTTTAATCAAAGCTTAACAATCAAGTGATTTTGCCTATGATGTGTTTAATTTTGTCAATTTATTACTTTGTCGATATACTTTTGTCAGTTTTGCATCTTAGTTTTGGAAACTTTATGTTCAAAATGGTTGATGGGGGTGGCAGGGTAATGTATGCCCTGCCACCAAAAAAATTTATTCTCGGGCGTCGTTATATATGTCGCTATTTTTGGACTTGCAGTGTCACTATATGCGTCTCTATTTGCATCTCTATATGCGTCTCTATTTGCGTCGCTATGCGTCTCTATATTCGTCTCTATATAGCGACGCAAATAGAGACACAAATAGCGACGGTCTCTTTTCAACGCGCATAGTGATGCTTATAGTGACGCCGGGGGTAAAACTATCCCTGTATTTCTATCGCTAAGGCCGTCACAAGTGTGAAGAACCCCTTGTAGTGATCCATTGTATGGTTTGATAATTGAGGTTAAACGGATGAGTGATTGCAAAGAATTATTCCAAAAGCTGAAGAATGCTTAATCTCAGCTCCAATTAAGAAAGCTCTAAATTGGAAAAAGATATTTATGTGATTGTGGATGTTTCAAACTTTGGTATTGGGTATCAATTGGTACAACTTAGTGAGGGGTAAATGGAGTTTTCTATCAACTATGTAGGCAATCATATCTTATCCACAAGCCTATATGTATAGGATTTAGGGTGAATCTCATGGAAAATTTCCCAAAATGGCACTTTATAGTGTAAGTTTGGTAACTGAGTTTTTTTTTTGTTGAAATTTTGGGCTAATCTTTTGACAAAGGAGTTGGGTAAAATAGCCAAAAGATCTTGAAGACCAAAATAGCCATTGGGCTATAAATAGCCCATAATTTTTTCCTTGTAGACAGTTGAGCACGACCAAGAAAACTTACACTACTATGAAGAGTGAAGGTCAAAGAATGATATATGCAGTGAAGAAACTTTTGCATTATCTCATAGCAAAAAAATTTACTTGCTTTGTAGACCATCAAGATTTGCTTGATTTTGCTAATAACACATGTAATACTGGATGTATAGTCAAGTGGTTCATAATTCTATTCAAATTTAACTTTGCAGTGGTGGTTAAGAAGAGTACTACACATGTACCAGGTAACCACTTGCCTAGAATCACATTGGTGGGTGCAACAACAAATCAGGTGGAAGATGATCTTCTAGATGCTTACCTTTTCTTTGTTGGGATGGTACCAAGATGGTCTATTGAGATAGTAACTCTCATGACATTTGTCCAATTTGGTATTGCCATACCATTCACCATAGCTCCACAATTAATAGAGAAAATAGCTCTTTATGAGCTGCTAGTGGACACATTGTATAGAAAGAATCTAAGTGGTGTGTTATAGCTTTGTATTGAGCCCTATGAACACTATTCCTACCTAAAGATGTCTCATTGCACCATAGCGGGCTTCCATTTGCAAAGGATCAAACAATAAAGCAAATAAAATGGCAAGGATTTTATTAGCCATCGGCCCATCCGTGAAGTGTTGTGGAGAATTGTGATCAATGTCAATAGGTACCACAATAAGCTTTGCTACTTTGCCCAATCGGGGAGTATTTGGTAGAATTAATTTCTAACAAAACTATTTTAGAAACAATGCCAAGGCCCGAAACAAAGGTGGAAGCCCATTATGCTTTGATAAGGGATCAACTTTACAAGCATGGTGATGATCAACAACTTTTCTTGTGTGCAAGTGAAGAAAAAATGGCCAACCTCCCAAGGAGGCACATAGAATAAAATAGTAGGGATATCATAGAGAGCATGCCAATCTATATAGAGTGAATAGAAAATGTGCTCATGGAGAAGTTGAAAATGGATGCTGGGTTTGGATGACTATGTTTAAGGAACTTTATGTGTTTTTGTTTGGTCATGTACACAATGACATACATCCCTTGATAAAATGATGTTGTTGAGAGGAAAAAACAAGAAATTACAAAGATGGCACAAATTGTAGTCAAATCCAAGATTTTCCATGTGTTTTGTATACATATCTTTATTAGTTGAGATATAGTGTTTATTAAAGATTTTGTGTAGCCATAGTTTTCATGTACTCTTCTTTAAAAAATCAGCTTGTCCATGTTTCAAGGATGTCACAAATCAACCTATTTTTTTATGAAAAAATATGTAATGTACTTTATTAAGAAAGGGCTGAAAACATTCAAGCTAGAGTGTATACCAAAGTGGCTAGTGTAAACTTTACATGACACTACGTTTAATACACATGTTTAGTGTCATGTAAACTTTACATGACACTAAATTTAGTGCACCCATTTTTAGTCGTACTTGTTTTGGGTTTTAGTATGCCTCTTATGTATTAGATTACTTTGATTTGGTGAAGCATGCATGATCACGAGGAACCTTTTTTAATGATAGGGCAAAAAATTGGTTGGATGATATGCAATTTTAATATGATGATGACGGCCACTTCAAATTTTGGCCACCTCTCTCCGAGATGCATTTGATGGCAAGATCTCGAGTGTGATGTGGATGAATGGCCATTTGAAGGTTTGAAGTTTGCAAAAAACAAAAAGCCTCTCACAGGAACTAGAAATCTCACCATGGGACGAGTAGTCATGTGGTTCCTTATCCTCAAGCACAGGTGGAGCCACTAACATCTTCTTCTTCCTCAAGTTTCTTCTCATGGTGATCTACCCTTAATTTATTAAGCATTATTTGCATAATTAATAATAATGGGATGGCCAATATGGTGTCGCCATTACAGAAGTCAACCAAGAAGGGAGGAGTGGCCTCCTCACCACCTCCCCTCTCACTCTCTCCCTCCCTTATGGCATTCTCTCTCTCTCTCTCTCTCTCTCTCTCTCTCTCTCTCTCTCACACGCACACACACACACACACACACTTGGTCACATCATCTGACCATGATAGCTAGTTCTAGTTACACTAATGGTAATGCTACACAAACTATGTATGTAGCTGATACTTTACCCAACAACACTTCTGGCAATTGACTAATCCTTTGACACTATTGCTGCATGATTACAAGTATCCTACTCTTAGCATAAGGTTCTCCACCTTGAGTATGAAATTACTAAATTAAGATTTGAATCCCTTGGTGCTCGCTGGTTATACTTTCTTGGTTAGCATGGCTTAAGGAGTACCTCTAATAGCGTAACTCAGTGCGAGCAGTCCCTTGTGGATTTAACCCTTAGAAAGTAAAGCAAAGAGAACAATCCCTTAAGGTTCTAACCTTAAAGGGTAAATGTTACCCCCTTTCCTTTATGGCACCTCCTAGATTAAACCACAGCAAGGAATTCTATTCACTATCTGTCGCCACCACCCCCCCTTCCCTTTCTAATGATGTTGACGGCCTGGCGAGGCATGTAGCTTAGCCTTTTCATGATATCTCCTCCTCTTTAGCGCCTGCTCATGATCCTGATGTGGATTGCGCACAGTGGATAGCTTGCAGGGTGTGGCCATACCTGGCATATTGTTTTGGTGACAACTGCTGACATGATTCTTTGCTGACACATAACCATCCATTACTTCTATATTAAGGTGAGGGGCTCTTCTCCCTTCACTTAGACTTGTATTTTTTTAATCTTTTGCCTTTTAGCATACAGGAAAAGCAGCTACGATTGACGTTTTGGGCATTGGGTTTTTGATATATCCTGTTCTGTGCAACATTATAAACAACTTGATATGATCAAATTGGTTGTACTCGTTAAAGAAAAAGGGGGATGAGAGAGCAAGATGACATTGGGATCGTACTTTTCCCCTGGCACTTTGGAGATTATTTTGGGATTACTTCTGCTCACAGATTCTATATTTCACTCTCAAAATCTCACATTTTAGATAATCTCTTGCTCTGTTGGATAATTATGACAGGTTTTTCTTACCTCAGAATATTGAAAGAGATATTTTATGTCCCTATTGATTGTTGAATGCAAAGAAAAAGTTGAAGAGTCCCATTGACTTTGCTTTAATATGAGATTTTGCTTGCTTCATGAATAAAGGTACCTAGCCCATGCTGGTCTCCAATCCTACTCACTTTACTAAAGCTTGAGAATTTATTAAGCTAATTTATACAATCTCTGTAGTAGTTTTGGTTGCCTATCATGAAAACTTATGGAATTTGGTTTTACTTGAGAAATTGCATAACATGCTACCTGTGGAGGGTATGGTGTTGTAACATGGAGAAACCCGGTGGCCGTGACTTGATTTGTTGTTATCTAGCTTAATCTTTCTACTGAGAAGGGTATAATACTGGACATTGGTTTGTATTCCGGAGGGTTATGTGGTGGTTCATAATCCTTCAGAAAGTTACATGGGGAATTTTTTGAGAAATGTTTTTGGCTTACAAGTTTTGTTTACAAAACCATAGGAAGTGATTCACTGCTGAAATCTGAGTTTGGAAATTGTAGGTTCTAATCTGATTATGATATTGCAGATAATACCATTGTTATCTCACTTAATGTCTCTACTAAGAAGAAACTTGTTTGCTTTGACTTACCTACAGCCAACTGCTGATTACTGGTTGGCTTTTTGGGTCTTGGATATCTGGCTTAGTCCTGATATACTACATCTAGCTCTTGGGGGTAGTGCCATAAATTATATAAAAACTTTATACAAACATACCTATTCTAGGTTTGATGCTCTATTTAAAATTGGCATAATATATATGGATACTAATCTGGTTTTTGGTGCGTTGTTACCCAAATATGTCCTGGTCTCTGGATGTGGCTAGTCGTTTTTCTGGATTGATTTTTACTCTCATAAAGTGCCTATATTTGAGTTCGGTTTGAGGTGGCCTGCTTTCTGGCTGGCTCTGGCTGGTACTTCTTTGGCTATGGCTAATACTTCTCTAGGCTGATTTTAGCAAGATCTTTAAACTTCTTTGCTGACCTTGCTGGACTTTGTCATGCTGGCCTTGACTTGCAAAAAAAATGACGTACAACATGTTGTTGAATACTGGATAAATGTTTGGCTTTTGGTTCTTGATAAACTGCCCTTAATCTGGTCTAGGTTTGAAAGTTGTACTTCCATAGCAGGTGTCTTCTGCCAACTGTGTCTAGATAGAAGTTCTGGTCCACATCACAATTTTCTGGCATGATCTCTTGATATGGCTAGTCATTTCTCTAGACTTGATCCTACTCTCATACAATGGCTATATCTAGGAATGGTTTGAGATGGCCTGCTTCATGGATGGCTCTGGCTCTGGCTAATACTTCTCTTACCCTGGCAATTACTTCTTTGGGCTGGTAGTTCAGCTACTATTTTAAATTCAAAAGGAGATCCTTTATGGTATTTGGAGTAATGCTGATGAGTGTGCATACCTGTTGCAAAGTACTGGAATACTCAGATACTTCTGGTTCTTGATATCTGGCTTTTATCTGGTCTCGTAGTATTCCTAGTTGATTCTAGCTTTTGTTTATTGTCTTGCTAACCCAACAGGATCTTTCACTTCTAGGCTCTGATCCAATAAATCTTCTAGTCTCTTTTCTGGTTGCTAAGCCAAAAATATCTTCTGCTGCTCTGATGGTTGAAACTTTAAATTTTTTACAACTTCATGACATATGCTCGATCTTTTTTTGATACTCGTGTATAGGGCTAACATACCTGATTAATGTGATTTAAGAGCTTGCTTTAACAAAAACTTCAATACTAGCCGCTATTGTATTGAAACATTTAGGTACAATGAGATTTCTAGCCATTATGATCTACTAAGGGTAGTTGGTCTGTTCTATTTGAAGGGCTCGACCTCGGAGCATATTTTAAGATGAAGTTACAAAACTTAGTATTGCATGCAAGTTTTTACATACTTTTTTAGCTAAAGCAGTATATAGAATGATATGGATTAGTCGACATATTCTACAGTAAATGGTTATTATATAAAAAAGAAGTTAAAACATATGGAGTAACCTTGGCAGAAATATGATGTTAAAAAATCCTTGAGATTTTAAAATGTAGGACAGTAGCTAGTCTAATAATTTTTATGTTTGAGATGGATAACAATTGATAGATTCTTTGAAGCCTACCATATGTAGCCAAGTCTAACATATCTGTTGTCTTGACTATATGGATGCAGGTGAGAATTCTATCTTGGCTTAAAAAGGTTTATCTTGCTGCAGTCCAACTTTGAATACACTTGATGATTCAATTGGGATAGTTCTGATACCTTTGTATAAAATCATTGGAATAATACCTCATTCTTATTATGCTGTACAATTATGAATCATAGACTAAGTTGTTTATGTACTATTCTTTGCCTAGACATCTTTAGCCAGTTGTCTTTTGAACGTCTTGTTCCTTGGTGTGTATTTATTAAAATTAAAACAGCTACACAAATTATCCACACACACACACACACACACATTCACACACACACACACACACACACACACATGTTCACTCACATATTTGCCCTTAAAAACCATTTCGGATCACCCCATGAGCTAAAAAAATTAAATTTCAGCCACCATTACTCATATATTTGCATATACACTCCTTGACAAAGGGCGTCAATAAGAATGACGCGATCATGATGAAACAACCAAAACACTTGACTACGACTGTAGACAACATGATGAAGCTAAACATATACTCAGACGTGCGTCGCATCATTGAGCAAGGATCAACAAGCTTGTTGTGACCATTTTGCACAAGCATTAGGCGTTGTCTTTGATGACGTGACCACTTGTAAATTTCTCCTTTTACCCTACCTATCACCATTCTCATCTCCACCTATATAAGGAGGGTTAGAGGTCATTCTTAGGGAGAGAGCATCATAACACACCATCCCTCTCAAGAACACCACCCAAATAGGATACGGGTGTGGGGGGCATATTACCGCAAGCATATCCATACAGTGGGATGTATGACCATTTACCACATGCATTCATGAAAACATCATGCACTAAGGTAGTAGGCAAGCACTAGAAGGCAACATGAGCACTCAGGAGCAACGGGCATCAATTCATTCTACTCTTGGACACTCCTAGCACTTGTGATTGCACATGATGTTTTCTGTAACAATCTTGTCGCTAATCCACTAACCTATTAACTTTGGACATTGCCATGCACCATACGGGAATCTACACTCCATTGGGAATGCCTCACATCATGAGATCTCCCTCTTCCCTCTAGGATGTTGGTGTCATCTCATGGCCATGTCTTGTAAGTATAGTTAACAAATATAGTTGATTCCTCTCTTGCTTTTGTGCCAATTTTCCCTCTCCCTAGCTCTCTTGCTTGGGGTATGCTTTGCAGATATCTTTGTATATCACTCTGTTTGGGTAGTGTGAAGTGTCTCATGCCACAACACCTCCAATAGCCAGCTATTTCTATCAACAATATGTGACATGGACCACTCACATACACCACCCATATCACCGTTTTGAGTGTGCTCCTTCTACTCTGTGTATCATAAATTGTTTTTTCGTTGGTTTAGCTAGTCATTGTGTCATTTCTATCATCTTAATCGGCTGCATCTACGTCCTAGCCACATCCTAAGCTAGGTGGTGCCCCTCTTGTGTATCTCTTGTGATGAGGCTATCATGCATAATCTTGATGTAGAGGCCACCAGGTCTGTTTTGTGCATCCACCTCTCATTTGGTGCCCCATAGAGGAGGGATTTGCCAAGGCCTTCAGTTAACAAAAAGTAGTGATGCATGTCATCAATCCTAGACAAGTGGCTACAAGAGTTTTTAAACTGGAGGATTGAAGAAGAGGAAACTACGAAAGCACTAAAGGCCTTCATCAAAGTGATATTTCTAGGTTTTAGCTTCATCAAGATCCAAAAGAGGTAAGCTCCCCATCTCACATTGCCTGTGCTAATTGCAAATTAAGAGCATCAAGGGGAAAGGCTACAAGGTACCATCATTGCTATCAACAAAGGCATTTTGTCAATGAGTGTTGACAGAGGAGGTGAAGAAGGGGTCATAACTTTCCTTTTTGAAAACCACATCAGCATTCTTGTATCAATTAGATTTTGTGTAGCGCCGAGGGTTTTCTCTCCAACAAGAGTCATTAACTACATCAACCACAAAGTTCAAGCCACAAAGCCTAAAACATTTGGTGGAAGACCTACACTCTCTCTAGCCCCACCTCCAGCTCTCCAACCCTTATACAAATGCTTGTGAATCACTAAGTTATTCTATTCAGAAAAAAGAAAAAAAAAATCTTGGTGGCTATTGAGCCCTTGGTTAGAAAGGTTTGTGATTGTTTTTATTATTAATTTACTACCATGGCAAGTATCTCGTCCCCCGCATTTAGTGGCAAAAAAGGAGAAAACACCACCACTCACTTTTTTGATAATTTTGAAATCGCTTGTGTGGTCTCCAATAAGGATGATGATGCCTCACGGCTACCAATCTTTCCTCTCCTATTGCAAGTAAAGGCTAGTCTTGGTACAATGCTTTACTTCAAGGTACCAAGGATGCATGGAACTTACTACGTGTTGCCTTTGTAAAGAGGTTTGGTGAAGGTACTACCTTAGAGAAGTTATGGCAGCTACCAACAGAGTCGAAGCAAGGAGGTTTGCTAGAGTATGCCACTTATACCTCAGGAAGCTATGCGAGCGTCCAAATGAGCTAAAACATGATGAGTCTAGACTCTTTCTCTCAAATCTCAGCAAAGTTAAAGGGATAAAACATATACTTTCACTTCTTAAGCCTTCCTTGGACCTTGAAGACTCTCCCTCTTTGAAGAGACCACTACTATTTATTGTAGGATCTTAGTCTGTCACTTCCTTTTTGATTCCCTCTCCTCTTCCTGACTTTTCAAAGGGGAAAGGGAAATCTAGAAGCTTTGTAAGAGGGAGAGGAAAAAGCCTCCCTGTTTGTCAAATGTTTAACTTTTGATCTTTTGTAATTTTCAGATGAGCGCTACACCTGCTAGAAAGCGCGGTTTGCTAAAAGTGGACAAGAATGTAGCAAGGCTTGTTCACTGCCTTTTTGGATTTATTTCCTCCCAAATAAATCTTCAAACATGTTTTTAAATATAGCTTGGGAAGTGATAGTATGTTGCAGTACATCACTATTGGATGGAAGTATGATCCACCACTGAAGAACTTTGTCTACTCTACCGAGTTCCTCACTTCTGAGTTTACCCCTAAATGTAAGGAGTGTTGCAAGATGGTGAGCATGTTTTTTTGAGTGACGACAAAACACGAGAGAGTCCCTCAATGAAGTTATTTTTGAATTGGATTTTCAAAAGTGATAAGGGAAAGGAGATAGAATAAGTGTGATAATTGTTTACCTGTATGAGACGTACACATTTAATTTGCCAATAGTGTGAATACATTTATATAAATGTATTAATAATTGATGAATTTATTAGATTGGATCATGTTTTTATGAAAAAGGACCCCCCCCCATGTTGGAGATGTCAGACAACTGTCAGAATGGGTTCCCGGTGCTTGGAGAATCCAAATAGCTATTGAAACAAGTCCATGGTGCTGCCCAATTGTCCATTGGCTTCTCCAACATGCCCATTACCTTTATTTTCCCATACATGTGATCTACTTTAACCAAAAGACAATTTTAATTTAAAAAAATTTGTAACACTTCTCGGCCCCATCATAGCACCACCTTGTTTTGTTGTCGGCGGTGGCACCAGCCCGTGTTGGAACCGGTCCGTGCCAACGCTGACTAGTTTGGACTAGTTTCACCAAGGCCATATGTGGTGATTATCTACCTTCGTAAGCCTACTGCAATCGATTCCACATAGCACATGCTGGCTACTTTCTATTTCTTTAGTAGGAATCTTGAGAGATTCCTTCAAGGTCATGACTCCTTCAAGGTCTCTTGGTTTGTTTTCTTAATAAGAGTACTAGGCATTATGGAAATTGAACCCTTTTCATGGTTGAAGGAGATAAGAGTTAAACCACATGGGTAATCCCTCACAACAACTCCCTTCTATACTATATAGCATCATGATAACAAAAAATTTGACATGTCTGGCATGCATTGATCTCCAATGTCCATATGTTCGCCTCCTCTCGTTTTTCTCAACCAACTTGCCATGCCGCCCCTCTTGCCACCCGTTGTCATCGCCATCACCATCAACTCCTGTTTATCTCCCCTTTAACCTCCCCTCACTCATTGAGTGCATTCCTATGAGGTGCCTCCATCATTATCTCTTTAAGCAAAAGATTCTACAAAGAATCTGCTTTATTCACCTTTTTTCTTTAAAATGTGTTTCCAGATTCCAACATCATGGGGAACATTATTGGAGCCAATTTAATAAAAAAAAACAAAAGCCATATAGTGTGTTGAAATTGCTGAAACCAGTCTGCACCGGCACGGACTGGTTTCGATAGGTTTCACAATGGCAGAGAAGGGTGGAAGAGAGGGGGGGGGGGGGGGATATCATTAGCCATGGCCATAGTCTATGCTGGACAAACAAGATAACTTGGGAGTGGTAATACCACCAAGGTGTGTTCATGTCAGCTAGAGAGAGAGAGAGAGAGAGAGAGAGAGAGAGAGAGAGGCATATACAATTAAGAGGCCTCGCCCCCTTCCTCTTGATCCCAAGCACCTCACAGTCACATAACATAACAAGCAGCATTTGAATTCCTCTCTTCTGCCCCCTGTAGCCACCACCATGGTGAGTAACATGTGCTTTGCTTTCCATGGCGACTTCCTATGTTCCTACTGGCCAAGTTAGCCTGAGTCGGAACAAAGAGTTGGGATACAAAGGTTGTACTACCACTTGGGATGCTAGATACTAGCATTAAGGCCCCGATAAACAATGAGCTAGAACTTGATTTGTAGAGCGAGCGAATGGATTTACTGGCACTATAAATATCATTGAAAAAATACTATCACACAAGCCGTGTGTGATGACAGTGCGTTGTCATTTGTTTATAATGTTTGCGTGAGTGAGAGTAAATTTTTGGTTTCTACCCTTGGTGAATTGAAAACTTTTGAGGGTTAGAAGTTAGAACTCCAAAGTGAAGGTTGAAGTTGTGAAAAGAGTGTTGGGTGCATTGTGTGAATGGAACCAGATAGGCTGCCCGTGCTGTTGTCAAATTCTTTTCTTTTGCTCGCTATATATGTTGGCTCAACTCCAAAAGAAAATTAGAAATTATTGAAAACCCCATCTGTCATGATTCCCATGGTGTCCAAGGAGATCACTGTGGATCATGTGAGGAATCCTCGCCATCTTCAAAGTGACTTTGTCCATCCCTCCAACAATGCACTAGTTCATGTTAATCAGAATATTAAAAAGGGGACACCAGAGTAAACCATGCACACTCGGCTCTAGCGTCTCCTTCCTTCAGTATAGTAAAAAAATATATGCATGAAGATGTAGAAGCACCATAGCCATGTACCTTGTAAGAAGAAATGTAACAACATTGTTGGGATGTCTTATCTAGGTCATTTGTAGAAGAAACCAGCAAGAAATTAAGAGAGCTCGTATAGGTCATGCTCATTCAAGATTCAATTGGTCTCTCCCAGTGTCTCACTCTTGTAAACAAGACAAATACACACACACGTAGCTCCATGTGTGTATGCGTGTGTGCACGCATGCGTGCCTACATGTACAATAAGTACATAAAAGTTGTAGTTTTGAATCCCAGACAGAGTTAAAGGAAGTTGGCTAAACATCCAGGCACCCTTGACGTCGACTGTTGGCAAGAAAAAACACTTGGCCCATCTGTCCCAATAAAAAAGAACATGCCCATTAACCTCAAAAAAAGGTCCACCATGTCATGTTTCAACCCCTAAAGCCTTTGCCCTTCAATAATGTTCTAACATGCAATGCTTTTTGCTGGTTCATATGCATGTGTTTTTCCCATTCAATGCAAGGCAAGAATTTCAAGAGAAGACAAGCTCGGGTTAATGAGGAAAGGGATTTTAGATGAGAGGATGGAAGACCTTAACTGTCTATGGTGGCACTATTCCATTGGGTTAAAGTTTAGAGGCACATTGTTGGGCAAGGGCCTAAACATGTGAGGTCCTCTTAATTTTTCTAGAGAACATGTAAAGCTTGAGTGCAGAGAAATAATATGGTAGAGCATGTTTATCCTATTGATCATGAGGTTTCTCAACTCTACAAGGATAATCTGTCTACTTCTTTATTGCAAAGCAACATCAGTTCCAAGATTTCACCACTTTTATCAAAGAGGACCTACAAGACAACATCCATCATCGATAACATGTTGTTGATATCATTAGATGATGCCAATTATTGCATACTAACATTATCGTCATGCTTTGTCAAGCTCGAGAAGTAATGTAAGTCCGTGAGCTTTTATTACAATATGATGGATATGTTGCTTTTGAGAAGCATGCATGCTACATTGGTGTAGCGAGGTAATCATGGTCCCCAATGCATCATATGTGTTCCATGTCAGTACAAGTGGATCATTGGAGAAAGTGGTTACTTATGTTGTCACCCTTTCCAAATTCACAGCACCGCAAAGCCATCACATGTGTTCCATGTTTGTACAGCTAGGTCATTGGAGAAAGGGTTTGTTGATGTTGTCACCCTTGCCGGATTCCCTCATTGTGCTTGTGAGGATTTCTAGGGGTGGGACAACAAACATGCTATACATGTTCCTTTGAGTTACTTACGCTTTAGATGTACTTTTGTGACTTGGGGAATTTTTTAGGGCCTTGACATGCCAAGGAGGTTTGAGATTTTGAAGCCTGATCCACTACTTTGTGACAATTTTTTATGTATGACCTTTTGCGTCGAGGTTTAAGGTGCTCACATCAATTTGTCAAGGGTTGCTCATATTTGCTCTGAAATCGGCTTTGCTCGATTTTCTTTGCTCGTTGATTGGGAACCCTCAATGTAAGTGCTCTAAATTTGGGCAATTTTTCAAAGATTTTGATAATCTTGGATGGCATGTATGCACTAACAATTTGAATATTGTCTCTGATAAGGAGGTGAAAGCATTGCTCAGTTGTGGGTTGAACCATATCCCCATCCAACCACTGAAGCAAAACTTGAATTTTGCCGCACTACTTGATTGCTTGGTTGACATAGCCAATGTCCTAACATTGGACACTTTAACCCTTAGCAAATTGTGTGATGGTTTGTTTTCACACGTTCGAATGTGCATTGGAACAATTCCACCAATTTGGTTGAGAAATGAGACTTCATGACTTTCACCCTCTGTTTCACAAATACTTTTTAACTTGAAACAGGACTGTTGATTGTCGGAGTAGACAAAGTGCCACACATCCCTACTATCATTTGCAAACAGCTTCCAAAAATTACTGCTCTGGGATGACTTGATGGACTGGAATTTATTGTGACAGACATGACTGCCAATGAAGTAATTGAATTTCTTCAAGAAGCACTGCAACATTTTATTCTAGAGGCAAGAGGCAAATGGTAACAAAATTCCTATTCTCTTTCCAACTTACAAAAGTCACAAGCACAAGTTTAAATGGATTTTTGATGCATCTAACTGTATCATGTTGCAAGCTACATCTATCATCACATCTTGCTTTAATCTCTTTCTTGAGCATTTTTGCACCATGTGTGAAGAAAAATTCTTAACGTTCAAAACCCTTACTAACCAAGAAGTTAATACTTTTTGGTTGGTTCAGAATGCAGCTGAAGTCTTTTTGAATCTGCATAAGCACATCTTTTCCATGTTCTCAGCTAACATTAATCAATGTTGTGAGGACATCTCACTGTTTGACCCCTCTGGTTTGTTTTTTATACTCAAAATGATAGGGAAAATGGTCTTCAAACACCGTCAAGGGCTAGGATTTGAAAAAATATCTCTAGTCAAGAATGCAGGATGGGTTAGAGGTTCCTTGAAAGGACCTCTTACACATTGTGGATTGCTAGAGATTAAGGATTTGATTGATTAACTTCTTCAGAATTGTTTTGTCTAGTTGCGAAAGAATTGTTACAGGCAGGTTTATGGAATTCCAATGGGATTTTTATGTTCTCCTGTGATGTGTAACCTTTACCTCGCTTTTTTTTAATACACTTGGGTCCTGAAGAAATTGGAATCTAATAATGTAGCGGTTGATATATCATTACTCAGACACACCTACAGGTACATGGATGATGTCTTGAGTTTGAAAAACCCTCACTTTGTTGACTATCTCCCAGAGGTCTACCCTTCAAAACTCAGAATTGAGCCTACCATGTTGGAAAGTATGGCCTTCTCAGGAGGTTTAAACGTAACAAAGACAACCTTCTTGAATATTGAATTTTCTCTCTTCTCTCCTTTCAGGGGCTCTTTTGGATTGATTTCTCGTGGAAATGATATAAACTCAACCTCATCCACACAGAATTTATGCAGAAAAAAAGCAATAGACCTCATAAATGTGCTTTGAAGCCTGTTTTGGGATGGTGTATCTCATCATGTACTCTTCATCTGACTCATTCACTGTCTTTCAGGTGATCTGTCACTTAATGAAGAAATACAAGTCTAATGGCTTCCTGCAAAATGAGCTTGTGGCTACCATCAAACACTTTCTTAGGAAGAAGGACTGGCCTGGAGCTATGGCAAACATTGACACTATGATTCAACTATTGAACCTCTAGCAACTTGGTGTAGGGGTGGGTCACCACTTGGTGGTGCCCCCTCACCAAGTAAATGACCCTCCCTAGGACATCTCTCTCTCTCTCTCTCTCTCTCTCTCTCTCTCATAATTTTCAGGATGTGGCTATATGGTGCAGTGGCGTATTTTTGAATTTCTTTAAGACTTCCCCGTGCACCATTAGGACAATTGGCAATGATGCAACTCTCTCTCTCTCTCTCTCTCTCTATCTATCTATATATATGTATATATATCTACATGTAGATATACACACACACACACACACACACACACACACACACACACACACACACACACACCCCTTCACAATGTAGACTTTCATAACCCCCTCCCCAATGATGACCTCTATTGCAAGGATAAGGATCAAAATTTTAGGAGACTACCTCTCTCTACAAAAATCACAGGGATAATTTCAAGTTTCCATGATAGTGTTTGTGGACGACGCTTTGCACCTGATATCATTAGTAGGAAGATTCTACAAGCCGAGTTTGTGTGGCCTAGTTTGCAAAGAGATGTTTACCACTAGTGTAAAACATGCAAGGAATGTTAGAAAACTCGGTATAGGAGGCTCACCTACGAGCCACAAAATCCTATTATCTCTTATGAACCATTTGAAAAATGAAATTGATGTCATTGGTCCTTTGTTGAGGACCCAATTAGGTAAATTGTACATCATAATGGGTGTGAACTACATGACCAAGTGGATCGAGGCAACATCTACCACCCCAATTAACACTAAGGAAGTGGAAAAGTTTGTATTTGATAATTTTTTTTGTCATTTTGACACCCCTCTTGAAATAATTTCTCATAGAGAACGAGGTTTTAGAGGAGATCTAGTAGGAGAGCTAATGGAGAAGCTGGGCACCTCATGATGATGCTCAACTCCCTAATGTCCACAATGCAATGGGTTAGTGGAAAAGGTAAATGGTATGATCTACATCACTAAGTAGGTAAATGATCACACAAGTGACTCGGACAAGCAACTTATGGCTTCTCTTTGGGCCTATCACACATCATTTAGGACATCACTGGGGTTCACACCATATCACTTGGTGTATGGCTAGGAGGCCATTTTATCCATTAAAGTACAATTGGCTAGTCTCAGGGTGCTAGCTAGGCAAATGGAATGCCTAATGCTCATCTTAGCAACCACATACTTGATTTGGAGAGGTTTCAACAGGATGCTATCAAGTACCATGCAACAGAGGTAGAGCAACAATGACTTATCTTCAATAAGGGACTCAAGGAAAAAGGTCTCAAGAGAGGTATGTTGGTTTTAAGATACGACAACAAGTTTGACACTAGAAAGGATAAGAAATTTTCACCCACGTGAATGCCCTTACAAACGTGGATATGATAGCAAAATGCATAAAAGAGATGATGATAGGCATTGTAGTAGACATGATCGTCATGATGATTGATATCATGCATAAGAGAACGTATGAAAGACAAAGAGACCACAACGACTCATTACCTGTGTGCACGTGCACGCGTGCACACACACACACACACACAGATCAATATCCTGTAGTATGGCAGACTTCAGTGTAGACACCCACGCTCAACTCTTAATGTTGATGGAAATTAGGAGGAGCCAAAGGATCATATATAATTAGAGGGAGCAGGTCACTGGTCACTCAGCTTTGAGGTGGTGCACTGTGGATTGCTCCCGCTTGGACTCTTGCCTGTTGGAATTAGGGTTGAAGATAAATGCACACAGCTTGGAGAAGACGAAGGAAGCTCAAGGCACACAAGGGAGAGTGTATTACTTACTGTGCAATGGAAAGATAGATAGCCCTAGAGTGATGGGCGTATATACAATGCACGGGGGAAAAAACCTCCTAAAGAGGGAGAAAATGCCTCGGCGGTCCTAGTGTGTTCACACACATCACTACCACAAGTATATGGTAACAAATCCCCCCTCGAGTGATGCGGTGAACGAGAGCTGGCACATGAGTAAAGGGAAGTGCCATGCCCTGAGGACATGATCAGTCCACAAAGGGGAGTAAGCCCAAAGCTTTGCGGAAAGCTTCACGCTTCTCACGAGACAATGCCTTTGTGAAAAGATCTGCAAGGTTGTCCTGTGTTGGCACATAAGCCAAGCTGATCTCTCCTGCTGAGAGCCTCTCCCTGACATAGTGGTAATGCACCTCAATGTGCTTTGTGCGAGCATGAAAAACTGGGTTCCTCGCAACTGCCAATGTGCTCTGACTGTCAGTGTAGACAGTGTTGGCAGTGTCCTATCCAACACCCAAATCAGCCATAAGGCGTCTGAGCCAAACACACTCAACCGTAGCTGTGAAGACTGCCCTATACTCAGCCTCACAACTCGAAGTGGCCACAGTAGGTTGCTTCTTCCTCAACCATAATATACATGAACTGCCAAGCATGAAACAAAAATCACTTGTGGACACTCGCGCGTCAAAACAACCAGTCCAATGTGAGTCCGAAAAAGCATGTAAGTCTGGCAGCAATGATCCCCCCTTGGGATAAAACAAGCCAAGATGTAAAGTGCCACTAAGGTAGCGGAAAATCCTCTTGACAGCCTGCCAATGGTTAGACCATGGGCTATGCATGAATCTATTGACCTGTGAGACTGCAAACTGAATATCTGGCCTCGTGTTGCATACATAAATGAGGCAGCCAATAGCATTTTGGTAAAGAGTGACATCAGCAGGATCGCCAGCATCATGTAGACTCAACTTCAAACCTGTTTCCATGGGAGTGGCAATAGGTTTGCAATCCTCAAGTCCAAACTTACATAGCAATGTCTCTATGTAACTTTTCTGACACAAGGCAATACCACCATCACATTGCTTAAACTGTACACCCAAGTAATGATGCAACAACCCCAAATCTTTCATCCTAAAAGTAGCATTCAAATCAGCCTTAAATTCAGCAATATGTCTCTCATTTGGTCTAGTGATCAGCAAATCATCAACATAAAGAACCACAATGAGAAGTACACCACCCTCACGCTTTACATACAATGTGCTTGCGTTATGAAAGCCTTGTTTGACCAAATGAGTGTCAGCTTTCTCATACCAAGCACGAGGAGATTGCTTCAACCCATACAAAGCCTTTCTACATTTTCACACTTTGTCCTCTTGTCCTTTTATGACAAAACCACGAGGTTGCGTTACATAAACTTCCTCAAATATGTCACCATTCAAGAAAGCAGTAAGAATGTCTGATTGATGTACATCCCAACCAAAATGAGCTGCCAATGCACATAGAAAACGCACAGTAGTCATACGACAAGTGGGAGCAAAAGTCTCTTCATAATCTATGCCTTTTTGTTGTGCATAACCCTTTGCAACAAGTCGAGCCTTATGGAGATCAATCTCACCATCCGGTTTGCATTTCAACTTGTAAACCCACTTCGTACCAATGGCATTTTTGCCAGGAGGCAAATCACATAATGTCCATGTGTCATTTTCTATAAGTGCATCATATCCTGATTGCATGGCAGCCATCCAATTTTCTGAATTCTGTGCTTCGTCCCACGACTAGCCAGAAATGCATTAAATTCATGAGACATATACTCCCCCCCTCAATCGAAACGGAGGGTGCCCATAGTACATTTCGAGACATTTTCAGCCATAGCCAGAAATTGTTTGAAGCACATAAAAACTTCAGACTTCACTTTAAGCGGAAATACCCATGCATGCTTGGAGTAATCATCAATGAAAGTCACGAAGTACAGGTAATTGCCCAAGGACGGAGCTTGCATGGGCCCACAAACATCACTATGCACAAGCTGCAACCTGCATGTGGCCCGAACTGAACCATCCTTTGGAAACTTAGAACGCTGCATCTTACCCAAAATACAACCTTCACAAACATGTTTGACAGGTGCTTCAAGAGGCGGCAAAGAAGCAACCATATCAGATTTCTGCAAATGCAGCAAACTCGCAAAATTCAGATGACCAAAACGTGCATGCAAAAGTTTTGCATCTGAAATAGCCCTTGAATCTGCAACAGCATTTGCAAAATTTTTTCCACACTTGTCATACAAAGTGAGCTTATACAGCCCACGGCACAAAAGACCAGATGCAACAATTTCATCACCAAAACTGAGATCATGAACTGTACATCTGTCATCCACAAATTGGACTACAAATCCAAGTCTAGCAAGTGCGGATACAGACAAGAGATTCTTCTTGATCGCAGTGCATCAACAAGTGTGAAAGAACTACCATTAGCAGCAGTAAGCACAATCTTTCCAACTCCCTAAACTGGATAAGAGGTATTGTTGGCACAAGTGACAGAATTCCCATGAGGGACAGACTCGAGAGAGGTAAACAATTCACGATGTGAGGTAATGTGCTTTGTAGCACCATTGTCGAAATACCACACATGTGAATCTGCAGCAACTGACAAGCATGCATCATGGATAGCAGGATTGTAAGTGCACTCTGTGCTAAAAGCCCATTCTGCATCAACATCAGCATTGCAGTCTCCTTTCACAGAAGACTCAACAATGGCTGCATTTATAGTGGAACCAACATTTGCAGTGGAACCACCCTCTTTCTTCTTAGCCTCTTTGGCCTTCAACTTAGGACACGACTTGATCAAGTGATCATTAGCCTTGCAATAATGGCAACGCATCTTCTTTTTGCCCTTATCACCAGAATTGCTAGACGAAGTGTTGCCAGTAGAAGCATTAGGGACAGAAGCTTTGCCACTCGCAGCAGAACCATAAGAAGTGGCTGCATTGCTGTTACCACCCTTTCTTTGAGAAGCAATAAAAGCATGTTCAATTGCACGTTGTCTAGTCTTGTTTTTTCTAGAAAACGACTCTTGCAACAGCAGTGTGCATAATGCATCAAACTTGACAACTTCTGGATTTCCTTGGGTCATAAGTCTCTAAGTACTAGCAAAAATTTGGTAAGGCATCAAGAACAGTCTACACAAGGGAACTATCTGAAATGACTTCACCTACAGAAATAAGTTGCTCATTGATATCCTTGACACTAGCAAGGAAAGTGTCCATGCCATCTTCCTCATGCATAATCTTTGACTCCAGCTCTTTACGCAGCAAAGCAATTTTAGCCTCATTGCGACTTGCATAAAGCCCAGCCAATATATCCCAAGCCTGTTTTGCAGATTTTGCTGAACGGATGTGAGGAACAATGGTGCGCTTCACAAACAATGCAATTAATGGATGAGCTTGCGCATCCTTAACGTCCCAACGAGCTTGTTCTGCCGTAGGCAAAACAACTCTAACAGCAGCAATCCTTGCAGCAAGACCTGCAACATCCTCAACATCTCCTACATCCTCCGAACCAGGACGTACATCAGTGCCCTGCACAATGTTCCAGACGCCCTTTGACACAAGAACATGTTGCATCATATAAGCCCACATAGGGTAATTGTCCCCATCCAACCTGTCCTCATCAGCAAACATCTTGAACACATCTGTGTTGTTGTTGTCAGCCATGGTAAATGCTGCACCTGATGTGAAAACTGCCCGAAAATAGGAGAAATGGAGTGGGAACAACACGTGCTATATAGCACAAACCTTAGAAGACTATAAGGCACCTGTTATGCAGAAAACAGCACTGATAGAAATTCTGCACAAAATGACGAAATAGCTTGTGCAGTATTGTCTATAGTGGAAACGGAGGCCGAAATGAGCCCAAATCGAAAATCTGAGCGCGAAGTTTTTGTCGACCTGCGAACGCTCGCCAAAGCTCACTGAAATCGGGGAAAGTGAGCAGGCGTGTACTGGAGCAGCTGGCGACTAAGCCCGGGAGGACGCAACCTACTCTGATACCAATTGTTGGAATTAGGGTTGCAGAGAAATGCACACAGCTTGGAGAAGACGAAGGAAGCTCAAGGCACACAATGGAGAGTGTATTACTTAGTGTGCAATGGAAAGATAGATAGCCCTAGAGTGATGGGCGTATATACAATGCACGGGGGAAAAAACCTCCTAAAGAGGGAAAAAATGCCCCGGCGGTCCTAGTGTGTTCACACACATCACTACCACAAGTTTATGGTAACATTGCCAATCAATATGGAGCTACTCACACGCTGATACGAGCATCGCCTGCTACTCAAGGAAAAGTCCTCTCAATCTCTAAAGTTGTTCACCTGCTACTCAAGGCACCACTTTCAATATGTTGGGTGTGAGGTGCAGTTGTGGCCCATCTACCATCCATTCTACATTAGGCCACGTCCGTGCTACCAGGGGATGAATGGGCAAGACCAGGGCAAGCCCATCTATCCTGGGTGCATGGAGAAATGACCACGTGGATAGGAGCTCCAACATATTTATTATAGTAATAGATAACAATGGAACCCCTTATGGCTGGAGAAGCTAGCGATCATTTTTTCTCCTATTCTAGTGATGATTCCATCAAAGACTGTTGTCTTCCTTCTTTTTAATCCTCAAGTCATCTTTCAATCTTCTCCACCTCTTCAAATTCATGGATTGGCCACATCTTTAAAACATTCTAGTGTTACTTCTACATATTGTTGCAAAGTTTTATCATCAAGTTTTGTGTATCTTGATTGAAGTAATAATAAACGGGAGATACATACAAAAATGGATCAATAATCATTTGTGAACCAATTGATTCACTAACTTCTCCGCTTAGAAAAGGGTGATCATCATAGGAGTGCAGTTGCTCATCACTTAACGAAGGGGGACACTTGTCCCAAGGCTACCCTTGTTGCTTGATATGCAGTAAGCATGTGATTGGCCAAGCTTGAGGAGGCTTACTAAAGGGCGGTAAGATTTGGCTTTGACCCTATTTGTACGTTGTCTACGTGTACTTTATGACACAAAGTAACTTCACGAATAAACCTGTAAAGTGGAATTCACCACTTCACAACAGTTTACGACTTGGTAGCTAGAGTGCTCCCAAGTAGACAATGACACATTGTTGCCCCCAAAGGTTGGTGGCCCTTAGGGGCCATTCATTGTTAAAAAGCACCACAACAATGGCAGTTATTGACTGATGGATGCAAATGGCAGGCTTCACAAAACACGTGTCAATGGATGGAGATTAAAGCAGTACTTTTTTTTTAGGTTTGATCAAGAATAATGATGGACAATCTAGAGAAGGGAGACTCCTCTCCCTCAACTGAAGAAGAGTCAAGTATGGAACTAGAGGCATGAATGCCTCTAGCCTAAGGGGAGGACTAATGAGGGTTTCTTTTTGAATTTTGGCCATTTCTCTCCTAGGATGCCTTGGATGAACGATCGTTTGAAGGTTCAAAGTTTGTGGAAAAAAACCTCTCATAGGAACTAGAAATCTCACCCATGGGACGAGCAGCCAGGTGGTCATTAAACACACTTGTTCATGCCATGTTTGGTTTAGATCTTGCTAAGTTTCAAGGAAAATTTTGTTTGATTTTTTCCAGTTCTCTTGCCTGTCTTTCTTGTTCCTCCTTTCTTCTTTTTGCATCTTCATATTTTTCTTTATTTTGTTCTTTCTCTTTGCTTTTGTACCTATAGAATCCAATTGAGTTGGCTAAAAATATTTTCTCTTAACTTCTTCTTTGGAGCCTCGTTACCTTGATCTCTCCCCTTGATCACAAGCTTTACCCTCCTTAGTATCCACTTCTCTTGGTTTTTGAGTCTTTTTAGTGTCTTTTTGGTGTATAGATCTTGAGGGTCCTTCTTCATCAATCTTTGTTGTGCTTGTGTTTTGATGTTCTCCCTCCTCTTTTTCAAGATCTTTATCATATTATTTTGATGGCTCTCGTTCAAGCTTCTTATCTCTTGGAGGAGATGTGTGTTGCGGTGGTGATGGAGCATTGAGGTGATGTGGAGGTGTACTGTGGGGATTCATGATATTGTCATCTTTCTTTCTTTTTTGGCTTCCTCCTCCACGTAACTTCATCCATCTTTCTTTTCTCTAATCTTTTCCCATTGCTCTTTTGCTAGAGTAGCATCTTCCTATTGTTTCTTCAATAGCTCTTCTCTTCTTTTATGGTCTTGAGTGGTGAATGGGATCTTCCTCTTCCAGCTCGGTCTCTTCTTGAGCTATCTTCTCCCCTTTTTCATCTTTTTTTCTTCCTTCTTGAACTCGTCATATAGCCACTTTCATTTAAATCCTTTGTTCTGACTTGGAATTTGATATTCTGGTTCACTATCTCCTTTGTCTTTGTCAATCTTTTATTTATCCAAACGTTTCTTCAAAATTCAACTCTTTTTCTTGGTTAGTGTCTGACTCCGAATCCTTTTAAGTATTCTCGGCAAAGGAGCTTGTAGACTTTGCAAATTTCCCAGCACATGAGGATAATAGTGCTAATCTAGTGACTTTTTTTACATGATACTTTGACTCTTGGATCAATTAGAGTTGGGTGGTGCTATTGGTATTTGTTATATCATGATGACAATCTGATAAGCTATTCTTGTTAGCATCAGGTCTTTGTTGACATATGTTTGAAACCACTCTAAATCTTTGAGATTGGTGTCTACTAAAGTATCCAAGTTATAACCGAAAGTTTCATTATTAACTATTATTAGAAAAGAACAAAATGAAAGGAAAATTACGCAATTTTATCTCAATTTTATCGAAGCACACACATTTTTTCGACAAAAAAAAGGCATGCAAACTCACACCTAGCTAGCTACACAAGATAACTTGCTTCTTCTTTCCAAGACTATTAGTCATTAGGTTAGCCCTTTATTGTTATATTTTTCCAAATTTGGGTTATTTATGGACACATAAGTTCCAAATTTTTCTCTCTCCTAGTGATATGCTAAGTAGAAATTAGAGTGATGTACTTATTGGAGAGAGATATAAATTATACAAGAGAGAGTATAGAGTATAGAGGAGACACACACACACACACACACACACACACAAAGAGAGAGAGAGAGAGAGAGAGAGAGAGAGAGAGAGCATACACGAGATATACGTGGGCCAACCAAGTGTGGGCTACGTCCATTGGAAAGCATTCACTCACTGGCTTCATACTTCAAGCTTGAAGAAATTAACTTGAAGTAATCTACAAAGAGCTTAGCAGCCCTCAATGGTCGTCTCATATGATTCTCTCACTTCCAACTTCTACATCATGTGTAGAAAAGGCCTCTTTTTATAGATGCAAAGGAGCCTCTATGGGATTCCCTCTCACAAAGAGCGTAGAAGCTCTCAATGGTTGTCTCCTATGATTCGCTCACTTCTAGCTTCTACATCATGTGTAGAAAAGGTATCCTTTTATAGATGCCAAGGAGCCTCTATGGGCTTCCGTCTCACATGAGAGACATCCGCCCATGTGTAGACACATCTATCTTCCACTGGCCACCACACATTGGTCATTGACCACCACCCATTAGCCATCGACCACCAACCACTATCTAGCCAACATTTTTGGCAAAAATAGAATATTTTGACTTGGTTTTTGGTTTTTTGGTTTCTGCTCATGCATTATGACTTCTCCTCATAATGGAAACCTTATAAATGTGCTTTTCTAGAATAAAATTTACAAGGGTAAATTATGCTTCATGCTCAACAATCTCCCATATAGAGACTTATCTCTGGCAAACTTATGATTGCTTTCCATTTTGGCTTGTTATACTTAGTACCGATTGAAATTGAACAACATCTCAGCTTCTCCTTGTTGACCACTTTTGTCAACATGTCTGCAAGAATCTAGCTTGTGTGCACTTTTCAAACTTTATTTTTCCCACTTCCAAAGAGTATGTATGAAGTGATACCTCATTTCTACATGCTTTGTCCTTGAGTGAAGGGTTGAATTCTTTTCAAGGTGAATGACACTCTGACTGTCATTGTAGAAGACACAATTGTCTTGCTTATATCCATGCTCCTCCAAAAACCTATGAAGCCACAAAATTTCTTTGCTAGCCTCTATAAGAGCTACATCTTTTGATTTGGCATTTGTATTGAATCACCACTAGATTATGTCAATCATTCAGAAAACTATATAGCTTTAGAGTTACCCATTGGTGATTCTAGCTACTCATCATCCCTTGCCCTTTGCTTTCCTTTGTCTTGTGTTGTCTTTAGAGCATTTATTAACCTTTCTGTCTCCTGCTGGGAGGCTTTTTTTGTCTACATAAAGCTGATGGAAAAGTCTCTTCTTTACCACTCAATGGATTCATCTTCTACCTGATACAATAGGATTTTCTATAGGCTTTGCTTCATGGTTTTCTTCTTTTGAGAAACACTTGATGATGAATGCATTGAGCATGTAGATAGCACAAAGAATTTGCAAGTTAGGTACATTTCAAAGTTCCATCATCCTTTCACTTCACCCCTTGAGCTTGGAAATGTCAAATTAAACTCTATTGCTTAAAGATTATCACAAAAACCCATGCAAACATTATGCAACTCAAAAAACCAACTTTGGAAAAAAAAATCAAAGTAGGATAATAATTGTGATTATTATCTAGGGTTTGACTCTGGTATGAAAATTAAAATTTGGCCTTTCACATGGGTTAAGGGCATCATAAATAGATAGGATTTAGCTTTTGGGAAATTTTGGATGAGCTGATGGCTGGTTAGAGTCATTTTTTAAACAGAAGGCCTTTGAAATAGCTAATTGTGAAAGGAAATGCTCTAGTAGTCCAAATTACTTCAAACGCGGTGTGTGGGCTTGTGATGGCACTTTAATAATGTAGGTGACAATAAATGTGAAAATAGGTCCATTCTAGCATAAAAGATAATAAGCATGATTTTTTTCTCCTAGCACTTTCAACGGCTTTTTTACAATTTGAACTTTACATAGTATTGGCTCATGATGTAATGAAGCCATGAATGTTGTTTTGGTAAAGTTTGGAAATTTCAAGCACCTCTTAGGTCAAATTTTGGAAGTTTGAAGCCTTAGTGCGGTTTTATATAGAGAAACCAAGTGAAAATGATTTTTTGCATTTTTTCTTAGCATACGTAGACAATTCAACATGTACAAGCAAGTTGTCGTTAGAATTTGGAAAAATTAATCTTTTTTGGACAAATAGATAATAATCGCAATTATTATCTAGGCTTGAAAATATTTTAAAAACTGCCTTTTCAAGCTACAAACATGTTCTCTAGGTATAGTACCTAGACTTCAGCCCTTTTAAACTTGCCTCTTGATCTTCATCATCTCATTCAGGTAATTTTTTTGTTGGGGTATCCAATTGATGAGCTCTATTGACAGAGATGTGGAAGTGTGACCCAGTTTATGGCATATCTAGAGGATGTAGAGATTTGTCCTTTTACCCATATAGGTGATTTGGTGGCTGCTGCTTCTATAGGTGGCATGACCTGTGTAACCTCTATATCTAAAATTGTGCTTGTGCCTTTGGAGGAGTCTCTACACTTAGATTTTCCTTGCTCTCTTTCTCAACAATCTTTTCTTCCTTGATAATTCCTATCTCTTCCTTGATTTTGTCCTTTGATTTGGTATCTTGAGCTCTTTGGTTTTGCAGATTCTCTTCATCTTCATCAAGTTGGTAAAGCCAATCCTAAGGATCCTTGTGCCACCTAAACATAGGATTTTGGGTCCTTAGCTTCTTAGGTTTTGACTACATTTCTTCAAATTTTCCTTGATGGCCTTGCTCAAGCTCAAATGACTCACGCTCCATTTCCAAGCGAGTGCCTCTCTATATTGGTTTTTCAACTTGCACAAGTGGTGGCACTCTTCCTCTTTTGAGCCTTTTGTTAGCCACCTTCTACTTACCTTTAGCCCTTCACTTTTCTCTTCTTTGATGTATGTGGGTGGTTGTATTTCTTGAACTGTATCCTCATGGGTCAAATTGTTGTCTTTGTCTCCATGTGTGGCTACTGTGGAAGGAACAACCTCCTCTTATAACTCTAGGAATGTAACTAGTCTTGTAGACCCTTTGGTTGCCCTTGGTGGTGGTGGTGGTGGTGGTGCATTGTCTTCATCTTCTCTATTTATTAGCCAATCATTTTGGGCAAGAGAGGGTGGTAAATGCTCCACCTGGCCTATTGCATGATACCCTCCATATAACATGCAATCGTAGGATAATTTAAAAACCCTTCTATTAAAATTTGGGCATGAATATATTGACCCACCTTGTTAGATGAAGTAGTGAACTTTTCCCAAAATGGATGAAAATACCCCCTCTTGTTAATGTATCTCTATTAAATTGCTTAAACTTTCAAAATTAAGAAACCCCCTTGTGTTGAACTCACATGGTATATTAACATGATTATACAATGGACCCCAAAGTGTAAAAGAGCATGGTTGCATGATGACGTTGTGCAGCCCTCCTAGTCGACGGTCTATAAGTCACCATATTGCACAATGATAATGGAGAAAATGCTTGGTCAATAGTAGCTCTTGGGAAGAGATGTGAAGAGAGGCACCCCAAGAAGCAGAGCAAATGCTTAACATTCTTATTTAGCGTGATTACACCAAATCAAACTTGATTTCACAAATTTATAAAGGAATAAAAAGAAGAACTCTCGCCTTTTTAGGTGCTACTATAGAGCTCCATTATAATAAATTAAGTGTTACTAAGTGTGCAAAATGATATCATAGTGGTTAGCAACTTCATTAAAAAGCATTACATATCTTTGAGCATGTTGAACACTACCCTAGAGGTGCCACAGAGGGGAGATACCATTAGTAGGCTCTAAAAGGTGTCCCACTATAGCTAATGGTTCAAAACATTCTAAAAGAATATTGAGAAGAGAGTAGAAGAATTCAACAGGCAGCCATTGATGCCCATAAATGAGTTGTCATGCAAGGTGGGAGCCAGAGAGACCCACATGCAAATGATGGCACCAAAGAAGGTTTCTAGCTCCTACAGGTTGCAACATCTCATACATAATAATTTCCATCATTTGTGTTGTGTAACCACAATGATGCCATGTATTGGGATCCTCATGCATGTGTGGTTATAATATATCACAAGTATATTGGCTCTAATGACTCCATACCTGGGCCTATTGGAATTAAGGTTATAGGGATGCACATATAGGTTGGAGAAGATGAAGAATCTCAAGTCACACAATAGAGAGTATATTGCTTATAGTGTGCAAATAGAACGATAAGATAGCCAGAGAGTAATGGGTGTATATACAATGCATGGGAGAAAAAAACTCCTACTGAGGAAAAAAGTACCTTGACGATCCTAAGTGTGTTCACAAACATCACTACCACATATATGGTAACAAATCTCTCTCTAGGAGTGATGTGATGAACGAGATCTGACACATATTGTACAGCAAAGTGCCACGCTCTAAGGACATGAGCAATCCACAAAGAAAAGAAATCCAAGAGGGTTGCAAAAACTTTAAAACTCTCATGAGGCAATGCCTTTGTAAATAGATCTACAAAGTTGTCCTATGTCAGCACATTAGTCAAGATGATCTCTCCTACCAAGAGTGTTTCCCTACATAGTCAGAATGGACCTCAATGTGCTTTGTGCAACCATGAAAAATTGGGTTGTTCCTTGCAACTACCAATGCACAATGGCTGTCAATGTAGATGATTTTGGCAGTGTCCATGTTCGAGCAATACACACTCAATCAAGTTGTGAAGACTATCTTATACTCAGCCTCACATCTGGAAGTGGCCGTAGTAGTAGGTTGCTTCTTACTTAGCCATGATGTACATGAACTAGTGAGCATAAAATAGAAACTCGTGTGCCATAACAACTAGGCAAAGTTCCATTCAAATAGCCAAAGATCCTTTTGACAACTTGCCAATGATTAGACCCTCAAGCAGCTAAGATCATTATGATAAAGAGTGATATCCACAAGTTCTTCAGTATCATGAAGTTTTTGTAGGGATAGTACTTCCATATACATTGTCGTGCAATCATCATAATCACTCGGTCTACACACAAAAAATACATCTCAAGTGACATAAAATTCATTTGTTTATTGGAATTCCAACAATGAATTGCAACATACCTAGAATCTGCATTCGATATGATAGCATTCTGATCTCTTTGGGCATCATAAAGAACCTGTAGACGATGTGGTCTAATAATGAGGCCTTTTCCATTTGTAGTTTCTCCTTCACCATTGACATTTGAGAAACATGATGCGATCTTCCAACATCAAACAAGTCTTCAATGCAGCACTCTAAAACTGACGGATGCATTGGTAAATGATACAAGTCACTTCTGGATCCGGGTACATGATTGTCATGTAGAGGATAAATGGTTATTGTAACATCATCTAATCCTTCATGTAGCTCAACTTGCACTTTGAATGGACACCCACACCTTCTTTTTGTGTGTAACCTCTTCATCTTTCCTTTTCGTATACTAAAGCCTCCACGATGACATATGTAGTCCACCTTGACTTTTGAAGATGTGTGCCTCTTTGAAGAGCGTGCCATTCTTAACTTAACCTTGTACTTTACCATGAGATCTGCTAGAACCTTGTCCACATCATTTTGTTTGTGAAAATTTCAAGGAATGGTACTCTATTGAGATCCAAACCTTGATGGGAAGAAGATTCAACCCTTTTCTTGACACATTGGCATTCACACAATGCAACGAGTGCCTTGTTATAAGACCGTGGTATTCCAAAGTGTTTCAAATCAATACACCATTGCAGCTTCAAGGTGTCCATGGTAGAATTAAGACCTTTATGACCTCCCCTTCCATCATTGCAATGAGCGGCTAATACTAGGCCCTCCCAATCCTCAATACAAGCAAGCTTTAACTTGGGTTCATGTTTCAAGAAAAGTGCTCTCACCCTCTACCACCAAGCAAAGCCGGTCTTTGAATCGTCTCCACTTCTTGAGATCATGTACATTGCTTCTTTTGCAACCTTTCAAATCCTCAAGGGTTGTAGGCATCACATTTTGTAGAGCCAAAACCATTACATTGTAAGTTTCCCTATCAAAAGAGAAGTACATGGAGGAGGTAAAATCAAGAGGATTTGGTCACCGAACTTGTAATCCTTGAGCATCTACTTCATCATTGTCAAAGCTTGATTCCAAATTGCTTGTAACACTTGCACTAACCTCACTTGTAATCAATCAATCCATTGTAGACTAATCAATGATGTTCAAGAAATGGAGCAAAAGCAATTCATGGCATCAATTTGTGGAGATATCAGTTAGAGTAATGAGGAGACCCATTGAAAACCCCCCTAGTTTATTTTTTTCACAAAAGTAAACTAGGGCTCCCTAGTTTACAGTTGGGTAGCCGCCATGCTTAATGACATTAATCCATAGGCTTTCAATATAGAGCATAAAAATTTGTCAGCAATACGCTCCACTAAGTACGTATAGGTCCTATATTCTCCCATATTTAATGCCTAATGACAAAACTTTTGGGCGTCCATTTTTTCTCCAAAAGTAATGTAGGGTACCCTAGATTAAAAAGTTCCCTTTTGGTGCTCGACAAAATCAATGGCCACCTTTCCAGGATCCAACTTCCAATCAATTCCCACCTTTGATCCCACCCCATAGCGTCCGTGCCACTTAGTCCTGAGGCTTGATAGGTCTTTAGGCATAATGAAAAGACATAGTCCCTAATAGGAAAAATCCAAGGAACTAGCTCTTACCATTAATAATGGCTTGATCCTATAGCTTTAGAATAGAGACCTAGTCTTGTCTCATTAGTGAAAATGGGATAAAAACCTAAAATAACTTTAAAAAATTGGCCCTACAATCTTTCACATGGCCCAAGCGATCCTCTTCCAATGTTTTTCCTCTTAGGTATGTAAGAGCGTAGGTGTTGGTGGACTCCTCTTCCAATAGGAAACCTATCAAAGTCAATGATGCAGAAGCGTAGAGCAATAGGGAGAATACATGAGAGAGAGAGAGAGAGAGAGAGAGAGAGAGAGAGAGAGAGAGAGACTATTGAGCCAACCAACTAGGCAATGAATAAGTATATCTTTACAATGGGGTCTAGGTATGTTTACATACTCACCTTAGTAAATTGCCCTGCCCACGATTTGACAAATAAGTAAAATAAATACTTAAAGCCAAAATAAGTATTGGGATCACATTGGGCTATTCACTTGAGATGCTATAAACTTTAACATCCTCTTTGCAACTCATAGTGGACATAAATGGTGAGACCAAGTTGATAAAGAAGCTACCATAGACACTCCAGCAACAATTGTCATTTTGGATACACCTTACATTTGCTATTATCAATGTGTCACCTGAGAAGAATGCCATCTTGAGCTATAGTTGCCTCATAGAAAATTGAACCATAAACCACACTATGTCCAAAAATCCCCATTTGTGAACTTTGAACACATCATGTCCAAAATTTCCTAGATAATGAAAGTCTTTGAAACACATCTTGTGTTGGGTTGGTGGATACACACATGTAGCATTCATGTTGTAGACACAAAATGAGGAGAGATGAGAGAGAAATAAAATGCCTATGCAAGAGGAGAACTTACACCATTGAAACGAACAAAATAACTAGTGCATAAGCAAAGCTTGTAAACTACAAGTAATGTCTAGAGCTTGTGGAGGGTGCCTTCGTATGTAGGCTCTCATGAGATGTTATAGAGTGTTCTAGGGCTAGTTCCGGAGTAACTCCCCCATAAACTCATGCTTGGAACTCCTAAGGTTGTGAGAAGGTATGTAGAAGGTTCATACATTTTGGATACATCATTTTTGGGTCTAATGTGGTACATAATGGTTCTCATATGGATACAACATTATTCCCTACATTGATACAACATAAAACGATGCTCAAAGAGATACAAAGCATCATCACCCTAAGGATACAACTTAAGGAGTGGGTAACTAAAGATAATGGGCTGAAAATGAACATTTAGTAAATATCATCATACTCATAATTGGATTTGGATTTTGAGCCATATTTGGGGTTACCCTCCACATGCTTTTTATTAAAAAAACTAGAGGAAGGAGAAGAGATGGCTGAATGGATGAAGTTGATGCTCTCGGCATCCTCGTTGTCGTCATCTCCGTTGTCATCATCATCACTATGCATATAGTGAACCTTGTTGGAAGACCTTTTATCTCATTGAATGTCGGAGGTAGTGTCGGTGTTGAGCCCATTGTGGTTACAAAATTGAGGCGCATGCCCCATTTTACCACACTTCACACACTTCTTGATTTTGTAGCAATTGAAAGACATATGATTTGTCTTTCCACAATGCTTACATGCTTTGAAGTTCTCTTTAGAAGAAAATGAAACATACAAAGCTTGTGAGGTGTTCTCTTCTCTATGTGTGTGTTTCTTCTCTTGTTCTTGTAAAGAGTTGACAATGATCTCAAGTGAAGGAATTGGCTCCTTCTCTTTTAAGACCGTCACCATATTATCATATTGCAATGGAAGAGACTTAAGTAATACGGCAATTTTGTCTTCTTCTTCAATGTTGCATTCTATGTAACTTAGTTGCGTGCAAATGCTTTTTAGTCTATTGACTAAGCTAGATAAGCTTTCACCCTCTTGCATAACTAAGCTATAGAGTTGCATTTTAAGAGAAATCTTAGAGTGTTTTGATTTTGCCCCAAAATTTCTCTCAAGTATCTCCCATGCATGCTTAGCGGTAGTGGATTGGTTTAAATAGTGAACTATCTCATCCGCTACACTTGTGAGAAGAATGCCCAATGCTTTTTCATCCTTAATTTGAAGTTCACATTGTTGTGCACGTGAAGGTGGGTTCTCTTCATCAATATTAGATGTGATTATGCTCCATAACCCTATCCCTTTACCTTAACTTGCCAAGTGTGGAATCTTACCCCATTAAAGATAGATAGATTATCATTACCCATAGTGTATGATGGTAGGTGAATATGCAATGGCAAGAGCGGTCCTATCAAGAGACTCTCTTGATGGTGTCTTGGCTCGTTACAATAGCATACAAATGAAGCAAATAAAATGTAGCATATAGAGTTACAAAATGCTCGTTTTGGGTTACCAAGTGCGGAAATGTATTGCCACTTCAAAGTAGAGTTGAAGCGTCCTTTTCCCCCTTTGTTGACGAGTGTGGAATGATGAGAAATCAGCCTATTGCTTGGTGTTTTTTCTGATTTGAAATGTCCCCCTTTGTTGAAGTAGAATCGGGCTCGAACTAGTGATGTAGACGCTCCCGATTGATGTAGTTTTTGTCGGCAAGTGTCGTAGAGTGTTGCCCAAGCCTTACGAGTGCTTAATAGAGCATAAAAATTAGATTTAAGGGCCTATTTTCCACTTTTAATTCTTTTATGAAAACAGAGAATTAATGAAGCTTAAAACTCATGAAAATGTGACTAGTAGCTAGTGATTAGTTAGCTAGTCTTATACTATTAATGTACGGAGCTTTAGGCATCGAAGGAGCATGAAATGGGGCTGATTAGAGCAAGTAAATGGACTGTTTTTGAAGAAAACACAGCCATGGAAGTTTCGAGAGCTTATTTGTGAAGTAGAGAATAAGATAGACGAAGATAGGAGCTAGTAGAAGCCTAGTCTTACAAGAATGAAGCAAGTGAGAGTAAGGAGCATTGAGATCAAGCTTGGGGCTGATGGAGAGCTGAAGCTTTCCATGAAAGCTTGGTGGGAAGAAGGAGAAGCTCCTAGAGGAGAGACAAAGTAGGTGGTTGAATGAGCAAGAATCAAGTGAAGAGCACTTTCCACATTTCAAGGCCACTTGTCCACTTGCATGCCCACTTGTGAGGCTTGACTTTCTCCTCTTTTAGCTCTTCCAAAAACGTTTTAGAGAGTGAGTGTGAGAAAACCACCTAAAAGTGAATGCTAGTGTGTGCTAGTGAGGCCATGAGGGTCTTTAATGCTCTGATACCAGTTGTTGGGTTTTTAGGGTGGGTACATACATGTAGCATTCATGTTGTAGACACAAAATGAGGAGAGATGAGAGAGAAATAAAATGCCTATGCAAGAGGAGAACTTACACCATTGAAATGAACAAAATAACTAGTGCATAAGCAAAGCTTGTAAACTACAAGTGATGTCTAGAGCTTGTGGAGGGTGCCTTCTTATGTAGGCTCTCATGAGATGTTCTAGAGTGTTCTAGGGCTAGTTCCCACATGGCTAAGAGATGGAGTGAAGGCATGTGTTTAATCCTTACATCTTGTCCATAATCCAGCCAACAAAGATGGATTGGCATGCACATCCATAGTCTTTAGATACGTCGCATTGGTTCCTTGCCATATGCATGTGCCTTGAACTCCAACCCACTATTTCAAACACTGATATCTTGAACTCCAACACATGGGTCCACATTATTTGTAGGAAGCATTCTTTACCCCTCTTTGTCACTCATAAGCCTCTCCCTGGTTGAAGCTAGTTGCTGCAACCACCATTTGACTAGAAATATGGCATAATGACCATTGTGGCTACCACCACGTGTCCCATGCCAATCTCCTCCTCTGTCTTATAATTATTATCTTTGTCAAGCTTGCCTTTGCCTTTATCCTTTTGTGAGTTCCTACTTTTCCTTTGGCTTCACATTCTTGAGCAAAACAAAGCAAATCTTGCGTTTATAACAATACCTCTTGGACCTCATGGATATCCAGGCTGCTAATTTAGCACTTGCCCTACTATTCTCATCAAGCTTGTCTTTGCCTTTGTACTCTAGCAAACTCACGCATTTTCTTTTGGCTTAACACTCCCAAGCCAAACAAATCGACAGCTTCCTTGAGAACTTCACTCATGCATAGACTGCTAACTAGGTCTTGGATGATCGACTTTCCAAAGACATTAGATGGTATTAATTTATTCTTGGTGCTTGGAACCGCCCTAGGAACAACCTCATGCAACTACCCTTAGGACTCTCATAGCCATACTTTCCAAGATGCTTGGCCCACTGCGAGCCCTTTGTACATGCAATTTTGAAATGCACCGGCAAAAACCAAGGTAGTTGAGGTGCCATGAGCTTGCATCTCAAGACATTGCTCCAAAGAGTACTTCAACCGAGCCTATGTTTCAAAACATTGCTAGCTACAGCCTTCAAGTCACCACCAAAGAGCCTCTCCACTTGAGCATTTCAAAATACAACTTGCTATAGCCTATGAAAATTTTTGCCAAAACACTAGCTTTTCAAAACACTACACCAATAGCCTATCCGCCTCCTAGCTTCAAAATGCAACTAGAAGCCACAAAATGCCGATTTGGCCCGTGTTTTAAAATGCTCCAAAAGTGCAAGGGGAGGAAATTTTGATCAAGATCCTCCTCTTTGATTCCTCTTTTCCTCTCCATGCTCTCCTGCTTGCTTTGATACCATGTCAAAGTTGACAATGCAAAATGGGGAGGATACACAAGAGAGAGAAAGAGAGAGACTGATAAACCAGTCAATTGAGCAATGAATTAGTATATCTTTACAATGGGGACTAGGTGTGTTTATATACTCATCTTAGCAAATTTCCCTACCCAAGATTCGACAACTTTAGAGTGCACGGATGTGTGTGGTGCAAGCAAGGAGAAGCGAGGAGAGGTATGTGGATGGAGCAAGTGCAAAGAATAATTGGGCGGACAATGGCCTAAGACCGAATCAGGGTGAGGCATATTGCCTTTACCCCAACAACCTCCCAGTTAAAGGTGAGTGTGATGATATGTGGAACTACTATAAGACCTAGTAGAATATGCATGAAAGTAGGTGAGAGACTCTCTCAACTGACGTCCACTCTCTCTCCCAATTAAAATACATGTATGCCTCTGTGAGGCTCTAATGATGTGTGAAAGTGCGTATCTCTACTAGAGTGTGCATGTATATCTTGCAAGTATCTTGTAATAGCCTGCATACCTCCACAATGCATCATGCAAGTGTCAATCATCACTTGATTGACAACCACAACTACAAACACTCCCACTATAGCTACTATCTTGGGTCTTGACTCTTAAAAGTTGTATCTCAAAGGCCAATGAAAACTACGTATGTTTGTGAGCAGCTAGTCCATAGTATTTGTATCTACACTCAATGCAACTTCTACCAATCTAATTGTATCATCAGGGCTACTTGTCACATGTCCTGATATCACCATATCAGCCTCTAGCATGCACATATAAAAAAACTCCATATCATTCATTTCTATAGAATATCTCTATCCAAAGAGGATCATTCTAATTTGTCTCACTAGAGCATGAGTACTCCACATTTGTATCTATAGACATGTCATGGACAACAATTAAGAAATCCTCAAAAGAGACTCATCTTAGCTCTCGCTAGCATGTCGATAACAAAATCAAGATGAAATTGTCTCAAACATCAGATACATGCAACGAATAGACCAAGCCACTCTAAATTCCTCTCGCAATCACTAGCAATCGACAATGAATTTGTAAAGATTGCTCTCTGAGTAATATCTAACATCCACTCTCTACCAATTGTATCACTGAGATACATCTCAAAGTGTGTATGTGATGCACCACTAGGCAATGATATACATACATCTCCTGCTCCTACAATGTCAAACATTGAACCATTAGCCAAGTGCATTCAATCAAGACTCGCACTAGAGAAAGTGATAAATCACTCACGATATGGTGTGATGTGGAAGATTTCATTCTCATCTAGAAACCAATCAAAAAAGATGTCACATGTGCCAAACATATAAGCAAGATGAACACGAGAGGTAAATGTCAAAATCTTATCTCATCTTGCATGCATCTCCTCTATTGCCTCATAGGCCTGAAGCAATGTTTTCTAATGTGTCCTATGTAACCACAATGCCAACAATGTAAGTATTAGCATGAAATAGATCTCTGTCTCTCACGAGTCATTTATGCAAAACTTTGATACATGCAAATACCTTTACATGTAAAGCTTGTCAAAGCTCAAAACCAACTATTTATAACCCGTAGCCACATGAGCATACTCCAAATCTCACTTTTGTGAGAGTAGATAAATGAGCACAAAATCATGCTAAAAAACCTACAATCTATATCTAGCTCATCTATATCTGTAAGTGTCAAACATATCAAAACTTGTATGAATCTTGTGCATAGACCTCTTTGAAATAATCCACGCAATCATACATGAGCACATAATATGCGCATCATAATCCACTCCTGAAACATGTGTCTGTAGTAAGACAACTAGGCTATATGCATGTAAATCAAAGACTCAAAGTCTCCAAAGTCTGTCCACAGATGTCATACATCAAAATCCCATAACCTCTCTAAAAAATGCATAGAATTTGTAAAACACCTGTAACAAACAATGCATGTGTAGGCTTCGTGCCCCCTGACAACCTACGAGTCTATGAGAAACTTGTATGCCAATATAAACTCAAAGTTGATGCCATGCCTCCACTGTCAAACGGAGGTGTCACTCCTCAAGAGAGAAAACGTTCATCTTTGGGAGCCATAGCAAAAGTTAATGCTAGAAGTTGAAAATCAAAGTTGACACAAAATCGATGTTCAACAAGGAGAGCCGATACCAATGTCACCCATCGGATATCAAAAAACTACCTTTGATGCCACAATCTAAAAGGTTATTGTCGAGTGCCGAAGTGTGTAGATCGATGCTAGATCTCGATACCGAAGCAAGCCAATGCCAATGTCTGTCAAAATATGATGGGATGTCAGAGAAAGTTTGATCGTCTCTCTCTCTCTCTCACTCTCTCTCTCTCTCTCTCTCTCTCTCTCTCTCTCTCTCTCTCTCTCTCTCTCTCTCTCTCTCTCTCTCTCTCTCTCTCTCTCTCTCTCCGGTTCGATGTTGAGGGAGGATAATTCAAAGAGCCTATGTATGTATTTGTGTGCATCTAAAGTTGAAGCCGAACAAGAAATGCCGATAGCGAAGGCAATGCTATTGAAAACCACTTGTAATGCTCTCTCAAACTGCTACAAATGAAAGCACAGAGAGACCCTACAAAATAGAGAAATAGCATGCTATAAACAATAATCAATCAATTTGCATACATTAATAGTTGCACGAGCACATAATCGAGCTATACACGATCGAGGGAGAGAGAGAGAGAGAGAGAGAGAGAGAGAGAGAGAGAGTAGGAGAGTGCATGCAGGTGCACAGCCTAGAGAGAAATGCTACATCATCACAATGAGAGAAAAGAGAGGAGAGGAGAGAAGAAGAGACACAGGCACTGGGTGCAATCTCCCCCCATGCAAGAGTGAGCACTTTCCTCTTGCACGTAATTATTCATAGATTTCTTGAATGCTCAAAATAAATACACATTGGCCACCTAGAAATAAATGTCCATAGCTCATACAGAGCACTTGAATAATAAAATATACATAAATGTGATGTCCTTTCGCGTAGCCCATAGTACAATAAAATAATTATATATCAATTTCCATGACATACCTCTCTGTTAAAAAGCAATTGTCCTCAGTTGTTGTTGCGAAGTTATCTATAAATTATACTTGTCAAAAGCAATGGTTAATATTGTGTGTCATAAAAATCATGTATTAAAAGAGAAACAATTTTTCTTATGCTTGTTGTCGTGGACATACTGCATATTCTATTGTCCCATACCACTAGAATAAGCAGTATATGTCATACCCTGATGTATCAGAATATCATTGATCACATTCATCATTCAATAATCCATCTTTATAAATTCCAAGTTCAATTCCATAGACACTATTGCGATAGGAAATCATCATATTCCAAATCCAAATATAAGTCCAAATCCAAATATTTATTTTATATACCCAGGTAACAAAATCATACTAAAACACAGTGTGGCCAGCCACTACAACATGATTTTGTGATTGGTGTTGCCTAAATCGATGAATCTACATCAACAAAATGTGCCTCCTAAACCGACGGATTTGCACCTAATATCGTTTAAAATACTAAATCTACAGTTAATTGGTGTTGCCTAGATTGGTGAATCTACACTAGGATGAGCATTTGCACACTAGCTAAATTGGCGAATCTGTGTGCACATAAAGAATGGACTAGACAAGGCATAAAAGAAAAATTATTTACTACCTGTTTGATACCAAATTGGAGTAGGTTCAAGAAATAAAATATGTGACAACATTGACAATCATCCCAAAATCATTGAGCTCATGTAAGTGGTTATATGACAAATCATCTTAGTAAAGGTTCCAATCAATATATGTACAAGCCATGACGTTTGAATAATTGATTTTTCAACTTATACCAAAATGTAGACAAGTAAAAGAGCCATGTGTTCTATTATATTTGCTAGTATTCTCGCTTGTTGCAAAATTGCTTGCATGTAGCCTCTTAGAAATATCTACAAAAAGAGTCACTTAACTAAAATGAGAATTAATTATCAAATTGAGTATATTAAATTGGGGGATTGTCGTATAAGAAGAAGTTGTTTGAGGTGGTGCAAAATTTAGAGATCTTAAGATAACGAAGCAAGTAGAATAAGCACTAGCGTGGTGTATCATATATGGCATCTAGGTGTAAAGACTCGGGGGGGGGGGAGAGAGAGAGAGAGAGAGAGAGAGAGAGAGAGAGAGAGAGAGAGAGAGAGAGAGAGAGAGAGAGAGATGACTCGTCAGAGATAATTTGAAATGATCTTGCTAGATATATATTATTAAAATGCATTAAGAAAGTTCATACTTGGAGGTTCTTTGTTTGCACTCAGCTTTATTTGCAAAAGTGTGTCTCAAAGACAAAGTGCTAACGGTGATTTCATGCTAGATTTAATCAAGGAATTCACTAAATACTAAATATATTAATACTTGAATAACTTAGTGAAATTGGAAAAGAGAAACTTTGAGATAACAAAAATTTACCTGATTGGTTGAGCACTTTCTTTGCATGGTTTTGCCTTCACCTGGCCTCACCGTGCTTTGGATGGCCATTGTTCCAGGATTTGAAGTAGTCTAAGAAACATATAAACAAGTTTCATGGCTTCAACCAATTTCTCAAAAGACTTACTACAATCAGCTTCTCCCTTTAATGCTTTAGTGGCTTTGGTTTGGGGCTTTGAATTTGGCTTTAGCTTTAGGATTTCTCCTTGTTTAGTATTCCTCATGGGATAGATGCACATCAATGGTGTAGAATCACCCATTTCAATGTACAAAGAGAGATTCACTCTCTAAGCACACAGATATGTTAGAGTTTGAAGCAATAATGATAGCAACCGAGTTGAGTTCTCTCAAAATGAGGACATCATTTATAGTGACGATAATGTTTTAATGGTGCTCTAGTGGTGAAATAAGGCCGAGTGAGATGGAAAGGAATGAGTTGGTATGCAAGAAACTAGCGAGATTTCACCTGTCCAATGAAGAAGCCAACCGAAAGTGGTTCGCAAATGTGGTCCTAAGAGAGCTTGTTAACATTAACACAACGAGTATCATCCAAAAATGTGACATCACGACAGCATTGTCAGCCCACCTTTCATAAAATGATGTTGTTATAAAAACCATGGATTGTTCTTCGTATGATGAGAAAAAATCAAGCTTCTCACAAGGAGCATCTCTCCTCTTTGTCAAGTGATTACATATGAACAATAAGACATTCAAAATCAAATATTGTTGTAACATTGTTTTTCACATGAAGCCGAAATATTGTGTAAGTAAACCTTTATTTGTCAAAATAGACGATTATTAATGACGGATTACCCTAGGCCCAATTTCATGTGGTTCCAAGCCCTTCGATAAAAACATGATTAGTTTTACACAAGGTGCCATCTCTATCCAACTTGATGATAGCCTATTGTGCCATGAATGGATTGAGGACACTCAATTTCCTTATAAGCTTGTTGTTTGGAGTGTCATTGACCAGAAGAGTACATGTTTCTAGACATAGACAATGTCGGTATCTGAAACTGAAAATTTGTTAACGCACTTATGAGGGCCCCTTAATATGTTCAGAAGAAAATTGAGTCAAAGACATGAAATGCATCAAACATCTTGCCCTAAAGTACTGTTTAATAAATGTAATTTATGTCTACATCAATGCAAGCACGTCACCTCTAGGAGGACTAATAAACACCAAAACCTTGTAGTCTATTACCTAAGCTAACAATTTAAAAGGATAAAAGCATTGTCTCTAAGCAATGATATGATTCTTAACAACATGCTGATGAGTTCAACACAACCCTCTTTATGGGATGGGCTAATCAGTCAGTCCCATTCACATTTGACTGAGGAATATTTCAAAAGTTGAGATAATGTTGTAGGAACTCTTTCAGAAGAGGTAGAAAAAGAATAAGTTTGCCACCAATGGGTCTGCCAGTACTACATGGAACATGAGATGTCCCTTCCTTTTAAAAAAATAAAATTATGTAGGATTTTGGAAAGTCGATAGTTATTTTGATGTCTATCCTTAAACATTTAGACCACACAAAGTACAGCCTCTTTTCCGAATATTCCTTCTTTATATTGTGATGATCAAATTTTGTTCATTTTTAGGCGAACACTTGATGAGTTGTATACCATGCGGTATGTATGGCAAGCAAGAAAAGAAAATGCAAGAAGAAATTATGCTATCGTCCTCTTTGTGTGTGTGTGTGTGTGTGTGTGTGTGTGTGTGTGTGTGTGTGTGTGTGTTTATTGTTGTTATTGTTGTTGTTCACTGATATTGCCAAAATCTTTGAGCTTATGCAAGTAAAACTAAATAGATACATCTCAATGTACGAATGGTAGTCCATGATAGCCTTCATTACAATCAACAATACTACATTCCATGAAATAATAGCAGATGATAATGGTAATTAACCTTAACTTTGATGAGATATCAATACAATGAATGAACAACATTTAAGAGCGTAATAAGTCCTAAATCTAATGATACATAATCCACAATAAAAGCCACCACTGGTGGGTTTCTGCTCAAGGAGATATGAAAACGCAAATAAGCATAGCTTACAGCTAATGAGAAACTCTCATTGGGACGAGCTTCGCGGGAGAGGGAGGGGAGAGAGAGAAATAGATGTCATTATCGTCCTCATAGGTCAAATATGACCTATGGGACCAAGAAAACATACATGGTGCCTCTTACCAAGAGGGTACATTGGAACATGACTAGATGTGGATACAACAAAATTGTAAGCCACGTCACTTAGGAGTGGGGGGAGGGTGGGTAGAGGAGGGTGGTCTGGGAGTCCTTGAAACTTGAAATTCCTCAATAATAGCCTCGCCACCTCAATAGACGGCCCATTTACATGCTGCTCAAGCATCACACACCTTTTGGAGTTCTTGTTTCTTGATTTTGAGTTGAGTGGAGATCAAGACGTTGTTGATCCAGATTTTGGATCCCTTGAGTAGTCGAGAGCTTGATGTAAAAGTTCTTTGCAAGCCTCTTTGTTTTTGAAAACAAGGGTGCCTTGGTTGGTGTGGTGGTGATGAAGGACCTTCTCGATTGTGTTGGGATCAAACTCGATCAAGTGAATGGCTTGGTTGAGCTTGGCTAAGGTGGAAGGAAGTGCAATCATCATTTTCCTCCCACGAACTAGAGGGTAAGCCACCGACGCGAAGGGATAGCGCCAATCCTTTCTATCGGTGGCGTTCTTGTATGCATTCTTCTACCTTGAAAGTTACTATGGTGGTTGCTTTGTTGACTTGAGTGGCAAGATTTGCCATACTTGCGGTGAGCGTGTGCTCAACTTCCTTTGCTTTGGCAAGAATATGCTCGATGTTGACTTTCTTTTGTGACTCCAAGAGGGTGAGGCGGGTCTCCAAGGCCTCAAGATGCACCTTGAGTTTGGTGTTTTCATCTCTAAGTTCTTGAATTTGCGCTCGCAGAAGGTCTGTCAGATCCACCCATGGTGTAGGCACAAAGAGGTGTGTCGGCTTGATTGGTGTGGAGGACCTCTCTCGCTACATCTTGTGGGAATGAATCATGGATGTAGGATAAACCTTTTTGGGCAAACTTGGAGAAAGGCTCAGAATGTCGAGGAAGGCTAAGTCAGCACTCAACACGAGGAGAGGTTGATAGCTTACTGTGGACTCTCTTGTTCTCTAGCAATCGCCACACAATGACTATGCTGAGCATGCAAAAATCATCGACGTATAGATTAGCGTGCCGAACAGTTCCTATGCTGTCGCAACATTGACTGGGGGGGAGAGAGAGAGAGAGAGAGAGAGAGAGAGAGAGAGAGAGAGAGAGAGAGAGAGAGAGAGAGAGAGAGAGAGAGAGATGGATGGCCTCCCCTTTTGCGAGCTTTGTGCATTTTTGAGCTCACCAACACCTACTTTCTCTCCTCTGCAAGCACAAGCTCTTAAGGCCTTCATGGCTCCTAAACACAAAGAAAGGCCCTTCAAGACTAATCAACATATTGATAATAACGTGGAGAATCAAGAGACTTTTGCATCTTCAGAGGCCACCAAATCTACCAAAGAAGTTGTAGAAGAAGAAGAGAAAGTGAAAACACAGCCCAACCCAAAGAAGAATAAAGTTTTTCAGCGTCCATTCTTATGCCAAAAGTTCTTTTTTTTTTTGTTCTACTGCACTTGCATGGTGCTCATTCCAATCCTTGCAGCACCCATCTCTGCCATCGTCTTCATCATTTGCTAAACTGTTGCCACCATGCTACTCTGTTTATTGACCGCTATCTTTCGACTGGTGTCTGCTTTTGATGGGTGTCTGTTGTGTTGACTCACCATTTGTTTCCACAAAGCTCAACCAATTGTGGCATTAGGGGTCGCCTCCCTTGTGAGAGGGAGGTGTGAAATTAAGTAAAATAGGAATTGAACACTTAGCAACTCCTCAGGTTGTTCTTGCAACATTCCCCATGCTTCTTGTGCTTCTACTTCCTTTTCAAGTGGATTCATATGGTTGTAACAATTTCTAGAACTCTTCTGCTTCAAACTTGGATATGCTTCCTTGAGGTTTCTATTCCTAGGGCATTAAAATTTCTTTTATTCTCATGCAATTAAACTTCTTCAACTCCTTAGAATAGGAATGTTTGGAGTACATTGATTTCCTTCTTTTTCTTCTCTATATAGCTATGCAAAAACATCGCCAAAAAATATAATTAGAGATAATCATGAAAGGGGAAACTTATATTCATGTCAGTTGTGAAGAGATCCATGTTGCCTTGATCATGTGCCACTAGGAGCATTAATCTATGCTTTAATACCACTACTAGGGGGTGTGGAGAGCCCTACAAAATAGAGAAATAGCAGAGTATAGACAATAAAATCAATCAATTTGCATACCTAGATAGTCGCACGAGCACATAATTGAGCTATACACGATTGAGAGAGATAGGGAGCAAGAGAGAGAGTAGGAGAGAGCGTGCAGATGCACATCCTAGAATGGAGTGCTACAAGGACACGGCGAGAGAGAGAGAGAGAGAGAGAGAGAGAGAGAGAGAGAGAGAGAGAGAGAGAAGAGGAGAGAAGAAGAGACACAGGCACTGGGCGCAATCTCCCCCCGTGCAAGAGTGATCAATGAATACACATTGGCCGCCCGAACATAAATAGCCATAGCTCATAAAGAGCACTTGAATAATAAAATATACGTAATGTAATCTCCTTTCGCATAGCCCATAGCTCGGTCATGCTTTTTCCACCTGTCAACTACTATAAAATAATTATATATCAATTTTTATTTCACGACCAACTCGGGAGCTCTCTACATAGCCTTTGGTGGTTGCCCGCGTAGCTATTCTTGCTCTCAAGATTCTCCAAGAGACTTTTCGTGTGTGTTTCTTCGTGTGTGTGTGTGTGTGCATGTGTGTTACGCACACTCTTCACTCCCTCTTGCTTTCTAGTGTTGCATGTGTGTGTGTGTGTGTAGTGCACACACCCTCTCTCTTGCTTCTCTTTGATTTGCTATTGAGAGTCCAGATCTCTCTCTCTCTCTCTCTCTCTCTCTCTCTCTCTCTCTCTCTCTCTCTCTCTCTCTCTCTCTCTCTCTCTCTCTCTCTCCGGAACGAGTTAGGCCATGCATGTGCATGTATCACTCACGCATTGTCTCAAAGGCTTTAACCTCCCCTAAGGCCATGATGTAGAAGCTTCCTCTTGTGCTACTTTGAATTTCTCCAATGTTGTGTTATTCAGACCTGCTAATCCAGCACTGCCTACAAGGGCCTTGGCTTGCTTTGATTTGCGCTAATGTTTTTTGTCCATTTGCCTCTAATTCTTTTTGTCTATTTGCCATAAATTTTTATGCTACTCATTAAGGCCTTTGGCTCCAAACCTCAAGATCTTTGCGTGCACACTTGTAATTCCTCTTCTCTGCTACATGAACTCATGAGAAGGTAGACTACCCATGGGAACTGAGCCTAGAGATCATTTTTAGAAGCCTTAGGTATAAAAGTCACTTATTAAGAAGCTTTTAAAGAACTCTAATACGTACAAGTAAAGAAGAGAGAAGTTCTACTTTGTAATCAGTATATCTTGCAATTCTATCGATAATCTAATTCAAGTTTTTGTAAGTGTATTGTGTTTCTCTTCTCTTGCTCTATCAGTTAAGTGTATTCACTGCCAATTTGGTGAAGGTTCATGATTATGCTTTGTGAGCCTTAATTTGCTATTTTAGTGATAGTTTCAAGTATAAATGCTAATCTTTCAGTAGGAGGCTATTCCTAAGCCTTAGGAGGTGCAATTAGACTATTTATATTCATGTTTTTGTGACATGGCCGATGATGATTTGCGACATGTTCTAATAATCCTTGCCTATGGTCTCCTAGAGTTTCGTAGTGTTTTGAGCTCATCTAGTTGAGAAACCATTAAGTGATTAGTTGGCATAAGGATTGACCATGTGCCTGATGAAACTCATTGTTGATTGTTGATTCATGGTTGCTCTTGTGGATCTTCCTACAAAGCTTCGCTCCATTGAGTCTAACAAACTCAATTTGACTTTGTGCCCCATCCAAGTTGCTTCCCTGAGTATTGACATACTGTGTATGTTAGTGTTAGATAGCTATGTGGTGATCTGCTATTTCCAGGGATTCGATCTCATGATGGCCGAGTGACCTTGTAGCCATACTTGTGTTCATCCACCTTTAAAAGCCCATTCCATTTCACTAGCAACATAGTGGTGAGACAATGTTTTGTCACTTGATAGAGTATGGGAGTCTAAGACTAGCTAGTTCTTTCATTTTGTAGCAAAGAGGTTTGTGGTTGAAAGTAAAACAAAGCATTCAGCCATCAATTTTTTCATTGCTTTCAGAGTGTTGTGCATTCTACCACCATTAGCTGTTTTTTCAAGTTTTGTTCATTTCATAGCATTCTGTTATTTCAAGTTCATAGAAGTAGGTTAAGCAGTTCAAAGACCATCAAATTGAGTTGTTAAAGTCTGAGACAACTTGGGCCATATTTTGGGCAAAAAGACCATGTCTCTGAAATGTTGAAAAATAGGGCAAATCAAATCCAAATCACACCTAATTGATGAATTTTGTTTCCATTTACATTGAGGAACAAGTGTGATAAGTTTAGTTCCATTTTGTGAAAAAAGTTGGACACGATTCATGTACCTCAGAGTATAAACTTTGAAATTTTCACAAATCCTAAATCTTCATCACCTACAAACACCAATTCCAAAATTTTGGGTGCAAAAATATTCTTGAAAACACACCAAATCCAAGAAACTGAGAAAATCCTAAAGTCACGCTCATCAACCCCAAACAAAAGGAGATTTTGACTTTTTGGTGTCCAACTACAAAAAAGAAAATATTGCACAATCAACTGCAAATGACCTCCTGTACAAGTGGTACAAACCTTGAAGCAAGATCATGCAAGACATGAATCACAAATCCTAAATCCTCATCACCTACAAACACCAACTCCAAAAATTTGGGTGCAAAAATATTCTTGAAAAAACACCAAAACCAAGAAATTGAGAAAAATCCTAAAGTCATGCTCATCAACCCAAAACACAAGGAGATTTTGACTTTTTGTGTTCAAAGTAAACGAAGGCTCTTGCAATCAAGTGCAAATGACCTCCTCTACAAGTGGTACAAACCTTGAAGGGAGATCATGCCAGACATTAATCATGATTCATGTATCTTGGAGTGATTTGGGGCCCAAAAGATTAACCACTATATATATCCAATAGGGAGGAATCTACCTAGGGGGTTTGATCATCAAAAAGTCAAAATAATCAAGGATAAAGTGTCAAAAAATAGATAGATGAACAAAAACCATAATGCAAACTAAAGAACTAAGATTTGGCCCATCAAAAGGAGTCCAAATTGGAAGAAAGTAATAGATGTAGCTTGTAGACATAGTGTGTGACCAATTGCCTAGAGTTACATTCCATATGAGGAGGAACATGAATCATAATTTGATGTACCTCAATCTAGAAAGTTAAAAAATACGTACATAGAGATCTACCATAACTAGAACCAACATTTTTTGAGTTCAAAAAGATTGTCAAAACCTCTTCACATCGAGGAAACTAGGAGAATAGACTAAGAATGCAAAATGCAATAGAAGCTGAAGTTTTGGTGTCCAAATCAACCATAAACATGGAAGATAGCCTAAAAATAACATCATCTAGCTGCTACCAAAGTTTGAAGTCCAAAGCTTGAAGAACATGGATTACGATTCATGTACCCTACCAAACTAAAGAAGTTGAAACACAGATGAATCCATTTGTGTTTATACACAGTGGGTAGTCACCTCGTAAAATTTCAACTTAAAAGCTTGAAAAAGTTGGACCTCGTTCCAACTATTTTGGTCAATGGAGACAAAGTTGATACCACATGTAGGCCTAGCTATAAGAAGTCCATTGGAGTTTTAAATCTGAATTTGGACAACTAAAAGACTGTCACTCAAGCTGATTTGGAATTAAACAGCCTGATACAAAATATTAGCATATTGGAAAAGCAAAAGGGATCCAAATTGAACACAAAATAGCCAAGAAGACATAATTCATCGTTATGGACAAGTCTGTGTAGTCAAATTTTTCATATCTAAAAAAACATGGATCACAATTCATGTACCTCTTCATAGTGGGAATAACTAGCTTTGGGCCAAAAATATTTCAAATTTCAAATTTGGGCCAAAAATACCCTTTGGAGACCAAGCTATAAGCTAAACAAGCTCTTGTTTCTTGGCACTAAAATTGTTTTTGATTGTTGGGTTCACCAAAATTGCTTTAACATTTGATACACAACTTCAAATTGAGTCAAGTTTAGGGTTCTCGATTCCAAACTTCTACGGTGTCCAAAATAGGTATCCGAAGACCTGAGGGCCACCAAGACCCAACTTTCTTGAGACTTGACAAGGGAAAAAAAGGGATTGTTTGCACTCAACCAAGAAGAGCTAGTCAAGGACTATCGTGAGTGAGCCTCAACCATGTCAAATCATCCACCACTAGAGGTTTTCTAACTCAACCCAGAGATATGCTACATATACAAACGACAAAAAATCTTGCAACACTTTCAACAATGCATTTCAGAGAAAACAAAGAGACATATCAAGCATACCACACCACACCTCAAGATTTGGCTCATGGATGCGTGATGAGTGGTTATCCGGCTAACTGGGAGCCATACCATTACATCCATCAATTCACATGTGAGTGTCTCAAGGCACAAGAGTAGACATTGATGAGGATGCATTCCATTGTTTTGTAGGAGATATATGTTCTTAAGCAGAGGAATAAAGAGAATAGGGGAATAAAGCATAACATTGTTTTGCAGCAGATATATGTTCTTAAGCAGAGGAATAAAGAGAAGGTGAAGAAGCCTCACTGAGATTCAAAAAAAAATCTTTAGAAATGTCCACTAAGAGAGATTCCATAGCAAAACAAATTAGTAGTGTTATTCATTGAATGTTTTAAAAGTGAAATATCTTCACATTGTATCTTGTAGACAACTGCAAAGCTAATGGCAAGATATCAAAAGGCACCTCAACCACTAAAATGAGTTCCACTACTAGTGAAGTTATAGCTCCAATGCTAGTGAAGCTATAGCTCAAAAGACCAACACAACCCAACCACTAGCCAATGTCCAACAACTAGTTGAAGAGGTAGTCAAAAGGATGAACCAAGACTTTAAACAAGCATAGAATCTTAAAAACAATCTCGAATGAGAAAGTGTGGCATCTATGGGGGCGATCATCCTACCACTTAGTGCCATATATAGCCAAGACTCATAGTGTCAAGCATACCTCAACAACCAAAATGGTGTGACATTGAACAAAAATGGACCAATCATGAAATCAATGTGTGCTATTATCATCAAAATGTGGTGAGGAAGCAACCATACTATCCACTTCAAATCAACCAACCACCACCACAAAGATATCCACTGAAACAAAACAATGTTGTGCCGGGGGCCGAGAGACCACAACCTATGGTAGGATAGTAGCCACCACTTCCTCATGACAATAGAGTTTTTGTTAGATACAATCGACCACAACCAGTAGATGCAAATCTACCACAACAATAGAAATGTTGCACAATTGAACAAAAATCGATGAACCATGAGACAAACGAGTGTTACAACAGTGTAACTATATCAAAGAGTGGCCATATAATCCAACTCTCATGAATCAACCATCACTACGACAACCTCTACAAAATGGAACAAATCATTGGCCTATAAATTGTTCGTACAAAGGGGAAACATTGACAATGTTTGGATTTTTCTCCAAAAGTGGCTAAATGCATTTCACTCACGATTACCCTAAAAATCTTGATAGAGTAGGAAAAACCCCAATCAACATGATAGAAATTCTACCGAGTTCAAGTGGGACAAAGGCAGAGAAAATTGCTCCTGTCAATGTGGTAACAAGAGCTTAGCCTCGAGAGGCCATGAATGAAAAAAGAAAGGAGATGTGAATGAAAATAAAACCAATTGAAATCAATGGCAAATCCATTCAAAGTCAATGTAAGTCTTAGAAATCTAAATCGAGCAAATTGAAATCCAAACAAATGCACGAACAAAAAATCATGGTAACAGAGCTTTCTCAAGCTGGGGACACTGAAACACTCCTAAAACAAGAGACAAAAAACGAAGCTTCCATATTACAACAATACAAACCCCCTCCGATCAACTTGGGAGAATCAATGCTAGTAGATAGCCATCAAACCACTAGATGCTATCTTTGAAGCATATGAGGATAGATTGAAACCTAACCAAACACAAAAACAAAGATGGATGGAATATCCCTGCGTAGAACTTGAGAAACAAAGATTGGAGATGAGCAAGAAACTAATAGAAACTACACAACCGTAATGACACCGAACCAATCCTCACAACAACAAAAAAAACTAAAACGTGAGTGGTTGACTTTGAGATGTCAAATGAGAAGACCAATGAAAGAACCCTTCAAACCAAAATAGAGATAGAACCACATCAAGACATGGAAATAGAAACTCAACTTCAAACAATTGATGAGTCAGAAGGACAAATAAAGCACAAATACAAGAGATTGAACGAAAAGCTTAGAAGCGATAAGGAATGCCAAGGAAGGGACCGCAACGTATCAATTTGTCCCAATCTCTAAAATAAACATGGAGCATGAGCATCTAAACCTCGATATCTAGTCACTTTACAGTGACACTGAATTTGTAGCATCCAGATGAGTAAACCACATTCAATGAATATTATCAAAGCCAAATTGGAAGTAAGAGTTGTACCCTCACAATGGAAGCCATCGTCAAGAATGATCGATTCAAGGAGTTTACAAGAAATGTTGTTTACTCCTATCCATTGTACCATCATGCTAGCAGAGTTCCTAAAAATTAGACCTCATGTGTGGGTCAAAGTAGGAAAGAATTTTGAAAATATGGGCATAAATGTTTCATTCAAAATCATCGAAGCAAAAGCCAAAGAAACAAAATGCGCAAAACCAAAGAGCATCAAACTTGTGCCTATAAACAAAGTGGGCAAATATTGTCAAGGAGAAAAAGGAAACACCGCTTTTACTCGGATGTAATGTCGGAACATCAAAGAAAAAACTTTACAACATCACACACATAGTAAGGTACAAAAGACTGAAAAGGCATCACACAGACACAAGAAAATGATAGGAGAACTATTAGTATATAACTTCATACATCGAAATAAGAATACATCATGTTCAAGCAAAAGTCTGTTAAATAAATTCTCCACCTACATGTTGATACGAACAGTTGCACCTTACAAATCAGGGCATACCCCCTTTGTTTCCAGACTAAGGTTACTTTGGCCTAACATTTGGCATGCACGGAGGACCTGACCCCACAATAAATTACAATATTTCAGCCATTAGAAGAATCAGCGGGGGAAATAAAAGGGGGAGGTGGGTTGGGATTTACATGGCTGCAACTGAGCGAAGGGTTGGTGACTCAAAAAATGGCATCAAAGAATAGCAGATGCCTCATCCACCCCTAGGGAGGAGCCAAAGGATTAAACAAACTGAGTCAGTTTGCACATTGGTTCAAAAAAACATCGTACACCAAAAGAAGCTTTTGTACTTTGTAGCACCATGCTTCTGGGTGTCACTTCCTCCTACAACTGCTCTTCCTCCTCCTTGCTCAATAGTAAATGTGTTTTGAGATTGTCCAATTCCCTCTTTTCCACTTGGAGGGCCACCTCCACATTCTATAATCGGTTTTTATATCAGTTTCAAGGCATGTAAAAACATTTGGCTAGGAGAATGGGAGATATTCATTAGCTTTCCTCTTACCCGGATCAGCTGCATCATATGCCCCTCCACCCGATGGCCCTCTGGTGGAGGCAATGTCGAGACCACCAAGAAGGGCTTTAATATCATTTGCCACTCTTGGATTTGGCCTTCCCAGTAAACTTGGATATCCTCCTTTAAAAGCCACACCACCGCATCCAAGTCGTTCTCAGATCGAAGTTGGCTTTTCGGTATGCCATTTTTAAGGAATAATCTGGATCAGGAAAGGTGGTTGTATGTGTTGCCCCATGAATATGATGTCGGGCTTGCTCTTCCCTCTGTTCTATGGCCAATGCTCACGTTTTCACCCATTTGCAAGCAGCCTCCAGTTCGGCAATCCTATCTGTCAAGGACTGGTTCGAGGTTGTCAAATCAAGTATCTGTTGCTAATGACATGGAATAATTTGCAGCTATTGTGTTTGCTCATGCGAGGAATATATTAACTTGATACATAAACTCGAGGCAATATGTGACATGCTGCTCCTCTAGTTGGTATCCTATCTGCACAAGGGATACACCGCACCACTACGAGAAATAGGGGGAAACTGGGGGAAATCCATAAAGAAAGTTGCCCCTCTAATGCTCTATGCACATCCTTGACTCGGTGTCCCCTCCCCTGATGCTGAGTGGGTCGACACCACAATAGCAAAAGTTTGCACACGTCCTATCGCATAGCTGGCATTGTCACAGGAGTAATTGATGCTATAACAAAAAGACATCGTTCGAGTGGCATATGTAGCATGTCGAGCACTTCAGCCACACCTTCATAGCCTCTGGCATCTTATTGTTGAGCGAAATGAGAGCCTTCATACTAGTAGAGCCAACAGCTAGCACCATCTCCCTATTGTAGACCCATAGCTTGGAAGCATTTGCAGATTAGAAAACAGCCCCTATGTAGAGCTTAGCAATGGAAAGGGGTGAGCTAAAGTAAGCAAAGAGTGCAAGCAGGGAGAAGAGGAGCAAAGAGAAAGTAAAAGTAGAACCGACATAATCGGTGCACTTATATAGTAACCTTTTTGCATGTCAAAACCAAACACCATGCACAGAGGAAGTAAAAATAGAACCAAGGTAATTGATGCACTTATATAGTAACCTCTTTGCATGTCCAAAACCAAACACCATGCACAGGGTCTCGGGTTCACACATGTCACAATTAATGGACCACCATCCCTTGTCACAATTACCCTACTCATTGCAAGATCCTACTCATCATGCCTCGAGTACCCCAAAAGAAACTTAATGCCACATTCAAAATAGTACGTCACAATTATTAGTGTGATTATTGGGATCACAAAATAGTAAGACCATGCACCATTGCCATGCAAAATGTGTATGGGTACTAGTTTTGGTCGAGAGCAAGCAGAATTGGCTTACATGAGCACTTTTTATGATGCAAAGGACCCCGATTATTTTGAGAAGGCTCGTGCATATGAGCATTGGAAGCAAACTATGTAGCAAAAGATTGCTTACATCCATAAGAACCATATTTGGGATTTATAAAACTTGTTAGAAGGAAATAATCCTATTGGTACAAAGTGGGTTTTCAAAGTAAAGAGAAAGCTTGATGGATCTCTTGAGGCATATAAAACAAGGCTCTTAGCAGAATGTGAACGAGCACATCTGGATGTGTGTGTGCAAGAGAGAGGAAGGAGAAGATGGAGACTGTGTGGGTGTGGATCCAGTCTCACATAATGGTGGTGGGAACCCCTCGTTCTCTATACTACAAAGAATAAATAAGTGGTAAGTGAACAATCAAACATTATGTCCGGCCTGAGTTAAGGCACACCACCTTTACCCCAACAATCACCCACTTAAAGGCGACTGTGCCGATAAGTGAATCCACTATAGGACCTAATAGAATATACAATGATAGGTGAGAGAATCTCTCAACCTACATCTAGTGTGCCGATAAGTGAATCCACTATAGGACCTAATAGAATATACAATGATAGGTGAGAGAATCTCTCAACCTACATCTAATGGATCTCAAAAAATACATGCATGCCATTGTATAGGGTCTAGTGATGCGTGGAAGCACATATCTCTACTAGAATGTGCTTGCATATCTAGTAGGTATCCCATGATGACGTGCATAGGTCCATGATGCATCATGCTAGTGTCAGTCATCGCTCCATTGACAACCCCAACTACAAATGTTCCCACTACAGCTACTATCTTGGGTATCGACAATGAGACTCTCAAAGGACGATGAAAATTATGCAATATCTACCCATTAATCCCTAGTGTCCATATCAATGCTCAATGCAACCTCTACCAATCTGTCTGTGGTAGGCACCTCAATGGTAACTACATCCTTTATATCGTCAAGACTACTAGTCAGATTTCCTAACATTACCATATCAGCCTCTAGCCTCAACATATCACAAACTTCAGATCATCCATCTCCATAGTAGAATGCATCTCTATCCTAAGAGAATCAATCTAATTGTCTTGCTAGAGCAAGGCCGCTCCAACTTTGTATCTACAAACACGTCAATCTAGAGATTCATGAAAGAGACTCGTCTCGTCTCCTACTGACATGCTTGTAACTAAATCAAGACCAAACCATCTAATACCTTGGATAAATGCATAGGATAGATCAAGCCACTCGAGCTCTCTTCAATCACTGGCGATCTGCAATGCACCTAGAAAGATTGCTCTCTAAGAAATATGTGGTATCCACAATCTGCTAATTATCTCACTGAGATCAAACTCTACCTGAGCTAAGGAACATAATGCACATGTTGAAGTGTACAGGATGCCCCACTAAACAATGGCATACATACATCTCCTACTCTTGCAATGTCAAATGCCAATCCATTGACCAAGTGCACTCAACCAAGAATCCCACTAGAAAAAGTGTTAAAACACTCACGACATGGTGTGATGTGGAGAATTGCACCCTCATCGAGCAAACAACGGGAATAAATTTCACATGTGCCACACATATAAACAAGAGGAATGTTAAAGGTAAACGTGACATCATCATCACTCGCATACCAAGCCACCTCTCTAGCATGCATCAAAATTGTCTTTGCATCTAGCATAAATCACCTCTACTACCTCATATGCCTAAAGCAATGTCATCTAGTGTGCCTTGTGTGACCACAATACCAACAACATAAGTATCGGCATGAACGAGATCTCTGTCTCTCAGAGTCATCTCAATAGACTCTGCAACGACACACATATTTGTTGTATAGATGTCAAGAAACCAAAATCTTTATATGCATCAAAAAGTGTATGGTGATGAAACCAAACTATAGCAAGAAATTCTGGGAGAAATTTGGAAATCTTCCTTGTAAAATGACAAAAATCTCAATCTAAATCTCAACCATAAATCACATCAAATATGCCAAAGTGGGCGATCACTCGACCACTACAAAATCATAACCATGATCAATGCATATGCAACCTGTAGCTCAACATAGCTCTACAAAAGAAACCATACAGAAAACAATGTCCAACCTTTGCCAAAACCAGCAAAAAATCATGCATAGTCAATCACCGAGCGATAATGCAATCACAACGAGTAGCAAAGATTCAAGTTTGGGATAAACAACTCTCAAACGAGCAAAATGCACGACCACATGCATAAGTAGATAGCAAACGCAATGCTAACTATGCATCCCACAAATAGTGCTGCAAAATTTGACAACTGTGTAAACCTATACCTGAACATGTGACTACGTGTAAGCTATAGGCACTACAAGCACACAAATCTTACTTTGCCAAAACCAGCAGAAAATCATTGGTAGTCAATCATCGAGCGATAATGCAATCACAACGAGTAGCAAAGACTCATTATTGGGATAAACAACTCTCAATTGAGCAAAATGCACGACCACATGCATAAGTAGATAGTAAACGCAACACTAAATATGCATCCCACAAATAGTGCTGCAAAATTTGCCAACTGTGTAAACCTATACTTGAACATGTGACTACTTGTAATTTATAGGCACTACAAGCACACAAATATCACTCTTGCATGAGTGGATAAAAGAACAATAATGGGTTTTCAAAAGTGACCAAAAGCCTATCCAAGTGAGAGTCAAACTCAGTCATTGTCAAAGTAGAAGTAAATCGACCACGATAGCATAAAAGAGTAAGCCATAAATAGTTAGAAACTATGGCGAGAACCTGGGAGAAACAAACAGAGTCTCCCCCTGTAATTTGAGCAAAGTCTCAAATAAACTCAACCATAAAGCCGACAACACAAAAACCGCATAAAATCAACAGTAAAGACAATTCAGCTATGCACATAAACAAAGACTCAATCTCTCATCCACAAGATGTCATACACTTGGCCAAACGTGACCATGTGGCTCTCCCAAACCTACGAACTGCAGTAAGACAACATGTGGGTCAAAGCAAAATGCATAAACATATCGAGACAAATATGTCCCAATCAAAAAACCACAATGGGCATACATGCGGCAAAAGCATGGCAATGAAGCTCATTCCCACACGAGTAGCTCTCCAAACAATTCCACCGATGAGAAAGTTGTATACCTGTAACGATTTACCTATATCTACACATGTCGCACGTGACAATGAAATTGCACAAATCCGTGCAATAATCTCTTTGGAGATGATCCATAAAGTCATACATGAGCACATAACCTACACATCATCATCCACACTGAAACTTATGAGAAAAATGCCTCAAATTTGACACACTACCTTGTCGACTGGAAACCCTCTCGATCAAAAATCAAACTTGTAGAACAATCAACCACCTGTAACCACAAAAGGCTTTGGGCTTTATGCCTGGTAAAAGTAATATTTGACTCACGAAGCCTTGTGATGTCCAAGATGTACCCATGGTGGTCGCTCACCAAGAAATCTGCTTTGGAAAGTCCATCATAGCCATTAAAGTGTATGATGTGTGTGTGTTGGGTCGGAGAAATCGATGTTATCGCCGAGGAAACCTATTCACAAAGGCATTACCTCGAGAGAAGTTTGAAGTTTTTCAGAAAGCTTTAGGCAAATGCTACCTTGTAAATGTTCACACTATCATTGCAGGGGGGGGGGGATGTAGATGAATGATGAAGTTCATGTGAATACTACGGGCTTCATAAGGGGCAACCTCGCTCCTTAAACCTATTTAAAAGTTTGTAAAAATGAGAAAGCGAGGCTATTACTATCCTCAACCCAATCATTTGCAACAATAAAAAATTCACAGCTTCAACACCTATGCATACTTACGCAAGAAGATGTATGTATGCACTTCCTATCCATGTATTGACATGTACATAAAAATTATGTTTGAATACATATTGAAAACCATAATCTCTCTCTATCTCCTCCCTTGTAATGGTCCTCGATGACTTCCATGCTCATGTGGATGGAAAACCTCACTTATCGTTTGCCTTTATTTAATGAAAATTTTGGGGTCAACTCAAGCATACATACTTTTGTTGGCGACCTCCTCATTTGTAACATATTCCAACATCATGGGATCGATTAATCAATTGTTTAAAGGTCTGTCTCTTTTGGGTATAATGGTCTTTGTTTCTTAGTGGAGACGTTTACTCCATTGTGCCACTAAAATCTCAACCTTGCAAGTGTTCATGCTAAACAACCTTCTACCCACAAACAACATACAGAGTCCAAACATCTAGCTTGCTAGACCTTGTTACTTTGATTGAATTCTATCGGTAGATGAGTTATCCCATCTCCTTAGGGGTACCGGGTCTTGAGTTCAAATGTCATTGTATAGATGTTTTTAAGGTTTCTCTCTCTCTCTCTCTCTCTCTCTCCGCACGCAAGCGAACGGACATTAAAATAGGTGGAGTACATTCAACGTTTGTTGTGGTGGGTTAAATAACGCTTCGCTAAACTTTGAATCTCTTTCTGCGGGTGAGCAATGAGTCAAGCTATGGAAGAAGACAAGGGTCTCGATGCCAAGAGCAAGGGCGGCGTGGACTACGATGCCCTTGACCGAGAGATCGAAGCTCAACGAGCCGTGGCTCAAAAGGTAGGCGCCATCTCTGTCATAGGTTTATGTTGCCCGAGCGATTCGAGCGCCACAGATGAAGTTTCGCGAAGAATTCAGTACATAAACAGATATCTAGGGTTTCCAGGCCAAGCCCTCCATCATCATCATTCACACATGAGCTCGATTCAGCTTGCTTGCAATGGGATGCTCCTGATTATGCATTGCTCTCAAAGTGCTTGCGCTGTATGCACGCTCCATTTTGCTTGCTAATTGAATCACTCAGGGCTATGGTACTTAAATCACTGTCACTTTGACGCCTACATGCAGCATTGCACTCTGTACTTGCTTCTTTTCATGATATTCTGGTCTTGCAGGAAGGTAAACTTGGGCTTGCAATCGAGGCCTTGTTAAATTCAGAAAAGCAAATGAGGTTGGCTGCTGATATCACTGGAACTAGAAAAGTTGTCTTAGCAATTGTGCAACTGTGTCGCGAGACGAACTCCTGGAAACAGCTGAACGAGCAAATTGTTTTAATCTCCAAGAGAAGAGCCCAATTGAAGCAGGTGAATGGATTCTTTCATGTGAAGGAGCTGGACAGGCTGTCTTTTTCAAGTGTTCTGCAAAACAGGTTAATGTGCTAAAGTGTGGTTTTATGAGCAGGCGGTGTCAGCGATGGTCAAACAATGCATGCAGTACATTGATGAAACTCCAGATTTAGAAACACGTATCGAGCTGATCAAAACGCTGAATACTGTCTCAGCAGGCAAGGTTAGGTTTTTAATTGTCATGCCAAACTGGAATTTGTTACCATAGTTTTTGCAACTGCTAAGAAAATTCCACTTTATGTGAACGACTTAAGGGCTGCCTCTTTTCTTACTGGTAAACAGATTTATGTGGAGTTGGAGAGAGCAAGATTGGTGAGACGGCTTGCTAAAATAAAAGAAGATCAGGGTTTGATTGCAGAGGCAGCAGATTTAATGCAAGAAATTGCTGTATGTATTCGAAACAAACATGATCAAGTTTCTGGTTCATCTTAGGCGAGCTGATATGTTTTAGCAAATTCGTATTTTTTAGTTTCGTCTTCAATGGGCAATGAGTTAGTGTTTGTTAGCATACAAAAAACTTGCAAACAAGGCAGCCATCACTAAAGCAGCTGCAGAGGCACACATAATCTCAAAAAAGCGTATTTCAAAGGCGCGGACCCATTGTATGGGCCAAGCGATGATGCTTTTTTTTTCCAGCCATTTATCGACGACGGGGTGATCTATTGTAGGAGTTGCCTGCCAATGTCCTTGGTATCTACTCGCTTGCAGTGTAGCCAAGAGAACCGTGATTATATTCCTTTGGGTTGGGAGGCTACGATTACGATTATATCTCAATGAGGACTTTGGTTCAAGTGAGGCATGAGCAAATAGGAAGGAGAAAGAGGCTTTGGAAGGAAGGAGAATCAAATAAAATTAGCTTCTTTTCTGGTTTTTCATCCATAGTGGCTTAGCTTTCTTTTATAAGACCATTTCTGTGCTTGGGAACAAATGAAGATGGAAACCACCAGATCTTTTTTTGAAGGGCTTAAGAACTTTGAGAGGGAATATGATTTAGGTGTTCCAAAACAGTGTGTTTTGTTGAGGTTGTCGTCTTTAAGAAATGACCCAATGATGTAGATCCTCGTCATACTGAAAAAGTTTGGACCTACAATGTGTCTGAATGTAGATAAATTTGACTTCCAAATCTTAGATTGACGCAAAATTTGTGACTGAAGGGAGTTTATACTCTTTGATGAGTAAGTCATAACTAGTACTTGACAATGGGCTTTTTTTTGTTAAGGTGTTTATTTGTTAAAATTTACTATGTTGGGAAAAGAAAGGATCCGGGCTTTGTTTTGTTCAGGTGTTTATTTGCTAAATCTTACTATCTTGGGATCATTTAGCATCGTAGCATATTAGCCAAGGTAGCATCATGAAGCTTTCATTCTAGTAATATACTGTGCACGCCTTGGTTTAATAATGTTGAGCCATCTCTTGTCTCTGAGAAGAGGCAAATGATACCGTGACATCATTGCAAAGAGCTGAACGTTGGAATATCGATGGAAACCTTAAAGAGAACCTTCAAAGACAATTTATAATTTCAGAGTTTGTTGAGCTGTTGAACGTGTTGAAACTAGGACCATAATTTTTGGATTGTTGAATTGACAACCTGGGAAGCTTCTTCATATGTTTTAATTTTTTCTTATGTCTTTGGAATGGTTGATCTGTCGAACTTGTCCCAACATTCTTTGAAGTAGTTAGGGTTGATCAAGTAAACCCAACCATGGTGTTTGAAAGATAAATGCTATAAGTTATTGAGAGTGTGATGTGATAACAAGATGCTTGATAACATGTGAGCATACCATAGTTACCCGGAACGCGGAACGAGAACGCGACGGGTTCCCCCGCGGAAGGCGGAAACGGCGAGGGGTCCGGAATGGGAACGGCGCGGAACGGGAGGCATAAAAACACCCAAATAATGCAATTTTAAGCTGTGTATGATACTATGATTGAATAATAGTAGTGCTAGAGTCCTTTGACTCTAATACTCTCAAAAAACTTGATTTGAAGACCATTCAACCTTACTATGGCCAACATGTGTTGTATAGACTTGAGAGCTTGAGAGGGGGGGAGGGACACGGAGAGAGAGAGAGCTTACAAGTTGAGAGAGAGAGGGAGACTCGAGAGACCTTGAGAGAGGGGGGAAAGGGAGAGAGCCTTGTCGACTCTAGATTCTAGAGTCTAGACTAACGAGGCTAGAGCTTGAGAGTCAAGACTCGAGACTCAAGAGGGTAGAGCTTGAGCTTTGGCCCTTGAAAGCTTGTGTGCATTGTGAAGGTAAGGGGTGGGTGGAAGGGCATTTAATAAGGGGGAGCCTCACAAGATAAAGCACATAAATCTGAAAATCTGCCATTCCCAGCCGTTCCGGTACCAAATGCCTGTTCGGAATGTCTGGCCGTTCCGGGTCGTTCCAAGCCATGAAACCCCTCCGGACGTCGTTCCGGCGTTCCCAGCCCACAGGGTGGCGTTCCCCCGTAACTATGGAGCATACAATGTGGATGTTTCGAGAAACCTTTCACTCGACGTTGATTGTTTTTTGTTTTATAGAATAGTACATGATGAGATCTTTTGGGTTGTGGTTTTATGGGAGCTAAGCAACCGAAGGGCATTTCTCGAGTAGAAGGTGACGTGTGATGGATTTTTTAAGAGTTGAGCTTATATGGAAAATGTGCAAACCTAGGGCATCATTATTGGTAGTAGGTTACTCGTAATGGATATAAGTTATGGACCTTTAGAGTTAGGATTCTTTGGAATCTTATGTTAGGCTCCCGCTTGCGTGTGAACGTGTGGCTATCTTTGGAATGTGAGTGCGTGTGTGCGGAAGAGAGAGAGAGAAATGAAATGAAATGAAATGTTATATTAACGTCTTCAAAAGGCCAAAGTGACCTATGAGACCAGAAAGTTACAATGCGGTGTATCTGATACAAAGTCAGATTAACAAAATAAATTAAACTAGGATAACAAAATATAAATACTGCGGGACCCTAAACTAAGCAGTACAATGTGAAGACTGAGAGAGAGAGAGAGAGAGAGAGAGAGAGAGAGAGAGAGAGAGAGAGAGAGAGAGAGAGAGAGAGAGAGAGAGAGAGACCACAAACCAAAACGTTGGAGTAGGGAAGAGGGGGCGATCAGCCCCCCATGACTACCAGAGCAGCAGACCCGTACAATGATCAGATGATAATGAGATGTGTACCCCCTTGTCCCCATATATACGAGTGCCCAACTCAAGTGGGCGGCCGGCCCCAAACTTGGGCAGTCAGATAAGGTACAACCTATGCTATGGGTGGCCAGCCTGGAGACACTAGCCGCACAAGTATGCCCTAGACGTATGTGAAGCAACAGAGTGGTGTAAATCTAACACCCCCTCTCAACACCTGATGCTGAACAAACCGCATGAAGCCTAAGATGTGAGGCAAGTGATGAAGATGTCTGTTGCGATGTCCACTCAATGAGTGTAGCAGCAGTCTTGGGTGTCCCAACCTTCGAGAGATCTCCATGGTAAAGTGTCGACACGAGCCGTGTAGCAAACTGCTGTACTCCTTCGATACAGGGTGAAGATACTGCATGAAGGTCTCGAACTGAGTGTGAAAACAACTCCTTGTTGTGAAAGAAGTGCCAAGGCCTGCAAGTGTCCTGCTCAATAGAATGTGTGGTGTCTGTAGTCAAAACGTCTGGAGAAAATGGGAAGCCCAGGAACCGTTACGAGCATGACCGGAAGCCTGTCAATGCATCAAACTGTAACCCAGTGTGGCCATGTGGCTAAGCTGTGTAAAACTCCAGGAAGGCCAGATGTAGTAATGTGCACCGTAAACGTCCTCCGCAACAAGGAAAGTCAGACTCAACAGTCTGCATTGTAGAAGTTACCGTATGTAACAAACTTGGACACCCCAAGTGGAGATTCTACCGCGACACATCGGATATTTACTTCAAAAATACTTCACAGATCAAGAGAGTCGACAGGGCCTTGCATAGTTCTGTGCCAAAAGGTATTGGCCCCAAAGAGTGGCGTCCCTTCCGGTATTTCTTTTATATTAATCTTTGAGCAAAGTACAACCGATCCGCGGGTGCTCGCTCTCAGATTGTGCGTCGAGATGCTCTGCAGAGTGAGCCCCTTGGGTCCACTTATAAAGATTTATAAGGGATGCTAAAAGCAGAGCCCCAAAAGCATTCAAATCAAAAGCAATGGCTCCCAAAAGCATCGACAAAAAAATCTGCTAGCCAAAAGCAGCCAACGTAAGGTGCGGAAATCCGTACTATCAGCTAGCGTAAAAAGCGAAAATCCGTACGCATTGCCACGTCAGTACCCAGTTAGTGCGTATCGTGGGATTCCGTACAGCTTCCACGTCAGCTAGTCAACGCGAATTACGGGCTTCCATACAGCAGCCAGTCAGTGTGTGTGTGTGTGTGGCACTGCCACGTCATCAGCTTGTGACATACCCCCCTCTTGAAAGAATTGTAATTGCCCTCGATTACGCTTGCAAAACAGATAGAGGCCATACACTGTCTTAGTAGACACTGGCTGTTAGTACAGACGCACTAGACACGACACATCTAGCACTTCTACAAATCGATAGTCACATCATAGGACATCACTCGACATCACATGACACCACATTACAAATCATAGAAAAAAAATCATTTTAAATCTCAAACCATGACCATCAGCAACGTATTTAGTAATCGCATCTCGATCATTTTAGGACCTCACTGATGCCCCATTAACTAATACTTATTGCGATCGTGTCTATAGAGATTTATGAGACCGAAATGCTGCAGTCATTTCGTAATTCAATCATATTCATTTTCGGGAATTTCGTGTCATAAAGTCATATAACAGAATACTGGTCAGCCCATTAGTATCCTTGAAACCCAAAGAGGACATCAGTGACCTTATTCAAAACTCAGGGTAATCTGTTGACAAAGTAGCGGAGTAACTCCTCTCTTGTGCAAACTCGCTGCACTAGATTCACCCTTGTTGATATCGGGGTTCTATCGGAGTAGACTATGCTAAACCGAATGCTTCAAGGTAAAGTCCAAAAATCTAAGGAGTATCTGCTAGGTCCTCCCCCTCCATCCACTTAGCATCCAATACAGGATAGTTCTAGAATTTAACCAAGAACCACCTAATCACTTTACCTTTTATCTTTTTGTCCTTGTGTGTCAAAATCTGTTTTGGAACGAGTATCTTCTCGCTTTCCTCCACTTCGGGTTGCTCATCAGGCTCCCCATCAATTGGCACATCACCTTTAAGAGGCTTCAATAGACTCACATGGAATGCATTGTGAATCTTCCAAGTATCGGGTAGTTTGAGTCGAAAGGAGACATCATTTATCTTTTCTTTAATTTGGAAAGGGCCATAATACCGCCTGTTGAGCTTTGGAAAAAGCCGCTCCTTTCCCTTCTATTTTCTTAGGCATGCCTTCTCAAAACGTAAGAGCATCCAATTGTCTTCCTTTAATTTAATCTCGTCGATGTCGATCTGTTGCCTTCTTATGTTGTTCTTGAGATTTCGCTAAAACCTCCCGGACCTTGGCAAAAGCAGTGTCCAAGTCCCTTGTGTACTGGTCGACTTCAAAAATCTTATCTTCAGTGCTAAGGAAAGGTGGAACCTTCGGAGCACCTTCAATGATCTCAATGGCGCCTTCCCCGTCGAAGAGTGAATTGTGTTGTTGTAGGCAAATTCCACCAAAGGCAAATTTTTTCCCATTTGTTCTCTATGTTGATGACATGCTGCTTGCCGGGAAACATAAGACTAGTCTTGATACTGTGAAGCGTAAGCTAAATTCAGCATTTGCTATGAAGGATTTGGGTGATGCAGAGCATATTTTGGGCATGCGTATTAAAAGAGATAGAAAGCTGAAATTGTTGTTTTTATATCAAGAAAAGTACATTGCAAAAGTACTTGACAGATTTAATATGACTGATGCTAAACCTCTTGGAGTTCCTTTACCTTCATATACTAGCTTAGCAAAGCAGATTGCCCAAAGGTTGAGGTGGCATTGAGAGCAATGAAGGGAATCCCTTATGCATCAGCTTGTGGTTCTCTTATGTATGCCATGGTTGCCACGTCTCGACATTGCTTATGCAGTGGGAGTTGTTAGTTGATACATGTCGAATCCTGGCAAAGCACATTGGGAAGCTGTCAAATGCATGCTGAGATATTTTTAAGGTACACAATCAAAATGTATTTGTTATGGCAAAAGTGACTTAAAGTTGCAGGGATATTGTGATGCAGACATGGAGGTGACATGGATACCAGGAAATCTACTAGTGGATATGTATTTGCTATTGCTAGTGGTGCAGTTTCTTGGTGTTCTAGGTTGCAAAAAATTGTGGTACTGAGTACTAATGAGGCTGAATACATTTCAGCCACAAAGGTTGTAAAAGAGGCCATTTGGTTGGGCAGACTTGCAAAAGAACTTGGCATGCCTGCTCATACTCTCGTTCTGGGATGTGATAGCCAAAGTGCTGTCTATTTAGCCAAAAATGCCATGTTTCATGCGTGTACCAAACACATAGAGCGGTACCACTTCATACGTCAGGTATTGGAGGATGGTCTAGTCACCTTGACTAAGATCAATACACATGATAACCCTGCAGATGTTCTCACCAAGAGTCTTGCTAAGGCTCAACATGAGCATTGCATACAACTGGTGGGAGTTGGTTAACTTAAAGGCGTCATTCATGCCTTGAAGAGGGAGGTTGTTGGGCTAAAGGCCTAAATAACCCCTTTTGTACATTTTTTATACTTTGTCCATGTTCACATTGAACCTGGACACCCTTTTTAAAGTCACTTATAATAAAAGTGGGATGGTCACAAAAACCATTATTGTGGGTTTCCCCAAAAACGAGCGGGCCTTCTCTCTCTCTCTCTCTCTCTCTCTCTCTCTCTCTCTCTCTCTCTCTGTGTGTGTGCTTTCGATCCCTAGCGCTTCTGCTCTACTGCACGCGTGCCTCGCTCTACTTGGCCCAATCCTGCACTCCTTCACCTCGCGCATCTACCAGTAGCCTCTCCTTAGCGCTTTCACGGATGAAGGCAAGGAGGATATCATCTTACTTGACAGAGGTACTTTCATTGCTACAAAGGAGCTTGCCCCGGCGTCATTAATCGCACTCCTCTCGGCATTGGAGACAGATTGGTCTTTTTGCATTCGTGGTATGAGGGTTTTTCATTGGCTGCTTTTGAGGACAGATGCCAGGTTTTGAAGTATCCATTCAAAATAGTTGTTCTAGAGCTACCAACACAATTTTGGTTGCCAGACATGTTGAGGCAAGTGGGTTCTATCTTTGGCATACCATTCATGCGCTCGATGCATTTCCAGACATCCGTGCCATTATAAAAATTGCTACTATCCTTTCCACAGGTTTTTCAGATTCCATCTCTTTTGAGAGGAAAGGAGTGTTGCACTTGTAGAGGATTGTGGTTACTGGTAGACCGAACCAATGTCTGGGTACTTGGTGACGGATTGCCCCAGAGGGCGACATTAGAGACAAATTGGTCGTAGGAGGAGACAACCCTCACAACCACACCAGAGTTCTGCACAGCAGCAGGACTCCGCACATAGTAAGCAACAACAAAGTGCTCATCAACAACACAATGTAAAGCAGACACAGAGACAGAGACAGAGACATGAAGGTAGACTGGAGCAGGCATGACCTATCCTTGTTTACAGGAGGGTAGTGAGAGAGAGGTTGGCAGAGGCAGAGCAACCCCCAGGTAGATCTCTGGAGAAGAGGTTACCAGGATTGAGAGGAGTTTTGAGGGCAGTTGGACAGAGAGATAGAGGAGGATCATCAGTCGATGGCAATTTAGGAGCAGCCTCATCTACCTCAGGATAGACCAATCCAACAAGCTTTGGATCTCTTGGAGATGCAGTCGCAGATGCCTCTTACAGTGGGCCCAGGTCAGGGGGAGCAGGAGAGCGAGCCTTTGCTGTTTGCTGAGGATTTTAGCTATTCTGCAGGTTTTGCATCTCCAACAGATGTCCTGCTTTGTGAGATCTTGCCACCTCAGTTTTACGCGGTTGGTCCATGGAGATCTCTAGATGTTTATTTGAGGAATGGACCACTATGTGTCGACATACTTTTCTTGCAGTTATGAGGAACTTGTCATATTTTCTTGGGCCTAGAGAGAGCCCACATGATCAGATTTAGAGTACAAGTTTTACATGATGACTCCTTTTGGACGAGGGAGGCTGTTTATGATATCTTACAAGAGCAAATAATGGTTGAGGCCAATTACTTTTTGGATATTAGGCCGTTTGCAGATTTGTACGAGAGTCAATTCAGAGAGGCCTTAGGGATGTAGGTTTGCTTAGAGAGATGTGCATCTTGGTAACCTTCCCCTTGGCTTTTGAAGTGGACAATGAGTAGGTCCCCCCGGCCTCTCTTACAGTTTGGTTGTGCTGTCAATTTGCATCCTTTTTTGGAGTTCATCATCAAGAAATGTTAAAATGGATGCGGATGATACAACACTGGACATGGTGATTTTTGCTACATTGCCTGAGGTGGACAGAGCTTTGGGCAGATTTGTGTAGACTTGATCACTATCTAGATAGCTATACTTCACCACCTGGTTAAAGTATCTTTATCCCTAGATGTTTCTTGTGGTTTGTTATGGGATTTTCCCCCATGATTTAATTGTACATCCGTCAGCCATATTTCTTGTACATGGACCGATGGTCGATTCTATGTAATGCAAAGGGTCACACACAGGCGCGCAGAGAGAGAGAGAGAGAGAGAGAGAGAGAGAGAGAGAGAGAGAGAGAGAGAGAGAGAGAGAGAGAGAGAGAGAGAGAGACGTTTAACGTTTGCTCAGGTTGAGACTTTTGGAGCTATGGCAAAAACAGAAAAGATTGCATTCATCTTGGAGCAAGTGAGTAGAAGGGATCAAGGTTTGCTTTGTGCAAACAAACACTGTGCAATGGTATTCTTTTGGTTCGCATGCCTTTGATTCTGAAGTTATGCTGAGTGACAGGTCCGTTTGTGTCTGGACCGCAATGACTACATGCGTGCTCAAATACTCGCTCGCAAAATAAGTCCAAGGGTATTTGTAGCTGATACCGGCAAAGAGAAAAAGAAGCCGAAAGAAGGGGAGGCTATTATTGAGGAAGCTCCACCAGAAATTCCATCTCTTCTTGAATTAAAGCGCATTTACTATGAACTAATGATCAGGTTCCATTCCATCTCACAATTCAAATTGCATTTTCTGCGGGCTGATGAGTCTTGGATTTCCTTATTGATCGCTTTTTTCAATCTTCTTTGTTATGAACATTGATATATTTGCAATTTTCAATGGTTTGTTGTCTGCAGATACTACTCGCATAACAATGATTATTTGGAAATTTGTCGAAGTTTTCAAGCCATTTATGATACCCCAACTGTAAAGGAGGATACATCTCAGAGCATACCTGTAAGCTCTGCTATTTTAACTTCTATAAACAATCATGTAGAGTATGTTTTATCAAACTCTCTTCTCCTGATTAACAGATATTGAGGAAGATTTGTTGGTACCTTGTGCTGTCCCCACATGACCCCATGCAATCAAGTCTCTTGAATAGTACCTTGGAAGACAAAAAGCTCATAGATCTGCCACAGTTTCGGTATGCCTCTCATTTGCTGCTCACAGTACATGCTACTTTTTTGTGTACAGATTTTTTTTGTTGAAATCAGGTTATAGAGTAGCTTTGCATCTATAGAGTAGCTTTGCATCTATAGAGTAGCTTTGCAAGATGCATTTGGGACTATTTTACTCCTTCAAGCTTCAGACTTATGGCTTTTGTTGACAAATGATCCAAAGACATGCAACAGGCTGGTTCTGCAGTCTTAACTTTGTCAGTAATGATGTCTGAAAAGTGTGTATAGTCTAACCAGCTTGTTAGTTTTTGGGTCCTGAGTTGTTCTCGGTTGCTTTAACACTTTCTTGTAGCTGTAGAGCTTTAAATTTCTTTGGTCTTCTGTTAGCTTACAAACAGAAATTCTATAAAGTTGTGCCAGGAAAGTTTACCATGGAGGTCCCAAAATTCTGTAGTAGCTAGTGTGAGTGGATCCAAGCTGATCGATTTCCTCAAAAATAAGTTTCAATTAGGAACTAATGCCATACCTGCGCGCTGAGCTGTTTTCTAAGATTCGCATCGGGTAATCTGCATCAGGTAATCTGCATCAGGTAAAAATATCAGGTGTTTGGCACCTCAACGTGAAGCAAGGGACGTGGTTAGTATAGCAAGCGAAAATCTGTTCTCTGCATTGTGCTCGATCTGAAATGGAAGTTTAAAACTAACTTGTGCATCACCAATGTGCAATGATAACCAGGTTGCCCGAGCGTCCAAGGACTGTTAGTTAGCTTACAGAAAGCAAGTATATAAAGTGTGTGCCAGGAAAGTCTACCATGGAGGTGCCAAAATGCTCCGGTAGCTAGTGTGAACGAAACCGATTGGTTTTTACAAAAATTAGGAACTAACGCCATGCCTGTGCATAAAGCTGCTTTCTAAGACCCTCATTGGGTAATGTGCATCAGGTAAAAAGTCTAGGTGTTTTGGCACCTAACGTGAAGAAAGGGACGTGGTTAAAATAGCAAGGGAAAATCTGTCCCCTACATTCTACTCAATTTGAAATCAAAGTTTAAAACTAACTAGTGCATCACCAATTTGCAATGATAACCAGATTGCCTGAGCACGAAGGGACAAGGGCCCCATGAGCATGCATAGAAAAAAGCTGCTGGGATGCATACATGTGGAAAGCGTGAGAGAAGACCTTTTCAAAATGTTTGCTTGTGAGCATAAAATGTTGCATGATCCTTTGCAGCTGTTATACTTTCCTTGGCAATCGTGAGCATTTCTGTGTAGCGTGCAAAAATCCTGCTAAGGTTGCAACTTGGCCTCCTTGAGCCCTGTAGCATCAATTGTTTTCACCTCAATAACCATACATAACCATGTACGGAGTACAACCTGGGATTTTTAATGTATGGTTTGTGGAAAACCAATATAATTTGTAGGAGATACTCTTCTCAATCACTCTAATGACAAGACCATAGGTGGGCAACATGTCTTCTGCCGTCACGTGTGTGCTGTCCAACCGGTTTGGAGATTTGTTGCCAAAAGTGAAAGGGAGCTATGTTTCATGATTACTGTGGAACGCCTCAATCAAACCATAGAGAAAATACAAGTCTAAGAGTCTTCCACAAAGAGCACCTTTCCTCCTATGGTAAACTCCGAATCCCCTAACAATGACTTCCCACAGCTTCAAAGCTCTCTTCACAGCCAAGGAAAAGTGTGTGCACGTGCATGTGTCGTGAGGGAGAGCCTCAGATCAGGCAGGCTAAGGGAGATACTGTGTGAGTGGTGTGGGGACTGTGTGGTGCACTTGCTGTGTGCTCCAAATTCTCACACAACAACTTCGCTTTGCAGAGTGAAAACGCCAGTGCGCAGGCTGGGCTTTGCTCAGGAAAGTGGTTTGTCCGTCAACCTTGGTAAAACCAAGGTCATGGTATTTAATATCACCCCACAGTGGATTAGGAGGTCAGCACCCGCATTCACATACGGCCAGGAGACAGTGGAGTATACAGATGCTTACACTTACCTTGGAGTGGTTTTAGGTGGGCCAGCATTTTCATTGAGGAGGGCAGCAGAGACTGGATTGATTAGAGCCCATGCAGCATTGGGTAGATTGGAAAGGATGTGTTCCTAGGTTCAGTTTCAGGAGCCTCGAACGAAGCTCTGGCTCTTTGACACCTTGGTGGCTTTTGCATTGCTATATGGAGCTGAGATTTGGGGACCTTCATTGGATCATCATGGGACACATGCAGCAGTGATGGATGGGGGGACATGGAGAAGCCTCTGGTCTCTATGATCTCGCGGCTCATTAGAGCCAAGGCTTCAGTACCACGTGCTATTGTCCGAGCAGAGCTAGCTGCCCCCCCACTAGTGGTTGAGGCGCTCACCATACAGCGCATGTGGAAACTTCCCAGAGACAGATATACCCGCCTTGCACTTGAGTCCTCTCGACAGTTAGCCATGCAGGGAGATACATCATGCTGGTATGGGGAGATGACATCATGGTTTTAGGCGCATGGGTTCAACATTGACATTGCCTCCCTTCCAGTACTCACTGGATGCACCCTCTCTGACTCTTACACAATCCGAGATTACCAGGCATCCACCAGGACTTGACTTAGCTAGACACCAGGAGGACATGGATACAGCCAGCACAGGAGCTGGGCACGAAGATGGCTTTCTACAGAGAGCATCTCCTCCAGCTTACGGTGGATGGTTTTGTGACGAGGCCCAGATACATGGACACTCACTTGTCTCATGGGATACGATGTGCTATTAGCCAGATACGCACATCTTCACACCAGCTGCGTATCAAGATTGGGAGATACAGCGGAGTACCAACAGAGGCCAGGACATGCCCCCTGTGTGACATCGAGCCTGAGACAAGGTTGCACTACACATGCCACTGCACTGTCTACTACGAGATACGAGGCCGCTTCCATTGCTTGTTCAAAGAGGGCTTTGGACCATTCTTTAGAGTTTCTCTCTCTCTCTCTCTCATACCTTTCAGGATGTGACTGTATGGCGCGGTGGCGTATTTTTGAGTGTCTTTGAGACCTCCCTGGCGACCTTGTGTGCCATTCGGACAATTGGCAACAGGATGTGGCTGTATGGCGCGAGGGCGCATTTCTAAGTTTCGTAAAGACTCCTTCGCGTGCCATTCAGATAATTGGCAATGATGCAACTATACTTCGCTCTCTCTCTCTCTCTCTCTCTCTCTCTACACATTCATTGAGATAGACACTCCATGTCTATAAATGCTCGAATCTGGTTTTTCTTGAAGAAATACACTATGGTATGGGCACATGGCCCTAAAAGCGAACTTAGAACTAATTGTTAGTCAATTTAGTTATGCTAGTTAGGCTAACTTGAATATTTGATTAAGTTAGTAGGCTAACTACCACTACCTGGCTGAGACTACCTGGATCATGGATGAGACCTAGTTAACTCATAGCGTAACTAGATCAGAAAGGAAACCTAACTAGGTTAGACTAAGACTATACCGTATACCTTGGGCCGACTTGAAGGTAGAATCCTTTTGTAGACGTGGTGACCTGGGCAATTAAGATAGGCAGGACAATGCAGTTATAACGTCTTTACTATAGTTGGAATTTGATGACAGACGCCTCGAAATTTGTGAGGCTTGAAAAGTAGTGCACCTTAGTAGCATGGTGCACATGCCTGATCTAGGGCACCTTTGATGCAGAACATAGTAGATACTCCGAGCAAGAGAAGCGGTACTTAAAGGTGAGTTCATTATTTTGAGCTCACTTAGTTTCCATTTCAGTATTTCCTTACAACAACTGCCTAATATGTGAGCATAGCAAGGGCTTCCATGGTGTTAGAGCCTTGCTGATTAAGATATCAAGTAAGAGTAAATCATTAACTTTACACCACCTCCTTCTCTGAGCGAGTGGGTAAGTAGGATACCAACTTGGAAGTTTGAAGTTTCAAACCACTCTGCCGCGGCATTGAACAAAGCGATTGGACCATCTGAGGTATCAGAACAATTAGTTTATGCTTAACTTCTTCTCTAAGGTATGGAGTAGTGACTGAACTCAGGAAATGGGCATGCATGGTCTATGCATAGTAACTATTAGTACAAGGGTACCATGTTAGATGCATGGTTTAGCTGGGATGAATGTAGTTATCAAGGAAATCTGGCGAGATTAACCTGTCTCAGAAGGATTAATAGATTTATCCTTGTTAGATTCTTCCACCTTTTACAACATTCTCCTCTTTTAGTATAGGTTAGGGTGACATGGATGGCAACTAGAGTCACCCCAGTTACCTGTAGTGCTGTTTGGAAACTAATCTATTGATTGTTTTCTTACTGTGGATGCAGATAAGGGTACTCTCTCTCTGGCTTTGCTAAAGGAAGGACATGCGGTCACTTATCTCTTCTCTCTTAGAGAAACTAAGATTTGGCATGCATAGTAGACAGATGTATCTTTTAGTATGAATGACTAAATCGATATGTCTACTTGAAATAGATGTTGTGATCTATGGTTCTTGAATTTTTGTTGAAGTCTCATGTGCTACTTTAGCCTATGTATATAAGTAACTTTCAGGATGTGGCTGTATGGTGCGGTGGCGTATCTTTGAGTTTCCTTAAGACTTCCCTACGCGCCAATGGGACAATTGGCATTGATGCAAATATACTTCTCTCTTTCTTAACTTTCATAAACTCTCAAGATGTTGCTATATGGCGCGGTGGCATATTTTTGAGTTGCTTTAGGACTTTCCTGTGCGCCATTCAGACAATTGGCAATGATGCAACTATACCTCTCTCTCTCTCTCTCTCTCTCTCTCTCTCTCTCTCTCTCTCTTCCCTTTTCTCTAGTAGGACCCCAAAGAAACTAAGATCTGGCTTGCACATTAGACAGATGTATCTTTCAGTGTGAATGACTAAATAGGTATGTCTCCGATATGGATGTTGTGGTCTATGGTTCTTGAATTTTTGATGAAGTCTCATGTGCTATTTTAGCCTATGTATATAAGAATCTCTCTCTTTCTCCTACGTACATGGGTGGACAATGGCACATAGTGCACTTGAAGACCAGAACGTGGGCTACAATACTTCTTCCATAGATATCTAGTTTATCTAGATATCCTTGGATGGGGGGATGCCACACAACCATTATGACTATGTTTAGGTTGGTTTAAGCATGGCCTCTCTTCCAAATTTACTTACCCTATTTAGTTGTTGGCTTCAGATGGCCTTGGTATGTGTTGGACTTGACCTTTCAAGTTGTTTCAACCCAGCCTCTCTCACCTGCCTCCCTTCTTGTGATAAAAATGATCTCTAAACCCGAGGTATACTCCTCTTGAATGATAGCCAAAAATTTTGGAAAATTTCTCACATGACTCTATCGTCAAACATGGTCTTAAATCTATCTTGGGAAGTGATAGTATGTTGCAGGACATCACTATTGGATGGAAGTATGATCCACCATTCAAAAATTTCTACCGAGTTCCTCACTTCTGAGCTTACCCCTAAATGTAAGCTATCACAAGACGAGCACCACCTGCCAATAGAAAAAGAACAGATTGAACAATTTTTTAGCACCTCAATAACAAGTGAACTGAAAGAGAGAGACGACACGCGACACGGAGTGGCGGAATTCCATTTTAGAGGGTATTGGCCCCAAACCTTGGCGTCCCTTTTGGTATGTCTTTATATTACTTGAACTCAGTACAATGCCGGTACTCGTGCTGTGCATCTTCACCCAGACGAGTGCTAGGGAATGAGCCCTCTGCACATATTTAAAGGCCCTTGGCCTATGAAAAGCAGTTTACATGAAAAGCCTTCAAACTTGAAAGTAAATGGCCCAAAAGCAGATGCCCAAAAGCTGGCAGCACAAAAGCAGAATTCCGTACAGCTCTGGCACGTCAACAATCAGTGCAAAACGTAGAAATCCGTACAACTGTGCTACGTCAGCATGCCAACGTAAAATCCGAAAATCCGTACAGGTTGTTAGCGCAAATTTCGGGAATGTGTACAGTTGCCACATCATCTTTTCCGTGCGTGCGCGTGTGTGTGTATGTATGGGCTTGCTTTATTTTAATGTCTTCATGTCACTTGGGTCCCATCGGACGGGGTCCCATAAGTTGGTAGGACTTCTTCTGCTGGAGGTTCTTTTGTGGTAAACTCTAGCTTTCCCTTCATCAATTTGTAGCCGACTGTGGCATGGTCCATAAGCTCTTGAATATAGTTGAAACAAGCCTCGACAAGCAATGTTCCTGTGGCGGTGATGGTAGTCCCTAGACCTGGCAATCACATTGAACTATTAAGGTTTTTAGCTCGAAAAGAGACACCTACTGAGAGATGTCAAGAAATTTCAAGTTATAATCTGCAAGGGTTTCCATGGCAAGCATTTCAGGATACCCCACTCCGCCTGAAGTTGCACTCCAAAGGAAGATGTCAGAAACCATATAACTTTGGGCAAAAATTTTCTTGAAAGCTTGCGAAGTCCTTAGAGTGTGCGGCTTGGTAGCTATAGAATTCCACCACTGCATGGCACTGCCTCTAAGAAAAACAACACCTTGAAACAAATCTTGAATCCTTCTCTTGCAAGTGATCTTTATGGCTTATGCCCTGTAAGACATGAGCGGTGAGGACGGGAGCGCGTCCGATGCGCGATAAAGTAAGGGTGGGAGTGGCTAATAAGTCCAGGGTCGGGAACCGAAGATACTTCAAATAAAATTCCAGTAGCCTCTAGTTTGCTCTGTCTGCTCTTTTGTAGGAACGGTATGCTTTCAAAGAAGCACACGCCTAATGCTCTGATACTACTGCCACGAGATGGGCACCACGTGCAAGAGACTTTTAGCACTTCAATAATTATTGAACTGAAAGAGAGGTGACACGGAGTGGCGGAATTCCACCCATTGGCCCCAAACCTTGGCGCCCCTTTCAGTATTTCTTTATATTACTTGAACTGAGTACAATGCCGGTACTCGCTCTTTGCACCTTCACCGAGAAGAGTGCCAGAGAATGAGCCCTCTGCCAATATTTAATGGCCCTTGGCCTATGAAAAGCAGTTTACATGAAAAGCCTTCAAACTTAAAAGCAATTGGCCCAAAAGCAGATGCCCAAAAGTTGCAAGCGCAAAAGCAGAATTCCGTACAACTCTACCACGTTAGCAGTCAGCGAAAACGTGGAAATCCGTACAATTGTGCCACATCAGCATGTCAGCGTAAAATCCGAAAATCCGTACAGGTTGTCAACGCGAATCCCAGGAATCCGTACAGCTGCCACGTCATCTTTTCCGCGCGCGTGTGTGTATGGGCTTACCTTATTTTGATGTCTTTATGTCACTTGGGCCCCATCGGGCGGGGTCCCATAAGTTGGTAGGACTTCTTCTTCTTCAGCTGTTTCTTCTTAGGGTTTAGGCCCCTCGGCTGGGATCTGCAGGTTGGCTCCGTTCTTCAGTGACTTGACACGTCAGCAGTTTATGACATAAGTGCTCTGAATTCAGGCAATTTTGTAAAGACTTTGATCATCTTGGATGGCATGTACGCACTAACAATTTGAATATTGTCTCTGACAAGGAGGTGAAAGAATTGCTCTCTCTCTCTCTCTCTCTCTCTCTCTCTCTCTCTCTCAGCACCTTTATCCTTTTCAAGGATACCTAGAGGACACACCCATCTGCCTTGTTCTATCTTATGGATCGACCTCGGCCTCTAGAAGACGCAACGAAAGCTTTTTTTCTTTCTCTCGTGATCAGCTTTTTACGTTCAACTGTCAGTTTTTCCAGTATTGTGTTTTGAGTGGATGCCTTTTTGACTTACTAGTCACAGGTGATTTGACGTGTTTTGTTGACTAGTGCAGTGCACTTTTGAAGCATTTTGTTACAATGGAGGTGATACAATGGGACTCTTTCTGGTCTGTTTATGAGAGTGAGTTCAACATGGAAAGCAGCCTTACTGGGGGTGCTTTAGTTCCGAAGGCGTTCGAGGATCTTCGGCAACGGGTCATTGAGCATGTGAGTTAAAGAATTTCTTCATCGAGTGGTGTTCGAATTTTTAAAGCTGGTTGATGAGGGCAATTTTGTGACCTCCCCATCTCTTAGTACTCGTGCTGTTTAGTGTTTGTGGTGTAAGTTGTACTCAAAAGCCACATTCCCTCTGTTTTTATGCTGGGTGTGCAGAATATTTTGGTCATCTCCAAGTATTACGCCCGAATAAGGCTACAGCGCTTTGCTGAACTTTTGAATCTAAGTTTACAGGCAAGTATATGCTAGAGGTGTTGAAGAAGGGGTTCAATGTTGTCGCATGCTTTTTAGTTTGCAGCGAATTCTATATTCAAAGAGGATGTTGGCTTCTTTGCAGGAAACTGAAAAGCATCTGTCAGAGATGGTAGTGTCGAAGGCGCTAATTGCAAAGGTCGATAGGCCTGCTGGAATTGTGTCGTTTCAAACTGTAAAAGATAGCAACGAGACTTTAAATTCTTGGGCTGTCAACATTGAAAGGTTACTAGATCTGGTCGAAAAGAGCTGTCACCAAATTCACAGGGAAACCATGGTTCATAGAGTGACTCTGAAGGCGTGAGAGACTTTTTGGATGATAAATATAGACAAACAATGGCAGCATTGATTTCTATTTCTGTTTCATGCCATTTTTCTGCTGAACGTTGTTACACATGGTTTTATTTGAGAGCAGCAATTTTGTCTAATCTCTCTCTCTCTCTCTCTCTGTGTGTGTGTGTGTGTGTGTGCTCTGTAAAAGTGAAATCTCTATCACACCTTGGGATGAACCACACATGTAATTAACTCACGACCACCAGTCCGCAGAGTCGGTACGTTACTCTATCGTTGAAGAGCATCTGGAGATAATCGTGCGGGGTATTCTCTTGCCATCCTGTGCAAGTCGTCATTGGGATACATCCCCACTCTGCTATATAAGGTGAGCAACGTATTGCTTGGATGTGCATTCATTTTCTTTCAGTCCACAAGTTTTCTGCTAATAGACTAATGGCTCAACTTGGTGAAATGGTGGCGAGTTCCAACTCAGGTTACCTCTAGTTTGCTTTTATTATTTGTAAAATTCTAAACACTGTGCATCTATGATGTGGAAAACTGTTACATGACCCTGGCTATTATTGCATCTCTTTAACGTAGTACGGTGGTTTGATGGGGATTTCTATTAGAGCTCACTCTGATTTTCTGTAAAAAACATCATGTTTTATTTTACTGTCAGTGTAATTTTATGATTTATGGAGAGATTGCCTCTAGTTTACTTTAAAAAAAAAAACTGGTTAGTGCCTCTTAAGACCCAATTAAGCTAAAGGTTTACTTATGTAAAAGGGTAGCATTACATAAGCAACCTTAGTAACATATATAAGGTACCCATGTGCATCACATAACGTGTCACAATATTAGGAAGAGAACGGGTTTTGGAGTACAACTTTTGAGTTGAAATGTAGCAAGAACAACTATATCGTGCAAGGTATCTACACAAGAGCTCAACAAGTAGATTCTGGATCTATAGTCTCTACTAAAAGATTGTATGTAATAGTTATGGAATAGAGAAAGAGGAGCAAACAATGCCTAGGGAAACAATGCACACACTCTACTTTGCTCTAATCTACAAACACATACTTGGAGACGAGTCTCTAGGATGCATAGGTAAGTCGCAAAGCATGCTAATGCTTTGGCTACACTAGCAACACAAGGACGAATACCAAAATGTTAGTAAGCAAAGTGGTCATTCAAGAATAAGAAGAATCATTTTCGAGGTGAAAATCTTCTCCAAGGGAAGAATAATGTCAAGACATAGGTTTGGGCCCAAGGCTAATGGCTAGGAGCTACATATATGGCAAGGCTCCGAGTAGTTGACCCAAGGAGCTCTATTTAAGGGAGTTGGATGGGAGGAGATTAGCATGCTACTACCCTTGTTCTTACAATAATTGAGAGCATCCTAGTATCACCATCCTTCTTCCACATTGCCAATGTAACTTGAACTCCATTCACCACTTTTTTAAACTTGAGAGTGTCCTTGTATCACTATTCTTCTTTCGATGCAATGCAAGTTGGTCATTTCAACAATTTGTAGACATTAGAGAGAGAGAGAGAGAGAGAGAGAGAGAGAGAGAGAGAGAGAGAGAGATTGTGTGTGTGTGTATGTGGGGTTCACTATGTTCAAAACACATTGCAAGGTAGTTTGCACAAATCTTGTTTTTCTACATTCGAATCATTTTGTACAATACGGTTAGAATGAGATCTCATTCCAATTATACTATAAATCAGAAAAAAATAATTCCACACATTAAATAGACCTTCATTTTCAAGGTCGGATGGCAGCAAACCTAATCCTCACTTACATACATGAAACATAGAATTCTCATATGCATACATATAAACAAGAATTCTTATCTGCGTACATATAAACAAGACAACATATTTGTTACCTTTGGATACATTTTCCGTGTGTCAAAGACCCTATCAATTGTGATTCATGTTGTACTTAAGAAATTATTAGATTAACTACCATCTTAAAGTATAGGAAGTTTTTAAAGTACAGAGAGTTTTTTTTTCCATTAATTAACACTTTCTGTCAAGAATCTATATTTCCATAAAAAAGGGCACTCATTCCTTGTGATGGGTAAGAAAGTTTTTTGTAATTGACTTTTAATATACGTTTCAATGCTCTCAGTGTTGAATGTTATTATATTTTTTAAAAACCGTTTTTGAAAATTTAAATGACTTTTATGATTTTTTTTGGGATTATTACCAAGGGGAACTTTGAAATGTGGCAGTTCTTGTTTCAAAAAAGATTTATTGTCAGATTCAAAAGATGTAAGTTCTTTCTTTGAATAGTCCCATGATTCAATAGACCAAGACATCATTACACACTCTCAAAGTAATATCGCAACTAGCTTTAGCCAGGGCTTGTGAGCGGCATAGAGGGGCAAACATTGCTCCCTACAAGTAATTTGAACCCTTGTGTTGGAGTTCAAGTTATCAATGTTTGAACCCATGGGTCAGAGTTCAAGGCACCTGCATCTGGCAAGGAACCAATCAAACATATCTAAAACACTATGGATGTGCACGCCAATTCATTGTTGTTGGTTGTATTATGGACAAGATGTGTTTCAAAGTTCATTCTCTAAAGTTTGGACGTGATGTGCTCACAGTCACGAATGAGGATTCTTGGACATAGTGTGGACTATAGTTCAATTTTCTCAAGTGAATTTCCCATTGATGTGATCCCAATATATAGTTTGACTCAGGTATTTATTTTACTTATTTGTCAAAGTATGGGTAGGGAAATTTGCTAAGGAGACTATATAAGTACACCTAGCCCCCATTGTATAATAATCAATTTATTGCTAAGGTTGGTTGGTTCAATAGTATCTCTCTCTCTCTCTCTCTCTCTCTCTCTCTCTCTCTCTCTCGTGTATTCTCCCCGTTGCTCTACGCTTCCGTATCGCTGACTTTGATAGGGGATTCCTTGCAATGTAGAGTCGTCAATCAGGTGCATGACCAATTTGTGTAGGGGGAGAAAAACGAGGGGAGAAACCAACTACCATTACAATAGGGGAGCATCATGCTTAGTAGCTGGTACACTACCAACAACATTATGCTTTATTTTTAAAGCCCACTTCCTTCTTTCCCTTTGGTAATGTCACCAACTCCCAGAGTAGCCACCTAATCATCCATGGCTTGTTGCCATTTTTCATCTTCAACACCATCATCAAAACACGTGGGTTCTACCTCTGTAATCTTCACCATATATGCACAATGAAGAGCTACATAATTGTCATAGGTCAATCTTTGCACATGATTTCTTTGTGTGGTCCAAGATCACTTCCAAGTGACTTGTTCTCTGCTTGCATCCTTCTTGCACCCAAAGTTTTCACAGAGGTATGCAAAACACCTTATCTAAACTTTCCTTAGAACCATTGCTATTTCCATCATCATGAGTAGCACTCAAATTTGGTAGCTTAGGAGCATCATCAAGCTTTTCCTTCCCTTTTCTTTATCATTTGAAGAGTTAGCAAGAGTCAATCTTTGGTGCAACCTGCCACTCCATGGCTTCTCACCATGACTTGCACTAGGTGACCCTTGTGGCCCACTCAAAACTAGCGGCTGTGCACCTGCATTTTTTGCACCCATATTCTCTCTTACATCAGCCCCTAAACCATCTTTCACATGACCATACCAACTTGCCATTTCATAAAAAACAACATCTATGCTCACCCTCAGTTTACATGCGACAGGATTGTAACCCTTGTACCCTTTTTGCTCAAGGGAATAGCCAATGAACACATTTTTTTTTGTTTTGTTTCGGGTCAAGCTTACCTATTAGTTCATCCGGCACCTACACATAAGCAATGCCTTTGAACACTTTTAAATATGATACATGTTTTTCACTACAAAACTTCTCTTTTGGTGTCATATCATGTACTGTAGTAGTAGGGGTCTTGCTCATAATGTATACACATGTAGCAATAGCTCCAACCAATACTAATGAGGCATGTTATTAATTCACAACCGCTCCATGAACTTTTGCAATGTGCTTGTTCTTTCACTCAACAATACCATTTTCCTACGGAGTATGTCTGCATGAAAACTGCCTATGAATTCCATGCGTTTTCACAAATCGTTAAATTCTTTGGAGAAATATTCTACCCCTCCATCTGACCTCAAGCACTTTACATGTTTCCTAGACCTTGAAGTTCTGAAAATGTATAAACACCTCATTTTTCTGTTTCATGAAGTAAACCCATACCTTCCTTGTATGGTCATAAATGAAACTCACATAATATCTACATCCACCCATATATGAAATCTTTGTCGAACATTGTCTATCTATTTGCACTAAGTCCAAGCATTTTTGCTTATATGCTTATCATGAGGAAAGGATGATTTTGCCTGCTTTCCAAACTAACAAGCTCACAAAATTTTTGCATTTCAACAACTTTAAATCCTAGCAACCTTGTAACCATCTCTTTAGTTTGCACCGTCTTGAGCCTTTGTAAATTTACATAACCGATATATTTGCACCAAATCTCAATATCTGCAAAACCTCCTGCACCTTGTGCAAACGTGGCAACAGTCACCTCTAACACATTTACATCCAAAGTAAACATTCTTCCCACTTTGTTTCCTTGTGTATCCAACCTTCCATTCTTCTTATGCTCTTCGACAAAGAGACCATTAGAGTTAAACCTATACTACAAGCCCTGCTCAACCATCTGCTCAACAAAAACCAAATTCTTTGTAATATTGGGTACATGCAATACATTAGCCAGGTACTTTACTTTACCATTAGTCATAGACAATGATACATTTACTGTATCCATAATGGGATGTGCAATATCATCCCCAGTCTATACATAATTAGGACTTTGCAAAGTCTACAATTTCTTAAATCGCTCACCGTTATTGGTCATGTGATTTGATGCACCAAAATTCACATACCAGACATTATCACTAGATTTTTCAACATTTGCAGACATTTTGTTTAGCATGTGATGCACCACAAATAGCTTCTCAGGCTCATCTACATTCTTGCTAGTGGTTGCATAATTATTTTGTTACCTCTTGTTTAGACAGTCACATTCAAAGTGACCATGTCTTCCACAACCATAGGATACTACATTTTTGTGTTGACTTGTATTGTTACGCTGTGCATTTTCACATCTTTTGGACTCCCCTTGCCTTGAAAGTCTCCTTGACCATCTGTATTTTGTGTCTGATTGTTATTCTGCTGTTGTACTTGGTGGTTGCCTCTTCCTCGACCTCATCGATTACCTGTACCACATCCTCTTCCTCTTCCTTTGATGGTTTGTGTACGTGTGTATGTATTTTGTAAGAGAGAGAGAGAGAGAGAGAGAGAGAGAGAGAGAGAGAGAGAGAGAGAGATTTTGTGTGCATCCACAGTCCATACACTCTCACCAAAAATTCATATGGGTTTGTATTGGTATAATTTTTGTACATCAAACCTATGTTAAATGGTGATATTTTCTGAAAAATAGTAAAGAGTGGTTGTCTTTTGTACTTGGTAATCTAGTAGTGCTTTTGGGTTTTGTATGTGGATCCATGATGTTGGATACCTTGGTTCGATATGTAACACCCAAGGGCGCAATGATTAATGACTAGTTTTGGTCAATTATGACAGTCGGCTTCTAGCAATAAATAATAGCCTTCGCACACTTCCCTGTCCATATGCATTCTATGCAATATGCATATGCCAAATGTCAATGTCTACAACAACTCCTAGGGCCCTTGCGCATGTATGCAAATTTCATCTCTGATATATCTACATCAATGGTGGAATTTGTATGGATATTTTTGCCTTGTGCAATGAGCCTTCCATTCTTCTTGTATCCCTCTACATAGAGGCCATCAGATATAAAATCGACACTATTTGATAAGCATTTTCCAACAGATGCCAATTTCCTTGTAATATTGGGCACATGCAAGTACACCATTCATATACTTTATTTTTCCATTTGTCAACAACAATTGCATATTCCCTATATGTGCCATAGGATGCAATGTATCATCCCCAATCTCAACATAACTAAGGATGTCTAAGGTTTGCATGTCTCAAAACCATTCTCCATGGTTGGTAATGTCACCCAATCCACATACCATACATTATCACCCAAACCATTTGCTATGGTTGGTCATGTCACCCAAATCCACATACATTATCACCATATCAATGTACATTTTCACATGACATAGAGTTCACCATCTAACAATTACATATTTACATCAACATGAGGGGCTTATTAATTCAGCTTTTGAAGAAGCTGTAAGTTTATAAAGAAACATGGATAGAGGTGATATTTTATTAACCTTCAATCGCATGTGTTACATAGGAATTTTCAAGGTGCACCTCCAAGTATTGTCCCTAATCTCAACATAGCTAGGAATATCCAAGGTTTGCATGTCTCAAAATTGTCCCTAATCTCAACATAACTAGGACTATCCAAGGTTTGCATGTCTCAAAACCATTCACAATGTGGCTGGTCACATACCATACATTATCAACCACATTAATATACATTTGTACACATAGAGTGTTGCGTAACAAAAATAATCTCTTGCTCATCCATACCTCTACTAGTACCTGCAAAGTTGTTATTCTACTTCTTTGTGGATAGTCCAAATTTAAGTGGTCTTGGCTGTCTCATGTCCACCATCCCCTTCAACTATTCTACACAATACTTTTGCGAAGTTTACATGACCTATTTGACTCCCCTTGCCCTTTAAAAGTTTCCTTAGCAAAATGTATTTTGCCATTGATTGTCAAGATTTCCCTGATCTTGATTTCCATAACCATTACCATCTCCTTGGTGTGCACACCATCCTTGACCTCTACCTTTGTTGTACCCATTCAAAATTTCCTACACCTTGTGAAGATGAGTCTTGACTCTTTATTAATGTTCTTTTCTTCCATAATTAGCAGTGACACTAGATCTATAAAACTTGGAAATTTTTCTTGAGTATGAATAGAGGTCTTGAAATGCATGTACGTCATCATTGTCAACCATAACACAAATAGATGCAAGGGATTCACATATGTCCTTCATCTTTAACATATCCATTTTCTTCATAGTGTGGAGCTCTCTCTTCAACTACAGATTCCTAGATTTCTTGCTGGTCATACTTGCAAGACCAAATTCTTCCATGCCTTCTTGGAGGAATCAAAATTCTTTATATGACCAACCATAGAGTACTCCACACTGACAGAAAACCAATACATGACCTTCCCATGACCTTCTATGCTCCTTGTTTCCAATATTTGAGCACTTTAACCTATTGAGGAGTCGGATTCTCCTCGATGGGCAACATTGGTGTGTCTTAAGCTCTATCTTCAACTACAAATTCATGTATTTGTTGTTGGTCATGTCTAGTGAAACCAAATCATTCCCTGCCTCCTTGGGGGAATTGGCATACTGTGTATGACCTATCATAAAGTTCTCCACACTACTAGACAACAAATACATGACCTTTCATGCTTCTTGGTTCTAATCTTTGGATGCTTTCACATTTTGAGGAGTAGGATTCTCCTTGGCCAATGCTCATGCATGTTCATGTTCACCTTCAATATACTTCCAATAACCTTTAACCATTAGGAAATTGGTTATTTTGGGCATCCAAGCATGGAAGCTGTTTTTGTCCAGCTTCTCACTGATAGTACCATTGATTTACTCATTGTAAAACATATTTGCTAAATTGAGAGATTTGCACAAAGCTTGCAAAAAACAAAAAATAACATGGATTTGTCAGAATTTGTGGAAATAATATATTTTCATACATTCAATGTAGCACTTTACACTACTACACAATAGTTGTGAAAAATTGTAGTACCAACCGTGTGTGCGAGTCGTGTGGCGAGGGCTGTTGGGGGGAGATCTTACTTAAGAGTGGCTAGTTGGTATCAATGGCACTCACCACGAGCTTCATTGTCACACACACACACACACACACACACACACACACACACACACACACACACACACACACACACACACACACACACACACACACACACACACACACACACACACACACACACACACTCTTATCTACATGGGCAGAAGATAGTGTCCCATTCCATTCTCTCATACTTACTTACTTGCTGCACTATTCTGCGCATAGACTAGCTTGCTCTGGCTCCCAGTATCCATAACACACATGAGAGTATGATGGCAAGGTCTTGGCTTGATCACTCGCAATTACTAGAAAGAGATTCTCTTTCATAAGGTTAGCTAAGTCCACACTGGCTGACTTGAAGTTACATTAATGCCTTCACCTACAAGCAATTGGAATTGGCTTACATAGGCTATTATTTTTGGCTATCACTAATATGGCCAAGAAACTTTAATCTGCCCATGAAGCTATCTTCAAATCGGGACTTGTTTCACCTACCCATAAACATATACGAAGGTTCACGCTGTGGCTGCTCTGCGCTCATCACATCCGCCTTCATGACTCATGCCATGCGAAGAGCGTTGTTGACACACACACACACACACACACACACACACACACACACACACACACACACACACACACACACACACATGCATCATGCCTTTGCAAGTTTGTGCTCCACATTTTCACACACACACACACACACACACATATTGTAGCTCCCTGTCTTTAACTCTTGCGCTCACACACACACACACACACACACACACACACACACACACACACACACACACACACACACACACACACACACACACACACACACACACACACACACACACACACACACACACAGTGGTACTACTATGAAGTTAATTTTGTCCTCCTCCTATATGGTTTTTTTCCCCAAAAAACAACCCCCCACACACACACTCTAAAATACTGAAAAATACCTACTAAAAAAACAAAATCCCCCCCCCCCCCCCCCCCCCCCCCCCCCCCCTATTGGCAAGATAGGGCTCTCATCATCTCACTGTGCCACCGGCTTTTGATATGGGACAATGTCCTAGTACAAAAAATATAAGGGTTTTTCCAAAAAAGAGAGAGAGAGAGTGGAAATCCTCAGCCATCATCACAAAGGGAAGGTGGCCCCTTACACCCTCGGACCATGAACCGGCTCTCTCTCCCCAGGCAATGATATCCACTGACGCCTGAGGAGCTCACACAACATCAAAAATGGTGATGATCTCTGTCGAACACTTACACGGATACTTTTGGTGCTTTCTTTGGTAAACTATGGCCACACTTGAACTTGTGTAAAGTACTCCCCCTCATGATTTCATATGAGGAGAAAGTGTTGGGGTTTTTTTAGCCCATCTAGTACCCATGGATGTGGAATCATGAAGGTATCTTAACTCAAACAGGGCCGAACATTACCGTACTTTATGGGATGCTAATGACTTAAATCTTGAGAGTTTGAAGGTAAGTATATGGTTGATACTCTCATCTTTGGCATAAATACTGAGCTATGGCTCGTGACATGAGGTTCCACTTGGTAAAAATGGATTTTTTTTTGCTACTATATTTGATTGGTAAGTATATGGTTGCTACTGTGGGCTTAAGCATAGCTACCGAGCTATGGCTAAACAAGTAAACTTCATTATAGTAATATTTTTTTGGTGGACTTCACCACTCAGATTAGAAGGTAGATTGTACCACTCATTCAGGAAGAAATAGATAAAGATTGCTAAACATACAAATTCTAATAAAAGACCTAGCTTGTCTAAAGTAATTAAATTCTGTAAGATGGACATGGATAACAACGGATATGGTCCATTAATACCTGTAAAACACATCCAAGGCTAACTGAATTGTTGTCTTGTTTGGATGGATGCAGATAAGGACTCTATCTTATCTTGGAGGGTTTCTTTTCTTTGGCAAGCAACATTACTGTTATGAAATACCCACTGAAGAACGGGGAAGTTTTTTTACTACCAACCCCACTGAAAGAGGACCTCTTTTTTACAATCATTGTACTTAGATAATTCTGATACTGAGTTATTTTTTTACAAATCATTTCATTGTTCCTTGGCCAGTTGTCTTTTGAATGTAAAAATTCAATTATGTCTTATTAATTAAGATTTAAACAGCTACACACACATCCTATACATAGGGTCTCCCCTCTCCGGGGATGTTGGCCAAGGAAATTATCGTAAGAATAGAGCTCTAAATTGGACCCACAGTCGTTAAATCCTTCATTGGTAGAATGGTGTTAGGTGGCCCTTTTTAGACTCTCTTCTGGTTCCCTGCTCACGGCTACCATAGTCTTTGACTCTGCCAGTTGAAGGGTTGCAGGACCAAAAAAGACTTTACTTCTTAGGCACTTGGCTAATCTTTATATCACCTTTGTTTCAGGACTGCTCACGTTATAGAATGACAGCTCGCATGAGTACAAATCACAACCCTAAGAATCACGCAAAGATCCTTGATCAGATTAAGCTCTACATGAAAGACCATGCACCAAAAGAAGCCCTAGCTGCTAGAACTAGACCTTTCCTTGCTAGAAAAGCCAAATTATGTATCACATACTATGGCAAGAAAAAATAAACCTGAGCTCACTTTTTTTGCAGACTCTTGCCCTATATCAAGGTTTGGAACTTACCGCGAAGCCCCTCTCTGTGGCCTCCTCTTTGGTCCTCAGATGTATTAGCAGTTTGGATGCTTCACAACTTATTTATGATTCAGCTCTTGTTTCGGACAAAAAACAGTCTGTCTTGCATATGTTATCATTTAATGAATGTGTAAAGATTCTAGCATCTTTGGACAAAGACCCACTAGAAGGTGTTAATCTGATTTCCCAATACATTGCCCAACGTCCTGTCCTTGCTTCACAATATCAGCAAGAGCTTGCCCTGTTCTCCTCATCTGGAGCTGAGCTGTCAAATTTCCTTAGAAAACTCTGTGGACTTAACCCTTCTTTTATCTGCACCCCAAATACCCCCCCCATCCCTTCAACTAGTGGCATCTTCTGTCGAGATAGTGCTGCTCTAGAAGCAGTAAAAGAGTTTCAATCTAACCTCTGCTCTCTCAATGATGTTAATCTCCTTGAGATGGTCCCTAAAATCTCAAAAGTATTTCCTGTCTTACCGATAAGACTAATAGAAATTGAATCTCTCGGAGTAGACCATCAACTATGGGTTCTACCAAACAAAGCCTTCCTGGCTCCTATTCTTAGTAAAACCTGGGTATACTTGGCCAACCTCCCCACCTAAACAGTGGAAGACTGCAAACTTAAAATTCTAAAAGGTGGTCAATTCTTGGACAAGGGAGAACTGATTAAAGCCCCCTTTAACCTTCACCTTATCGACCACTGCAAATGCCCCTCAAATACTGGATTGTACATACGTACTAAGGGTAGCATGGAATTTGCAAAAAGTAACCCAGATTTCTACACAGAGTCTATCTGGAATATCTTCTGCCCCTATGTAAAATGTGCCTGCACATTTCTTGACCCCAAAGGTACCTGTGAATCAAGCATCATGTGGTTTGACCATGCAATATGGTATATCCTCAACCATTTGGAACTGTTATTCCCAGAGAAACCAGTAGACTTTCATCTATCCCTCATCTGCTCATGGCTAGGTGGACAGGCCAAGCAGATTGTGATTGCACAAATTGCCTTTAACATCTTCCGAGGACTGATGCATGATATTCTGAAAGAACTTAAAGCTGAGGAACCCGGTCTATACCTCACCATGTATGCTAACTACAAAGGAGTCAAATACATCACTAATCTACTAAAACCTTGTATTGAAGAGGATGAGTCTCCTGCTCTAAAAAGAGCTGACTCTTTAGCTACTCCCAACTCTTTCACTTCCTTTTTTACACCTAGCTCCTCATCTAATCGAGGAAAGTCTTGTAGCTTTACTAGAGGGAGAGGCACATTCCCTGCAATCAGAAACTTCCCCGAAATCTAACCCTTAAATATATTGCAGGTATCTACAAACCCATGTGGAAGAAAAGTTCTCAGCAAAGATGATTCAAATTATGGTGCTACCTACATACACTGTCTTTTTCACAACATTCTTCTCAATTGGATCCTACCTAAAAGTCTTTTTTGTGAGTGTTTTGACATATTTTTTGGAAATCATAAACTACTCGACAACATTCTCATTGGATGGAAATATCATCATCCTATAAAAGGATTAGTTCTTAACAATGACTTTCTTAGACAAGAAACAATCCCTTACTATACATGCATTCAATTTACCTCATTCTGTAGGAATTTTGAAGAATGTGGGAACCATGTTTGTACTCAGGACCTCAACATTATCGATAATGCTATAATACGTAAGCTACTAGCCAAAGGACTCAATCACATACCAAACTATCCAAAAAAACCCTTACCTTGCCCTATCAGCTTTACTTAGCTGCCTCACTGACCTTGTCAGTGCTCTCCGACTGGAGATGACAGTCCTACCGGACTTAAAGAAATTAGTTAAGGAATGCTTCCTTAACAAAATTTCTCTACTTCCTGGAAAATTGCTATCTTCTGATAGTTCTTGGCTTACACCGCATCTAGCCTTCGACTTTCAACTAATCTCAGATAACTGGTCAGTGGTAGGGCTCGACAAAAGCTCTAACTATCCTACTATTATGTGTAAACAACTTTCTTGGAAAGCAGCTCGGGAACGAGTATCAGGAAAATAATTCTATCATTCCAACAAAACACCGCAAGATATCTCTAACAAGATCTCCAAACATTTATGACAGCTTGGCTACACTATCAGTAACACCAAGTTACCAGTACTATTTCCTACATATAAATTCCACAAACATAAATTCAGATGGATCTGATGCCCCTAACTGTATCTTCACAGATATCACCAAAGATATTACTCTTTGCCTTGATCTTATTCTCACAGAATTAGAAATCTCCTGTGCAGAGAAACAAAAAATCTGCAAGGATTTCCTAAATATCCAATGCAATCCCTTTTGGCTTACAAAAAATTCCACAGAAGTCACACTCAACCTTCCTCAACATATTTTCCACATCTTTACAGCAGATATCACACAATGCTACGAAAACATCCGACTTAGTGGGGATCTTGGCCTTAAGATAGTACTAGCCAAGGTCATTAACTTAGCATTTACCAATTCTAAAAGAAGAAAGCATCTCTTTATCTCTCTTGCCAAGAAACCGAGATGGATTCAAGCATCTCACTCCATAAACCCTTTACACTTCGATGAAGCAAACTTTGCTCCTACATTGTTTGGTTGTTAAACAACTGTACTATTATAGCAGGTGGTTGCTGCTTTAAATCAGTGTCTTGGAATCCCGATGGGCTTCTCTTGCTCACCACTTATGTGTAACATCTACTTAGCTTTCTTTGAGTACAAATGGTGTCTTAAGAAATGGAAACTAACCATAAAAAACTTCCACTATTCAAACACACCTTTAGGTATATGGATGACCTACTTAGTATCAACAACAGATTATTCTCTTCAGAGATTGATCAAATATACCCCACTGCCTAAAAATTGAGCCTACTTCCATCCCTGATGATTCAACTCTTGGGAGCTTCTGCAAATCAACCCAATTTCTTAACCTTTCAATATCCCTTCACTCCCCATCTACAGGTGGATATGACCTTAGATTTATCTAGAGAAAGGATCTTCTTAAATTGCCTCACATAGAATTCATCAAAAGAAATAGCAATAGGCCCTACAAAGCCTCTATCTACTCCTGTATTGGCCTTCTTTACTTAATCTGCTACTCTTCTTCTTCGCCATCCATGGCCTCGAAAGAAATTTCAGTACTAATTAAAAAATACTTCCTTAATGGATTTAATCGCAATCATATCCGTAACACCATCACTCAAGCTCTCATTAGGCACAATTGGCCTGGACTGTTATTCCAAAAAGAGAGTCTTATCCCTCTCATAAGGTAGTAGGCCCATACACAATGGGCCTACTACCGACCCATTGTGTGTGGTGCCTGGGTTAGGGTGGGTACACACACACACACACACACACACACACACACACACACACACACACACACACACACACACACACACACACACACACACACACACACACACACACACACACACACACACACACACACACTGTGGTACTAGTATGGAGTTAATTTTGTCCTCCTCCTGTATGTTTTTTTCCCCAAAAAACAACCCCCCACAGACACACACTAAAATACTGAAAAATACCTACTGGAAAACAAAATCCCCCCCCCCCCCCCCCCCCCCCCCCCCCCCCCCCCCCCCTATTGGCAAGATAGGGCTCTCATCATCTCATTGTGCCACCGGCTTTTGATATGGGACAATGTCCTAGTACAAAAAATATAAGGGTTTTTCCAAAAAAAAGAGAGAGAGTGGAAATCCTCAGCCATCATCACAAAGGGAAGGCGGCCCCTTCCACCCTCGGACCATGAACCGGCTCTCTCTCCCCAGGCAATGATATCCACTGACGCCTGAGGAGCTCACATAGCAATGGGCGGCTCTGCTCTTTCACTTCGAGTGCTCAGGATGCCTGCAAACCAACCTATAAATACTAAGGTGAGGGCACTCCTTAGCCCTCACTTAGCTTGAGATTAATTTTCTGGTTGTTGTTATTCCGCTCTGTGTCATTACTGCTTGAACTTCCTAAAGCTATGGAGCTTGCAACTCAAACTTCTCAGGTACTGTGGTCTACCTAAGCTCTCGTTTGCTTCCTCTGAAAGACTAAATGTGTGTGTTTGCAAACGAATCTTTTTGTTGATATTATATCAAAGAGCTTGATATGGTAACCTTGGGCATGATACCCCCCGGCCTTTTATAAACTAACAAAGTATGGTTTATACACCATATATGTGCTGCCTCTAACCTTGGACTGGTTAGGTTGCCTCTATGGTTTACTGTTGGGGGTTGTCTGGCTTTACATAGTGGGATTGGCTAACACCTCTTGGGCTGGTCAATGGTAAGGAATGGATGTAATACTGTGGCATATATTGGTGGTTAGTGGTTGTTCTGCTGCTTGGTATGGAAAGAAACTATGAATAGTTGACTGCATATGATCTTATGAATGGGTTGTTTGTAAATCCATTGCAGGAAAATACCATATACAGGCTTTTGCATAAAAAACAACAGTCGGTGTTTTTCTGATTGAAAGTAAAATTTGCATAATAGCCGGGTCTTGCCACAGTTTGATGAAACGGCTCTGTAAATAGCAGCCGAAGTACTTCACCTCTGCATAAATTAGTAGGTGTGTGTGTGGGGCAGGATGTATGTGTGTATAAGTGTATGTGGATGGGAGCATGATGGTTGGATTGTCTTAATGGCCGTTCTTAACATCTGCTACATCAAGATATATACGTTGTTTGACGGAAAACGGGTTCTTTGTCCCAATTATGTGAATAGAAGCAACATTTTGGTAATGACCTACTGGTCACTTGGATCTGACTCTAGCCGCTGCAGGATATGGAGCAAAAGATAGTGTCCCATTCCATTCTCTCATACTTACTTACTTGCCGCACTATTCTGCGCATAGACTAGCTTGCTCTGGCTCCCAGTATCCATAACACACATGAGAGTATCATGGCAAGGTCTTGGCTTGATAACTCGCAATTACTAGAAAGAGATTATCTTTCATAAGGTTAGCTGAGTCCCCACTGGCTGACTTGAAGTTACATTAATGCCTTCACATACAGGGAATTGGAATTGTCTTACGTAGGCTACCATTTTTAACTATCACTAATATGGCCAAGCAACTTTACATCTGCCCCATGAATCTATGTTCAAACCGGGACTTGTTTCACCTACCCATAAGCATGCCTTTGCAAGTTTGTGCTCCACATTCTCTCTCTCTCTCTCTCACACACACACACATCGTAGCTCCCTATCTTTCTCTCTCTCTTGCGCTCTCTCTCTCTCTCTCTCACACACACACACACACACACACACACACACACACACACACACACACACACACACACACACACACACACACACACACACACACACACACACACACACACACACACACACACACACACACACACACACACACACACACACACACACACACACACACACACACACACACACACACACACACACACACACACACACACAAGGGAATTGTGGCATGTAGACTCCCTCGGATCACCTGCCGTATAGTTGTTCGTGGTTGCATAGCATGAATACACATTGCAGGATCTGGCTCCTAAGGTACTATACCAATTCTCTTCCTCTATCTCTCTCTATATCTTCTACACGGGAGTACACACACACACACACACACACACACACACACACACACACACACACACACACACACACACACACACACACACACACACACACACACACACACACACACACACACACACACACACAGATAATGTTTTACATATCTCGGAATGTATGGTTTAGATGGATATCATGGGGACACAAATTTTTGCAACTTTCTGTTGGATGGCAATAGGTGTGGGCTCCATCAACTCCCTTGCTATTGAAAGATGGCATCACTTGTAAATGTATAATTGAAGAATACATGCATGGACACGGTGTTGCTTTGGTTACAGACATATGCTTTATTTGGCTATCTCGCAGACTTGAGATCTTGGGTTCTTCTGACCTTCATGACCAACCCTTTGTATGTTGCATCGGAGAGTTACGCAATCCAGGTAGGTGCAGCTGTACCTACTCAGTACACTTTTTTGATATTGTAATGGATTAGTCTTTTGATTGTTTTCGAGGTTTTTGACATACTCTAAACTTTGTACATAAGCCTAAACATTTTCTTAGAGGATTTTTTGGTTGCAGCTTTGCTTGAGTACATGCCTTGAATAAACTCAATGGTATAAACTTGTTTAGACATATATACAGGCTATTTATCAGTACATGGGTTTTTGAATGAGCAAAACTCAGCTAATAATAAATATTCTTGAATTATAGTTCCTCGTGAATCGATGAATTAGTAGTGTTAATACACTGCATTAGCAACATACTGTGATCTAAATACAATAGGTAGCGCATGATAGAATCACCAATCGGCCATACTTTGAGCAACAACATGAAAAATAAATTACCTGGCACCTACTCGACACACGCACACGCACACGCACACGCACACTCACACGCACACGCACACGCACATGCACATGCACACACACACGCACACGCGCACACACACACACATACATGATACAGATACTGGTTGTTTTAATACAATAATTCTTAGGGTTAATGGTTAAGTTTGGCATGTTGAAGTACTTTTTTCCAGGGATTGGTACGTGATGGTTGAGTATCAGCTTTTGGTTGATATGACACATGAAGTGTAGGCCTTTAGAACATGGATAAAAATTGGTTTTTTTAGTAGTATCAACTTTTGGGTGATATGACACATAAACATGTGATTCATAAGCACACATAAACACGCGGTAAGGCCCAGGTGCAGGGAGACTTGGTTTTTCATTTAACCCTAGTTAAAGACATTTGATGCGTGATGTTGAACCTTAAACCTCATGTGAGGGTCTCGGTAGAGATGGCAATGAGTGGAATTTTTGAAAAATCATCCATTATACAAAGGAGATGCTGGCCAAATTTTCACTTTTTAGAGAGCTTTAATGCGATAAGCAATAGTGATGCTATTAACTTGCTCGATTTCTGGCCTGCTGGTGTTTTAGCATTTCAACTTACTAGCATTTCATGTTATGAAGTGTTATTACTTTGTTTTTGGAACATAACCTTCTTGGCCTTGTGGAAAATCGGTTCAAAGAACAGCTAAATGCTTGTGGAAAATCGAATCAAAGAACAAGTGAATGCTGGTTTTTCTATTATAATGGTTGCTGGTTATCCTAGACATCTTTCACACTTCATGTTCACTGCCTCGACTGTCATGCCTTAGTATTGGGGTTCCCTCTCACTTACATAACACCATTGGGCTGTACATAATGTACATACGGTCCTTCTTGAGTTACAAATGAAATGTATCAAGAATAGGTCACTGCTAAAAGATGCATAAGGACACATAAGCACATGATTCATAGCACACATAGACATGCTTACTGTTAATACTTTGGTAGTATGCTCATAAGTTTCTAGGTATTTCTCATATGAATTTTCTGATAACCATGTTGTAACGACAAAGGTTGCGTATTTGTACTTTATGATGCATGTTCTGGGTCCTATAATGCTACCTCTCTTTGGTTTTAATAATAATTACAGGTTGACTGTACAGAATTTAAACAACCGCCTCACAATATGGTTTTGGTAGACCTTAGTTGGGGATGCATTGGCACTGTTATCTGCCTGGGTTGCTAACTATGTTCGTCATTTGGGTAACGAAAGATCTTGAGTAAAATGCTATTACTTGGTTCGAACTTCTAGTCACCATATGGTTTTTTGCAGTTGATGCTGGCCTTTTCACATTTATGGTGGTAGGTGTATGACTATAGCGTATGGTTGTAGCTGAGTGTATTCACCTTGTGAATATAGTAATGGGAATTTCTTTTCAACACTTCTTCTCCTTGTTAAATAGATGCATAACTTTTGAATTTATTGTTAGTGCTTTACTTTTGAAACATTCCAATGTTTTTAAGTAAAGCCTTAATCCTCACGTGAGGGTCTCGGATGAGATGGCAGTGGACTGGACTTTTGAAAATTGATTCAAAATACAAAGGAGATGCTGTCTAGTTTTTTTTGGAATTAAAAGACGAAAACATTATCGTAAATCAAGGACTCATTCTTTAAACTTAATGATTGATCTATGTTATGATGTTAGTTTTTGTTGTAATTTTTGACACCAATAACAAGGGGAGGGACTCGTTGACACCTGTCTTCCCAAGTAATGCCAGTTCTGACAGGCTTGTGTTTCTTGGATGGTGATAGGTAAGGGATTCTTTCCTTGGGATTACAACGAAAACTGTAGCAGTAACAGAAGATCGTCCAATGTACCAGCTGGATCCTTCTCCATGTAGATGTAGTGGAAGCTCATCCCAAAGGATGGGCACATAGAGATACAACACTAAGATATTATATTGTAGTGATCAAAGATCAAATTTTTGATCTAAATGATTGTATTATCCATTAGATTCAGAATGTTGTATTGGTGTATATGAAATGCTAATTGAGGTTTATGACATCTTGTTTTAAAATATTGTTATTTAACATATTATTTAATATAATTGTCTAAGTATGGTTCAATTATGAGGGGATTTTTCATACTTGAACACACACTCCTTTTCCCTACTAGTCTTTGGTCGGACTAGTGCCATACTTAGCAATTGGAATTAGATAATATATCAGATAATAATATAGCTACTCCAATTTATTTTGGCTTCAATCAAACGGTTTTTGTCAGGATATGGGTATTTATACCCTAAGAATTGAATTGCCTACTCTTTAATACAAGTTACATTATTACTAGCTTGATCCACCCAATTTAAAGGGGCTCAGCTCCTAAATTGGTCAAGCATCTACATGTTTACATATAATCCATATACTACAATCATTGACCACCCTCGAGAAGGTGTGGATTTTCAAGTTATCTTTATCTTGCAGGATCGGAGTATTGTATAGTAACCAACATCACGACATAATCTACAAATTTGGAGTGACATCAACCAAAATCATGAGATATCAGGCATGTAGTTTTCATAATACCTTACTCTCCTCCCTGGAGGACCCCTTTATCATACAACAATTGGGTGTACTTACATCTAAGTTCTGTTCAACACATTACAAATGAGTAATCTCGCATCTAAACCTTTTAAACACCGTACAAGTGATTGATCTATAAAACATGAAAATTTTTAGGAAGCATTTACTACAATTGGTGGGGGATTGGTCCACTTGGTGGACCATCCTCCACCAAATGGATCTCTCCTCTGGGATGGGGGAGGGCCACACGCACACGCACACGCACACGCACACGCACACGCACACGCACACGCACACGCACACGCACACGCACACGCACACGCACACGCACACACACACACACACACACACACACACACACACACACACACACACTTATCTACATGGGTAGAAGGTGGTGTCCCATTCCATTCTTTCATACTTACTTACTTGCCGCACTATTCTGCGCATAGACTAGCTTGCTTTGGCTCCCAGTATCCATAACACATGTGGAGAGTATCATGCCAAGGTCTTGGCTTGATCACTCACAATTACTAGAAAGAGATTCTCTTTCATAAGGTTAGCTGAGTCCCCACTGGCTGACTTGAAATTACATTAATGCCTTCACATACAAGCAATTGGAATTGGCTGACATAGGCTAATATTTTTGGCTATCACTAATATGGCCAAGCAACTTTACATCTGCCCATGAAGCTATCTTCAAATCGGGACTTGTTTCAACTACCCATAAACATATATGAAGGTTCACGCTGTGGCTGCTCTGTGCTCATCACATCCGCCTTGACGGCTCACGCCATGCGAAGAGCGTTGTTGATACACACACACACACACACACACACACACACACACACATGTAGCATGCCTTTGCAAGTTTGTGCTCCACATTCTCTCTCTCTCTCTCTCACACACACACACACACATCGTAGCTCCCTATCTTTCTCTCTCTCTTGCGCTCTCTCTCTCTCTCTCTCTCTCTCTCTCACACACACACACACACACACACACACACACACACACACACACACACACACACACACACACACACACACACACACACACACACACACACAAGGGAATTGTGGCGTGTAGACTCCCTCGGCTCACCTGCCGTATAGTTGTTCGTGGTTGCATAGCATGAATACACATTGCAGGATCTGGCTCCTAAGGTACTATACCAATTCTCTTCCTCTATCTCTCTCTCTATCTTCTACATGGGAGTACACACACACACACACACACACACACACACACACACACACACACACACACACACACACACACACACACACACACACACACACACACACACACACACACACACACAGATAATTTTTTACATATCTCGGAATGTATGGTTTAGATGGATATCATGGGGACACAAATTTTTGCAACTTTCTGTTGGATGGCAATAGGTGTGGGCTCCATCAACTCCCTTGCTATTGAAAGATGGCATCACTTGTAAATGTATAATTGAAGAATACATCCATCGACACGGTGTTGCTTTGGTTACAGACATATGCTTTATTTGGCTATCTCGCAGACTTGAGATCTTGGGTTCTTCTGACCTTCATCACCAACCCTATGTATGTTGCATCGGAGAGTTACGCAATCCAGGTAGGTGCAGCTGTACCTACTCAGTACAGTTTTTTGATATTGTAATGGATTAGTCTTTTGATTGTTTTCGAGGTTTTTGACATACTCTAAACTTTGTACATAAGCCAAAACATTTTCTTAGAGGATTTTTTAGTTGCAGCTTTGCTTGAGTACATGCCTTGAATAAACTCAATGGTATAAACTTGTTTAGACATATATACAAGCTATTTATCAGTACATGGGTTTTTGAATGAGCAAAACTCAGGTAATAATAAATATTCTTGAATTATAGTTCCTCGTGAATCGGTGAATTAGTAGTGTTAATACACTGCATTAGCAACATATTGTGATCTAAATACAATAGGTAGCGCATGATAGAATCACCAATCGGCCATACTTTGAGCAACATCATGAAAATTAGATGACCTGGCACGTACTCGGTACACACACACACACACACACACACACACACACACACACACACACACACACACACACACACACAGATACATGATACAAATACTGGTTGTTTTAATACAATAATTCTTATGGTTAATGGTTAAGTTTGGCCTGTTGAAGTACTTTTTTCCATGGATTGGTACGTGATGGTTGAGTATCAGCTTTTGGTTGATATGACACATGAAGTGCAGGACTTTCAAACATGTAAAAAATAGTTTTTTTAGTAGTATCAACTTTTGGTTGATATGACACATAAACATGCGATTCATAAGCACACATAGACACGCAGTAAGGCCCAGGTGCAGGGAGACTTGGTTTTTCATTTAACCCTAGCTAAAGACATTTGATGCGTGATGTTGAGCCTTAAACCTTATGTGAGGGTCTCGATAGAGATGGAAATGAGTGGAATTTTTGAAAAATCATCCGTTATACAAAGGAGATGCTGCCAAAATTTTCACTTTTTAGAGAGCTTTAATGCAAGAAGCAATAGTGATGCTATTAACTTGCTGGATTTCTGGCTGCTGGTGTTTTAGCATTTCAACTTACTAGCATTTCATGTTATGAAGTGTTATTACTTTGTTTTTGGAACATAACCTTCTTGACCTTGTGGAAAATCGGTTCAAAGAAGAGCTGAATGCTTGTGGAAAATCAAATCAAAGAACAGCTGAATGTTGGTTTTTCTATTATAATGGTTGCTGGTTATCCTAGACATCTTTCACACTTCATGTTCATTGCCTCGACTATCGTGCCTTAGTATTGGGGTTCCCTCTCACTTACATAACACCATTGGGCTGCAATTTACTGAGTCAAGTTGTAAAACTATGCGTTGATGCTTGACATGTTATGGCTCTCTTACATGTTCAACTCAAACTACCATCATCTGAGTACCTGTATGCTCCTCGCACATAGGCATACATGAAGCTTCACAAGCCCTGTACATAATGTACATACGGTCTTTCTTGAGTTACAAATGAAATGTATCAAGAATAGGTCACTGCTAAAAGATGCATAAGGACACATAAGCACGCGATTCATAGCACACATAGACATGCTTATTGTTAATACTTTGGTAGTATGCTCATAAGTTGCTAGGTATTTCTCATATGAATTTTTTGATAACCATGTAGTAACGACAAAGTTTGCGTATTTGTACTTTTTGATGCACTGTTTGATGCACGTTCTGGGTCCTTTAATGCTACCTCTCTTTGGTTTTAATAATAATTACAGGTTGACTGTACAGAATTTAAACATCCACCTCACAATATGGTTTTGGTAGACCTTAGTTTGGGATGCATTGGCACTGTTATCTGCCTGGGTTGCTAACTATGTTCATCATTTGGGTAACAAAAGATCTTGAGTAAAATGTTATTACTTGGTTCAAACTTCTAGTCACCATATGGTTTTTTGCAGTTGATGCTGGCCTTTTCACATTTATGGTGGTAGGTGTATGACTATAGCGTATGGTTGTAGCTGAGTGTATTCACCTTGTGAATATAGTAATGGGAACTGCATTTTAACACTTCTTCTCCTTGTTAAATAGATGCATAACTTTTGAATTTAGTGTTAGTGCTTTACTTTTGAAACAGTCCAATGTTTTTAAATAAAGCCTTAATCCTCACATGAGGGTCTCAGATGAGATGGCAGTGAACTGGACTTTTGAAAATCAATTCAAAATACAAAGGAGATGCTGCGCAATTTTTTTTGGAATTAAAAGTGTTATGAGCGCATATAGAGCTGGAAGAGAGCAATAGGAAGCGCTCACAATGTACAAGAACTTGGATTTGACGATAAGTTTAATATTGATTACAAGACTTAATACTTTATTAAGAGAGCTAGATACAAGACTTGGATTACATGACTTGAGTACAAGAGAAGGCTTGATTGCAAGGACACGACTTTAACATAAGAACTAGAAGAGGGATTTCCTCATAGGAGGCTCACAACTGGTGTTGGCAAGACTGAGGGGCTTGTGGCCCAAGACCACTATTTATACTAGTGCTTGAGGAGGTTACTTGAGGAGGTTAGGACTTTCTAGGTTCTTCTTGAGGAGGTTAGAATCTTCTAGAAACTTCTTGATCCTTCTAGTTCTTCTAGAACCTTCTGGATCCTTCTTCAACTTTCTAGAGCTTTCCAAAAACTTCTAGATCCTTCCGGAATCTTCTCCAAGCTTTTAGAAACTTCTTGATCCTTCTAGTTCTTCTAGAACCTTCTAGATCCTTCTTCAACTTTCTAGAGCTTTCCAAAAACTTCTAGATTCTTTCGGAATCTTCTCCATGCTTCTAGAAACTTCCAGAATCTCCTTGATACTTTTAGAACTTCTAGAATCTTCTAGAATCTTCTAGATCCTTCTAGATTCTTCTAGAGCCTTCTAGCGATGATGTAGGTGATGATGCAGGCAACGACTGACTCTCAAGCATCCATGACAAAAAGATGAAAACATTATCGTAAATTAAGGACTCATTCTTTAAACTTAATGATTGATCTATGTTATGATGTTAGTTTTTGTTGTATATTTTGACACCAATAACAAGGGGAGGGAGTCGTTGACACCTGTCTTCCCACGTAATGCCAGTTCTGACAAACTTGTGTTTCTTGGATGGTGACAGGTAAGAGATTCTTTCCTTGGGATTACAACAAAAACTGTAGCAGTAACAGAAGATCGTCCAATGTACCAGCTGGATCCTTCTCCATGTAGATGTAGTGGAAGCTTATCCCAAAGGATGGGCACATAGAGATACAACACTAAGATATTATATTGTAGAGATTAAAGATCAAATTTTTGATCTAAATGATTGTATTATCCATTAGATACAGAATGTTGTATTGGTGTATATGAAATGATAATTGAGGTTTATGACATTTTGTTTTAAACACACACACACACACACACACACACACACACACACACACACACACACACAGAGAGAGAGAGAGAGAGAGAGAGAGAGAGAGAGAGAGAGAGAGAGAGAGAGAGAGAGAGTCATGTGAAAGCAGAACGATTCTTTGTGACATTCAACCAAGAATGTTTGTATTTTTTAGACGTCATTTGTGATACAAAGAGTTATGCCTAATTTCAAAAAATCCCATTTTTAGTGATTCTTGCTATTTTCAAGGGTTTCTCAATACGAAAGCTTCCTTTAGTGTAATGAAAAACAATATTTTTGTAAGAACAATGTGATAGCTATCCAATTGATACTACTAGAAACAACATCAATAATTAGTATGTATCTATCTAATAATGTTAGACATGTACATACCCAAACCTTTGTATTGTTTCATACAATTGCACTCTAAATACTATATGGAATCCCAAGCCACACAATTTTCCATGAAACTCGTCAAAATTGGAGATCATTGCCAATGCCTCCCAAAAATCCTTCAGGTGTTTGTAGCACCAACACACGATGGAGGAGACTAAAGAAACCATTTCCCTCAACAACTGCTTCTTTCCTTAATCTTGCTTGCCACTCTAAGCTCCTTAAACACAACTAGGCTCTGATACCATGTGAAGAGATAGAAAAAGAGAGCTTGAGCTCTTGCAAGCACACAACCAAGACAACACACAAAGGAACCAACATGGTGTGTTTGTAGCACCAACACACGATGGAGGAGACTAAAGAAACCATTTCTCTCAACAACTGCTTCTTTCCTTAATCTTGCTTGCCACTCTAAGCTCCTTAAACACAACTAGGCTCTGATACCATGTGAAGAGATAGAAAAAGAGAGCTTGAGCTCTTGCAAGCACACAACCAAGACAACACACAATGGAGACAAAGGAAAAAAAAAAACTTCTTGTTTTTATTCTTCTTTGCTACTCATAATGATGATAAGATCTACAAAACATAAGTGAAAAATACACCATAATAACAACTATGTACAACGGCTAATGTGAAACTGTTAGTGAGTGAGCTGGCAATATAAGTGACCATCACTCTCACTAGATAGACCATTGTAGTGTAGTCTAGATATAATATTATTGATGATGATCCTTGTGTTTGCTATCTCATGCTAGTGTTGATTTAGGTGAGAAGTCATCCCTGCACCAACATGCATGAGTGCATGATACAATAGATCTTTTGGCATAGCAAGCACTAGAAGAATGGAGACAAATAAAAAAATGAGTCAATTTTTGCTATCCTCAAGTTTGAGTTTCCAATGCCTTCCCCCCTCTTCCTACTTCTCCACCAACATAATGATGAACCACGTATGAGAGCACTTAAACCACAAGTGTTTGTATGCTCATTGGGCCTACAAGAGGGCTTAGGCAAGCCATCTTGGACTAAAAAAAAGGATTGAAAGACCATCAAAGACAAGGCTTATGCCTCCCCTAACATATGCAATTAGTAGAGAGATTTCATGAGGGTGTGATTTGACAAGGGGCTTTGCATCACCTTGGAGTGGTGGCTAGTCATCAACATTTGAGATAGATTATAAACCACTACTCGATAACTTTGAGGTCTTGAGATATGTGAAATTTTTTCTTAAAAATAGGACACACAAGAATTTCAAAAGCAATCTTTCAAAAAGAATTGGACTTTCATGAACACCCTTTCATAAGTTGTGCACAACTAGAAAATTTCCGTTTCATCCAATGACTAAGCACTTGTTTCCTTTGGAAACATAGGAAAATTCTATAGATTGGCCATTATGTTGATCACATGGCTAAAGCTTGCAAAATAGCATTAGCAATCCAATAATTTCCAACTAGCTACGAGTGGGGAAAAATTATATTACATCTTTTAATAAAAAATGCCACATATATTTTGCTCAAATGGCATTCTAGATAACACACGGAAAGCCCATGAAATATCCTAGTAAAATTTGTTGCAAGGAAAAGTTACAGAATTTAATGTTACAAAATTGATCTAGAATGAAGATTTTTTTGTTGTTGTCTCTGCAGTTAATAAATAGGTGAAAAATATCCTCTGGCTCCAAGTTCCATTTGGGATAGATGTTGTTCCCTAGTCTTCATTTATGAGGATGTACTCTAGTCTGCACACTTTTGTGGAGAATAAACGAAAGAAGCACATATTTTTTTTGGAGTGAATAATTGAGAGAAGAGCCATCACAATTGATGCACATCCTTAAAGATTGACCACGTTTTGTTGAGTTTATTGTGTAGAGGTGTTGAAGTAGGTTGGTGGATGCAAGGAATTTTATGGAGAGACTGCCAACATGGCCACTATAATTTCCTCAAATCTAGTGGGCCTCCACAACCAATTTTCTAGATATGATCTTCTAGAAATTGAGAGGCGCACCTGGTTAAGAGTAGGGTGTCTTTCGTTGAGATGCCAGAAGAAGATGCAAGTTCTTCAAATATCCCAAAATTTTCCTTGTCACATTGGATGGTCCAAGGGAAAATATTCTCTAAAGGTTTGGAGTACTGTGCATCCAATCTAAGTGCAATAGTGGGACATGCATGTTGTCCAGAGTAAGTGAATCCTACAAAAAATACATATTAATTATTATAAATTATGAAAAGACGATGGTTTTTTATGATGAACATTTATGGACGCTTATATACCTGATGCCTTCCCACAGCCTGGCTAGTCATGCATTGTTCATATTAACATTCCTCAGATGGTTGCATGTCTGTGCCCAAATCTCCTTGACATATCTTGCACTTGTATGCCAGTCCATAGCTCTTCCAGCTCTTCAACCAAGGGTTGTAAATAGACATCCATATTCTTAACCTTGTATTTTCCTAGAACAATCAAAGATAGTAAAATGTGCCCCCTATTTATGAGTAATTAAGGAGGTAGATTGTAGTTTACAAGACATATGGGCCATGTACTCTAGGTTGAGCTACGAGGTCAAATGGATTCACACCATCCATTGCTAGTCCAAATTGAATATTTTTAGGTTCACTCTTGAAGTCCTCCCATTTCTCTTCGATGTGTTTCCATGCAAGAGAATTTGCTAAAATATGCATAGGTATAAGTTGGTACACTATTTTTATGCCAATACATCAATGTTGCAATACGCTTACACTTGAACATTGTGCGAATATGAGGAATTATGGAAAAATTTCTTAACACTTTTGCAGGAACTCGCCCTCCTTGGACATCTTGTCCATATCATGATTTGCCATATTCTGGACATTCATTGATATCTCTGTATTTGTGTCAAAAGAGAATACAATCATTTGGACATGCATGGTAAGATTTGAAGTACATATACTAATATCTTATAGAATCGACTTCGATCATAGGGCATCTCATTCTTTTCTGGCAAAATCTGGTTCACTTGTGTTGATGGGGTCATCATCATGGAGGACATGGGCGGGGACATGAAGTCCGCATTCGTCAAATCACCGACACCGTCTTTGCGCATGAGGTGATGAAAAAGTTTCCTAAGATTTCTCAAGCAAACAAAGACCGCATTGTCCAACAAATCTTGAGGGAGTATCATCCACGTGAGGGCTCCCCATCATCCCCAATAAATGGATTATGGAGCAAATGAAATCTTACATGTCACATCGTTGTAGCAATGTGATGCAAGCCATCAAGAAAGGGGCAGACAAGTCATGGTACTTGGACCAGGAAGAGTGGGACAAGGAGGTGGAGGTGCATGGTAAGAACCCTTAATGCTACGCACAACAAGAGAGGGCGGTGGCATGAAGATTGGAGAGCGTGGGGAGTTCACATCTCAGATCTAGTGGTTATGCATGTAGCAGAGAGTTGTAAATAGGCCACCTATAGAATCTGAGGAGCAATATGGATTTGAGAACAATACATATACTCTCCTTGAGCATTTGGAGCGAGATGTTGTCCAAATCATTTGGGACAACATCATACATGGGGTAAGATCTCGAATCACAATGCTTTCTATTATTAAATGTTAATATTAAATGTTTGCATTGTAATATGTATGCATTTTGGAGCTATGGTTTTGTCTTGTAGGGACCTATTTCGGATCCTCCCGCACCTTGAGAATTGGTGCTCACCTCTTGGTTGTTGGTACTGGTGTGAGTTGGGCTTTGTCCATATTTGATAGCCCTATTTTGTTATGTTTGATATTTGTATATTGTTTCTATATGTCATTTGTGTATGGTTTTTGGTCTTCCTTTGATTTCATTTATATATGGTTGTGTATGGTTTTTGGTCTTCCTTTGATTTCATTTATATATAGTTGTAATGCTCTAGGTGTCATCAATATAGCATGTTTTGGTTCAACACTATGTTCCTCATGTCATGCCAAGAAGTGTAATTTTGTCTTGTTGGATGCATATATGTTTGCAGGTCTTTTATCTAATGGAAATGTCATTATGCCTCGCTAAAAACATTTTGTTTCAAAGAAAGTGTTTGTGCATTGTTACGTGATAATACAGGATAATGGTAGAGTACTCTTTACATGGCATGACATCGGCATTCAACTACATGTAGTTGAATGCACCATGTCATGCCGTAAATTTTTTTACGGGTTTTTCATCTCTATAAAAGTCAAAGACACCATCGAAAAAATCGTATATATAAACGTCAAAAATATCATCGGAATAATCGTCGATATAAACGTCTATAAAAACATTGATATAAATGTCGGTACATTGATACATTCCGATATTTTTTTTGACGATGATACCAATGACTATACCGACTGATGAATCCATTCCGACAAAAATATCGACAAGTATACCAACTTTTAGAGTTTTTATTGGTAAGTCATTTTTGTTGGTAAAAGCACCGCTATTGGGATCACCTATAGTAGTGATATAAATTTAAATATATTTTTGTGAGTTTCAAATATTTAAATTTTCCTTGTGTTGATCTCTCATGATATGCACATTTTTTGTAGGTGATCCCTTTGAGGTCTCGACTCCCACTTAGGAGGACTTCCCCTAAGTCCTCACAGAAAGGGAGAACATAAGATGTCTCTCTGTTGAAATAAAGGAGAGAGAGAGCCCAACATTAATTTTTGCCCATGGATTGTGTGCCTGGTATGTTGAGCTAGCTAGCATGAAAGAGGAGAAGGGAGGAAAAATTTGAAAAATTAACCTTTGTTAAACTCATCATTTTATTTCTTGTGTGTGTGTGTGTGTACACAAGAAGTTTTGGACAAATTCTCACAATAATTCCCACATTGTGACTTACCTCAACATCATGAGTTTCTGTGAGGGAGGCACCGCATACCTACCTAGGTATGATTGGGGGTAGGGAATCGCCGGCCCCGGTGGGGGGGCCGGTGGTCCCGTGCCCCCAATCGTACCTAGCTAGGTATGTGGCGCATCTCAAGCAGAAGCTCATGATGTTATGCATTGTATGAAAAACATTGAAGAAGACTCCGTTTTCCTACATGAGAATATTTCTAAATCTTCTTGTGGTGGCCTATGTCAAAACGACAAGTAAGAGAGAGTACAACTAAACCTTGTGTGTGAGTGGAATCTACCAACCCATAGATAAAGAAAGAGAAAAGGTGACGTATTCAGTCCACAGTTGATAGGTGAGGATGGGGGAGAGGAAGGTTTGCAAATATTAGCTCTGTTTTTTTTTCCATTTTTTGTGTGTGTATATAAGCTACCAAGTTCATCCCACAATTGGAAGAAAAAGAGTTCAATTGAAGGCTTAAAATGCGTGTGCACTGCTTGATAAAGAGAGGGAAATAAAACATAGAGAGAGAGAGATGATTCTCTCTTTATGTATTAACATAATATGGCGGAAGGGGGAGTCCTTTACACGTGTCGTAATCTACGATTTGAAGGTTAAAGTTCAAAACAAAAACAAGCCCCTTTGCACGCGATAAAGAGGGAGAGAGGGGGAGAGAGAGAGGCCGCCGAAGGCGACCGGCCGTACTAGTATATATAAAGACGTAGAGAGGATTTTTTTTGGAAAAATGGTGAATGCATGAAATATAGTACGCTTTCATAGAGTGACCCCCCAAAGAGTGTTTTGAATCACTAAAAAATCACCAACACAGACAATATAGGGACAACCTATATTATCTCTCAATGGTTAGCTATTGGGGAGTCTCAAAAAAATAAAAATTCTTTCAAAACATAACCTCTTTGCAAAATTGGCACGGCCTACTAAGTGCATAAGTGAAGGGTGAGCTTAGGAAATGAAAAGACATATAAAGGTGGAAAGTCAAAAGACCGCGGTCTATATAAAGAGGTGTTTCTCTTTTCCTTCATTTCTCCTTTAGCGTTTTCTTCTCTTCTCTTTAGAGTTTTCCTTGCTCTCTCTCTCTCTCTCTCTCTCTCTCTCTCTCTCTCTCTCTCTCAATGTTGTATATGTCCTTCCGAGCTATTACTATTGCAAATCTACGTGCTTCGTCATTGTCCGTTGCTATGTGCTATAGACTAGCACATCTTTTTTAAAAAAAGATTTTTCTAAAATTAAGAATACTTTTTAATTTTTTTTGAAGCCATTAGGAATACCATTAGTAAGTGGTAGTAAAACCAACCAATCATCACCACCACAAACAATACCCCTTCGAAGATCACCCTGATTAGACCATTCATATGCACATACCAATCATCAAAATCAATGGCCCGTATCTTTTGAGTGTAACACCCTATGAGTCCACATACATCCTCTAAATACTATCATTCACATTCTCCACATAATCAGCAAACACTTTGCCACATGATAAGGCAATCCAATGAATCTATTCTCTACCATATTACATCATCTTAACAACTCATATTCCAACTTTTCTTGGAAGGGAAATTACCCAAAACTATTCTGCTGGGTTGTATTCAACTGTGACCTTGACAAAATTCCTTTAAAGAGCTAAAAGGTTGAAGATCTCAGAAATATTACATATGATTATTTTTAAAGAGAAACTTTCTCCACAATTGGATCCCTCTTGTATCCATATAAATCGGTATTGGATCACTCTTGGTTTAACTCTTGTTATATATTTTGCAGATGTTTATCCCTCTTCTTATGAGCAATGGGAGCCTGTGGAGTGCATAATAGGCCTCTCTCTTGTTGTTCATTCCCACATTGGTTCTCTACAGTATTCAAGGAGAAGCAGCAAAAGCCTGGAATATTTTTCTATGACCACTTCTACCAACTCAGCCCAAGGAATAAGAATGGCATGTTGGTGAAAGTGCCTCTACCAACTGATTGGAACACTGTGGATTGGCCAGTTCCTGAGGAAACAATGGTGGAGGCAATGCGAAGTAAGCTCTACAAGGATATACAGAGGTCTCTACGTAGCTCTATTCCCACCAAACTGGTTAGAATTGCAAACTTTTGTTCTGCTGCACTGTTCATAGAGTTGTTTCATAACTACAATATACGTGTTACAAAAACTATGTTCATGTGCAAGTCATTTCAGCAGTCATCCTGTGACAAACTTCTTGACAGAGGATGGTATGTAAAGGAAGAGATTAGCATACGGTGCGAGGTCGCGCTTGACACTCTAGTTGTCAAGTACATGATTGCAAGCCAATCACTGTTAGTCTCCTTTTGGTATATGCGATCACAAATGCTCAGAGGTAAGTACATGCCTATGGACCAGGTTTTTGCAGGTTTGGAAGATAATCTTGCTGTGGATGTGGAAGTGATTGATAAAGAGCAAGGCCTAATGTTGGCGGTTACAATAAGGGAGCTATGCAGTCTTCTGCAGTTGCGGCACGACATAATTGAAGAGTCAATGGACAGGGACCTTTCAGATTTTTCCTTTTTCCCAGCTGGCCGTAAGCTGATGTGGCGTAGGGAAAAAGATATTTTGTGCAAAGAGTTGGATGGTTGGGTTGAAATAGTGTCAATGTAACAGAGATTCTTGTGAACCCAAGTGTATACGAATGACTTTCAATACATGAAATTTTTTGAGCTCATTTGTCAATTGTGCTCTATGAATATAAGTGTTCTTGAAATACATTTCTTTAGCCATTGCCACCTCTCTCTCTCTCTCTCTCTCTCTCTCTCTCTCTCTCTCTCTCTCTCAATCTCAATGTTAGGCAAGACAAAGACATGATAGAAGAGTCATCTTAATTCATTAGAAAGTACAAACTCGTCCGTGAACAATGGACTGAGATACAATTTCTGTAAGTATGGAATCAAAATTTCTTCAAGGTAAAAATCAAAGGAATGCCCCTCGAAAGAGAGTGGTGAGATAGTTATTCCTGGTGGATTTAGTTCTCCCTTTTCAGGAGTATCATCAATCAGTAGTGTATTATTTGCATCAAAGGGTACATCGATTTGGCTAAACTGTTTGTACAAAAGAGGTAAATGTGGTTTTTTAGGGTGGTAGTGGCCCTCGACGATAACACATTTTCTTTGATCATACAAAAAGGCAAAATCTGACGTGTGAGCGCCGCATACACCGCAAACTATTGTAACTAGTGGCGACAAGTTTTGCCTTTGCATTGAAGACCATACGACAACTTTGAAGCGCAGAAGAAGAAACTGAATAAATTCTTTGGTTCCTGGACGAACCACGACTCGACACGTTCCCATCCGAAATGTTTGCAAATCCTTGAAGGGGTCTGCTATACCCAAAGGCACGCGCATCAGCAACAATCCCAAGATAATCAACCTCTGTAAAAGTTGACAAGTACATATAAGTAGTTAGAAGCTGAACATATTTTGCCATACTTGAATAGACATTACCGGAACAACCGTATCTACAGGTAGCAAGGGTCCATACTGGGTCTCTACCATATTGGGTCTCTATAGTGTTGTTGTCGTTGTTGCTATCCTTTGGTTTAGCTTCATTGTCATAGTCATCATTCACATCTTCATCAAGGGTCTCCCCCATGGATCTTTCTGCCTCATTCAGGGTTTCCTCCAAGGTCTTTTCCTTTGCCTCTGTTGGCCGGCTTGCATCATCCATATCCTTTTGCTCATCCGTAGGCCTGCTTTCCTCATCCATCCTTGCCTCATCCATATCACTTTGCTCATCCGTAGGCCTGCTTTCCTCATCCATATCCTTTTGCTCATCCGTAGGCCTGCTTCCCTCATCTAGGGTTTCATCCATGGGCTCTTTTGGCTCCTCCATTGGCTTACTTGGCTCTTTCATTGTCTCCTCCATCAGCCCATCTGCTTGTACACTAGCACCTTCCATATGCTCATTTGACCTTTCTTCATCCTCGGCTCTTTCATCTTCGGCTGATATGACCCCCTCGGCCCGTTGTGATTCCACTGTATCTAATGCAGGGGTTTGTCATGGTGGCATGTCATTTATTGTCATATCAATTGTGCGGTCGTCCAAGCCGCTATCTTCAGGTTCTCTGGGGTTCGACATAGTGAGCAGGTGTTGTATTAGACTTACCCGATATCTTTGCAAATAATCATATGTGTAGTTTTGCACAACACTCTGCAAAATTGAAAGACCACATGGTGAGAAGTCTTGTATAAAGAAAAACAAAACTGACTAAATGCATTGCCAAATGGTTACCTTAGTCATGAAAGGTTTTAATGCAAAGTAGCTTTGCAGAACATATTCTTCATGGAGAAGACATCTCCAGTCGCAAGAATTTCCATCGGTTTGATTTGGTACAGGTACATCTTTGATTGGGGCCTTGTATAGTTCATACCTTCCACATAGCTTGTCATAAGCAAGCAACAACCTCTTTATACAACTGCACAAAGTAGTATCAAGATGTTAGCTTGAGGCTTCAAATTTACATGGATATCTATAAGAAACACTTTCTGATACATAACACTTACAGCCTAATTTCAGGGTGGGTTCCTTTTATTGAATTGAACACCCACAGTGCTGGCTGCTCAACATCAAGGCATATGAGACTCCAATGATGGTTGTTCTCATATGGAAAGATGATGACAGTTACTTCCAACATAGCATAGTGGAGAAACCAACTCTCAAATGTGCCAGATGGACTGTTCTTCTGTCTAATAATCACTGACATTTGTGGATCAAGAAGAAACACCTCCGTGTGGGTGTGCGGTGGCCCAGTTGACTTTTGATCAAACTGCAAGGAATGTACCTGAGTTAGTACACCTATGATCTGAGTTTTCAAAGTTAGCAAGATAGTAACACTTACTTAAGACAAGCATAGATAATTGTGTCTGAGATCTGAGCATCTAGATTCAGCAATAAATTAATGTCCACTTTTTTCGGAGCCAACTTTCTGGCTCCATCTATAAATGGTATCTCTGCAAGCAAACCATCCTTCATTGAAAGTAGAGTTTCTTTGTTACTTGCCTCTATGGACAGGGTCACATTGCATTCTGTTTGCCTCTGGGACTCCACTGCTACTTTTGCTTTCTCCTTAAGCTCTGCTTCCCTCATGTCCTCTGTTTGGCGAGCAATCGTCTCTGCCCTTGCCCTTGTATTCACATCATGTGTGACATCTACAACTGTGAGTTGTGGCAATAGCTCAGGGGGGTATAGTAAAATTTCCCTCATTTTCTTATCCCTGCAGACATTGGGGACCAGAAGTTTGTCATACCTCCACCTTATCCTTTTTAGTGTCTCACTATCTTTGTCCATTACAGTCACCCTGTGGGCATGGGCTACTACAATGGTCATGTCACTAAAGTACTCAAGCAGGAAGTCCTCTGCTGCTTCTTGTAGAGCCATCAATGCAACCACTTTCCACCTTTTAGTGCCCAAGGTAGCTTCTTCACATATGGACCTCACCATCCTCTGAAAGGGCAGCTTTGGTATGCACAAATCAATGCATTTCTGTGCCTTCCTGATTTCTTTGAAAAGTCCCATGCAGCTCTGTAACTTCTTCACCCTTGGACCTTTCAAAATTTTATTTGGTTTTCCAGGTCTCTTTTTTGGGGTTGCAGATCTGCTACTTGCCTTAGCTGATAACCCTGGTCCCTTGCCTGCCTTCCTTGCAGTGGCCTTTGTTCTAGCCATTCCACTGTATAAAAATAGAGGAGTCCCCCTCTCTCTCTCTCTCTCTCACACACACACACACACACACACACACACACACACACACACACACACACACACACACACACACCAAAACTTATCCCATTACTAACGACGCGCGTGAAAGATACTTTGACCCCAAAATACACCTCCGCGTGCCGTTAGTATAAGGGAACATAAAGACTTTCTCTCTCTCTCTCTCTCTCTCTCTCTCTCTCTCTCCCCCCTTCCCCAATCTCTCCACTTTTTCTTCCTCTCTCTATAACACACACACACACACACACACACACACACACACACACACACACACACACACACTCGAGGATACACTCCCTCTCTCTCACTCGTTCTACTTGCGTTTCCACAGTACTAAAGGCGTGCAAAGAGACATCCAAATCGGAGGTGGCTATCTTCGCGCGCCTTTAGTACACACACACATAGAGAGAGAGAGAGAGAGAGAGAGAGAGAGAGAGAGAGAGAGAGAGAGAGAGAGAGAGAGAGAGGTTTTGTGTGTGAGTGTGTGTGTGTGTGTGTGTGGTGTATTTGTGTGTGTGTGTGTGTGTAAGAGAGAGATAGATATGAAATTTACTGTGAGAGAAAGAGAGAGAGAAAAAGAAACACACACAGAGAGAGAGAGAGAGAGAGAGAGAGAGAGAGAGAGAGAGAGAGAGAGAGACGTTTGAGAAACAGACATGGTGATAGAGAAAAAGAGAGAGAAGCATAGCCTGACCTTTTGGAGGGAGAGAGAGAGAGAGAGAGAGAGAGAGAGAGAGAGGGCCAAAACTTCTTAGGACGCAGACCTGCTTTCTGTCGGAGACGGGTCAACTCTATTTTGCACGTGCTTTCTGTCGGAGACGCAGACGAAGGCTCGACCTCTCTTTCTCTCACTCTCTTTGACTCTCGCGATGTGTCACGTTCTCTCTCATCCTTTTTATATGTGACATAGAAAAGTATCCGGGCCCAATAAATGATCGCACGTGTGGCATCATGCAACTATATTCTATTTTTTGATAACACGTGGGGCGCCGCCGGGGGTAACCGTTATAAGTGTCATTTTGAGAGAGAGAGAGAGAGAGAGAGAGAGAGAGAGAGAGAGAGGGGGAGGGAGACTCATTATTGTCAGAGAGTGTGTGAGAGAGAGAGAGAACCATAGAAAGAGAGAGAGAGAGAGAGAGAGAGAGAGAGAGAGAGAGAGAGAGAGAGAGAGAGAGAGAGGGAGAGAGAGAGAGATTGACAGAGGGAAAGCAACGAGAGAGCAATGGAGAAGACAGTTCACATGGAGTTTCTGCAAACTCCACCAACAAAAGGTGATCTCTCACTCTCTCTCTCTCTCTCTCTGTATTTCTAACAATAGGTAGCAAATAGTGTGTGTGTGTGTGGAAACAAAGAAAAACCCATACTGTTCAACACACAGACACACACACACACACACACACACATACACACACAGACAGACACAGATACACACACACAGATACACACAATCTCTCTCTCTCTCTCTCTCTCTCTCTCTCTCTCTCGGTGTACCAACGGCGTGCAGAGACAACCAAATACCGTCTGCAACTCTCTCTGCGCGCCTTTAGTACATTCATGAGACCTGCCTCATGAGACCTGCCTCTCTCTCTCTCTCTCTCTCTCAACAGTACTAAAGGCCCGCGTAAAGAGTTGCAAAGAGTCTGTGGTCATCTCTGCGCGCCTTTAGTACACAAAGATAGATAGATAGATAGATAGAGAGAGAGAGAGAGAGAGAGAGAGAGAGAGAGAGAGAGAGAGAGAGAGAGAGAGAGTCTATGTGTGTTTTTTGGTGTGCTTTGGAGAGAGAGATACAGAGAGAGAGAGAGAGAGAGAGAGAGAGAGAGAGAGAGAGAGAGAGAGAGAGTGTCTATGTGTGTTTGTTGGTGTGATTTGGAGAGAGAGAGAGAGAGAGAGAGAGAGAGAGAGTCTATGTGTGTTTTTTGGTGTGCTTTGGAGAGAGAGAGAGAGAGAGAGAGAGAGAGAGAGAGAGAGAGAGAGAGAGAGAGAGAGAGAGAGAGTGTCTATGTGTGTTTGTTGGTGTGATTTGGAGAGAGAGAGAGAGAGAGAGAGAGTCTATGTGTGTTTTTTGGTGTGCTTTGGAGAGATGGAGAGAGATGGAGAGAGAGAGAGAGAGAGAGAGAGAGAGAGAGAGAGAGAGAGAGAGAATAAAGACTTGACATGTTTCCCGATGAATAGGGTTAAGGTCCAGTAGGCAGAAGAGGCTAAAACCAGACCCAGAGCTTGTGCCAGGATTCGAGCCTTTGCAGACTCAGTTGCTTAGCGTTTCTGCCAAAATAACTGTTGACTTTTGTCAGGACATTGATCAAGAAGAGTCAATTTGTGAAGATGGGTCAGAGAGGTCAGCAGGCCAAGAGGATCCCTCACCCTCTACAATGCTTGTCAAGAAAAATACAAGAAAGAGGAATATAGACTTCTCAGATGATGCAGATCTCCCAGCAAGAAGTCCCTGTGCAAGTAAAGGTAAAGCCAAAGAGGATGTGCCTTCTCTGGAAGACCCAGCTGTAACTGATGAGAGGCTGTTCGATTTTGCAGCATCTTGTGGTGCTGGAGACAAATATGATCTAGTTTATTCTATGTTTAACCCAAAATATGATATTGAAGACCTTTTAGCTCAGCACAGTGAATTCTTGCAGTCCTACAGAGATAAATTTGAACTGATGGTGCATGTAGGGAGGGTTGTTCTGCCCAGTATGACTATTGTTCATTTAAATGACTGCGGTGGAAAAGGACAAGGGCTGAAGAAGTATAGGGAATTACCACTTGCTTGCCGACATTCAGCCTGCCCTTTGCACCAAAAAGAGTGCAAACTTATTCAAGAATCCTTTGGCTTTATGATTTACCTGAACAGCCTGTTTGGATTCCTCATGTAGAGTCCTGATGAAGTGTTAGAGGAGCAGGATGCAGCACCAGACGAAGAATGCGAGGAGACAACACATATACAAGAAGTCGAGGAGGTTGAAGATACAGTCGACCTTGAGGTTGAGGCAATTGAAGTACAAAGAAGTAAAATGCTCTCTGTGAAAACCACAGAAATCAAACTACCCTTGGATGTCAATAACTTCACTGAGAAGCATGCTCAGATGATGCTGCCTGCTGTGCCTCACTTCAGGATTGGAGACATGACCTATATCTTTTTACATGATGTGCAAAGCATATTTTATTTAAGGGAGGACTTCTCCCTGGCTATCATTTCCAAAGTCCAAGAGGAGAGGAGTGGATTTGTTTCAGAGGATAGTAGTGATGATGAGGCAATGGAAACATCCAGCAATCCAATGGAATGTCTTCGAAGATGCTTTGAAAAAGCTGAAAAATACAAGGAGACACTACCTGATGAAGCCACCTTCCAAGCAATAAGACAAAGCCTAAGACCATCAACAAGTCACAAAGAAGTGAAGGATTGGTTTAACACTTCAGGTCAGGGGTCAACTACATCTGTAGACCTGGCAGGAGGAAAACCTCTTTCTGCAGGATGAGAGATTCATGGTAACTCTGTGTGTGTGTGTGTGTGTGTGTGTGTGTGTGTGACTTACTCAGACATGATATGTGCAGTCTTGGATTGCTGACAAGGATGACTTCCTTCGACGGCGGACTCGAGAGTATCGTGGAAGGGATGCGGCCCTAGCACAGTACCTTTCAAAGCTTTGCGAGTCGCCGATAGTAGTTTTTCACAATTCCATGTCACAAGAGGGTTCAATAGCAACTTACACATTAAAGACACTATCACGCTTCTTGGGTGGACCCGTGCTGCCCAAAAGTGCAGATAAAGTCATTCTTGTGGACAAAGTGTTTGCCAGAGATTGTTTTGGTTACTGCCCGGGCTATACAGGTGGTCGCGCAGCATATTACTACACTTACACAGCAATGGCACTAGATCTTGGCAGACAAAACCCAGATGAACTTTTAGAGTATGGCAAACATCTCATGATTCGTTACAAGGGTGATGTGCCAAAAAACAAAATTGAACCTTTAAAATCTTGATACACTTCAAGTAGCTTGTATAAGATCATGTATTACAAAAATTTTGTACAATGTCATCCACTCAGAGTATCTTTCTCCACTTGTGGTTCACATACACCATTGTCTCTCTCCACCTTCGTTGACTTTCACGAGCACCGGAGTTGTTGTATGCCATTGATCTTTTAACTTTTTGTTGTTGTAAATGTCTGATGGCTTGTGCTGTAGCTGAAGAGGCCAAGACTTCTTTTGCCTGCATTCGATGAATGATTCTACGATAGAACCATTCAAATAGTTCTCTCAAACTGTTAGCCTTGATTCGAGAGCCACCATGTCGTGTGTGCCTGAAATAAGCATTTCTCGCCATGTAATGAGACTTTTCCATCCCTTGGGTATTCCATATTGCCGAGTTCTTATACTTTTGTATAAAATATGGTAAATGATGTGCTGGATATGAAAACAGATTACTTAGAATGTTTTACACTCACATAGTTACACATAAAAGAGAATCAAATACACAATAATACCATGTAGTGAGTAATCTGGGTGTCTGTCCATGCTGTCTTGAATAATTTTTTGAGAAGGTTGAGATTCTCCTTGAACTTGTTCATATCACCTTGTGACCAGTCATCTTTGTCGCACATCAAAAATAGGATGTCTATTGATCGCCAAACCTCAGCCTTCGCGTTACGAGTAGTTGGTTCTTGATCTTTGACTGCAATATGTAGCTTTTTCAAGTTCTGATACTCTACCTTGCTAACATAAGATGTGTTATATATTTTTCCATGTTTTGTTAGCTTCGGATCTTGTATTCCTTGGGGTTTAGATAAAAACCTCCGTGCCTTCACCCCACCGATGGATGGTTTGCATGGGACATCCTTCTCAGCAGTTGATCTGTTTTCATCCCGCTGGATTTTCACATTGCCACCATGAAGCCCCATATCCGACATTACCAATTCTAAGCACTGCAGGGCCACTTGTCGCTCTGCTGAGTTCTTGATTTTCCAAGCAAACCCGATATATAAGTAGACCAATTTCTCCACAATTCTACAAAGGGCATGCATTGTACAGATGTGGACATTCACAAGTGGAATTTTCAAAACTGATCGAAAAGCAGGGTCCTCAATGTGACGTGTTGGAGCTTTTCTCCACCACTTTGGGTCCATGACCTTTGCAGGCTCCATGCAGAACAAACACGGCAACTTTGCCATTGCACCCATTCCACAATTATACATGCACTTTAATGTTTTGAGGTCACTTGCAAGATGCCACTGAACTTGAAAGTCTCCCCTTCCATCTAGACGTAGTACCTCTCCCTGGTTAGTCTGTTGATCAATCACCTCCGAATATTAGTTTGATGGAACACCCAATATATAATCTCATGATCTTCTTTCTTTACCTGCAACACAAAATAAATGAGACTTAAGTAGATGTGAACATTTGAGCTTAGCTGAGAATCTCGCTTACCTCAAACGCACCAAGCCACCATATGTTAGATTCTGATTGAACACTAAAATACAAAGGATCATCATTGGGACACTTTGAGAGGGCTCTATTCATTAAAGTAATAGTAACACGCTCTAGCTTTTTCTCTTTAACAAGCTCACACTCATCCAGTTTTAACACAAAATGTAATACCCCTCGTGACTCTTCAAATGCAATGTTGTAAAACTCCACCATTTTCTTGTGTAACATCTGGAGGTCCATAAAAATATTATTGAACTCATCATATGCCATGTTTGCTCCATGGCCACTGTAAGTTGCTTTAATATGAAAGGGCTGTCCAAGATATTCTCCCTGTGCGTCGTTAAGCTGAAGCCTCTCTTTCCAAACACTTGAGGCTGATGGTAAAAGTTTGGATTTTATACCCTTCTTAACAAAGATGGATGAGACAGATTTTTTTATAGCCGAATATCTTCTTTTGCTTACACCAAGTGAATCAAGTGTGTCTTGTATCTCTTTTGAAGGCACTGAGTTCTCTGAAATAAAGCGGTCCACTAGATTTCGTTGTAGGACCTTAAACTTCTTGTCATGTACTATATCTGCTGCCAGGCTTCTACTTATAAGTGGCTTCAATCTCTTTCCTATATTGGCTTTGGGGTCAATGTTTTCCTTGTCAGGATAGATTGAATCTCTACATGAAGACAATGCATAAGTAAATAACAGAAAATTTACTTCACTAACACTATTTAGGCACATGAAAACAATGCATAACAAGAAAAAAAAATAAAATTACTTGATTAAGATAATTTAGCCAACCAAGAAGCATCACCTTAATGCTCGGATTCTTTTCTTGAGACCTCCGGATGCAACCTGCAATGTTTCAAGATTGCACAATTTCTTCTTTTGGATACGACCACCCAAGATGGTGTCCTTCATTTGACAACTTCGTACCTTTCCTTTCAGTTCCTGTACCTCTGTTTTGTGTTGCAAAATGGTAACCTGATATGTAGAATGTAAATGTGAAAGACGAACAATCTCATATTGTTGAGCTTGGAGAATGCCCTTATAAGTTTCAACTTTCCTTGTAAGAGATTTACAATAACCCATAAGGCCCTTTTCTCCATCACCAGCAAAGGTCAATAAGCTTGTAGGATTGACAAACGGTGGAGACACATTAGTCGTTGGATTCTTAGGATAGAGAGAGCCTCTCGTTGAGATATCTATGTGTTTAGCTCTCTGAGCTCTGAGCGTGTCTATGGATGGGGGAGGTATATGTGTGTTTGCTTTACTACGCTTAATCAATGGTTGGTACTCATTGTCCAAATCAATGTGAAGGTGATATTTGGCTCGTTTCTGCGTAACATTTGTGCCATTTGAGGAGTGCGCCATTAGCCAAATGTGCAGGTTTAATGGAAAGTGAATAGGCGGCTACACCTTCGTCCCTCTATGTTAGCCTCATTCCCTCCATGTTGATGAGGTTCATTCAATGCAACTGAAAAGAAGATTATCCCTCAATCATTACGAACGAATGTTCAAAAGAGTAAAGAATCTACTTAAAGTACACTTTTTAAACCTTTTACCATGAAAGACCCACCTCTATTATTCGCCATATTTTTTAGAGAGAGAGTGCAAAAAATACATTTTCTTAAAAGGTCCTCCAAATGACCTCCGAAATTTCCTAATGTTATTTGTCTTTTGACTTTGCACTTCAGATGTCTTTTCTTAACTCACCCTTCACTTATGCACTTAATATGTTTTGAGACAATTTTTATTTTTCCTAGATTGGGGAGACCTAATTCCTTACCTATAAAATAGTTATACAATCTATAAAATAGCCTTCCCTTAAGGTGCACATTAGTGAGGGTTCCACCTCTCTTGGGGTTTGATGCACCTACACTCTCTCTCTCTCTCTCTCTCTCTCTCTCTCTCACACACACACACACACACACACACACACACACACACACACACATGCTAATTATTATGTGAAAAACCTATTGTTTTGGTGATTTTCTCTCACTCCTCAAATTTTTTTTGGATACTCTCTCTCATTCACTTGTATGGAATGGACATGGAATAGCCCTAGATCACCTCAAAAATTTTTGTGCTCCCGTGTCACCTAGTTTTACTTCCCGTTAGAATTTGAATGGGTACCCATTAATATCTCCCATAAAAAATTGAAGTGTCATTAATCTACCCGCACTACATTTTAAAACTTCCCAAATGAAAATATTTGATATAAAAATCAGTTCTAAATTCTAAGTCAAAATTATTTTCCGTAATTTAGATCTTGCATTAAAAATTTAGATCTCATATCCTCCCTAAATTGAGGAGCTCAAGGTGGCTTTAATTGAACATAAAATTAAGAGAACATGAAATTAATCTCTTCACACTTTTAAGTAGCGTCGTCAATTGAGTATCATAAGAAGATTTAGAAATATTCTCATGTAGGAAAACGGAGTCTTTTTCAATGTTTTTCATACAATCCACCGGGGGCGGCGGTCCCTTGCCCCCAATCGTACCTAGCTAGATATGCGGTGCCTCCCTCACAAAAACTCATGATGTTGAGGTAAGTCACAATGTGGGAATTATTGTGAGAATTTGTCCAGAACTTCTTGTGTATTTGATCCGCTTGATGAGATGCTCCATGATATTACTGTTATGTTGTGTTTTAACACGACTATCCAAAAATTCTATGGGGAGATAGCAATGGTGCTAGTAGGCCGTGCCAATTTTGCAAAGAGGTTCATTCAATAGAATATAAGGAGATGCCTTGTGTAGGGTGGTGGCACATGGAGGAGAAAGATTTCTACAGTATTTATTTTGACTTGATTATATTCTACGTGGAGTACAGAGAGAAGAGAGAGAGAGAGAGAGAGGCAGAGAGAGATATATTGTCGTTTATTGCGATCATCTCTGCCTTGCATTTGGACCTGCAAATGGTGAGGGGTAGAGGGCAGCCCTTCGTCCAGCTATGCGCTGAGGGTGGATTTAGTGACGCAGGTCTGTAATGTCTACGTGTCACTTTGGAGTCGGAACCGTCTACGACCAAGGGAAGTGGGATATATTGCAGCATGCGAGACCTGGAGTGGCAAGAAGACAAGAGACAAATCGGGAGGCATGCAGAGTTGGGAGGAGCAGGAGGTGCAGAGAGAGAGAGAGAGAGAGAGAGAGAGAGAGAGAGAGATGTGCCAGGTGTGAGGGCGAACAAGGAGGAGAATCTACGATGAGCGATGTGCAAAAACCGGGCAAGGTTGTGCAAAAACAGGGCGGAGAGAGAAGCCATGGCAAGCATGCAGCCTGTCGAGGATATCTGGGAGGGCAAGGCACCCATTGTGAAGACGTAGGTGGCGCGCAAGGTAGAACGTCCATCGTCCTGTAGATACACGTGTAGGGAAGGACGTCCATCGTACTGCAGACGAGGATCATCACATTAACTTTGAACTCGCTCTGTGCATTAGTGTGCAGATTAGAGAAACGATGGTGGGGGGTTGGGACGATGACGACAGGAATAGATTGTTGATCAATGATTCGAAGAACAGTCTCTTTCATGCTTCTGAGCTTAGTGCGTGTTCTGAAATTTTTTCTTTCATCTCGCATGTGAACCTGCAGCAGCAGCAGATGAGTAGAGAGGCGAAACTGCAGGAAAGTGCCGCGAGGAACTGGAGACGGCCACGCAGGCCACCCGCTGCGTTCTTTTCTTTTTTTTCGCGATGGGAAAGAGCATGTGGCTGATGTGGACCGCATTGCCTTTAGAAGCAATTTGTAGAGCTTAGCAGCAATAGGCAGAATCTCTATAGATTCGGGTTAATCAGGGCGTGTAGAGCGAGTAGTAGGTGCTATGTGCTATTTGCTGAAATTATCATTAATTTTGTTAGCTATCTAAAACTGCATAGATTTAGAACATATTTATCAAGTCAAATGACAAGAAAAACATTATGTACACTCAAGTAGGATGGTGATAATAACTGATATCTTTAATCTTCTTTGTAACTTCATATACTCCACAATGCTTGGCCATGAGGGTTTTGTTAAGAATGAAGGGGTTTGCCTGAGCTTAACTGGGTGTGAGGAGTTTCTTATCTCAATAGTTTGATTCTTTTTAGAACCTAAAGTCACAGATTTTGCATGTACAGTGGCAAGTGTGAAGGTTTTAGTTTTTTTAAGCGCACAGCTTCACTAGGAAGGAAGCAAGGTACATAACATGTCTTATTTGTAGCAAGTTCTCACAAGAAGTTGAATGGTGTTGGGTAGAAAATTGGTGCCAAATGATGTCTCTTAATGAAGGCCATGAGATGTGCTTGTAGGTGGGAGAAGTACCAAGAGTTATGGGTCAGCGAAAAATGGTGGAAAAAGAGCTCATGTGTTGAGTGCTTGAAGCAAAAATTGCCAGATTTGGTATCTTGATAGCAGATGCATGAGAAGCCAGAACTAGATGAATGAAGATCTTAGTATGCACTTGAGTATGGAGGGCACAAGGCTCTAAAGACAGACTGGTATATGGACACCCCTGTGGAAAGATGTGAATGCGTGAAGGCGATCATTTTTCATCAAGGAGCTTAAAAGTGTTGTAGGATGACGAACCTTAGTTTTGGAGCGGATTTTTTAATGCCTCGGTAGATTGAATGTGATGGGACCCAAATGCCTAGCCATAGCTGCAAATATAGCATTTATGCCTATAAAGTTTGATTTGCATTTGGATGGGGGGGCTCCAGTATGGCAAGTTTTTGCTTGGAATCTAGCACTAAGAACTTTTTGGACAAAGTGGAGCGGGAGCACAAACTTGTGTAGGTGCGTAGTTTGAGCGTTGGGAGTGTGGGACGCATGTGTGGTGATTAAAAGCATCTCCTACATAATTGTGTGCTCCTACAGGTGCACATTGATATTCTCTCACTATACTTCTTCTCCTTTTCTTACTACTATATTAACCTATCTAAGAAGGGCCTTGTACACTTGATTAAGCAAGGTGTTGAGTGTGTGGGGTGTGTGTAGGGTTTTTCCCTACCCCCATGTGGTGGTGTCTAGCTCACATATAGATGGTGGTGCCTTATTGGGTAAGTTTTTATTTCATCCCACATTTTGGTACTCCCACCGAGGAGCACGTCAAGTACCTTTAGTTTGTAATCATGGTGAATTTGTATCTTGAATTTCATGGCATCCAAGGCAAGGATGTGTTCGTGTTTCTAGAAGATTGTGAAGTGACATGCATCAACAATCATATTGAGAATCAACCCTAAGTTCGATGGATCCCCCATATGTTGTTTCACCAGGGGTCTCGGTGCAATCTGAGCCCAGAAGTGATAGCTTCAACTCCTTTTCTTATTGGAAATCTTTCTAATGGGAGATGTATGGGTTTGGTGACAATAGTTCAAGATGCACTATGAAGCTATGCATGCACGAGATGTATTAACCAACCGTGAAGGAAAGCATAAAACAAAGATTTCAAGGTGGTGATGACCCGCGTAAGATTTGTCACTCAATCCAAGGCATAAAACAAATGGAAGAAGAGTTGGTGGTAGATTTTTTTAAGTGCTTTAATGCACTTTGAGACCAATGGTGTAAAGCATTGGAGTCTAAAGTGCCACCCATAAATGATCGAGGAGGGTGCTATTACAGTTTGAAGCAAGAGTTAAGTTAGAAGGTCAAGTTTAAGAAGCCTACTACATTTGAAGAGATTGTGTACATTGCAATAAATAAGGAATGTAAAGCTGAAAAGATGACCCAGCTACTCAGGGGGTTCAGTACTAAGGAATTTTCCATATAACTTGCGTTCGAAGGGTAAGCAAAAAACCCCTCTTTTAACATGTCTAGATTTTCTTATTTCTTTATAAAAAATATTGATTTTTTTCTAAGATGGAATGAAAAAACCCCTTCTGTTAATGTAATTCTGTTAATTTGTTTCCAAAATTTCCAATTAAATAATCCCTCGTGTTGGAAGTGCACCCCTTGAGCCCACCCATCTAGGGATGCGCATTTGTGAAGCTCATGCTGAAATATGAAGAAGGGAGGAAAATCCATTTGTGGTGAAGGAAAACCCTTCAAAAGTGGTGGAAGCTCCTATTACTCCCCCATTGTAGGTTGTTCTAGTAGCTCCTATGGGGCTACTAAAAATGAAGAGCTCAAGACATGCGGCAAATGGTGGATGTCATAAGGAATTTAAGCCTGAATATGTTGAATAAAAGAGGATGTGGAAGGAGAGCCCCTGGTGTAGAGGGATCTTTTGATGGTGCAAAAAGGCGATATTCATGAAGCGCCCCTCGAATTTGTTATAGTTGTGGTGACATAATTTATACATAGTGACACCCCCCCCCCCCCACCCCCCCCCCCCCCCCCCCCCCCCCCCCCCCAAAGAGTGCGATACGGATGACTAGGATGATAGAGAAACCATAGGGCCAAGCAAAAATAAATGCAAAGAAAAGGATGGAGATGACGCAAAAACAAAGAAGAAAATATGGCCTCAACAACATTTTCATCTCTTCTAATTTTTTGTTGGGTGAAAAGCTATAGTCTCAAGGATGATATTGTTAGTCAGCAGGCTGATGTGACCTTTGGGCATTTGTAAGATAGATTCACGCTATTGTAACACAAGAAGATTTAGAAATTTTCTCATGCAGGAAAATGGAGTCTTTTCCAGTGTTTTTCATACAATGAATAACATCATGAGCTTCTGCTGAGGCACCGCATACCTAACTAGGTACGATTGGGGGCAGGGGACCCCCGGCCCCCCCATCGGGCCGACGGTCCCCTGCCCCCAATCGTACCTAGCTAGGTATGCGGTCCCTCCCTCACAAAAGCTCATGATGTTGAGGTAAGGCACAATGTGGGAATTATTGTGAGAATTTGTTCCAAACTTCTTGTGTAAGATGCTGCAAGTTGTATCATTATAAGTAAGATAACCTAAAAAGACTATTAGCTATGCTTGTAATGAAGGAGACCCATCCTATAACACAACTGCATGATAAACAAGCTTGAAAACAATGAAAAAAGTTTTAAAGTCCTTAAAATACATCAAATAATTTTTTTTACCAACTTTATCGCATTTATTTTGATGCATATTTGCACACATATTTTGGATGCTTATTTCGATGGCATGGCGGAAAGTAACGTTGAAATTGAATGTCAATGACTGGTGCTTGCAACACCTACTTCCCCTCTAAAAAGATGTCTCGTTTCAAATTTTACCAATGTTTATCTTACAAAATAATTTTTATTCGACTGAATTTTTGAATAATTACACTTCCTTCATGAAAATTTAATAAACTATTGTGGCTTTCCTATTTCCTCTATCAGAAAACAAAAGAAAGACAAAAATATGCAAGTACTATGAAACTCATATACACACACAAAGCAAAATGAAGACAAATTTTTGTCAAAAAATGACAATATATTGAACCCCATGAAACTTACACACACACACACTTATGCTTCAAGAAAAGACCTACTTACTTTCAATCACATTGAAAGAACTTATTAAATTTAAACAAACATTTCAGTAGATTTTTTCATGAGTATTATGCGTTCAAAAAGAATTTTGCAAAAAATATCACTTCAATACATTAAACACATGAATAGAAACACCATAGAAACACATTAGTAATTTTCTCATAGGTGAAAGGTGAAAGCCAAAATTAGCATTGATACCTAGAGAAATAAATATATCATTTCAAGACACCAAATATATAGGTGCCCAAAAAGACTTTTTCATTTGTTTTGATAAGAATCTAGCAAGATGCTTAGTTTGCATTCAAGGAAAAGGCATAGGGAAAGTTCAAATTGAAAAGAAAAATGGAAGGCAAAGGTGTGGGCACATGTCAAAGATTTTTTTGGACATATGAAATTTGAAGAAAGATATTTAAATTTTTGATGCGCATTATCGCAGGCGATAGTTCGTTCTCTCTCTCTCTCTCTCTCTCTCTCTCTCTCTCTCTCTCTCTCTTTGTGTGTCGCCATTGCTGTGAGACAACATCTCTGTCTTTCTGTACATGTAGACAAACCATTGAGAGTAAGAGACGGCATGGCCTCCATCGATGAGAGAGAAATATTTTATATTGTCTTTTTCTCTAGTTTCATGGGACAGATCTTCGTGATGGTGTGGTGAAGGCACCTCGCACGTATGGAGAACGTTGGAGAGAGGATTTACAGACAATTGTTCATAGAGGAGTCGGGATGGCCACTAGAGGAGCTCACCGAGATGCTGACAAAGACATTGCACACAGCAACAGAGGCATACCCGCACCCAGCTAGAGCATAGACGACTGTCTGGAAGCATGTCCCACGATAGTTGGTATGATGAGGAGTGTAAAAAGACGAGAGTGAGACTTCAGAGGGAGTTACTCTTGGGAGTCACCACTTACAGACAGTCATGGACTACCTTCTGGCTCTTAGTGTGACGGAAGAAGAGGGCTTACCTTGCTCAGCTAGAACGGGACTTGTACCAACTATTTTTGAGTCAAGACATGAGCCATGGAGTTTTTTTCATGAGCACTTCCCACCGCCAGCCATTACCACCACTTGTAAACCTCCCCACATTGAACTAAAAAAAGTTGAGGTACAAAAGGACTCCAAATCGAGTAAGGCATCCCGTAGGAGAAAGAATCGTTAGGCGGCTCAAGCCGAAAAACAAGCCAAGAGAGAGATAAGGGTGAACAAAGCTAAGGATCTTAAAACAGATTTATACCCTACACTCGATAAATTTAAGGCTTTTACTATTGGGGATAAACACCTACTCTTTGACAAAGCTCAAAGAAAGCCATCTGAAGGGAATACCACTAGATATGATGGCCCAACTGAAGTCAAGGAAGTCGACTTGACTGACGAAGAAGAGGATCCAAAGCCTTTTTTCATCGCTACGGACCTTTCCCATCTAGAAGAGAAAGAATTGGTAATGCTAATTTAAGAGTTTAGGGATTGTTTTGCATGGACATACAAGGACATGCAAGGTGTTCCCCTTGAGGTTTGTGAGCATACAATACCTATGAAGCCTGATAAGACCAATTCAAGAATTTTGGAAAAAATCAGAGTCCCATTTTTTAAAATGGCACTTTCAATTGGATACATTTTAGCAATATACAAGTGTCAACCATATAGTTTATGTGCCAAATTCCATTATTTTATAATTCTTACATTATATACAACTTCACTTTGGTAAAAAATTCTCCACATGTTGGATTATATCTAGTCTCCAATAAGTGACCTTTCTTGGAGAGAAAATAATACCAATCTCCTTTGTTAGAAGTCAAATCATAGAAAACTCATGCTCTTGAGCTATAGAAATTTGCAAATGAGAAAACAAATTCTTACTAAAATAGTTCTAGGTTGTGAGTCATAAGAGAAGTTAATCATCTCAAGTATGGAAATCTTGACAAAACCCCACTTCAAGATCTAGTAGAGATCCTTGATTTCTACACTCAAAATGGACATTAAGTTCGAACCTCCACCTCACTTAATACACATAGTGGGCATGAGGCTTGAGCTACCTAAGCCACCTCATATCCATTTTGAGTGCCTTTTGCAATCAAAATGGCTGCTTGAACTTAAGTTTGCACCTTCACCTCCTTATATACATAGTGGACATGCGGCTTGAGCTACTTCAATCACCTCATATCCATTTTGAGTGCTTTCTATAGTCAAATAAGCATGAGGCTCGAACTTATGTTCGAGCCTCCACCTCACTTATATACATAGTGGGCATGAGGCTTGAGCTGCCTAAGCTAGCTCATATCCATTTGAGTGCTTTCAAGAGTCAAAATGGGCATAAGGCTCAAACTGAATTTCGAGTGTCCACCTCAATTATATACATAGTGGACATGTGGCTTGAGGTGCCTAATCCACTTTATACAAGTCTATCATGGGCATGAGATGAGCATCCCCTTGTTCATATATATATTAATGACCATGAGGATCAAACTTAAGTTCGAGCCATGCTTGCTAATAGGTACAATGCCCAATACAAGCCAACCACAAAGCAACAAGTGCAATGAGTCAAACTTATTTTTGAGAGAGCACATGAGAGAGAGAGAGAGAGAGAGAGAGAGAGAGGACTCCATTTTTGTGTGTAGCCTAGATATCTCAAACCATGTTGGCAGCCAAAGCTAGAGATAACCATATTTTGGGAATCTTCCTATGCATGGCTGCTCATGATGATGATAATCTTGATAGCATATGGCGCCACTCATATTTTGATGATTGTATCACATTGGAACGGAAAAAACATCATGACTACAAGAGGTACATCCTCTTAGAGGTGGACATGGGAAGCAATGTGGGATGACAACATTTGCTACATCTAGCTGCAAAGAGAGCAACGACAACAAGTCATACAAATTTTGTACATGCCCACAATTTTGAATTGATGCATAGCAGATAAAGGCATCACACCATGGTGGCGATGGTGGTGAATCACACCAGAGGAAGAAGGCACACCATGGCGGAGATGCTAGCGATGCAGAGTAGAGAAAGGAAGTGGACCATGGTGAAGATGCTAGAGATGTGCATCAAAGAAAGGAAGCACACCACGACAACAAAGGAAGGTGGCACACCATGGCGTAGATGCTAGTGATGCACAACAGAGAAAGGCAGCACACCACGGTGAAGATGGTGAGGATGCATAGCACAGAAAGGAACAAAGATGGTGGTGACGCGCAACAAAGGCACACCATGGCAAAGATGGCTATGATCCATAGCAGAGCAAGGCTGCAGAAGATAGCAGGCGAAGATGGTGGTTATGCGCAATAAGGGAAGCTGACGTCAAACCTAGCTTCAAATTAAAGTGAAACTTCTAATTCAAATTAAAGTGCACTTAGCCTTTTCCCTTTTGTCACAAGGCTTCTTTTGAAAGTTCAATGGCTACCATGAATGCTTCATATTACACGATTACGTTACCCACTTTTTGACAATGTTTAAACATTCTTTTTTGTAAGACTTACAACTCATCTAGACTCTATAGATTCTAGACTGGGAAGCCCTTTGCTTCGACCTCAAGTTTGAGTTTTTACTTGTGCTTTTGGTTTTGTGCTTAGAGAGAAGCCCCATGCACATAACTTTCTTTCTCTACAAAGCACATTGCACTCCTAGTTTTTTATGGATCTATAAGGAGCAGCCTCAACCCAAATTTGATGCTCCCATGTTTTTGAGACAGGAAGCTATAGCCTAGAGTTTTAATGAGAAAGAAGCTTTTGAAACTCTTTCTTTTGAGATAAACACATTTTGAAATTGAGGAATAGTCATCATTGAAGGTTTTTATGTGCCTTACAATCCTAGCCTCAGATACACACCTTGGATTTTGTGTTTTTGCTAGCATAGATTGTACTAGTTAGAAGCATAAGGTGCAGAGAAAACTTGGAGCTTTGATTATAATCTATGTCCAGCTATAAGTGCACATCTAGTGTGCTATAAATATAATTTAAGAAAAAAACGTGTGAAACATTGAGCAAACACTAAAGATCATTCAAAAATTCAAGACAAGACAAATGTGCATTGTGGACCACCGCTCATCTCTTCTCAAATACAGGTGACAAGAAGAATAGTCCCATTTTCATGTATTTTTCCCAAAATTCCTAAATCAATGTATGATGCCAAACGGGTGTATCAAAGGCCGTATCCAATGAACCCACACCAAGTATGCCTCACAAATCCAGGAAGAGATCAAGAAACTCATCGAATGTGGATTCATATATGAGATTGAACATTCAACTAGGGTATCGCCCATCGTGGTGGTCCCTAAGAAAAATGGAAAACTCAGAGTCTGCATTGATCTCAAGAAAGTAAATGCCACAACGTGCCATGATCATTATCCTCTACCCTTTATTGAACATGTTCTTGAGAGAGTGGCAGGCATAGAGGCATATAGTTTCTTGGATGGTTACTCAGGGTATAACCAAATATCCATCACTGAGGAAGACCAGCCAAAAACTGCTTTCATCACTGAATACGAAGTGTTTGCATTCAAAAAAATTCCATTTGGTTTGACTAATGCTCTGGCTACATTTGAAAGACAAATGAATCATGCATTCAGAGAATTTTTGAGGCTATTCTTAGAAATATTCCTGGATGACTTATGTGTACATTCATCTTGGAAGGAGCACCTTGAGTGCCAACGAAAGGTCTTTATGAAGTGTCTCTATTATTGCATATCCTTGAATCTCCACAAATGTACTATCATCGATTCATTCTATTCTATGCCCAAATCGCTCATCCTTTGTACAAATTTCTCATTGAGTTCAAATGGATTGAGGAGTGCCAAGAATCTTACAAAAAAACTGAAGCAGGCTCTAGCATCTCCCCCCATTTTAAAATCACCAAACTGGGAGATTATCTTTCATGTGCACATTGACGTATCCAATTTTGCAATTGGTTGTATATTAGCCCAGCCTGGTGAACACATGCTAGACTATCCATTAAGCTTTGTAAGTAGGAAATTGAATGATGCTAAAGTGAACTACACTACCACCGAACACAAAGGATTAGCTATGGTGTATGCCATGAAGAAATTCTGACACTACCTATTAGAAAATCAATTCATCTTCTTCGTAGATCATCAAGCATTGCTCTACCTTGTCAATAAACCTTGTGCCATGGGTAGAATCACATGATGGATGCTGATTCTACTAGAATTTGACTTCACTGTTGTAGTTCACCCGGGAAAAATGAATCTCATGGTAGATCACATGTCAAGAATACCCAATGGTGAATCACCAATTGGAATAGATGATGATCTAGCCGATGCTACCCTATTCCTAGTGGACTTGATACCTCAATGGAGTGAACATATTGTTGATGTCCTAGCTCATGGAATCACAAATATCCGTAATTTGGGAACACAAAAAGCTAGAGAAATAATTAAAGAAAGTGTTGACTACCAACTCATCTCGGCAACTATACAAGACAGACAAGGACGATATTCTTAAGCGTTGGACTAGGGAAGACAAGACCTTGTGTATCATGGAAGAGGCCCATCAAGGAGGTGCAAGTGGTCATTTTGCAACCGATATCACGGCATGCAAGATAATGCTAACATGCTATTGATCTTATTCAAGGATTGTGCACTGTTTGTACATGGCTGTGATGAATATCAAAGATGCTCTAAGCCAGGGAAACAAGACTTTATGCCATTACACCCTGTAGCAATAAACAAACCCTTTGAAAAATGGGGATTTGATTTTATTGGGCCTATTAGTCCAACAACACGTGGATCTCAGGCTAGATACATTTTCACTGGAACAGATTATGTCACTAAATGGGTTGAAGCTAAAGCAATTAGAAAAGTTGATGCCTTAGCCACTGCACAGTTCATGTATGAAAACATAATCACATGCTTTGGTTGTCCACTTGAGATTGTGAGTGATAGAGGATCACATTTTTAAACAAAACAATAGAGGTCTTAACTTCAAAATTCATGATCTCACATAGGAAATCCACATCCTACTACCCTCGTGCGCCAAGCCGAAAGCACTAATAAAAATCTTAGTAGCCATCCTCACCAAGACTATGAGTGTAACACGGAATGATTGGGACTTGAAACTGACCACAGCCTTATGGGCCTATCGAAAACGATACAACGTGGCTACTGGATGCACTCCATTCAAGCTTGTGTATGGGCTAGAAGTTGTAATGCCATGGGAATTCCTAGTCCCTAGTTTGAGGGTAGCAGATGCTGAGAAATGGGATGGACATGAGATTTGAGATTGCATCCATATTCTAGAGAATCTTGATGAGGAACGACACATCGGATTGCAAGGGCTGATCAAAGAAAAATAGTAGAAAACAATGGTTTGATTGGAAATTAAAATATAAAAGCATTCATGAGGGTGATATGCTACTCTTGATTGATGTACGAGACAAAAAACGAAAACTTTAATACACCGGAATGGGTCCATCCAAAGTGTGTGAGATAACCCCCAAGGGACAATACAGGTAGAAACATTAGATGGGATTGAAACTGTATGATTCCTCAATGGTAGTAAGTTCAAGGGATACTACGATCCCTTAACCATTGAGAGTATCCAAGTAGCCCCCAATAAGCAAGCTGCTAAAGAAAAAGAGCGGAAATGCATCCAAGATGCCATCAAAGAGGGTAAAGAATGAGAGGCAAAACATAAAGAAAAATGCCAAGCAAATGTGTGGACCTACACTGTATTCACTTGTCAATCCACTGACCTTGCTTGTCCCCCACCTCTACGCACCCAAATCGAATTGTGTGCCCCCACTAGTAAAGTACTTTATAATGCTTTAATTGATACACGTGCTGGCCATAACCTCATATCCTTTGATGCTTGGAATCAATTGGGAAGGCCTGCCCTAACCCAATCCAACGTCAAAGTGAAGGGCATAAATGGGAAAACATCTTATGTTATCGGTGTTTTACATATAGCTATCCATTGTGCTGATGGCCACTCCTAACCTCGCTAACACCACTCATGCACTATACACTCCCTAAAAATCAAACCACAAAACACGAAGCAAGGGTGACAAAACAAAATGGCGATGGATCCCTAAATGCAAGCCAATGGTGCACATAAAAAAGGTCCACGACAAGTCCAAGCCACCTTGCTAGCAATGGGTCCCCAAGGCACTGCTAAAAGCTCAAGGCTTTTATGAGGGGAACAGACAAATTTGGATTCCCAACGATCAATATTATCCTCAACCACAACTCTGCACGTTGACACCCACCATGCACAAAAACAACATGTATAGTTGGATCCCCAAGGTTCCCACTCAACCACCATGCCCCCAGCAACAAGTCTTTAAACAGACGTCAACCATTGACAAGGGAAAGGGACCAATGTTATCTCCACCCTCTTCTCCCCCGATGAGCCCTACTCCCACCCTTGTTAATTTAGACTCAATGGTCATGAAGATAGGAAGTTCGTCTACAAGCTCGAGGAACCACGATGCTGGTGACAACATGGTGCTCATCTTCCCACCACCACATCCAAAATTCACAAATAATCAGGAAAAGCTAAAGCTAAGGGAGCTGGATGTTGAAGAAAAAACCCCATTTCCTACCACCTCCCCAGGGATACTGCAACTATCACAAGCAACAAAGATACTCAAACACCATATTCAGCCACCTCAGTGGTGGGTTAACAAGACCCCAACCTCTTCCAAAAAGCATTCAAGGAGTATCTGTGGCTCCCAACTTCGACCAACAAATTTCAGTATTTCTTGTAGATGTATAACCCAAAGAAGATCTTCTCAAATCCTTCCAACACTTGATACCTTATGTGAAAGAGAGAGCACATTATGAAACTATGTTCTTTCAGTAGTTCTGGCCTCAACTACCCACCAGGGAAATTAGAAACAAGGTCAAGGTGCTGGTCTTTAAGACTCACTACCATAAATGCTATCCATTTGGAGCTATCAATGCTCCAAGCACCTTCCAATGGACTTTGGCGGACATTACAAAGATGAATAGTGAAGAAGAATAGAGAAAATGAAAACATATAGAAATAAAAAAGTAAAATAAAAATAAACTGGTTATGAAAATCCTACTAGGGCGTGATCAGTCCTTGATGCATAAAAATCTGAATTCTAGACACGCACAAGGGGAAGATTCATGAAAACCCAAAAAGGCATGAATCTTCTAATAATAATCTTTGGGATAATATCTTGTGTATATAGTTTGTTATTTTCTTTTATTTATTACTATGGTTTATTACTTCACTGCGTAGTTCACTTTGGAGGATTTTATGCAATTACATTTCATGCACCAATCATGCACAAAATCTCACATAACTCTTTTGCAAAAAAATGGCTAGAATACGTACTTTACCAAGAACCTCTATCCTACCCATCGAAGATATGGAGGCCCTGGGAGGTAAATTTTTCTCAGGAAAAGTTACTGCAACCTCAGAGGAGATGGTCTCGATCTGTGTCTATACCACACCCACTTACAACATCCTAAAAGAAGAGAAGTACCGAAGTACCCTAGTCACCGTGGGCTTGGAAAGATTGCTGGATTTGCTTCCACTTGGAGTGGATATTCAAGCTTGTGCTGATTTTTTAGTTAGTTATGATACAAGCTCCCAGATTGGCATCTTTACAAGCCATGATGGGCTAGAAATCCAAGTTCAGATAACACAGCATCTAGTGGCTAATGCATTACAGATGGATCTAACAATACCAAATATTGCCCCAGTATCTCTTATTGCATTAAAGACAAATAGGATCATTCTAGAAGGGGCAAAGAAGGGCTTCAAATACAATGAGATTCTTGACAGGGAGCTGGCAGTCAAATTGCAAGGCTTTGAATTTCTGACTACATGGACTCTTGTGGATCATGTCCACCGTGTTAGTCAGACAACCTTAACTATGGTCATGGAAGAAAAGCCTTGTTTTCAATATGTTTACATAGGTCTTATTGATGGGCTAAAGAAGAAGGAGCCAGTACTCTGCAACCCACATCTGCTTACAAGGATCCTTTACCTTTTGGCTTCCATTCCTTACTGCAATCCAATAACAGCTCCCTAAAGGAGTTGTGTGCTTCTTGTAGCCAGCTTAGAGAGATTAAGGAGACACCTGTGGGGGATCCAATAGACCGAGATGAAAAAACATGAGAAGAAAAACAACCAAGGACCATCCACCTCCACTGTGGAATAAGAGGTCTCTACCACTCACAGAGGAGCCTCATCAAGAAAAGCCATATGATGCTGAAAGGCCCCTATCTCCCATAAGAGGGCAAGAGCATCAATGGGTGGATACATTAGGAAGAGGATGGGGTATAGGAGCGTCTCTTTATTTTCCATGAGCTTATGGAGGTGATTAACATTTTGAGGAATAGGTGTACGTCATGTGTGCAAGAATGGTGGGTGTGTAAGAGATGTGTAAGAGTGGTCAAAGGATGCACTTTCCCCCCCAAAAAAGAAGGTGGACAATTTTACAATTCTCGGCCTTCCATAACTCCCACATATGATCTTCAATTTGAGTGGAGATCATAGATTTGTAATCTACACATCGAGCTCTTTCCATAGATATGCTACATGATATGGTTTTACCCGCTAGATTAACAATCAACCACCAAACGAAGATAATCTAGCCACAAATGTCATGCTTCATGTAATTGAGTCATCACAACGAGTAGTGGATCACAATGACAAAATTTTCTTCGTAGCTCTTGCTGAGGGAAATAGTCCTTTGAGTATTTTCAAAGATGAATACTGTGAAGAACTTAGTTTCTCTATTATTTTCTATGGTGAGCCCCGTAAATACGATACACTTGCTAACCATAGATATCAACATGTGGCTCAATGGGAACTTATGCATAGTGATAGAAGATTCTCACTAAATATAGAGAATCTTTTTCTCAAAATAGTAAAAGTAATGACTCAAAAAATAATGGGGTCCATTTGGATCTGTATGCGCAAAGGCAAACTAAATCACAATACACTAGTGGCCGCACAAATTGTTGGAGATACTAACATTGAGAAGGTCTTGTCTTCCCAACTTGGAGAAATTGAAAAAAAATGCCTTTGCTATGATTAGACAGCTTGGACCACCAGCATTCTTCATCACATTTTTTGCAGCTGAGAAACGTTGGAAACATTTGATTGGAGCACTTACTAAGCTCAACCACATTGTGCGTGCAAGCTCACAAACAAAAGCGTCATATATACGAGATTTGATATGAGCCGACCCTGTAACAACAACTCGCTTTTACTTGAACCGGTTTAACAGGATGAAGAAGTTGCTAGCCAGGGATATAACCATATTAGGAAAACTCAAAGGTTATTTTTTCATAACTGAGTTTTAGAGCCGAGGTAGCCAACATGATCGTGGGCTACTATGGATAGAAAATGATCCTATTTATGGAAAAGATCCCAATGAAGATGTTGTGGACTTCATTGATAAGTACGTAACAACTGATTCCATGCTTCTTCCTAAAGATTTGCAAGAAATTCAAACACACAAGCACAAGAAGTCTTGATTCAAAAGACACGAGGGATGCCGCTTTGACTTTCCTCACTACTCAATGCCTTTGACTATGATTTTAGAACCTTGTTGTTCTCAACGTACCAATATCCAATACAATAAAAAGAAACAAACAAATCAAAGATAATCTGTCATAATAACTAATATCTAATTCTCCTAAATGATTTTCTCATCTTAAACTGATCATTTAATATGGGGAAGTGTCAGGGAGAAAAAGCTAGAATATTGGTTATGCTAGCAGACTGGCATAGTAGGGATCCAAAGGAGGGAAAATAGGGATCCAAAGGGGGGCCATCTGCAAAAGACCAAGGTGCAACAATGGGCCAAAAAGACCCTAAGGTTCAGCCCATTAAGACTTCCAAAATGCTAAGGTTCCAAAATTCAAAGGTTGTGTCCAATGGTCAAAAGCCTAAGGAAATTGGATGCTTTGTGTGTGTCCCAAAACTCTTTATCAAGGCCTACAAAGGAGGGGGTGAGCCCAGAAGTAGGGGATGAGAGAGAAACTCACACACACACACACACACACACACACACACACACACACACACACACACACACACACACACACACACACACACACACACACACACACAATCTCCCTTGGTACACAAGGGGAAAGAGGGACACGTGTCAGCTCCCTAGCCCAGATGCCCACAAGGTGTACTCAAATCCTATTGGATGACCTTGGAGGTGGACCAATGAGAATTAGGCTAGAGTAAGTCTAGTTTAATTAATTTAAAAACACGTAATAAAAGAACCAATAAGAATTAATCTCTCTAGAAGACTATTGGACAGTCTCCCAAGGGGTCCAATGAGCATTCAACAGCCCAATGACTTGCCTGATTCCTATTGGCCAGGAGGCAAAGGGGTCCAATGAGAGTTTAGTTGCATTTAATAATTACTTAAAGCTCTCACAAAAGGGGAAAGGGGGACACATGCCAGAAGGCTATCACTTATACTGCTTAATTTCCATTGGCTAGGCGTGGGGAGGTCCAATAGGGCTGTACCATGAGCATTTAGCAAGAGGGGTCAACCAAGAGAGAGTGGGGGTACTGATTTTCTCAAGGAATTATTCATTTTACACGCTCACACAATCAATGTGTGGAGCAAGAAGACTCTCTCTCTCTTCTCAAGCTTTAATGGAAAGCTTACCACCTACTCCAAGCTTGTGAGAAGGGAGGACTACACCAACAACTCTTGGCTTTGTGTTGCAAATCCAACCAAGAGCCAAGCTTCAATGCATGCTCATCTCCTCTACCATGCTAATTAATAAGCTAAGCTATGCTAATATGAGTGATTATGTGAGGAGATGTACATCTTTCTCGTAAGAATACTCCTTCTTCCTTTCAATCTAGTCTCATACCCCGCTAGCTCTCACCATCTTCGAAGGTGTGTGAGGTCTTGGGTCTGAGACCGTGAGGGAATTGATGTTGTGTTTGATAAGTGTTTTGCTTAGTGCATGAAGTTTCCATCTTCATTGCAATAGCTAGAATTGAAGGAACACAAAGAATTGTATTGTAAAATGTCTCTCTTGATGGGAGGAACACGGTCTCTTGATGGTTGGTACGATTAATTGCATGTGAGTAAGTAGAATAGGGATTTTTTAGCCTTGCAGTGCGCCTACCTTTGTGCAGTTAACGGGGCATCACCGTTAAGTGCTATGGCCTTAATAGCGGATTCCTACGGGGCTTGCCTACGGCTTAACCACTATTGAGCTATTAGAAGCTTGACAAGAGCCGGTGTTGTTTTGGTGTTGAATGACCCTCTCTTCTATTCCTTGCAATTAATGGTATTTGAGCCACGGGTACAGTAGCTTGAGTGCTTTTTCTAAAGGGGTAAAGAGGAGTAGCAACTAGGGCTTGAAGTGCCAAAGTACACCTAAAAAGTTTTCACCTAAAAGTTGTTAGAATGGCTGACAATAGTAAAGAGAGTGAAATTAATGTTGATAACTTTGATTTTGCTAATGAGAAAGCTACTAATGATGCCCCAATGCTTGTTAACTATCTTGTTTCTAGGCTTCAACAAGCCATGGGCAATCCATCCCTCCAAAGTGAAGTGCAATGGCAGCTTCGTGCTCATGGAATTCTCCAAGCTCCTCACCATGATGAGAGTGCACCTAGGAAGCCTCCTTGCGAGACTTCGAAAAGAGGCCTCTCTCCAATTCGGGAAGAAGAAGAGGATCCACATGAAGGGCTCAAAAATTTGCTCCTTGATGACGCATCTCCTTCTCAAAGGAGAATTCAAGAGCCTCCACTGAAGGAACAAGAAAGAAGTGAGTCTCCTGCCACCTCGGTGGAGATGGCTCCACCAAGACGGCAGGCTAAACGCTCTCCATCACCTCCAAAACGGAGAAGACCATCGCATACTTCTCCACACCATACTTCAAAGAGGGATGACAAAAAGCAAGAGAAGAAAAAGGCGAGAAAGAGGACACCCTCTTCTCCATCTTCTTCATCCTCTTCCTTTTATGAAAGTGATGGTGAAGACAAAGAAGATCAAGGAAAGAAAAAGCAGAGAAAGAGGTCACCCTCTTTTTCATCTTCCTCAAATTCTTCATCTTCTGAAGAAAGTGATGGTGCAACCTTTGAACCATAAAAAAGAAGAGGCCATAGGAAATCCGATGCCCCGTGGAAGAGGTTGTCCAAGCTCAAGAAATTCAAAGAGGGAGGAAAGAGCATCTCTTTTCTTACCTATGATGGCACTTTTGGTGCTACGGACAAAGTCATGGCCTTTATCCAACAATTCGATGTGGCGTTTGGAGATGAGGGATTCACGGAGTCCTCTAAGCTACGCCATGTAGCTATGCACTTTCAAAAGTCCGCCAGGCAATGGTGGTCTAGCCTACGGGCCAACGGTGAAGCTCCACGAACATGGAAAGCTTTAAGAGCTTTCATTATGAAGCAGTTTTTGGCCACCGATGCCAAAGACAAAGTACTCACCGAATGGCGAAGCTTGAAGCTCTCTCCCTACAAATCCATTCACAAATATGTAGACAAGTTTTGGGATTTACAACTCAAAGCCACAATATTCAAGAAGTTGGATTTTGGAGAGCAAAAGAAACAATTTTGTGCAGGCTTAACTGAAGAAATGGAGGAGTATGTCTTTTGGGGTATAAAGCCCAATGTGGTCGCCCAGGTAAGTGGGCGGGCCGCCAGGTATGTACACATATTCTTTTGTAAAAACCTAATAAGAACTCACTATGCTCTACCCATTACAGTAGAGCGAGTTCACCATATCGTCGTGCTCTTCTTCTCGCACTCTCTCTCGCGTCGCACTTCCGCTCATACTCCTTCAACTGGTATCAGAGCTCAGATCGAGGCTCGGGGCAGCACTGCAGGAGGCTAGAGTCACCAACTCAGATTGGAGTGAAATTCGACAGGCGAAGACACGGCCCCAAATCTTGTGGGTAAGCCCAAAGGGCTTGGTGTTGTCAGAATTTCATTCTGAGGTCATATCGGCCACCGCTCGGCTTCGACAAAGGTCTGCGCATGCCATTTTCGACTACGTGGTCTCGACGGGTGCAGATCCGACTCTGCAAATTTGGGGTTTTCGGCCTACGACTGCAGGTGCTGAGGATATTGACACTCCCAGAGTGTTGATTTGTGGCTGTCTACACATCGAAGGACGGCTCACAGTTCTTGGAGGCGTGTCACATACGACACGGGCGCATCTACACACAAACTGTAGGCGACATCCACTAGTTCATCAGGTAGCTTGTGTTTGCTGCTTGATATTCCAGATTTCATCCTGACATTGCAAGTACTTCCACATGGGATGTATTGTCAGAGATGATGTATGTATGTTGAGGGTTTGCTGGCTGTGAGTCACGCAGCAAACAACTGCCGCAGCGGTTACAGCATCAGTGGGAAATTTGTGGATGTATAACTTTGTGGGAAGTCTATGTACTGTCAGATTTACTGCAGCCTTTGTTGAGGGTCGAGTGAGGTTTTATTGAGCTGGGGGATTCTCGTATATTGAGATCCTTTCGGTGATACAGGTCTTGGAGCGATCCCTCGAGCACCCTTAGATAGGCAGCTAGGATGTATTGACTGTGAGTTAGACAGTTGGGATTGCATCTTTGCTTTACTGCCGTTGAGGCATTGTCGTAGTCTATGCTTACAGGACACTGACAGGACAGTCAGAGACAGTACAGGTGCAGGACAGGTTTACCCACAACTTACAGTGTTAGAGAGACAGTGGTTTTTTGAGCTGTTTTTGATCTGTTTTTAGTACACCAGAGCCATTTTACAAAGGAGACTCTGCCAAAATTTCTGCAGAATCTGAAGATTTCTTGGTTCATTTGATAGGTTGATATTGGTTCAGAGGTCAGTTTACAGGGGAAACTCTGCCGAATTTTTCCCAGGAAAGTAAACTACTGTGAAGCGTAGCTATGGCTGTGGATCACAGGACACTGCTCTTTACAATATCAAGAAGCTAGATGGAACCAATTTCCCATTGTGGAAGAAGCAGATTTGGAACGTGTTGGTACAAAAGAAGCAGATAAAACCTATAAAGCTCAAGGGGATAAAACCAAAATATATGGACGAAGATGAATGGAGCGAAATGGATGAATTGGCACTTTCTACCATTATGCTGACTTTGGTAGAAAGCGTTTACTTCAATGTAGCAGACGAGATTTCGGCTTATCAAGCATGGTTAAAGCTGAGTGATCTTTATGAGAAGTAGAGTGCAGCTTCACAGGTATACTGGCTTAAGAAGCTTGTTGACTTGAAGATGAAAGAAGGGACACCTATGCCCAATCATTTGAATGAATTCAACACAATCTCTAGTCAGTTGTCAGCTCAAGGTGTCAAGTTTGATGAACCTGTTAGAGCTATGTTCCTGTTGATCACATTGCCAGAAAGTTGGGACACTTTTTGCACAGCTTTGAGTAATTCTGCACCTCCAGATGGTTTGAACATAGCAGGTGTAGAAGGAAGTCTGCTTACTGAAGAAACCAATAGAAAGACAATGGACAAAGGCAAAGGAACAGCCTTAGTTGTCAGGGGAAGGACCAAAGAAAAGTACAAAGGTGGAAAGAGGAATCAGTCTCGTAGCAAGTCCCGCAGTGCTAAAGGCAAGAGTGACATAGAATGCTACCATTGTGGCAAGAAGGGTCACATGAAAAGAGACTGCAGAGAATGGAAAGCAGAAAAAGGTAAAGAGAAAGCTGAAGACCATGGTGAGAAGAACAAGTCCTCAGTGAAGATTCAAGAAATAAATGTGACAAGCACTGTTGCAGAGGATGACAGTCTAGTGTCAGGAGACATCTACTTCTTGAAGAATACAATGGACTCAGCTCTTCTTACAACATCTGATGGAAATGCACTGAGTGACTGGATTATAGACTCAGGGGCATCACTTCATGTGTCTCCAAACAAGGAGTGGTTTACCTCTTATGTGACCACTAAAGATCATGTTCGGCTAGGCAATGGGCAGACATGTGATATCTTAGGTGTTGGAGATGTTCAATTGAAGTTTCAGAATGGCTCTTCTTTCACGCTGAAGAATGTGAGACATGTTCCCGCAATTACAAAGAGCTTGATCAGCACAGGTTTACTTAATGATGCTGGCTACGTCACCACTTTTGGACAGAACATGTGGAAGATATCCAAGGTTTTTATGACAGTAGCACATGGAGTAAAGTCTGGAGGACTTTACATGATTTATGTATCAAATGTCTCTAAAAATGTAATCAATGTAACCGAGCAGCCGAACGTTTCTTTGTGGCATAGCTGGTTAGGACATATGTCCAAGAAGGGAATGGAAATCTTGTCTCGTTCTGGTTATTTGCCTGGCTTTTCATTTAATGATTTTGAATTATGTGAACATTGTCTGTATGGTAAGCAAATACAACAGCCACATAAGCATAGAAGCAGTGGAAGAGATACACAGTTGGCACTTGTTCATAGTGATTTGTGTGGACCTTTGCCTAACCTATCTCTAGGGGGAGCTTCTTACTTTATGACATTTATAGATGATTACTCGAGGAAAGTATGGGTTTACTTTCTCAAGCACAAGGATGAAGCGTTTAGTGTTTTCAAAACGTTTGTGACACTTGTGGAGAATCAGAGTGGCAAGAAGCTTAAATGCTTACGCACTGACAATGGTGGAGAGTATGTTTGAAAGGCCTTTCAGGACTTTTGTGAGTCAAAAGGTATAAAACGTGAACTTACTGTTCCTTACAATCCTCCTCAAAATGGTGTTGCTGAGAGGATGAATAGGACCATACAAGAGAAGGTCAGAAGTATGTTGTCTAATGCACAGTTGCCAAATGGGTTTTGGGCTGAAGCTGTATCAACAGCTGTTCATCTTGTAAATAGATCTCCTAGCAAGGTTTTGCAGAAGGATTCAGTGCCAGAGATGGTATGGTCAGGCAAAATGCCCTCATACAAGCATCTCAGAGTCTTTGGCTGTGAGGCATATACTCACGTTCCAAAGGAATTTAGGAACAAACTTGAGCCAAAGAGTAGAAAGTGCATCTTTCTAGGCTATGGTAATTCTGGTGAGATGGGATACAGACTTTGGGATCCCGAATCCAGAAAGGTTGTCCGCAGCAATGATGTTCACTTTAATGAATCCAAATATCATTCTAAACCAGAGACGGTTGAGGAGATTAGAAGAGTTTTCTTCCAAGAAGATGGACCTGCACATGCAAGACAAAATGTCAGGGCTCAAGAGGAGCAAGGACATGATAGAGTGGAACCACAGGTTGTGGCTGAGCATGAGCCACCTATTGTGCGTAGATCTGGATGTGTCACGCGACCTCCTGATAGGTTTGTTCCATCTATGAACTATGTCATGTTGATTGATTGCAATGAGCCTTCATGTTACAAGGAAGCAGTGCAAATGAAGGACTCCGGGAATTGGCAATTGGCCATGCAGTCAGAGATGACAGCTCTGCATAAAAACTAGACATGGAATCTAGTTAAATTACCACAAGGCAAAAAGGCTCTACCCTGTAAATGGGTTTACAGGTATAAGATCACCGCTCATGATAGTCAGCCAAAGTACAAAGCAAGGCTTGTTGCCAAGGGCTTTAAGCAAGAACAAAGCATTGACTTTGATGAAGTCTTCTCTCCGGTGGTCAAGATGACTACATTGAGATGCTTTCTTGCATTGGTTGCCATATTAGATTTGGTGTTGCACCAAATGGATGTCAAGACAGCGTTCTTGCATGGTGATTTAGATGTGGAAATTTACATGCAGCAGCCAGAAGGGTTTGTTGAGAAAGGCAAGGAAGATTGGGTATGCCAATTGTTAAAGAGTCTTTATGGCTTAAAACAATCACCGAGGGCATGGTACCATAAATTCCACAAGTTTATGCTTTCTCAAGGGTACAAACGTAGTGAGTTCGATCACTGTCTATATACAAAGAAGGCTAAGGATGGTAGTTGGCTGATCCTTATTTTGTATGTGGATGACATGTTGATTGCTGGCAAGCACTTGGAAGAAATTTCAGCTTTGAAGTCAAAGATGGCAAAATCGTTTGACATGAAAGACATGGGTGAGGCAAGTCATATACTTGGTATGCGCATTGAGAGAGACAGATCAAAGAAGTTGATTTGGTTATCTCAAACAGAGTATATTGACAAGGTTTTGCAACGTTTCAATATGGAGAAGGGAAAGGCACTGAGTGTTCCATTGCCACCATATGTGAAACTTAGCAAACAAGATTGTCCTGTGTCTGAGGAAGAACAGGATGAAATGGATAAGATTCCATATGCGTCTGCAGTGGGTAGTTTGATGTATGCAATGATTGCTACTCGCCCAGACTTTGCATTTGCAGTGGGAGTAGTAAGTCGATACATGTCAAACCCAGGTAAGAAACATTGGGAGGTAGTGAAAGGAATATTGAGATACCTGAAAGCTACAAAGAGTATACGTATATGCTATGGGAGTCAGGAGCTAAGTGTAAAGGGTTTTACAGACTCAGATTATGCAGGTGACTTAGACAACCGAAGGTCTACGTCAGGGAATGTCTTTACATTGGCTGGCGGAGCAGTATCATGGCGTTCTAGATTACAAGATTGTGTTACTCAGTCTACTACAGAGGCTGAATATGTTGCATGATCAGAGGCATGCAAAGAATCAATTTGGCTTAATCGACTAGTAACATATTTGGGAATCAAAGAAGAGATGCTTGTGTTATATTGTGATAGTCAAAGTGCTGTACAATTGGCTCGCAATCCAGTTTATCACTCAAAGACAAAGCATGTGGATGTGAAGTATCGTTTCATCAGGGAAATGCTCGAGGATAAGCAACTTCAGCTTGTCAAAGTTCACACCACAGAAAATCCTGTTGATCTACTTACAAAAGGACTTCCCTCAGAGAGCTTTGTGCATTTTCGCAAGCAGTTAGGTGTAGGGTAGTACACCACTTCTCTACATCTCTTGTATATTAGCTTGTATAGTAGCTTCTCTCACACTTAAAGTACCACATTGGAGTTTAAGTGGGAGGTCGTTGGGGTATAAAGCCCAATGTGGTCGCCCAGGTAAGTGGGCGGGCCGCCAGGTATGTACACATATTCTTTTGTAAAAACCTAATAAGAACTCACTATGCTCTACACATTACAGTAGAGCGAGTTCACCATATCGTCGTGCTCTTCTTCTCGCACTCTCTCTCGCGTCGCATTTCCGCTCGTACTCCTTCAATGTCAACTCCCAAAGGCCAAGCAAAAGCAAAAATTTTGTGCGGGTTTAACTGAAGAAATGGAGGAGTATGTCAACTTCCAAAGGCCACGCACCATATCGGCGGTTATACACCATACTATGGTGGCCTCTCGAATCAATTTCCAAATGGGGGCTAAAAGAAATTCTAAGCCTACAAAAAACAAGGGTTCCAATGAGCCTAAGGGGAAGAACAATGTCCAAAAGTCTCCTAAGGGAAACTCCAAAAAAGCTAAAGAGAAGGGAGTTTATAAAGGAAAAAATAAACTCTCTCCTGAAGAGCTTGAGCGTTATTGCAAGGATAACCACTGTTTCAAGTGCGGCGAGCAAGGGCATGCGTACTACGCTTGTCCCCAAAAGAACACCCGCCATGAACCTCCTAGAGCTAACTTGGTTGAAATCCAAGAGGAGGAAACTCACCACAAAGGATCTGCTCTATGCCATGCTTGGGGAAAGGTAAGAGAACATGATGCTTTTATTCTCTTTGACCCTGGTTCTACTCACAATTTTATATCTATAGAGTTAGCCACCAAGCTAGGCATACAAATCTACGAGATGGGAGATATCCTACCCGCAGATGGTGCTTTCAAGGGGCAAGAAGCTTCATCCACTCCCTTAATCGGGAAATTGAGGCTCCATGTCCAAAGATATGTGGACAAAGAGGACTTCTTTATCTCTCCTCTCAAGCATGAGGATGTAATCCTAGGGGCACCATGGTTTGATCGCATGGCTGCCAATGTTAAATTCCCTGAAAGGAGAATCTCCTTTAAGTTCAGGGAAAAAGATATATATATAGATGCTAAGGAAATGGGTAACACTATACCCATTGTACATACACATGCTTTCAACAAGTCAATAAAGAGCTCTATTTCTGTGTACATGATTTTTGTTAAAGATTCTCAAAACGAACCTAATGTTTTAGCAAAAGAAAATATACACAATCAAAAGGAATTAGAGTTATCCAATTTTCTCAAGGGGTTTCAAGATGTCTTGATTGATGACATCCCTTGTGAGCTACCTCCTAAACGAGGCAATGATGACCATGCAATTGAACTTCTTCCAGGAAGTTCACCGCCTAACAAACCTCCTTATAGAGTTTCTCAAGCTCAACAAGAGGAGATTATGTGGCAAGTTCATGAGTTAGTTCAGAAGGGCATGGTTAGGCCTAGCTCATCTCCATTTTGTTCTCGTGTGCTACTAGTGCAAAAGAAAGACGACACATATCTTATGTGTGTCAACTATAGAGCACTAAATAGGATCACTATCAAGAATAGGTTTCCCGTTCCACGGGTAGAAGACCTATTTAATAAGCTACAAAAATCCACCTACTTCAGTAGGATTGACCTAAAAAGTGGCTATCATCAAATAAGGATAGTTGATCAAGACATTGTAAAGACCGCATTTTGCACTACGTTTGGTCTTTACAAATACATTGTCATGCCTTTTGGCTTGACCAATGCACCAGCCACATTCAACTGCTTGATGGATAAGCCATTCAGGCCTCACCGAACCTTTACTGGAGTGTTCTTTGATGATATCATCATCTACTCTAATTCATTAGACAAACACAAGCAACACCTCCAAGTAATATTTCAAGTTCTAAGAGAGAATAAAGTTTATGTTAATCGAAAGAAAAGTGAATTTTTCTTACAAGAGATTCAGTATTTAGGTCACATTATCTCTCAAGATGGCATCCAAATGGATCCATCAAAGTTAGAGGTAATAAAAGGATGGCCTAAACCAAGGAATCTTCATGAATTAAGAAGCTTTCTAGGTATGTGCGCATACTATAGATGCTTCATAGAAAAGTTCTCACTAATAGCAGGACCATTATATGACCTAACAAAGAAAAACGTTAGGTACACATGGTTTGCCAAGGAGAACAATGATTTCAAAAATCTTATCTCTTAACCTGTGCTTACACTACCGGATCTCTCAAAGCCATTTGAGGTCCAATGTGACGCTTGTAGTGATTGCCTTGGAGCTGTTTTGCTTCAAGAAGGGCACACCATAGGCTATGAAAGTCAAAGGCTCGAGCCTGTTGAGCAAGCTCTAGGAATATATGAAAAGGAACTTCTCGCAGTTCTACATGCCTTAGACTCATGGAAGCACTATTTATTGGGGACTCCTTTCATTCTGCGGAACGGATCACCAAAGTCTTAAGTACTTCATGACGTAGACCAAGCTCTCTGACAAACAAATGAGGTGGGCAAACTTTCTTTCGCAATTTCATTTTCATATTGCTCGCATTGATGGCAAGCATAATCAAGTAGCCGATGCACTCTCAAGACGGCCAAGAGTGAATGCGGTTTCCATAGCAACTCACAATGATCTATATTCTATGATAGATGAGTATGCTATTGATCCTGATTTTAGAGATGTGATTTTAGCCCTTTCACTAAGGAAGAAAGAGGAACCATTTACTTTACAAGATGGTTATCTTCTCTATGGCAATAGACTATGCATTACTAACTCACTCCGTGAGAAAGTAATGTATGAATCTCATGCTCCTGCTTATGCAGGGCATAGAGGGATTCAGTCTACCCTAAAGGGGATTGAAACATATTTCTATTGGCCTACCATGAAAGCAAACATACAAGAGTATGTTTCTAAATGTGTGGTATTCCAAAAGATGAAGTTTGATAGAGGGAAGCAACCTGGATTGCTTCAACCTTTGCCAATCCCTAATTCACCATGGGAGAGCATTTCTATGGATTTTATCTTTGGAACCTGTCTACTATCCATGGGAATACGGGAATATGGACGATAGTAGACATGTTCACTAAACAAACTCATTTTATACCAGTCAAAAAGACTATCAAAGCCCATCAAATGGCAACCCTCTTCATTTTGCAAAATCAACTACCATGGCTTGCCAATGTCCATAGTGTCGGATAGAGACCCTAGAATGACTAGTAATTTCTGGAAGGGTCTCTTTGAGAATTTAGGAATAAGGCTAAACTTCTCTTTGGCCTATCACCCACAAACGGATGGCCAAAGTGAAATAGCTAACATAACAATTCTCGATCTACTAAAAGCATCTGTAATGGAAGTGGATCAAAGATCCCAATGGGAGAAGTACTTACCCTTAGTGGAGTATGCCTACAATAACACTGTACATACTTCCACGGGAAAAGCACCTTTTGAGGTAATTGAGGGAAGATCAAAAACTCCCTTGCTACTTAAGGTACACGGGAAGATCTTCGCTGCAGATGAGTATAGCCGAGACCTACAAGAATCTTTCCAAAAGATTAAGGGTGCTATCTCTATCTCACAACAAAGGCAAATGGTTACTGCTGACAAGCACAGAAGAGCCCAAGCCTTTAAAGAAAATGATTGGGTCTTACTCAAATTTCCCAAGGCTCGTTTAAGGCACACGACGGGCAAGAATCCTATGGGACACCAAAAGTACTATGCTAAGTTAGCAAAAAGGTAAGTTATGGTCCCTTCCAAGTTCTTAGGCCAATCAATGACATGGCCTATCAACTCAAGTTTCCCAACCATTGGCTCATACACAATGCTTTCCATGTGAGCCTATTAAAGCCTTACAAAGAAGAGCCACCTCAAGAACCAACTATTGAAGACCGACCGGAGATTGAGGACCAAGAAGAGGTGCTGCAGCCCGAGCCCATTCTCCAACATGAAGACAAGGTACTAAGAGGCGATAAGACTATCCGACGATATCTTATTAAGTTTAAGAATTATCCTTTTGAACATGCTAGATGGATGCAAGGCATACAATTAAAGGATAATCTAAACCTTTTCAATGCTTACAATGCTTCCCTAGAGTAAGCAATCGTACAAATGTTAAAAATCAACAAAGTTTTTGTTTTATAAGACTCTTTTTTTCTTTATTGTGCACAAAAATGAAGTAGTATGCATGTTTAGATCAAGTTTGCGAAGACGACATCTCCCAAACACCAAGTAGAGCTTGTCACTCTACTATGGAAGATTGATAGGACTAATGTGCAGACATGTTTGCGGCAGCTTAAGCTCTCAAGTGCCAAATGGACTAGTCATCCCTTCTGGAATGATGTCTAGGGATCCTCTACTTGCTAAGAAAGGGACTAATGAATATGCTTCATAGTCGAGGACGACTATGTTTTGAAGAGAGAGGTAATGTCATAATAACTAATATCTAATTCTCCTAAATGATTTTCTCATGTTAAACTGATCATTTAATATGGGGAAGTGCTAGGGGAGAAAAAGCTAGAATATTGGTTATGCTAGCAGACTGGCCACAGTAGGGATCCAAAGGAGGGAAAATAGGGATACAAAGGGGGGACCATCTGCAAAAGACCAAGGTGCAACAATGGGCCAAAAAGACCCTAAGGTTCAGCCCATTAAGACTTCCAAAATGCTAAGGTTCCAAAATTCAAAGGTTGTGTCCAATGGTCAAAAGCCTAAGGAAATTGGATGCTTTGTGTGTGTCCCAAAACTCTTTATCAAGGCCTACAAAGGAGGGGGCGAGCCCAAGAAGTAGGGGATGAGAGAGAAACTCACACACACACACACACACACACACACACACACACACACACACACACACACTCCCTTGGCACACAAGGGGAAAGAGGGACACATGTTAGCTCCCTAGCCCAGATGCCCACAATGTGTACTCAAATCCTATTGGATGACCTTGGAGGTGGACCAATGAGAATTAGGCTAGAGTAAGTCTAGTTTAATTAATTTAAAAACACTTAATAAAAGAACCAATAAGAATTAATCTCTCTAGAAGACTATTGGACAATCTTTCAAGGGGTCCAATGAGCATTCAATAGCCCAATGGCTTGCCTGATTCCTATTGGCCAGGAGGCAAAGGGGTCCAATGAGAGTTTAGTTGCATTTAATAATTACCTAAATCTCTCACAAAAGGGGAAAGGGGGACACATGCCAGAAGGCTATCACTTATACTGCTTAATTTCCATTGGCTAGGCCTGGGGAGGTCCAATAGGGCTGTAGCATGAGCATTTAGCAAGAGGGGTCGACCAAGAGAGAGAGGCGGGCTGATTTTCTCAAGGAATTATTCATTTTACACGCTCACACAATCAATGTGTGAAGCAAGAAGACTCTCTCTCTCTTCTCAAGCTTTAATGGAAAGCTTACCACCTACTCCAAGCTTGTGAGAAGGGAGGCCTACACCAACAACTCTTGGCTTTGTGATGCAAATCCAACCAAGAGGCAAGCTTCAATGCATGCTTATCTCCTCTACCATGCTAATTACTAAGCTAAGATATGCTAATATGAGTGATTATGTGAGGAGATGTACATCTTTCTCGTAAGAATACTCCTTCTTCCTCTCAATCTACTCTCATACCACGCTAGCTCTCACCATCTTCGAAGGTGTGTGAGGTCTTGGGTCTATGTCCATGAGGGAATTGATGTTGTGTTTGATAAGTGTTTTTCTTAGTGCATGAAGTTTCCATCTTCATTGCACTAGCTAGTATTGAGGGAACACAAAGAATTGTATTGTAAAGTGTCTCTCTTGATGGGAGAAACCATAATACAAAGCCTTTTGGAGGGGGTACCGGCTCCATGCAAATCCGGTCCTCAACTGTTGTCAATTGCTTAATTTCTCTCTCTTTTGAAGTATTGTTCATGCTATCTAACTAGGTGTTATACTTTCAGTAATGTTATCTAACTAGGTGTTATACTTTTTGTTGCTCTCTCCACCCAAGCACTCTTGTTATTCTCAATATCCTCATTAGAAAGTTTTATGTGCAAAAACATTGGCTTGGGAGTGTATAAAATTATGGAAAGTTCTATGTGTTTGATATAGCCATTTCAAATATATTGTTGTATACAAAGAAAAATATGTTTTGATGTATTTGTGAGTTTTGGAAAGTGATACATTGCTTACCCTTTCCATGACTGAAGATGGCAAGTAGAAGGGGTTTGGTATGCAATAGTTATTGGATTATTGTAAATATTTAAAATTGCATAAGAGAGAACTTTGATATTTTCATTCTTGAGACATAAGCATTCAAACCTCAAATAATATCAAACTTTCTATGTAGATGAACTAAATGTATCAAAGTACGTGGTACATACACAATTGGGGTGCCCAAAACCTTGGTTTTAATGTTATTATGGAGAACTCAAGATTTTCAAGAGTTTTTGCACGATAAAAATTTCAAGATAGAGTTCAAGCAATGAGATTTGATTGCGTTAGGGAGTCCAAAAAATACGTAGTTCCTTGGTTCCCACATATAAAGTCATTTCTAGTTGTCGAACTGCACTAGAATAGCTCCAATTTCACGAGGGGACCTTTGGAAGACCAAAATTATGCTCTTATTCCAACGCGTGCTCAAGTATGAAATTATGTCTATAACTTGCATGTGACTTGGAAACTTGTCTTTAAAGTGCATGCCATTGTTTTGTAGCACTAAGTGCTCACACTTGGATTTTATAAACATAAGAAAAGCCATTCCTACAAAAAAATATAAGAATTTTATGATATTTTTAGCAACTTACCAAAAATCTATCGATAGAGATTGTATTTTGACATGGAGAAAAATCCAGTGTTTTCTTTCCCTCATAACCAACCTATGGTAGAAGAAAGGTACAAAAAACTTCTTTCTAGCTTGACAAATAAATTGCCAAAACTTGGAAGGAAAACATGACACTTTAGTGTATAAGGACACTTAAGTGTCCAATTACAAAACTAGTGTTAAATTAACATTGTATCCCTTAAGAAACACTACAACAACCTTATTTAAATTTATGATAATAACCTAATGGCTTCCCATATTCTTTGTCTCCAAGAAACAAAGCTACAACATGCTAACACAATGGCCATACACAGTTACACACACACACATACTCAAACAACTGTCCCCATGGGAGTATCCCTCTTCACATCAAACAAACACATATATCTACAACACCACAAGACCACTCCATTATTTACTTACTACTTCCATTAAACTCCAAAAACACATTCCAATGCCCCCCTCTTCCTCCTTCCTAGCAACACCTTCATAAATCCATTCATTGGCAGGCCCTCGTGATCCTCGTGATCCCTCACCTTGTTGGCATGCTAAAGGCCTTAGTATCTATATGGGTGAAGGTCGTTCATTTTTTTTTGCTTGACATGTATCCCTTTAAAAATTGAAGAGAAAGAAGCTATTCCCTTTCAAATGCTATTTCCCAAGGCTCCTTTTACTTTTTTGGCATGCTAAAAAACACTAAAGAGCAAAGGTTTTGGTATGCAAAAAGACTAAAGAGCAAAGGATTAAAAATTTTCCATGTGAGTTTGATCCATATATGATGTGAAATGTTGATTCCTTTAAATAAAAATAAAAATAAAGAGTCCTTATATTCAAAGACTTCACTAAGATTCATTTTATTAAATTATTAAATTGAGTTATTATTCTCTATGCTTATCAAATCTATCTTTTTTAATGACAACATTAATATATTCTTTTGTTTTAGTTTTTAATGTGTTTTTTATTTTATTGTTTATATTTTTTTTTCATTTTATTTTGTTCTCAAATAATTATGTATAATGTGCACCTTTCACCTTATTAATTAAGTGGAGTTTTTAATGATATATAAACTATTCGAGAATATGGTCGGGTTCATGAGAGATAAAAAAATTAGAAAGCCTTCCCCCCCTCGGAAGAGCAGTTCTATCATCTACTTTTCAGCACGAAACGTGGACTGGTGTGATTGAATTGAATCCAACAACTACATACTCAAAAACACTACCACTACACTACATCTCATTGGATGTCAAAATCATACATAACAAATTTTATAGAGCTACCTACATCCCTTGTGAATGAAGAGAGAGGTTGAAGAAAGAGTAGGAGGGTTTTTCCGTCGACTCTTGTGAATTTAGCTTGTGTATGTATAATGAATAGTATAATGTATATTTTTATTTCATTTTATTTTGTTTTCAAATGATAATGTGCAATGTACATCTTTCACTTCATTATTTAAGTGGGTCCTTCTTCAATATACAAACCATTTGTGATTATATATGTATAATGGATAACTAATATGTGACCCTCGCGTTGCTGCGGCAAAAAAAAATTGACTCAATTTATGAAAAATACTTTCCCTTTTGTAGTGGCAGCTATGACAAAGTGTCTCTCCCTCTCTCTCTCTCTCTCTCTCTCTCTCTCTCTCTCCGCCCCGCCCCGCCCCGCCCCGCCCCGCCCCCGCCAAACACACACAAACACGTTTGGTAGATTGGTTACCCCAATTTCCACTAAAGTATGAGGTGTTGAGTTCAAGACTCGCTGGATAGATCTTTAAGGTCTATTGCCTGATTGTTCCAACAACACTAAAATCTCTCTTCTTTCATCTCTCTCCCATCCAACGTCAAACTAAAAATCTATTTGTTTATTTATACTTGTTGATATTTGAGTTTTGTTATGGAAAAGGTAGTACACATATCATTTTTTTGTATGCTTCGTCTAGTGATTTTTTTCAGTGCTTTTTGTCCATATGATAATTTGGTCATATACTCACTAACTTACAGCATTATCGTTTTTAGTTCTTCCCTATACACTAATTGATTTCCTCGTTTCCTACTTGGCCTTTATTGTGCTTTAAGTGCATATTCCCTACATGTAGTGTAAATTTTCAACTCAAACATAACAAAGTATTGGATTCAATCACATATGTAATGTTCAGTACCCTGGAAGTCTAAGACTCGAAGGTGAGTCAATGGGTTGTCAGCTGGTCCGCACTGCTCGTAGGTAGGAAACACCGCCAACCGAAATTTCAGTCCTCTTCAGCACTTGCCCCTAGATAACGTCTCTCTCTGTCTCTCTCTCTCTCTCTCACACACACACGCACGCACGCACGCACACACATGGGGCACTGTCGAGACTTGCCGCTTGCTATCTCAATGCACGCACGGATCCTCTGTGCCCATAAGGGCTGTGCGCACATTCAAAGGGGGTGTGACGTCCTCGTTCGGGGCGTCGCGGAAAAGGGGCCGCGCCGGCTCACCTGCGATGCAAACGGGACCTACAGGCAAGCAAACGCACATACAAGAACGCAACTTGAAAATTGAACGCAAGAGAGACACGAGAGTGAGGGACGCGAACGAATGATCAATATCATAAGAAAGTGCCGAATACAAGGGACGCAAGTAATCACATGAAAACGGGGTTGGCAAGTTGGGGGAAGTGGCACATACTTCCCTTATAGGGGGAAACAGGTGCACGATGCGTGGCATACCTCGCTGCTCAAGATTTTTTTAAGCTCCATAGAGAAGTCCAATAGAAGAATAGATAGAGTAGATGTGAGTTGTATGCAGAAAAGTTGGAAATTTGGACTGTTAAGAGGAGTTTCACAAAGGCTCTAATCAACAATTCCGTATTTTTATTGTTTGCTTCCTGCATGAAAGCTCAACTGGGCGGGGATAGAGAGAACTCTTCCCATTTTGGGAGAGTTAAATACATAGGTGGGTGACATCACAAGGTGGGCGTAAACTATGCCTTGTACGAACTGCCTCTAGGGTAAAACCCCCAACTTAAGGCCACCTAAGAGAGGGAGCCTAGATCTTCGATCTCCGAGCCCAATTATAACTAGCCAGTAGCTCATTCGATTCGCTTCGTCGAGAGCTTTACGAAAAAATTGATCGGAGCCGAAAGTTATAAATCCATTTATGCATTCCTGTGTAGCAAAAATGGGTGTGAAAAAGAAGACACACCAACCCCAAAAGAAAGACATGGGTGCCAACAAGGGTTAAAGTCATCCATTGCCCAATGAAAAGGTTGCATTTCAAATAAAATGGACGTTGAGCATTCTTTTGAATTGCACAAAGTTGGTTCAGCTTTGTCTTATTATTGGGGGTGTCATTGTCCTTTCTTTGGGGGGTGGTTTTTTATTGGCCCCTTTACCCTAGCAAACTTTGAAGTTGAATGTGACACAATGCGGTCCTGTTATTGTTACTTGCGATTCCCAAAGAAGGTAGCCCCCTGAACAGTGTTGTCAAGCCTTGAGTATGGGTTTGGCATCAAGTATGGGTTCCCAAAGCTTGTGGTCGAGACAATGGCCTCTTATTAACTTAAGGGAAAATAACTAAAATACCCTTCTAATTTATGGAAATTCCCAAAATAACCTCATATCTACTTTGGTTGAATAGTTCAAGATTTTCTAATCTGTATTGCTATTTGACAATTGAGATCTGTTTTTGTGTGCTTAGCATGTAATTTGTCACAAATTATCCAGCAAAAAAGGCAATTATATCTAAAAATAATGAATTTAAAGCCTGCATAACCAACTCAAATTCTACTTTTAGCATCTTGTATTGACAAACAATTAGTCTTCTTATGAAAAGCTACAATTTTTTTAATCCTTAGAGATATTTAATCTCTTAATGAGGGGTATTTTGGGAATTTAAATTCGAAGGGCAATATTGGGGGTACTTTGGGAATTTTTGAAATGAGAATGTTATTTTGAGAATTTTCACAAATTAGAGGGGTAGTTTGGTAAGTTTCCTTGAACTTAAACATCACTATCTCTCTATTGTTGTATCCTAAGAAGCGCCAACTCTTTCTCTTCTACGGTAGCACAATCATTTTTTCTTCTTTTGAACTCAGTATTGGCTGACATAGCCATCAATGATCAAGTTTCCGTATAAGCTTCTCATGATCCTCAGAACTTGGATAGTGAAGTAGTTTCTCTCACTATACACTAAATTATCTCCCTACTTAGCTCGGCATGTAGCCGTGTAGATTGATGAACACTACCTCAACAACATTGTAGCTCCATATTATTTAAATAATGAAAAACTATGCTACTTATACAGGTGCAATCCATACCTAGACAATTTCAACTTCGTCAAGCTCTCGCAACACATAATTCGCAAGTTTGTACTCTACCTGCACTCAATGGAGAGAGAGAGAGAGAGAGAGAGAGAGAGAGAGAGAGAGAATCCTATCGTAATTTCTAGATTTCCACTTGGTCGGACAAGTTGGGCATCTCTCTCTCTCTCTCTCTCTCTCTCTCTCTCTCCTATCGTAATTTCTAGATTTCCACTTGGTCGGACAAGTTGGGCATCTCTCTCTCTCTCTCTCTCTCTCTCTCTCTCTCTCTCTCACTGACACACACACACACACACACACACACACACACTATATATATATATATATATATATATATATATATATATATATATATATATATATATATATATATATATATATATATATATATATATATATATATATGTATATGTATATTTATATATATACCTATATATATATGCGTGTGTGTGTGTGTATATAGAAATATACATATATAAATACACACACACACACACACACACACACACACACACACACACACACACACACACACACACACACACACACACACACACACACACACACACACACACACACATATATATATTTGGAACTGCCCCAACCATCTATTGAGCAGATTTATGCTCATAAAAGTATGTTTCTACTATTTATTCTACTAATTACCATGAGACCCATGGTACATACAAGATTAAGGACTCACATGAAGACAAACATTTTCTACACCTGCTTGAAGAGATCCAAGCTTATAGGGAGAAGACTCTTAAGAAGATTCTTTCCTTGTATTGCTATTGATCTCACTCTCTATTTGTCTTAAAGTGTGTAGTGTTGTCTCGTGTTCATAATCGTCTACAGCTGTGTGTGGCAGACATGTATCGTTCTCTCTACATTTGTCTTAAAGTGTGTGTTGTTGTCTCATGTTCATAATCTTCTGCAATTGTGTGTGTCCGACTTGTATCGTTCCGCAACTTGCACAATGTGAGCTGTGATTGAAGGTCCTTTATCTAATGGTTCAATATATATGGAATGCTATCCTAACTATATAGTTTCTCTTACTGATCCCTATTTCCCAGATTGTTGTGATTGAAGGTCCTTTATCTAATAATCCAATATGTATGGAATGCTATCCTTACCATGTAGTTTCTCTTATTGATCCCTATTTCCCATATGTGCTCAATTTCATGTTTTAAGACCCATGGTATTGACATGAAGTGGGAATCTAAGCATGTGCAACTGGCTTGTTGCCTTTTTGCTCGGTTAGTCAATACTAACCTTCCCTCTGTCTATAATGGGTTGTCCCTTGCTTATTGACTTATGTTTGGTTAGTCAATACTAACCTTCCCTCTGTCTATAATGGGTTGTCCCTTAAAGATGGGTAGAATGAGAAAGGCTAGAACACAGTTGTTCAGGTTGATGCCGTGTCACAAAAACAAATCCCTGTGACTATTCAGTGGGATGAATTTACCTATCTTGCCAATTGGGACCTTAATATCCAACCCACTTTGGCTAATGAAATTAGTATGCCCAAAGTTGTGGTAGCCCATAGGTTAGGTCATAGAGATCCAATCTTCCTCTTCTTCTGCAAGTATGGAAATGAGTGATCACGAGTCTCACTACTCTCCACCCATTTCATCCTCCCTTTGTCATCACCTCAACCGCAAGGACCAACCAAATTCTATTGCTGCTTCTATGTCTTTTGACCAATTGGTCGCACAAGCTGCCCAACTTCACCTCCATGTGCACCTTCCTACTGTGAAGCACGATGAACCCTCTCCATCCTCTCACCCTTTTTCTCCACACAGTTCTCCCCGTTCTAGGCCACCAATACAGCCTGAATACTCTTGTCCTTCTTCCAGAAAACTCTCTGTCTATGGGAAATACAAACTCCAACAGCTCAAGAAAAGAAAAGAGATAGCTACCTCTAAGTGTCTATAGGATGACATTGTGCAAACCTCAATGCATGATACTTATGATCTCAAGGCTGAAGAACAGGAATGGATAGAGCAAGAGAAGGCAAAAAGAAAGTTTAAACATGTTATGGAATAATTACAAGACCTGCATGTCTATCACAAAAAAACTCCAAGAAGATATACAACAACTTAAAGCTGATGTTGCCTGCATCAAAGATCTTGTTGTACAATTGGCACAAGTCATTTAGATGCCCCAATTCTAGTAGCAAGTCCACAAGAAGAGGTGCAAACATGTAACCAAGTTTTTCAGCAATAGATAAGCAATCAAATCAACTCTCTGAATGATAATGATATGTTTGTTACTGAGGTATGGATTAAAGCCCTTGGCTACAAACAATTTCTTATTGATGCATTAATAGATACAGGGTTAGCCTCATCTTATATTTCTAAGAAGCTATTACCACTTGAATGCATATTACCCCTAGAAAAGAAAGTAAAAATATACTATGCTAATAATAAAGGTGGAACTATGACCATTACTGGGTGAAGGCATGTTAATGTGTCACACTTTTTCATCTCCCGGACAATGCTAACTAGCACAATTTTGCATATGCTAACTAGTACAATAACATGAGCTACATCTTCAAGATCTATGACATATGATATATCAGTAGAAAGCTCTCTTGAAACAAGGAAATAAAATGTACAACCTCCAACAAATTTTGATATAAGTTGTAAAAATTTTACTGGATGCCCAACTTTTTAAAAATGTGCTAACTTGAAAATGCTAACTAGCACAAAAAGCGCAACACGTTAACATGCTTTCACCCTACTGCAAGCTCAAGATAGCTCTAGGCAAAGCCATCTTACCAGTAGTCTTATTTATGCATGAGCAACAAAATAATGACCTATTAATTGGTAATGATATGTTAATGTATTTGCTCCATATTACTTTTTATAAGGATAGTCAGCTTACCTTTGAATTTAATCATCAACAATATGCAATACATACTAAGGCACTATTACCCCTGCTTCATGTATACCAAGTCTTCGTCAACAAGATCAACAGACTAGTTTGAATAGAAAAAAATTTAGTTCAAGGATCAACTAGCAAAGTGTGAGAAACTTCTAACATCTGTATGTACTGAAAATCCATTGGAATTTTGGAATAAGGAGAAATACTTTATTTCTCTACCAACAATCCCTAATGCCAACCCTACCAAGGCCAATCATGCAAGAATGAATCTGGAGGATACAAAACTCTACAAACAAGAGATTCAAGGTCTCTTGAACAAAGTTTTGATTGAGAACACAAACAGCCCCTGGGCTTGTCAGGCATTTTATGTAGATAAACATAGTGAAAAAAAAGGGGTAAAAGAAGTTAGTCATTAATTATAAACCTCTAAACAAAGTTTTGGTGGATCAAAAATATCCAATCTTTGTGAAGGATGAATAAATCAGGAGAATAAAAGGAAAAGATGTCTTCTCTCATTTGATCTTGAATTCGAGTTTTGGCAGTTTAAGATAAAGGGCAAAGACTGATACAAGACTGCCTTCATTGTTCGTTATGGCATGTACCAATGGATCACTATGCCAAGGGTCTCAAGATTGCACCATACAAATTGTAGGAAAGGATTGATTTGGTGTTTTCCCCATGCAAGGATTTTATGTTGTGCTATATTGATGATTTGTTGGTATATTCTGCTAATGTTCAACAACATATCCAAATTCTAGGAAAGGATTGATTTGGTGTTTGCCCCATGCAAGGATTTTATGTTGTGCTATATTGATGATTTGTTGGTACATTCTGCTAATGTTCAACAACATATCCAACATCTCAAGCAGATCTTTGCATATGTGAAGAATGCTGGATTAGCCTTGTCTATAACCAAGAGTGTTCTCTACAGAGCTAAAACTGGGATAGAGATTGCTAATGGAATGAGAACCTTACAATCTAATGTGATGCATAAATTGGAAGAATTTCCTGATCACTTTGTTGATAGGAGGCAGTTACAATCATTCACAGGATGCTTGAATTGGATTGCCCCGCATTATCCTATGGTTGCAAAGGATTTGGTCATTTTTAAGGCACTTGACAAATCTAAAGACTTTTTTTGGACTAACCAGTTCAACCAAGAAATTCAACGTATTAAAAGCATTTGTAGGCATCTACAACCACTTAAGCCTCCTGGGAATGGGAAACTCATTGTGTATGTTGATGCCTCTCAGGAGGCCTGGGGAGGAATTCTTTGTGAAGAGGATGAAGCCAATCAATGTCCTATCATATGTCAATATGCTTCAAGTTGCTTCTTGGATGTTGGTACAAGGTATCACTCTATCCAGTAGGAGATTTTAGCAACCAAGAACAGTATTCTTGCGTTTCGGTTGTTCCTCATCGGCTATCCTTTTGTGTTGAGAATTGATCTAAAAAACTTTGAATCATTTTTGGACAACCGTCATATTGAGAAAATAGACAATTATTGAATGATCAAGTGGTCCTATTGGTTCAATCATTTTGACATCACATATGAACATGTGCCAGGTCAACGAAATCAAATTGCTGATATGTTATCATGGGCCTACCAAAAAGTGTGACATTAGCAACCACTAAGGACACAAAACATTTTAGTAATGCATGTGGCAAACAAAGTACCCATCTACTACAGTAACTCCACTCAGATGATGTACACCCCGGTATGTGACATAAAGCCGGTCCACTCAGTCACTCCTTATCCTTGAGTTGGTATCCACTTTGCTTCCTCCACTACTCCATCTCCTATAAAAACCCATTTGAAGAAGATCTTTGGGTAAGTGTTTTTTGTATACACATAGCCTTCCAGACTCTCCCTTCTTGTAAATCATCATCCCTTATGCCCTATATCACCAATCCGCATATCTTTGGTTGCAATCCAAATCCATGTATTTGCTTAAGAAGTTTTTATTGCTATCATGATAGAGATTCTAGTATTTCCTTGTATTGCTATTGATCTCACTCTCCATTTGTCTTAAAGTGTGTGGTGTTGTCTTGTGTTCATAATCGTCTGCAACTGTGTGTGTCGGACTTGTATTGTTCCACAACTTGCATAGTGTCAGTTGTGATTGAAGGTCCTTTATCTAATGGTCCAATAACTACGGAATGATATCCTAGCTATATAGTTTCTCTTACTAATCCCTATTTTCCAAATTGCTGCGATAAAAGGTCCTTTATCTAATGGTCCAATATATATGGAATGCTATCCTAACTATGTTGTTTCTCTTACTGATTTTTGTTTCCCAAAGGTGCACACTTTCATGTTTAAAACCCATGGTCTTGACATGAAGCGGGAATCTGAGCATGTCCAATTGGCTTATCGCCTTATTGTTTGGTTAGTCAATACCCAGGGGGATACACTCTATATACAAAACAAGATGCCACCTATGAGTGGAAAAATTTGATAAAACCCCTATATATGACTCATATTAGGGAATATGACCCCCCTTTCTATGTTTATATGACAATCAATGAATAAAACTATCATACCCCTATCTTACATATAAAATTTAGGTCTCACATGATCTAACTGAGTAAAACCAGTGAAAGAGTGTGCAGCATAGTGACCGGCAATGTACTAAGGAACCACTTTTGTTGATAAATAAGTGTACCCTCAATGTGTCTTAGTTTCATTTTCAAACTAGGTGCCCGATCAACCTGCACTCTGGCTACTCGTCCAATTCTGACCCATCCAAAGGTGGTGTAAATCAACCTTGACCTGCTCCAAATCAACCCTTATCTATGACCGGTTTGATGCAAAATTTGATGTGTGACCTGATAAATAGCTTCCCCAAAATTCAATCGAGTTCTAGTGCACATCGGTGACCAATCATTACAAGTAATCAACCCGGGCCAATCGCCCCCCCCCAATAAATATGATACCCCATCCCTTACTTTTAATATTGGGAGATAAATTTTTGGGAGCGTATCCCTATTTTATACGTTTATGTAACTTGTTAAAAAACCCCCCTCTTGTGCACTTCTGTGGTGCGGTAAGTTTTCCATGGTGAATCCCTCGTGGTCAATACTAACCTTCCCTCTGTCTATAACGGGTTTTCACTCAAAGATGGGCAGAATGAGAAAGGCCAGAACATAGTTGTTCAGGTTGATGCCTTGTCACCAAAACAAGTTCCGATGACTATTCAATGGGATGAAGTTACCTATCCTGCCAATAGGGATCTTAATATTCAACCCACTTTGGCTAATGAAATAAGTATGCCCAAAGTTGTGGTAGCCCATAGGTTAGGTCATACATATCAATATAGGATTGTGTCAGCCCGACCTCATGAGCAAAGGGCTAAGATCATTGATGATCTCAATAATGTTCCTGAAACTTCTTATCTGGTGCACTCTCATCCATCCACATCTTGCCGTCCTTTGGCTATACCATTGCATTGTGCACACATTGAGTGTGTCATTATAGGAGATCGTTATCACTACAAACATTGCAATAAGATCTTGCAAAATATTTCTGCTATCTCTGCTATTACTATGCTTACTACAGAAGCTTTAGCTATTTGGCATGAAGTGCAACAATCCTCTTCTAATATTGTTGCTGCTACTGATCGCGAGCCCCTGCATCAAGTCCTTAATTGGCAATCCATTGTCCTTAAGGATCTAGGCAAGCTCACTCTGTTTCAAGAACAATTACTTTATAATCTTTTGCATCATGTGCACACCCTAGAGTCTACTGCTGCTACTCTGTCCTCTTCTTCTTTGGGGGGGAGACCTTCACCTCAACCTCTTCAAATTCATACAGATTTGGCCCAGCTGTCTATCACTGCGCATAAGAAAGGGGAGATTCCCAAGATGTTTTCAATGACACGAAAGGGACACCCCAAATTCCTTGAGCCTATTCTTGTACAATTTGGCACTACAACACCCTATCATCTAGCTCCCCAAGGTCCCTTTGATGATGATGACACTGATAAGAAATGGGATCCAATTAAATATTGGACACATGGGAATAAAGAGCTTGAGCAAGAAAATACTAATAGCATGAATGAATGCATCCTTAATCGTGTTACTTTTTTCTTAAACCCTTGGGGAAGTCATCTCCAAGAAGAACAACATGTTCTCTGGGATTGGCGAGTCTTCAATAGGTATGCTCACCCACCTATGATTGCTGCTACCATTGAAATCGAGTGGAAAACCCAAGGAAAGTATGTCGCCCATCACTGGGTTACTAAACCCACTGTCATCCAAGCCAGAAAACCAAGGGATAACAATGAAGTTGAAGCAAGCCACAGAGCTGAAGCTAGCCATAGAAGATGCAACTCTACGAGCAGAGGCCCTAAAGTGGAAATTACCTCGACTAGTGCTTCTACTTCCTCCATTGCAACCTTACCAACAATCCACAAAGTTGGTGATATGGTTCTAATCAATATCGACAATTCAGATGAGAAAGAAACATGGAGGACACTAGAATACCTGCTCAACTCATGTTGGTATGGAGTCAACTATAAAGACCTTACCCAAGCATAATCAGTAAGGCAAGTCGTCAATGGATGTATTGGCATTCTACAGAAATGGTGGGATGCTTTGTCAGATAAAATGAAAGCTTTGACTCTCCAAGGGGTAGACAGGAGAACTTTGATCATGTCATTTCATTATTCTTTGTTGTTATCACCCTAGAATTCATAGGGAAAACAACCTCTATAAGCTATGTAGTTTAAGAAGCTTTTTATCGCACAAGGTGTTGCAATCTCAACATGATCAAGGAATATCAAATGCACATGTGCTCCTTGATGCAGTTCACAATAGATGGAGTCTATCATCAAGAAGAATAAAAGGTGTATTACATAAAATCCTTCCCTGATTATTTTGCCAAATTAATCAAGGACAAAATGAAGGAGAAAGAAGTCACTAAAGATAGCTTTCTAGCTCACATTAGTCAATTTATAAATGAAGTGCTCAAGCTTGAATGTGCTCGAAACAGATTAAAGCAAGAAAGGAAAACCACAGTGTTTTCTAAATCATTTTGTGAGCACAAAACACTAGCAAAATCTTTTGGTTGTCACAAGCAGCAGTGTTCCTGCAAATCTAAAATGCCTCGCCACCACATGATGCCTATCCAGTCCAAAACCCACACAAAACACTACAAGGTTTATAAAAAAAAACGTGGCACTATTCAACTAGCTGATACTATCTGCTTTGTCTGTGGCAAAAAAGGACATTTTGCTTCAACTTGTCCAAGAAAGTCTAAATCCAAGAGATTTAAATATATCCTCATTGCAGATGGGGATTACAAGGCAATATATTGTAATCAAATTCAGAAGGATGATATGTGCTCTATGCATACACAACCTCTAGTACTGATAGTGATTTTAGTTCACCAAGTCCAGATACAGGTGAGTCTGATGCTGTAGGTTTTGTTGATATTGAATCACATGATGAAGACGAGGATCATCCTCATGTGGCAAATATGATTAGTCGCCCTTATCCCATTAAGGAGGGTAAAAAACCTGTCCAATCTTCCTCTTCTTTTGCAAGTATGGAAATGAATGATCATGAGTCTCACTACTCTCCACCCATTCCATCCTCCCTTCATCATCACCTCGACCGCAAGGACTAGCCAAAAGCTATTGCTGCTTCTTTGTCTTTTGACCAATTGGTTGCTCAAGCTGTCCAAATTCACCTCCATGCGTGCCTTCCTACTACAAAGCGTGATGAACCCTCTCCATCCTCTCACCCTTTTTCTCCCTACAATTCTCACCATTCCTAGGCCATCAATACAGCCTGAATACTCTCGTCCTTCTTCTAGAAAACTCTCTGACTATGAGAAATACAAACTCCAACAGCTCAAGAAAAGAAGAGAAATAGCTGCCTGTAATGTTAACATATACATGTGGTAGTGATGTGTGTGAACACACTAGGACCGCCGGGGCATTTTTTCCCTCTTTAGGAGGGTTTTCCCCCCGTGCATTGTATATATGCCCATCACTCTAGGGCTATCTATCTTTCCATTGCACACTAAGTAACACACTCTCTATTGTGTGCCTTGAGATTCCTTCGTCTTCTTCAAGCTGTGTGTTTCTCTGCAACCCTAATTTCAACAATTGGTATCAGAGCAGGTCACGTCCTCTCGGGCTTAGTCGCCAGCTGCTCCAGCACACGCCTGCTCACTTTCTCCGATTTCAGTAAGCTTTGGCAAGCGTTCGCAGATCGACAAATATTTTGGGCTCATTTCGGCCTCCATTTCCACTACAGGTAGTACTGCACATGCTATTTTGTCATTTTGTGCAGAATTTATGTCAGTGCCGTTGTGAGCGGGATGAAAATACACAGAACACCTCTATAATGACTCGACACACACTCTTGGAATGATACACACACACACACACACACACACACACACACACACACACACACACACACACACACACACACACACACACACACACACACACACACACACACACACACACTAACACACACACACACACACACACACACTAACACACACACACTATGGGGCACCACTCGGCTTATACAACCCACCTGCCCGAGACAGGGAACACACCGATGGAGTGAGAGGAGAGAGACTACCCATTCACCCACTCCACACAGACACACACACACACACAAAACTCAGCTCAAAAGAGGAGAATTTATGATGTTTAGATACAATTGAGCTTGGTCCAACACCAATGGGCAAATAGCTCACACAATATGGATAAAAGATGTCAGATACAATCACAAATTGGAGCAGAAGCTTCGCTCATAGGAGAAACTTACACAGCCAAAAAAGCAGAAAAAGAGTGATGAATTTGGCAAAATGGATAGCTCCATCGCGTATGGAACGGCCCAAAACCCCAGTCTACAATGTCAAAGTGCTCAAATCCGACCTCGGATGAGCAGTTTACGGCCAAAAAAGGCTCCAAAAACCCCAAAAACACACTTGCGGCTGTTCCTCCTCTCTTCTCCACATTTTTTCTGTTCTTCTCTCAAATTTTTTAGTTCCCACACTTAGCTTTATTACTTGGTCACCCTTTGGCCTTTTAGTTGACCTCAAACGGACCCCGAACATGCCAAAAACTGACCTTGCAGTGCATAGTTGTCACCCTTTTGCATCATCCGCACACCTGGCACTCAGCTTTTTTCAATAATGCATCCCACCACCACGTGAAGTGGCCCCAAAAGATGGTCCTCATGATGACCTTTCTGCATAATTATCACAAGAAAACATCCACGTTGTGTCCGTACTTATCCACGTGCAACTATTGACCCCATTCGACCTCCTTACGCCACTAGATTCCATCTGACGCACCTGCTTACCTCATGTCGTCGGCCCGCAGATAGCTTCCCCGAGAACTTTTATGCGCTACCAACTCCTCATTATTATAGAAAAAACACACTGGTACTAGTAATAGTCAAAATCGATGCACTATGTACATGTTGTCCTACCTGTACACATGTGGGCCCCACGTAACCACCTGGCTCTTGAAAATGGGCAATTCCTTATTTGATGCACCATGCATTTGTATGTACATATGTGCAATCCCTTGCTCCAACAAACTCCTGACATAATTTGCCCATTTCGTAGCCTGCTAGATCATTCATGATCAGCACCAGAAAAAAGAGATATGAGACTCGCAGCATCACAGGTGTCCTTATCCCTCACAGACATTATTTGCTCCACAGACAGCTCATCTTGCTCCACCATCATCAACCTGGCATGATACAATTTAAGACGCAATCCATTTACCCTTGACTTATGTAGAATCCCATCCAGGTTAGCAAGCTAATATGTACCATTTGGAAAACACTCCACTACCTTGAAAGGGCCTTCCCACTTAATTTGAAACTTCTTTTGGAAGGTGTTGTCCAGCTTACTGTTGTACCGCAAAACCAAATCATGCTTCTTGATACCCTTACTTTTGACCTTCTCATTTATCTTTGCCAAAGCCTTATCTTGCATCTGCCCATAATGTTCCAATGCACTCATCCTATCCAACTGAACCTCTTGTAATTGTAACAGCCTCTCTTTGAATGCATCACTAGGCGGCCCAAGCAACTTCTCTAGCATCTTGACCGTAGGCAACTCTACCTCCACAGGCAATAGTGCTTCCTTTCCATACACCAAATGAAATGGAGTAAACCCTATACTTGTCTTTACCGAAGTACGGTAAGCCCATAATGCACTAGGCAATTCCAAATCCCAATTCTTTCCTTGGTGTTCTGTCACTTTCGAAAGAATTGTACCAACTCACCATTGAATCTTTCATTTAGGCCATTACACTACGGGTAATAAGGAGTGGTATGCTGGCGCCTAATCTTCATCTTCGCGCATAAAAAATCTAGCAGTTTAGCTCTAAATCCTGGCCCCTTATCTGAAAGTAGCTCCAGTGGCACCCCAAACTTACAACATATTTCATCATACACAAACTTTGCCACATCCTTTGCAGTGATCTTTTTTACTGCTATAGCCTCTGCCCATCTAGAGAGATAGTCCACTGCAGTCAAATTATAGCTTTTACCCCTGCTTGTGATAGGTAACGGGCCGATTGCATCAATCCCCCACTTTTCAAACACATCAAATGCCATAATGGTTTTTCGTAGCTTTGGCTTCAACACTCTCTTCCCAAATGCTTGACACCTATTGCAAGACCTACACCAATGGTGAACATCCTTGTGCAAACTAGGCCATACATACCCCTCTTGCAAGATCTTATGCAAGGTGATCTTTAGAGCAAAATGTCCACCACATGCACCTTCATGATTCTCTTCCAACACTCTATAACGCTCCTTCCGCCAAGGTACATGTCTCAGCACAAGATCAGCCCCTTCCATGTATAAGACATCACCAATCAATTTGTACCTGTATGCTCTACGCACAAAACCATACTTCTTAGACTTCTGAATGTCCTTTGGAATGATTCCTGTTAGCAAAAAATCCTCTTCTTGAGCCAAACTTTCTCGGCCATGATAAAGAGGTAAAGTGGTCCTCAACACAAATAGATCCCCAATCATGCTTTGAGCTGCTTCATGTGCCTCTCCATTTAGAGCACGTTCAATGTGTCTGATGCTCCATGCTTCGAAATTTTTTAACAGGCCTTTAATTCTGAAACACATTTCCTTCAATGAGGTGTTCTTGCTCTTCCACACACCTAGTACTTGCTTCACAACTAACAAGGCATCACCTTTTATGCTCAACCTTCTAATCCCATGCTTCAAACAAATGTGTAGTCCGGCTTCCAAAGTAGCATATTCAGCCTCATTGTTACTATGTGCATCCAATTTGAACCCTCTCTTGCATACTAGCTTCCCCTCTGGATCATAAAGTGCTATACCCCCTGAAGCCGCATCATGGCTCTTTCTGTATGAGCCATCTAAGAACAACACATGTGCATTGCTGATCTGTGGCACTTCTTCAACTACTTTTCTCACCACCTCTTCCTTAACAAGAAGGGGATTCTCCTTGTAAGTCAACAAATCATCTAGGGTAGACCTTGTACTGTCTTCCACTAGAAAAGAGAACTCAAACTCTTATAGCTCTATTATCCATTTCTTGACCACATTTGACATGTTAGTGCCATTAATTAACTGTGGCAAAAAAGCGTAACTCGTCAAGAAAACAAAAGGTCATGGTAGAAAGTAATGACGAAATCGTCGACAAGCAAATATTACACTGACCATCACTAGCTCTACTTCCGAGAACTTTCTCTCTGCTACCAACTTCACTCGGCTTGCACATTACACTGGCCTCATATAATGGCTGCCCTTCCACTTTTGCAATAGCATGGCCCCAATGGCATCATCCCCTACTGATGGATTTACATAAAATACTTGCTCCCAATCAGGAGCCTGCATGGATGACAACCCCCCTAACACCTCTTTCACCTCTTGAAACACTTCTTCACACTTGTCATCCCATTGCAATGGATCATGCTTTTCCACTTGTTGTAATGGATAAAGAAGATGTGAAGACAATGGAATAAACCGTGCCATGTACTTCACTTTGTGTATAAAGGTTGCCAATTGTTTTGTATTTGTAGGTGATGGCAGAAGAAAAATAGACTTAACCTTATCTGGATCAGCCTCAATGCCATTTTTTGACACCATATGGCCCAATAATTTCACCCTTGGTTGTGCTAAATGACATTTCTTGGGATTTAGTTGTCCTCCACATTCATCATATCGAGCCAATACCATCTGCAACTTCTCATGATGTTCAGCCCTACTGCTATAGACACAGAAGTTGTCCATAAAAGCTTTAACACAACTACCAATGAATGGTTCCAACACCCAATTTTCTCTCTCTTGATAAAAGGATGGTCCATTTGTCAACCCAAATGGAAATAATGTGTAGCAATAGCAGCCCCATGGCGTAATGGAAGTTGTATTTGTTCGGTCTTTAAGAGCAATCTTCAAGTGAAAATAGCCCGAATAACCATCACACACACTGTACCTCTCATAACCTGCCACTGAATCGAAGATCTGATCAATGAATGGAAGAGGATATGGGTTCTTCTTAGTGGCTGCATTTAAGGGTTTAAAATCTACACAAATCCTCCACTTCCCATCCTTCTTTGGACTGACTACTACTAGACTCACCCATTCTGTGGTCTCCACAGGGACTATGAACCCTGCCCTCAATAACTTGTCCACCTCTTCCCGCAAGGCTTCCATCTACTCTTGACCCATCCTTCTTAGCCTTTGCCGCACTGGCTTAGCACCTTCTTTCAGCTCTATATGCATCTCTTCGCCCTTGAACCCTCTGATCTCTTCATATGAAGTAATGAACAAATCAAGAAAACTAGTCAGCATGTGCAAATATATCTCCTTCTCCATAGTTGAGAGGTCTCCACTGATCATTTGTGTCATCAATTCTTGCTTCTTTGACAACTTAACCTTGATTTGCATCAGCCCTTCAATCACTTCATAAGGACCTTCACTTTCATCTTCAACCTCATTCGTAAATGCAACTAAACCAGACTCCTGGATTCCTTTGTCCATCAAAAGAAATGCAACATCAGCATCCTCATCACTACTGGTAGTACTATCACTATCCTCATCAGACACTATGGAATAGTCTTCGTCACTAGACTCATCCTCATCTTCATAAAGCTCCTCCAATCGTTTCCTTGTGTCCATATTATAAAGCTTCTTGGCACCTGTCTTTCCATAGAGGCTAATCGTACCACATCTCCAATCTTGAACAGCTCCCACTGCACGTAACCATGGTCTGCCCAGTATAATAGGATATGCTCCCAACCCTGCTGGCATCACATGAAAATCAACCACTACCTTTACATCATATGCCTCCACCTCTAAGCTCTTAACAACACCCAAACATTTTACTTTTTGATGGTTTGCCAATCTGATCCGAAAGCCTGACACCCCAGTCACTGTGAGACCCATCTTCTCAACGCATGAGTGTGTTATGACACATATTTGGGATACGCCATCAACATAACCTTGTCCCAAATTTTTTCTTTTGTGCCATACATCTACTATTGGGCAAATGTCTGGTAGCTCATCCATTGCCAACACCTTCACTAAACCTCTCTTTAGCTCCTTCTCCATTGGGTTAACCATCCTCTTCCATTGTCTCTTTAGTTTAGGCACCATCTCTATAAGCTGCCCAAAAGTAATATCTGCCTTCCTGCTTATCAGATCCTCCTTCAAGTCATAGATTAATTGCTCATCCCCTAGTGGAAAATCTGAAACATGAAATTTGCGACGAGCTCTCCTTTTCCTCTTGACCTTGACATCCTCGCCTTCATGGCTCTTTCCCTTCTTCTTACTAGGACCTGGGGCACTTCTTCCTTCCTTTTCCTCTATGGTCCTCTTCCCAATAGGCATCACTAATGTATCCTCTAGCTTTGATGCCTTCTCTAAGGTGACTACACTTATCACTTTTGTCTTTCCCTTTTCCTCCTAGGTTAATCCACTGGTTTCTTCTTCTCCCTTAATTTCAATGCCATAATCATTTGACCTAGTTAGCACTTGTCTTGGCAAGGATACATGTCTCCCCCCATCCTTGGTGGCTTATCACATTGCGGGCTGATGTGACCCAACTTTGCACAATTATAACATGTGAGCGTCTGCCTCGAGAACCTACCATTGCTTTGTCCAACACCATTCCTAGGTCTTTCTTTACCTCCTGGATGATTTGCAAACCTTCCTCGACCTTGATTATTTTCCACTTGACCTAGCATGTTTAGGCTGAGATTCTTCATTAAATCTACCACTTGCCACATGCCTTGCCTTAGCCCATCATCTTGCACTGTTGTAGTGACCACTGCTGGCATAACCTAGGGAGTAAAAGAAACCACTGGTTCATGATGAACCCCTGGCATGCGACCTTGTAAAGACTCCATAGGCTGAAATTCAGATCTCATGGGCAAAGACTCCACCCCTAACTGGCTCATTTTCCTCAGCTTCCACTCTTTGTTCCTTGCTACCTCCAATGCATCTTCATATGTTCTAGGCTTCTTTAGCTCCACTCTCCAGCGTATATTCTCCCAAAGACCAGCCAAGAACCTGTCCTTCTTCGTCATGTCAGGTGGGGGTACCTGTGGTGCTAAGGCCTTGCACTTCCGTTCCCATGCCAATGAGAACTTACGTATGTACGCATCTACTGGCTCACCTTCCTTTTGCACCAAACCTTGTACTTCTTGTCACACTTTGTCAGAATCTTCTATCTTCACAAACTCAACTTCCAACCCATGTCATAGATTGTCCCAACTCAACCTTACGGGTGGATCAGCCCCACGCAACTCCTGTTCAAATGATTTGGACCAAACTCGTGCATCACTCTTCAAACAAATTTGGAGAAGACGTAACATCTGTGCAGGATCATGAATCTGGTTGCTAATGCAGGCAACCTCCATCTTTTCCAAAAAGTCTTCCACATCTTCATCACTTCTTCCATGAAACTCCAATAAGAGAAAGCCATGGCTACCCAAGTTACGATGCTTTGAGAACCCCTTCGAACACACGTGCAAGAACCCAAAACTTTTGACTGACTCAATTCCCAGAAACTTCAATGGAGCTTGTCTTTAGATAAGGACAAACACATGCACATCAAATGAGTTTTCATAGTTGATCATCGGAATTACAACAGGCAAAGGGCATTCCAGTATCTCTCTTAATCTTCTTGGCCCAAACATAAAGACTATGCGTTGCTAGAAAAAAATCTTCCTGGACACATGAACATTTATCTGGATTCTTTAAGTAAAATGAAAAGGAGTGAATTGAGGGCCATTTTGATCATCCATTAAAGTCAACCATGCAGCTCCCAAGAAAGCACACCTGACTTATCCTCTGATTTTGGAAAAATTTAAGCAGTATAACAGCATAAATGGCTCAAAAGACCAAAAAACCAGCCATCATAACTTGGAAAAATTTTGACAGAGTTTCCCCAGAAGTAGAGCAGTGAGGACCCAAAAAGTAGACTGTCTATGTATGCATAAGCTGCCAACAATAGAACCCGAGCATCAAATAGGAATCACTAGTACATAGCCTATGGCGAGGTCACGAAAAGGGTGCTCCAGCTACCTGTATCACCGAAAGGATCTCCACATTTGAGAATCCCCCAGCTCAATAAAACCTCACGCTATCGACCCTCTGACGAAGGCTAATGCAAATCGCGTATAGTCAAGTCTCATAAATGACTATCTTCCAGACCAAGTCTCAGAAATGGCTGGGACTGCCAAATAAAACCAAATATGGCTCCACAAAGGCATACAATGGCAGTTTCCACAAGTAACATACAATCCAACAAACAATGCGCTCAAACAGACGCCAAATGATGCATACCCACGACAACTGTAAGTGACTCCACTGCTAGTATATCCTTGTACTCCAACCACTGTACCTGTGTGAATCACCTGTACCTATACCTATCCCTGTAACCTGTAACCTGCAACCTGCAACCTGTAACCCCGAATCTCGAAGCTTGAAGCTTGAAGCAGAAGGTACTCGAAGAAGATCCTCCGTGGGGGCGCCAAAAGAATGTGAGCGGGATGGAAACACACACAACGCCTCTATAATGACCCAACACACACTCTTGGAATGATACACACACACACACACACACACACTATGGGGCACCACTCAGCTTATAGAACCCACCTAGGCGAGACGGGGAACACACCGATGGAGTGAGAGGAGAGAGACTACCCATTCACCCACTCCACACAGACACACACACACAAAAACTCAGCTCAAAAGAGGAGAATTTCTGATGTTTAGAAACAATTGATCTTGGGCCAACACCAATGGGCAAATAGCTCACACAATATGGGTAAAAGATGCCAGATACTATCACAAATTGGAGCAGAAGCTTCACTCATAGGAGAAACTTACACAGCCAAAAAAGTAGAAAACGAGTGAGGAATTTGCCAAAACGGACAGCACCATCGCGTCCGAAACAGCCCAAAACCCCAGTCTACAATGTCAAAGTGCTCAAATCCGACCTCGGATGAGCAGTTTACGGCCAAAACAGGCTCCAAAAACCCCAAAAACACACTTGTGGCTATTCCTCCTCTCTTCTCCACGTTTTTTCTGGTCTTCTCTTAGTTTTTTCAATTCCCACACTTAGCTTTATTACTTGGGCACCCTTGGCCTTTTAGTTGACCTCAAACGGACACCGAACAGGCCAAAAACTGACCTCGCAGTGCATACTTGTCACCCTTTTGCATCATCCGCACACCTGGCACTCAACTTTTTTCAATAATGCATCCCGCCACCACATGAAGTGGCCCCAAAAGATGGTTCTCATGATGACCTTTTTGCATAATTATCACAAGAAAACATCCACGTTGTGTCCGTACTTATCCACGTGCAACTATTGACCCCATTCGACCTCCTGACGCCACTAGATGCCATCTGACACACCTGATTACCTCATGTCTTTGACCCGCGGATAGCTTCCCCGAGAAGTTTACGCGCTACCAACTCCTCATTATTATAGAAAAAACACACTGGTACTAGTAATAGTGAAAATCGATGCACTATGTACATGCTGTCCTACATGTAGAGTTGGGTTGAACTCCTCAGCAGGTTTGTTGCACATTGGACCACAATAGTGGCCCTCGATTATGTCAAGTGCTTCATCTAGACCATCTTCCAATGGAACTTCAAGAGAATGATCTTGTTCACGCATAATCCTTGGCCAAAAGTCATCAAATAAAGTGTTTTCACTTTGTCCAGGGTTTTGCATAGCTTGCATGAGATTCTCCCAGTACATAAGAACTGGGTTGATCCACCTAGCATACTCACTTTCATCTCCTTTCTCTTGCAAGCTATCTTTCCACCAACTAACATAATTCTTTATTCCTTCCATAACTTTCTCACTATCTTTAACATACTCAAAGGGTGGTAATACTTTTGGAACACCTTCAGGAAGCTTGGCTCCTCCTTGGTCATTTCTCTTCCATAACTCTATACCATTTTCGGGTAACCAATCCACATTTTTAGGGTGTACTTTGTACTGCATCAAAGGTATTCCATCACTCATATAGAACCTAAATTGCAATGGCTTTGAATGACCGACTAAGCTATCTGCTCCATCATGTAAGAACCCCTTTACAAATCCTTTAAAGTCTGTCACCTTTTGTAGGAGAAAAGGTGTTGGATGCATGCTAACACACTCACTGAAGATCTTCATCAAATGTGGAAATGTAAAAATGGCATCAATGTCTTCATGACTGTGACCAACCATAAGAAATCCAAGTTGCACAGTGTCAAATACTCCTCGTGCAACCAACAATGATAGGTATGCAAACACATATCGATTCTTATTTTCTGAACCACAATTGTCAAGTTGCAACAGAAATGTTCTTGGCAACCCCTTGAACCCAAATACATTGCCATCCTCCTGTACATGTGCATTAGTAGCAAAGATTGATTGCATCCTTGGACAATCATTTCCCTGTCTAGAAGCAAAATTCTCAGTGTCCACATTCACATTTGTGATTAGATCAGTCTCTGCCTCTTCATTCTGAGCACTCTGTTCCTTGCAGTACTGGTTTTTCTCCTTAAGCACTTTCATATGGTGATAGAGAGAAGCTGTAGACAAAACACAATCAAAAAGATTTGTTCGTGGTTCTACACTTGAGTTTTCTAAGCTCAAGTCACCAAACAGATGTTTATCTCTTCTTTCTAAGTTTCTTAGACATTTTGAGAGAGATGCAATTGTGAAGTTGGGATCACTCGGCCATAATCCCAATGCAAAGTGACCATAAGCTGTTTGTCCATGTCCATGAGTGAGCATTCCTGTCAAGGATACTGGAAGCCTCTCAACTCCATTGAGAGATTTTGGAACTGGTTTAATTTGTGGTATAACAGTCTTACTCTGGTCCATCTTGTCATGTATAATGCACAAGAACTTGGTTGGATTCATCTCTGAAGAGCTCCTCCAAGCATTGTACAGATTTCTACAGCTCATTTGTTGCAACATGTGTGCTCTCCTCTGTGCCATGTATCTAGCACGCTCCACCTGATTTTTGGTAGAATCTAGCTTGACCTTTATGGATGTGCAAATGTCACATTTAGAGAATGTGCTTGATTTTGATAAAGTGACTGTCTTGAAGACTGTGTTCCACAACCTTGAGAATGTTGGCTGTGACAACATTTTGTATTCCATTGTGACAAGTGTGTCGTTTACTTCCCGCAAAATGTCCACTTGTTTGTACATCGTTGGTAGAACACATTGAGTTTCCCGAGTGCCATGCATGGTTGTCCTTGACTTATGTGGCATTTGATCTGCATTATTATCTATGAAGCCTTGTATGAGTGCTTTTGCCATCTCAACATGTGTCAAGCTCTTCCTTATTATTCCAACGTTTCCATGATTGCCATTGCATGCTCCATCCAAGAAATTTTTACGCATCATGTAAAATGTTGACTTTCCTATTCCATGCATTACATACCATGCTTTACTACATACCTTCTTTCCATCAAAAGTAAACTCAAAGCATTCCTCTTCTTGATCTTTTCTATGAGCCATGCTCATACAATCCAATACAAATGTGCATCGGCTAGTGTAGCTTTGTCCCCAAAAGTCTGCCCTCGCTTGCATGATTTTGGATCTGTTTCCAATCTGGCAGCATCGCATCTCACAAAAATCAATTGTTGCAACTTTGTGAATGTTTGCAGCATCACATTGTTTGTTGAAAGCATGAGCATTACCTTTTTTTTTCTAGGCCTAACTCTATGTACATAACTCCTTTTCTTACCTGTCCCATCTCTTATATCATAGTCACCGGCAATGGCATCCTGCTCTCTATCATTTTGAGTATTATGAAGAAGACCTAGTTCTGTACTGGTGGTACCTTCTTCAAAACTAGTTTCAGTGTTGTTATCTATGCCATCATCCTCATAGTCATCACTGGAAGCATATAAGCTGTCAAGGGAATCTCCCATTTCTTCCATGAGGAAATCTTGAATACCCTCAATGGCAGAAGAAGATCCAGTGTCTTTGATCAAGGGCTCACCATTCTCAAATGTGAGCTGCCTAATAGGCCAGCTTACCAAATTCAAACTTGAAATATCACTTTGATGTGGATGCATCGACCCTTCCACAATGACACCTAAGCTACTCTCACCTAGTTCAATACAATTTATAGCCTCATAAGGGTGGACCAGCAATACCACTCCATTACCAAGTTTTGTAGATCTATTGTTAGCCCAAAGGATGACTCTTTTCTCTTTCCAACTCGCTCTATCTATCAAGCCATCTTCTTGACCAACAAGAAAATCCTCATCTATTGTGTGAGATTTTCCTTTGTCCATAACAATATTATGCAATGGCCATTTGATGATGCTTCCAACTGCTTGAGACATGGTTCTTGCATCCATTGTGACGAATGGAATCAAGAAGGTGTCATCAAAACTTTCTAGTACATGTATCGCCACACATGTTGTGCCAATCAATTCAAAACCACAACATTGAGATGCATCAGTGGAATGAATAACCCCATGAGCTTTCCTTGTGGAACCATCAACAAGAAACACTGAATCACCTTGTTTTGGACCCTGCAATCAAGAGATATCAGTAAAATTGTATGTCTGAACATATAACTCAATTTAATGCATTCCCAAGATACACTCACAATTTTGGCAAAATCTTACATCCCATTCAATTAAGAAAATCTACACTGAGTCAATCCATGGAGGATGGTAGGAGGCTCGAGCTCAAGTTTGAGCCTATATGTACATCCAAGTGCTAGAAATCTAAAGCTGACAAGAGTTGCAAGATAGGGACTATGTTACATTGCAGAGGCACCCATGGGATTTGATAGGAGGATGGAGCCTTTATGCACATCCAAGTGCTAGAAATATATAGCTCACAAGAGTTACAAGATGGATCTCGAGTTATATTGAATCAACCCATTGGGGATGGTAGGAGGCTCGAGCTCAAGTTTGAGCCTAAATGTACATCTAAGTGCTAGAAATCTAAAGCTGAAAATTGGTCCAAGATGGTGCCTAAGTTACAATGCCGGAGCATAGATGGAGCCTAAATGTAGGTCTAAGTGCTATAAATCTTTAGCTTAAAATAGTTGCAAGATGGATCTCAAGCTATATTGAGTCAACCCACGCACGACGGTAGGAGGCTCAAGCTCAGGTTTGATCCTAGATGTACATCTAAGTGCTATAAATACCTAGATAAAAAGAGTTTCACAAAGCCAAAGTTTCATAGAGGCAAGCATGGAATTTTGTAGGTGGATCGATCTCAAGTTTGAGCCTAAATGTACATCCAAGTGTTAGAAATCTATACTTGTCACACGGGTTGCAAGATGTAGCCCAAGTTACATGGAGGCACCCATGGAATTTTTTAGAAGTCTCAAACTCAAGTTTGAGCATAGATGCACATTCAAGTGTTAGAAATCTACGAGCAACAACAGGTGTGAGAAAAAACCCAAGCTATGTTGAAGTAGCTTTGAATTTGGAAGGAGAGTCAAATTGAAGTTTGAGCTATATTATACATTTAAAGAGTTGTAAGGTGGAGCCAAGGTAATGATGAGCTTTACATCAAACCTAAGTTTCCTTGAATGACCTATCAAAAGAGTCGGAACTTACAAGAAGGTGAGGCTTCAAAGTAGTTGCATGAGTGGCTCAAACTTTAGTTCGAGCCTAGTTAGTCATATAGTTTTCTTTTAGGATAGGACATCAGTGCGAGTATAGGTGGCCTTGAAGATTATGCTATGACAATTGAGCCTTGATGGACATTCAAAATACAATGAGGTTTTTTTCTCAATTGTTTATGTGTAAATCGATTCTTGGTGATTATAGTCCTGGTGTTTTACATGTTGTAGCAGGACAATTTTACATGCAAAAAGGTGCAATGAAATCGGTTAAGGAAGAGGGTTGGTGGAGGTGGGTCCCTCACTCATTGATCCTAAGAGGTTTTAGCCAAGGGAAGTCAAAACTATGTCCAACTTGTGAGTATTATTTTCCCAAAACTCTCAAAAAAACTAGTTCTAGACACCCCTAACTTCGTCGAATGTTTTGACCCCTTAAACGTTGTTTTTTCTAAAACTGTTCAAGGTTCTCTGAGTAGGGTTTGTTCAGAAAAGCGTAGAGCCGCTCTCAAGCTATAGGCTCATAAAAAAAGTTTTGCAATCGGACTCCGTATGTGAAAGTTATGCTGATTTTCGTGAAAAGTTTTTTTTCCACTTCTTTTAACCATCATGAAAACCATTAGTTTTGGTCCACGCATGTGATTTTGCTAATCTAACCTTGGTAGGGTTGGTGGGAAAAGCTATTAAAGGATTTTTAATGCTTTTAAAACCTTCTATTTTATAATAGGTTTGGATTCTTCTACAAACTGTGACGAATTCGATGACGGCGTGACAGGTGAGATTCTTTACTCCCGCATCTCCTTGCCCTCTGCGAATCTGCTCGCGGCCCCACAAGGCTCTTTTTCACAACTCTATATTAATTCGCTATCTCTCTCTCTCTCCCTCTCTCTCTTCTACATTAAAATAGGGTTTCAGTTTTTGTGCATACTGTAAAAAAACTGACGACGACGTGACAGGTATGGCTCTTTACTTTCCCATCTCCCTCTCCTCTACAAATCTATTTGTAGTCCCAAAACGCTCTACATTAACTGTGTGTGTGTGTGTGTGTCTTTCTCTTTTTGATTGCAGGTGAAGATCTGATTGCAATTTATATTTGAAATTTGAATTTAAAATTTGAAAGGCTTATCCAGGTGCACTTCTTTGTCTCTCTCTCTCTCTCTCTCTCTCTCTCGTGTGTGTGTGTGTGTGTGTGTGTGTGTGTGTGATATCTTCTTCTAATCTTTTTGTGTAATTACCCTGAGCTCCTCTTAATCACTCCCTAATATCTCTGTGTAATCTCCCTTGCCTCCTCTTAATCACTCCCTAATCTCTTCTAATCTCTCTATGTAATCTCCCTGGCCTCCTCTTAATTACTCCCTCCCTTCCTCTTAATCTCTCCTAAACCTGCATCTCAAAAGTTCAGTCTTCAATATCATTCTATTAGTTTCTAATCTCTATTTAATCTACTTCTAATGACTACTTATACTCATTATTGTTTGCTACCATCTCCTTGATACACCTTTTAAACTCTATCATTAAGTTAATCAAACTACAACTACGTCTAAAATCACGCTCTATAAATTGAAATTAAGTGGCTATTCTTTAATTAGGGTACTTAATCAATAAGTACTTTAATTAACTTTTTTTAAAACTGTAATTAAGTAATTAATCTACTTAAAGAAAAAGATAGATAACAACACTTACTTGGTTGGGTACTGAGTGTGACATTTTCACTTGACGTAGATTCTTTGCTTTTGATATTTAGCTCGTTTTTGGTGCCTTGTTTCCTTGTTGAGAAACTAGAACAATGAGATGATGTAGCTTAAACCTCACCTTCTAATGCTCTCAAAGCACTAGCATATTCCACTCTAGTGTGACCTCATGAGCTTATTGTGGATATTTTAGCATGATAGCGTTGCCTCATGCAAGTACTTGAGACAGAGCATAATAGCTCTAGGGAAAGCGGCTCAAATTTAAGTTCGAACCTCGCCTACATATGCTCTTGTAGCAAGTCTGGCTTAATGGCATCCTTGTGGCTACTTAGGGAAAGAGGCTCGAGCTTAAGTTCGAACCTTGCCTACATATGCTAATATAACAAGTCTGCCTTGAACTTAAGTTTGAGCCTCAACTGTATATGTTACTTTAGCACTAGGGTGTACGGTTAGCCTCATGACATCTGTGTGGCTACCAATGCCAGTAGGCTCAAACTTAAGTTCGATCCTCACTTGCATATAGTAGAGTAGCACCATCATGTAGGGCTTGTTGCTACCAAGGGCATAGAAGAACACCTTTAGGCTAGATCTTAAGTTCGAGCCTCAAGTGCACATTCTTTAGAACTAGGATGCAAGGCTTGCCTCCTAACATCCTTTTAGCTACCAATGGAAAGAGCCTTGCTTGCTGTGTAGCCTTACTATGCAAGGGCACAGCCTCATGACATCCTTGTGGCTATCAAGGACATGGAAAAATATCTTTAGACTCAAGATAAAGTTTGAGTATTTCATATTGTAGCGCTAGGGGGAAAGGTTAGCCTTGTGAAATCCTTATAGCTACTAAGGTCATAGAATAGCATCCTTGTGGAAAACAATGGAAAAAAGCTTGCACTTAAGTGTAGACCTTGCCTACAAATGTCAGTATAGCACTACGATGCATGTATAGCTTCATGACATCCATATGGATACCAAAGGAAAAGAAAAACACTTTGAGGCTCGAGCTTAAGTTCGAGCCTCAATTGTAGAAGCTATTGTAGCACTAGGGAGTATTTCTAGACTCATCCTTTAGAGATACTAATTCCAAGAGGCTCGAACTTAATTTTGATCCTCACTTTCATAGGCTAGTGTAGCACTAGAATGCAAGCCTAATGCCATCCTTGTGGCTACCATGGGTATAGAATAGCACCTTAAGTTCAAGCCTCATTTTCATATGCTAGTGTAGCACTAGGATGCAAGGCTTTCCTCATGAAATCCTTGTGTCTAGTAAGGGCAAGAGGCTCGAACTTAAGTTTGAGCCTTGCCTACATATGTTAGTATAGCACTAGCATGAAAGTCTAGCTTCATGACATCCTTGTGGATACCAAGGGAATAGAACAACACCTTTAGGTTCAAACTTAAGTTTAAGCCTCAATTGCATATGATATTGTAGCACCATGTGTAAGGCTAGCCGAGGGATATCCTTGTGGCTACTTAGGGAAAGAGGCTCGAACTTAAGTTTGAACCTTTTCTACATATGCTAGTATAGCAAGTCTAACCTAATGACATCCTTGTGGATACTTAGGGAAAGCGGCTCAAATTTAAGTTCGAACCTTGCCTACATATGCTATTGTAGGCTATCTTAATGACATCCTTGTGGCTACTTAGGGAAAGAGGCTCAAAATTAAGTTTGAACCTTGCCTACTTATGCTAGTATAGCAAGTCTAACTTAATGGCATCCTTGTGTCTACTTAGGGAAAGTGGCTCAAATTTAAGTTCGAACCTTGCCTACATATGCTATTGTAGCAAGTCTGGCTTAATGAAATCCTTGTGGCTACTTAGGGAAAGAGGCTCGAGCTTAAGTTCGAACCTTGCCTACATATTCTAATATAGCAAGTTTGCCTTGAACTTAAGTTTGAGCATCAACTGTATATGTTACTTTAGCACTAGGGTGTAAGGTTAGCCTCATGACATCTGTGTGGCTACCAATGCCAGTGGCTACTTAAGTTTGATCCTCACTTGCATATACTAGAGTAGCACCATCATGTAGGGCTTGTTGCTACCAAGGGCATAGAAGAACACCTTTAGGCTCAATCTTAAGTTCGAGCCTCAAGTGCATATTTTTTAGCACTACGATGCAAGGCTTGCCTCATGACATCCTTGTGGCTAGCCTTATTTTCATATGCTATTGTAGCACTAGGGTGCAAGGCTAGCCGAGGGACATGCTTGTGGCTACCAGAGGCAAGAGGCTCGAGCTTAAGTTCGAGCCTCACCTAGATATGTTAGTATAGCACTATCATGAAAATCTAGATTCACTAAGTCCTTTTTAGGATTCATGCAAGAATAGAAAAACACTTAGGATTGATAGCCTCATGGAATCCTTTTGGTTACCAATGACAAGAGGCTCAAACTTAAGTTTGATCCCCACTTGCATATTTGAGTGTAGCACTAGCATGGAAGGCTAGCTCGATGACATATTTGTGGCTATCAAGGGCATAGAATAGCACCTTTAGGCTCGATCTTAAGTTCGAGCCTCAAGTGCATTAGGGAATAAAAAATCACTTTTAGGCTCAAACTTAAATTTGAGCTTCCTCTCCATATGCTAATGTAGCACTAGGGTGCATGCCTAGCCTCATGACATCATTCTAGCTAGAAAAATCATAGAGCTTCACTTTTAGGCTCAAATTTAATGTAGCACTAACTTGCAAGACTACTCTCATGACATCCTTGTGGCTAGCAAGGGTACAAAACAACATCTTTTGGCTCAAACTTAAGTTCGAGCCTCGCCTACACATGCAAGTGTTTTTTTAAAAATGTACTATTGAACTTAAACATATGCTCCTTGTTTAGGTTCTAACATTGTTCTTTTTGGTTGTTTCAGGAATGGAGGCTTCCAATGTATCAAGTATACCAGAGCAAGGTGCAGAAGTCTTCACACTCGATGTTCTTGGAATGTCCACTCACGCCAAAACTACTACTCCAAGAATAAAGGTTGACAAGACCTTTGAGTTAACAAAAGAAGAAGGAGTGAAGTGGTTTGTGGATACCTACGATACAGATGCAAACTACAAAGGTGACATCCATCTATATTTATCACAAGGTGATATGAAATATGGAGACATGGGGATTGTTGTGGGTGTCAAAGATGATGTGGATGCAACAGCAATGCCATGCTTTGCATGTAATGTGCTACCTATTGGAGAGACCACAAAGGCAAACAAGTTTTGCTTATCATTGGGCACTTTTCATGTAGCAGCCATGAATGGTAGCAAACTAGGAAAAGAAAATTCTATTGTAAAATTAGGATTGAAGATCTCCATCTTCACTAATCAAGAAGACTCGGGTGTGGACTGTGTGGAAGACCTAGTGAAGGCAGTGAAACATGAAAAGCGAGTCTTGAGCTTACCAAAGAAGATTGTACCTGCAAAGAAACGAATGGGGGCACTACCTAAGAAAGTTGTGGAGAAGACAGGGAAAGCCATAGTTAGGAGTGCACTTGCAGCATCAAGAGGTGCCCGTGCAAGCGCTTCAACACATGTAGAGAAGATCACTACCACAATTAATTTAGAGGAGCAAGAAGGTTCACAAGGGCAAGATGCACAAGGACTCAAAAGAAAAACAAAGGCAAAGGATGATTCTACTCTTGAGGAAGATCGATAAAAACTAGCAAAGAGGGAGATAAAAAAGACTGCAAAAGAAAAAGAGGTTTCTGAAGAGGAGTTGATGGACATGGAAACTCCTTCCTAAGATAACAAGGCACTGACCTCTTTAGAAATCAAGAAGGGATTCTATCCTTTTGGGATCAATGAAGTCTTTAGCATTGACGTGACAAGGTGTTTTCCTACTCCATCAAACTATGTGTACAGAAGATTAAGTCTAGATTGGGTCAGGATTTTGACTTTAGACTTCATTCAAGAACCAAAGCAAGAGGAGATACTAGAAATTTTTATGCCTTGTGATCCTTCCAAAAAAAATCCTCTTGACAAACTTGCCAAAGAGGATGTTCGCAATGTTGATTACTGGATCATCTCTGGACAACACTCCATTAGTGCTGCAAAATGTTTGCAGGGTGCAAACGTTGCAAAGGTTACCCCTCAATTGCGCCAAAAATTCAAATATAGACGATCAAAGATTATTCTCAATTGCCCACCAAAGATCTCTCGTGAAATCTCCAAAGATGTGAATCTATCTGTTGCAATGTCAATGCAAAAGGAGCCATTTCTTGACCAACTTATACAAGCGCGAGCACAATGGCATGCAAATGGTTGTCCTTCAAGCCACCACCTGGTGTCAACCAAACCAAGAAGGACTTTGAGGCTTGGAAGGTACTTGTTTGATTCTTTGAAAACATGGATGTGAGTCTTTTTAATCAATATCTATTTGTAAACTAGAGTCTATCATAGGCTCAAGCAAGACCTCCATTTGCTCATTTAGAACTTAAATTGAGTTTTTAACTTAAGATTTAGTGTCACTTGCATATGAGGCTATAACACAAACAAGCGAGGCTCGACCTTAAGTTTGAGCCCCACTTACATACACCCATGTATTTTGGACTTTGCATAGATGTATGTGAGCATACAAAGAAACAATTCAATCTAGCTAGGCTTGAACTTATTAAGTATGCGTCTCAATCCCACAAGTTAGAGCCTTGTCAATATTGATGTTGGAATTTTCAATTTTGTGGACCTTTGTTGAGACAACAGAGCACACACTTCAAAAGGGATTTGTCAAGACCAACTTGAATTTGCTTCTATGTGATTAGAAGATATGGAAGAATTGGGTCAAGATCATGAGACAATATGCTCGAGGCTTGCTACCAAATACAAAGGGAGAAACAATTTACGAAGGTTCCAACGAAAATCCTAAATTTCTAAGTATGAAGGGTGGTCAGATTCGACAAGCACCTGTCACAGCAACACTGGCACCTACATTGTTTAGGTGCATTTTAGGCCTCGAGAATAAAGAACTTCTTGAACTACAAAATGAAATCCTGGACAAAACCATATTGCTAAAGAAGAGCAAGCATACCCCTCATAGAATGGAGCTGAAGGATAAGCAAAGTGCGTACGCTAGCACCAAGCGATCCAATTAGTAAGAATTTATTGCTCTTCTTGGAGTTTACGTATTATCAGTTAATGCATGTTGCGACTCGGTAGTCTCTTCATGTATAAGTCAGGTTCTCAACCTTAACACTCGTTAGGGTGGGGTTGTTTACTGATGAAATTTGAGAACAAGTCAAGGACTTACACTTGACTGATGATTTAGGTTAGCAAGTTGCTTTCATAGAAAGTGAAAACCGGTACTCTTTTCGGTATATCTTTGTCGTGATAACTCGTTTAGCATGCTCATGTGCGTCCTAAATGGAGTCTACACACTAGATGGTTGCAAATGGACAACAATGTGGAAAACCAAGATGTTATTCTTGCTTTCATTGAAACTCCTGCGGAACTGTGTTCCGGTCAACCAAATAGCTACATCCATGAAGGATGCCACTTGAGAAAACATTAGTGTTCTTACGAAGACCCTTCCCACTTTTGTTTTCGAGGAAGAAAACTCTTCTTAAGGGGGGAGTAACGTCAGGACAAGGGTCCTACGAGGAAAGGCCCAACCTAGGGGGTCAGGGACCTAGGCCAAGGGCCTGGACTGGACCAGTGTGGACTGGGGATCCGCTTAGGGCAAGAGCTAGGAGCTAGGCCTATATAAAGGGCGGTAGGGAGGAGGATCCTATGTCTTAGTCCCCTAGGTCTTACATGATACGTCTCTTGACCACGACTGATCCATACTTAGTAGAGAGTGTCTCTCCCATTGCACAAGCCTACCCTTTTGACCAAGATGACTATAGGCATCTAGTGACCTTCTTAGTAAACATTGGTGCCTCTGATGATGAACAAGATTTACATGATTACATGGATGACACATATGGTCTCACGGATGATGACTTTGTTTTTCTCGACAACGAGGATAGGGGTTTAGCCTTAGGGTTTCCCCCCAATATCTACAATACCATATTCCCTTGACTCTCTAGGGGGAGTGCAAATAATTAGGTTAGGGTTTCTTATGTTGTTTAATTGTGTTCAATAAGGGTTGGTGCCTATTCCCACTGATGTGCCTCCTAGAGGTATTCTTTGTGTTTCCTAGTGTGTACAGGAACGTGTTGCTATTGTTAGGATTTGGACCTTCATGGAATATTTCTCTCATTCATTCTTCAAATCAAGTGCGATCATCAACACAAACAGGTGTTTCTTGTCCATTAGCATTGCCCCTTATCTTTTTTGCATCCATCTTTGTCTGCTTTAATTGTGATTGGTAGCATAATATTCACTGCATTTGCTTAGTATCAAACATTAACTTTAATGTAATTTTTTTTCATAATCACTTGTCTAGGTATAAACATCAAGCAGTCCAACTAAGCTAGTTTGACCAAGCTAGGCTTTAGAGATCTTCTCTTAATTCCATGGGGAATACCTTCTTAATAATCAATGGTTACTTACGTTCTTAATCCGATTTAGGCAGCATTGTGTGCAATGTACTAGGGCTTTCTAGTGGGATTAATGTAAAGAATAAGGATGCAAGAGAGCTACACAAGACAAGCACGAAGCACACAGAGATGGAAAGCTTCTTCTTCTTCTTCACAGAAAAGAGAGTACAAAATGACTAAGTGCTAAAGATGAAAAGTAGCACATATGTACATGCGGTCACTAAGTGTGAACTCGCTAGAAGCGTACTAGGCTAGCACTATAAGTGTAGTCCAGCTGTAGAATCACTGGCAGAGATCCTCCGTGTCGGTCACCTAACGCGCCAGTGAGTAAATGCCGTAAGTGGCCAAGACCCGTAGTGGATGCCAGCTCAAGGTGTAGAGCTCGACATCTCAACAATTAATCCCTATTGACCTTTAGCTTAAGTATGATAAAGGGAGTTTACTAGTGTGATGAGCCTGGGGAGGGTAACAGCATCATATGACCCCCCAAATCTACAAAATTAAAATGCTAAAAACGAACAAAATAAAATAAAAATCATAGTGCCACAATGTAAAATCTTAAGCTGGAAGAGAAATCTCAGCTTGATCTGGTACTTCACTCACATGTATCGCCTATCGTACTAGCGCCCTAGAGGTTCCCAGTGTGGGCACTTTTCCTTGAAAAGCAAAAAACCCAAGGCATACAAAATAAGCACACACATCGAAATTGAATCACTGTGAAAAGACTTTGGGGGGTCAACGGAAAGGAAATAAATCAGGCGATGATTTCATGAGAAATTCCTTTTATCGTAGCTTAACTACAAGGTCTTCTAGGTATAGCCTCTACTCAGCCCTTGGACATGAAATACTTAGCTCTCGAGATTAAACAACCTAATTGACCAGAGAAAATTGAGAAGCTTGCCCATGGTATTAATAGTTGACCTCTAGTGTCTTTCGACCGTTAAATTAGCGACCCCAGACTTGTTTAGTTTTTTACCTTCACAACTGTTTATGCATTTGATTATATTACAATTTAATGTTTATTGCTAACAAATGATTTAAAATTTTGTTACCAATCAATTTGTCTGTCTACAAGTGCATATGCTTTTTAACTGTATATGAGAATGCAAATACTGTGCCAATGTTGTTTGATTTTGCAGTGACTGAAGAAGGCTAAGGACATTCATCTCCAATGCTCTTCCACCTTGATGAACGAGCTTCAACTCAATAGCTTCCGAGGACGGAATCTACATCAGAAGGGGGGCATGTTAACCCTCACGCACATTCCTATCACCTACGACAGATGCCGTATTATTTATTTGGTAGAGTCAGGTACCTGGATTGTCGGTTCAATAGGAAAAGGGTAAGAGTGATCAACGACGAGAGGCACACTCTAACTCGAACATTCAAGGGTTAGTTGGATAAGCATGGGCGTCAAAGTGTGAATGGGGCGAGCTCATATAAAAGTCAACTAAACCTAAAATTCTCTCATTCTTTCATTTGTGCAATTGAAGAGTGCTCTTGCTCCATTTCCATCTTCTTCTTCTTCACCTCCTTGTGTGTGTGTGTGTGTGTGTGTGTGTGTGTGTGTGTGTGTGTGTGTGTGTATGCGTGAGAGAGAGACAGTGTGTGTGTGTGTGATCGAGCATTGCGACAACGGCACGACGGCGGCGAAGCAGTTGATGCGGCACGGCGGTAGCTCCTTCTTCTTCGCGGCGAGGAATCCTCCACGAAGGTGAGCGTAGGGCGGTGAGTGACACACCCTTTCTCTCTTGAGCTTGCTAAATTAGCCCGGTTGTGTGCTTGTAGCCATTTGTGGCTTGCACACAGTGTATCGGCAAGTCCCTTGTATTGACACGTGTGACAGACACGAATAAAAGGAAACAAAGAGGATATAAGAGATTAGAGTGGAGTGGTAAAAAGAAATGCACAAGCAAAATAACAATAAAACGTGTTGATAGGTCCAATTTGACATTGGTTTCATTTTGAATGGTCTTCCTCTCTGGCATATATAGGAACTCTTGCATTATCATAAGCATGCACCTTCATATCTCACACATACCTTCTTCTCATACCTATTCTCTTATATGCATGCAGGCATGAAGAAAAATCAAGCATTACTACATTCTCACTCCACCGCTTTCTGTTTGATTTGGGTGTTTTGAATTTACTCCTTCACAAAGCGATAAGGTGTACGACATATATCTCTTGCATAGCTCAAGGTCAAATCAAAAGGTGGATACTTGTTGTAAATTTGATCGCTTTCTTACACATCCCTTTTTTGCTCGTTTTTCTCACCAGATTAAACTTTACAGGGATACTTGAGAACTGTTTAAGCCCCCTTTTGACCTATCTTTGATGCTTCATCATTGCAAAGAAATTCTATGTGAGGAATGGACACTATTTGAGGAGGCCATTAGAGGCAATGTATACTTGCAAGAGGACAAATAGTATGTCCATTTTGTCAAATGCACACTAAATTCAATTGAGAAAATGAAGCTCACAAGAAGGTTAAGGAGGTTAAATGAAAAAGATTTTCTGCTTTGTCCACATTCTTTATCATGTCCCACAACATTTTCAAGCCTTGTAACCTTGTGTCTAAGCTATTGCTTTTCTCTTCTGTGCTTCTCTAAGAATTGACATCCAAAGCAAAGATTTATATAAAGATCTCTCTTCTTCAAATATCAATGTGGGAAACCTTCTCAACAAGAGAAATGTGAGGTTTTGGAAGAAGAAGAGATTAATTTGTTGGCTAAAGAGAGGGAGAGTGCCAACCTTGATGTTTCCCTCTTCAAAGATGAGACTGTTGTTGATGAGCCCACATAGGATGGACAAATATAAGAGTCCTCTATTATTATCTCCAACCTTCCCTTTTACCATTTGAATGATAAGAAGTTTATCCCCCTTCACCATATTTAGTGCTTGCTTGACATAAGCCATGACTACTATTTGGCTATAATATTTGAAGCTTCTGATGTTGCAAAGGACTTTATTGACACAAAGGGGGATCATAAAGAGGAGTTTTTAGCACTTGATTTGCAAACATCTGATGAAGCTTTCCTTCATGCCCTTGATCCACTTGTTTTGTGTATGGGGAGAGTGGAGGAGCTAGAGCCCACCCCCTAAAGATAGGATTTTGAAAAAGAGGATGGTAGAGTTTGGTATATAATCCTTTGTAAAAGACATCAAATTGAAGGTTGCAGGGGGTGATGTTGATAGAAGAAAAATAGTTGGCTCATGCAACCTCCTTAATGAAAGATCCCTTGATGAAGGTAAATATTTGCATTATCTTTTTTTGTTAGTCTTTTCAAACTATTTAAGTAGGTATTTTTGTATAATTATATGATGGCTTTTCTTTTTCAAATTGAAGTGCTTGATAATGACCACTTCTTATCGAGAGCAAGCTAAAAACAGATCGAGTGTTGAAAGAAGCAATAATATCTTTCTTCTTTGATTTGACAAGGGAAAATTTATCTTGGGAGCAAGTTTGTGAGAAGTACAAGCTAGGAGAGCATGAGTACAATCAAATGAGGAGCTATAGCCAGTACTATGTCAAGGACTCCCTCAACAGAGCAAAGAAGACTCCACCCTCACTTCCAAAAAGTGTAATAAATCTCCTCAATCATCTTTATAGAGCTAATATGGGCATAATATCTCAAGATGATTCTATTCCATGGAGAATCAAGGGGGTGGGCTTTGGTACGGGGAAGATCAAAGACTTTTGCAATACAGAGCACGTACCATTTCAATTGGTTGTCTTGGATCTTCATGGTACTAAAGAAAATCTCTCTATAGATTTTTTTGCAAATTTGGCACTCAATCTAAACACATTGGATGCACAATACGAATATGTGCTAGTGTGTTTCATTGATTTCATCAATATCGGAATGCTTGTTGAAGGGGTTTCTAGCCAGTCAACTAAGGTCCATATTGAATATGGAAATATCCAAGCAACAAGAGATGACTCATGGATAGATGGAATTGTGGACTCTGCAATGGTTGCTCTTTTTGTTAGCAAGGTTGTTAGATTTGAGGCTATTGACAAAGCTCATACAAAAAGAGTCTTTTTCCAGGCTCTTGTGGCAAGGATCATGAATTTATTGATAGAAACTTCATTGATGGCCTTATCAGAGGGTTTTGTCCTGAGCAAAGCTATGTTTTGGAATTTTTTTGCAGTGGAGTTGTGTTGGAGCAAAGCTTGTCGCAGAATAGAAGGGAAATTTCTCTATGTAAAGATGATTTTGAAGCAATGGAGTTAGAATCTCAATGCTCTAGTCTTTTGGAGAGCAACGGTCCTTGCAGGAGTGGTGTGGTGCAAGTCAAGCATCACTTGCAAGACAAACAGTGGAGCTGAATGATAAAGAAAAAGAAGACCTTAACAATCTTGACATCGATGAGCAACAAAGCAGTGGAGAGGATGTTGATGGAAATGAAGACAACGATAACGTAGACAACACAGATGATAGTGAAGTTCAAGAAGCTACGAATTTTGATCATCAAGGGGGGGCAGACAATGTTGGAGAAATGAGTCCAGTTGTGGATGTTGAGTGTGCAAAAGAAAATGGTGAAGATAATGAGGATGATGATGCAGGCAATGAGGATACACAAGACGATGATAGAGCCCCTCAAGACATTGTAGTAGCTGATGAAAAAGGTGCGAATGCTTCTTAGAGTATTTTTGATACTAGGTTTAATGATGCATGCCATTATTATGTACCAATAGACTCCTAAAGTATAAAAAGGAAGGATAGTGTATTGAATTGATCAAATGTGATACTTTCGGTCCTTCAAACACTATTTTCTTAAAACTATCTTGTGTCTTTATCTAAAAGTATGTCATTTAAATTAGATTTAATTGTTTTTATTTTTTTAAATGATGGGGGGGATCAAACTTGAGTTTGAGCCATCACAAAGCACATGTCTTTATTTAAAGTGTCAATTCACAAAGCATAGCTAACATACATATGTGTATCAAGAGTAATAAATTTTGCTTTTGGTGAGACAATAATGAATCATTACCAAAACATCCAAGGAATGAAGAGAAAGTATGTGTTTCTCATGAAGCAATTGTTCAACCTCTAATTAAAATTCAAGTAGCAATCGCATCATCTACATGTTCATCTAGTAGAGAGGCAATTGCTTTGGATGAAAGACTAACCCTCCTAGTCTTTCACTTACTTGGTGAATCTTAGTTTTTCTGCATGCAAGCTCTCCAACTTGGCAAAGGTCTCTTTCCTATTATGAAGTAGGTGAGAGTACGTATCCCAAGTTCAGAGATGTAGTGTATGCATCCAAGATCTACAAGCTCATGTCGTAGGGAAAATTCCCCATACAGAGGGTACCAGAAGAGGATACTACCATAACTAAGCAACACCTTGGCACAATCCTTGCCATAGGCCTTGTACACCATAGTGTTCAACCAATGGTTATCTTTAGAATGTGGAGCAATGTCCACTCAAAATTTGGAGTAGTTCATTAATGAGGCTCAACTTAAGTTCAAGCCTAACAAGGAGAGATAGTGAAGCACTTGTGTATGAACTTCAATCAAAAAAGTCATGGCTGAGTTGTTCTAAGTGAGACTTGAACTTCCATATCCTAGTGTAGCACTTGCATATGTTACGTGAAACTCATAATGTCTTTGTACCTAACAAGGCATTGAAATTTAGTTTGTAGGCTCGAACTTAAGTTTGAACCTTGCCCCCACATGTTAGTGTAGCACTACCATGTGAGGCCGAGTTCATGAGCACTACCATGTTAGGCCAATCTCAAGAGCATTGTAGTAATATAATCTTCCAAATAGCAATACTTATGGATCATGAAGTAAAAAGGATCATACCTTGAAAAATTCATAGTTAAGAGGTTTTTTGAATAGGCCCTAGATGTGCACAATATAATAATTTTATACATAGTGAATGCGTTGAGATTAGACATGGCTTGAGATTTAAGCCTTACACTTGAAACATAAGCTTAAGGTTAAGACTTAAGCCTTAGGCATGAACTTAAGTTTGAGCCTCAAAAGTCCTTGTCATAGAATCCTACTTCAACAACAAAAGTCCTTGTCATAGAATCCTCCCTCGGTACTTCCAAGTGAAGCTCACAATTTCATATCCTATTGTAGCGATTACATATGTTAAGAAAGAGAAAGAGTCATAATCTATAACAAGAAACTGAAATTTATTTTGTAGGATCGAACTTAAGTTCTAGCCGTGCCTTTGTATGTTAGTGTAGCACTACCATATGATCCAATCTCATGAGCATTGTAGCAAAAAAATGTTACAAATAACAAAATACTTATAGATTATGAAGAAAATTGAATGATACCTTGAAAAATTCATAGATAAGGGGTTTTATAAATAGATCTTCAGTGCACATAGTATAAAAGGTTTTCACATAGTGAATGATGAAGACTAAAAAGGGCTTAGGACTTACATTTTAAACTTCAAACATAACCATAAATTTTGAGACTTAAGTTTTAGGCTTGAAACAAAAGCCTAAACTTTGAGACTTAAGCCTTAGGCTGGAGGTTAAGATTAAGCCTCACTTTCAAATGTGCTTTAGGTATCATTCTAGGTTAGCATTTTTGTGTTAATGTGCTAAATGGAGCCTTTCTAGCATAAAACGTTTGGGTTAGATGATGGAAATGAAATGGATTCTATGGTTATTGAAAATCCACTAGACTATTTTCTAAATAGGTAAAAATTTGGCTTTTTTCATCTTTCAGATGAAGACAACAAAATAGAAGACGGAGATAACATATCTAAAGCAGCACAAGTGCTACCCACCATTGTTGGAGAGACCCAGTTTCATAAAGGTGACCTTGTAGAGCACAAAAGTGATCTTGTAGAACAAACCTCTCAAAAAACTTCAAATGACATGAATAAAGAGAGCAAGAACATGCTACCTACAATTGGAGAGACCCAAATTCATGAAAGTGACATTAGGAATAGTGAAGAGGAGATGGTGGTGGTAGAGCATCAAAGTGATTTTGTTGTGCAAAATTATCCAAAACCTTCACACGACACTAACAACATGCCTCAAAGAGATGAGGATGCAGAGGGTAGTGAGAAGAAGGGTGAAGCCAATGAAGAGCTCCAAGCGACTCTTGCAACCAAGGACATACAAGAAAAAACTGACAAAGGGATAGGAAAAGCGACACCAAATACAAACAAAGCCCAAAGTATTCAAGAAAGGGAGCAAGGGATTGAAGTTGGTGAGAAAAACAAAGGTACTTATTTGTCCAATGTGATTATTATAGATATGGCCCTTTTTGGAAGATAATACAAAATTCTATTATGTTGTCTTTGCAGGTGAAATTGACATTCAAAATCAAGGATCCAGTGTGCCACAAGTAGACATCAACGTTGAGGAGCTACGTCCTGATGCACAAAAACGTAAGCCACTTGGAAGCTTATATTCTTTTGAGAGAGATGGAGATAAACT